>NC_055990.1:100731097-101340263 GCF_018446385.1 Zingiber officinale | reverse complement strand
ACTTAGACAAAAGGATCAAAACATAACATGACCTAACTTTACTTTGTTGATCACATCAAAACTACCACGGGGTAGTTATAATCTCTCCCTTTTTTATGTGAGCAACCTAAGTTAAGTTAGAGTAAAATAAAATAAAAAATAGCAAAATAACAGGTACATAATTTGTAATTAATAACATATAATGCAAAATCAAAACACATGTAATGCAAAATCAAAATGTACCCTCCCCTAAACTTAATCTCTAATTCTCCCCCTTTGATTATATTAAAATAGAGAAAATCTTTGAAAAGAATTTTGAAATAAATCTGAAATAATCTCTAAGGGAAAAAAGTGACTAACATTTAGAAAAATAATGAAATTTAAATTTGAAAATTTGAACCTTTATATTTTTAAAGCAGTTTTAGAAAAATAATTTTAAAATTATTTATAATTTTTAAAAAATTCTAAAAATCTTTATACCAGTTAAACAGATATATCCAAAGTAGTGATAAAATTTTCATGAAAAATGAAAATAATTTAAATAGTAATAAATTATTTTCTACGACAAGATGTAGTTTCTTTAAAAATACTTAAAAATAGTTTCTAAGTTAAAAAAATCTTAGAATTTTTTTTTTGAGAATGTAATAAAGCAACGTTTTTTGCAAAAAAAATAATAAATTTTCAAAAATTTAATCTTTGACAATTTTTAATATTAAAAATTAGTATTTAGATAAATAATTCATAGAAAAATTCAATAACGATAAAAAAAAATTTGAAAATATTTTCTTAGATAGATAACATGATAAATTTTCATAAAAATAAAGTTTACAAAAATAACTCTACAAAATATTTTTAAATTAAAAAATATAATTTTTTTAAAAAAATATAAAAAAATAATATAACGGTAAAAAAATTTAAAATATTTTCTATAGATAAGAAATAAAATCATCTTTCTCAGAAAAATTAATATCTAATTAATTTTAAATAGAAATTATATAAAATAATTTATTTTAAAATATTAGAAAATTTAGAAAAATTATTAAATCAAATTAAAATTAAGACAGCAACAATAACAACAACTAAGCATTTTCTCACTAGGTGTGGTCGGCTGTATGAATCCTTTTACGCCATTGAGCTCTATCTCCTATTATATCATCATCTATATTTAAATAAATTTTATCTTATTTTATTGTTGCTAACCAAGTCTTTTTTGGTCTTCCTCTTCCTCGTTTGATATGTATGTTTATCATAGTTTCATATCGGTTAACTCAAGGATTTATTGGTCGTCTAAGTACATGTCTGTACCATCTTAAACGTATCTCTCAGAGTTTTTCCTCAATAGATGCAACTCCGACTTTCTCTCTAATGCTCTCATTTCTTATTTTGTCCATCCTCGTATGTCCACACATCCACATTAACATCCTCATCTCTACAACTCTCATCTTCTACTCATGTGCTTGAGTCATAGCCCAACATTCAACTCCATATAACATAGTAGGTCTAACTGCGATTTTATAAAACTTACCTTTAAGTTTAAGAGGCACTTTATGGTCACATAAAACAATCGACGCTCCCCTCCATTTCACCCATCCTGCTTGTATTCTATGTAAGACATCTCTCTCAATCCCTCCATCATTTTGCAAAAATGATCCTAAATATTTAAATCTCTCGGTTTCGGGCAACTCGTCCTCTCCTATCTTAACAATTGTTTCATTACTTCTAATATTGCTAAACTTCAATTCCATATATTTTATCTTTAATCTACTAAGCTTAAAACCTTTCCCTTTAAGTGTTTTCCTCCAAGATTCTAGTTTAGCATTTACTCCTTCAAGTGTTTCATCTACCAAAATAATATCATCTACAAACAACATACACCACGATACTGTGTCTTGAATGTGTGCTGTGAGTTCATCCATAATTAGTGTAAAAAGATAGGGACTTAGAGATGATCCTTAATATAACCCTATCTTTATTGGAAATACTTCAGTTACTCCACCTAAAGTCTTTACTCTGGTCGTTACATCTTATGCATATCCTTAATTAGTTCAATATATATTACACCAACACCTCTCTTTTCTTAAATTTTCCATATAATTTCTCTGAGATTCTATTATAAGCTTTTTCTAAGTCAATGAATACCATGTGTAGATCTTGTTTTTGCTCCCGATATTTTTCAATTAATTGTCTAAGAAGATGTATAGCTTCTATTATCGACCTTCCAAGCATGAACCCAAATTGATTTTCTATCACTGTAGTCTTCTTCCTTAATTTTTTTCTATTACTTTTTTCCAAAGTTTCATAGTATGACTCATTAGTTTAATACCCCTATAGTTTGTACAATTTTGTACGTCTCCCTTGTTCTTATATAAGGGAACTAGAGTACTTATCCTCCATTCATCAGGCATTTTTTTCGTTTTCAATATCAAGTTAAATAATTTTGTAAGTCATTCAATACCTTGTTTCCCTAAGCACTTTCATACCTCTATCGGAATATCATCTAGTCCAACGACTTTTCCATTGTGCATCTCATTTAAAGTTTGTTTTACTTATGAAGTTTGAATTCTACGATAAAAATTAAAATTTATATGCTCATTTGACCTACTTAAATTACCTAAGTTAAGTTGGTCACCTAAACCTTCATTAAACAGTTGATGAAAATACCTCTTCCACCACTTTTTTATTTCTCCATCGTTTACTAATACCCTATTACATTCATCTTTAATACATTTTATTTGGCTAAGATCTCTTGTTTTCCTTTCTCTCACTTTAGCTATTCTATAAATGTCTCGTTCTCCTTCTTTTGTATCTAATTTTTGATATAACCGATCAAAAGTTTTATTTTTTTGCTTCACTTGCTACTTTCTTAGCTTCTTTCTTAGCTATTGTATATTTTTTTAAGTTTTCCTCATTCTTATAAATATATAATTCCTTATAAGTTATTCATTTTTCCTTCACTTTCTCTTGTACTTTCTCATTCCACCACCAAGATTCTTTACTTAGTGGTGCATGTCCCTTTGACTCACCGAGTACACTCTTAGCTACTATTTTCAACTTTAATACCATCTTATCCCATGTTGTATTAGAGTCATCATATATTTCACCTAATGCTTGTACTTCTACCTTCTCCTTAAATATATTTTACTTCCCATCATTTAACTTCCACCACTTAATTTAGGAATTGTATATATTTTCTTTCTATTGATACTATGTTTGAGGCATATATCCAACACTACTACCCTATGTTGGGTAGTTAAGTTTTCTCTAGGATGACTTTGTAATCTTTACAAATCTTTCTATCCTTCTTCCTAACCATAAGAAAGTCAATTTATGATTTATTATTCCCACTTTTTAATGTGACTAAGTGTTCTTCTCTTTTCTTAAAAAGTATATTAGCTAATATAAGGTCATATGCTATCACAAAATCTAATATAGTTTTCCCTTCCTCATTCCTCGTTCCAAACCCATAGCTACCATGTACTCTCTCATATTCTCATTTTTCACTTCGGCATGCCCATTCAGATCACCTCCTATTAAAATCATTTCATTTGGTGGAATATTTTGTAATATTTCATCTAAATCCTCCCAAAACCTTGATTTTGTAGCTTCATCTAATCCTACCTGTGGTGCATATATGCTAATTATGTTCATAGTTTCTTTCGCTACTATTATCTTAAGGGATATAATTATATCACTTTTTCTAACTACTCCTACAACTCCATCCTTTAACAAACTTTCTACAATAATACCCACTCCATTTCTTACTTTACTCTTTCTAGTGTACCATAACTCAAAACCCGAGTTCTCTATCATCTTTGCCTTCTCGCCTGTCCATTTTGTCTCTTGTACACACAAAATACTAATTCTTCTCCTATTTATCATATCTACTACCTCCATTGATTTACCAGTGAGAGTTCCTATGTTCCATGTTCCAAATCTTAGATTATTAGTTTTCCTATCATATTTGTTCTTATCCAACGTATGGTGTGAGAACTCTTGCCTATTTAACACTACACCCAAGTTCTCATGGAGATGTAGCGGTCCTTGCTGAAACGTTACAGTCGGACTCTGTAACGCGAACTCTTGCATATTTAGCACTAGGCCCAAGTTTTGAAGATTTAGCGATCCTTGCCGAGATGTTACAGTCGGACAATGCAATGTGTTCCTTCCGGGGAACAACCTAGCATTAACACAATAGTTTAATGGATCTATTCATTGAATATTTGCCATAGTTTGACGTTGGCTGGCAACCTAATGCAACCCTCCTCCTTTATCCGGGCTTGGGACCGGCCATGATCGGTCGTCATGGGCGAAGTTCAAATTAAAATTAAGACATGCATAAAAATTTAATTTAAGCATAATTTTTGAACCCAATATAGTTTTCTTTCTATCAGATTAATCAAAAACTTGCTAGGAATATATTTTCATGGTAATTTTCTAATTTGGCCCTTTTGATATCTAAAGGGAAGTTTAGTGCATGAAGCTCCCGCTATGCAGAGTCTCGAGAAAGGATCTAGTGTACGCAGCCTTACCCTACTTTTTACAAGAAGTTGTTTCCCGAATTCGAATATGTGACCTTATGATATCTAAAATATCAATTTAGTGCTCGATAATTTCTAGAATTTGAAGTAGTAGTATTCGAACATGCAGAATTCTTTAAATTTTCTATTTATTCTTTTAATTTTTAATTTTTAATTTTTATTTTATCGAAATCTTCTAGTCGATAAGATTTTGCTAAAGTTCCTTTTAGCTCTTTGTTTTTCTTTAATAATCTTTAATTATCACTTTCTAGTTGATAGAAATTTTTAGATAATATTTTAACAAATTTGTATAACTAGTCAGGAGGTAGAGACGGTACCTGACTTAACTTGTTGATTTCATTATCTAAAGCTCCCCTTGTAGTGCTGCTTTCCTCTGACATTGATCCTGTTGGTGTAATATCCTCTGGGTCAAGGTTGACCATGTTAACTAGGCTTGAGTTGGCTCAAGCCTGAGTCTGGATGTTTGGGTTTCGATGTTTGACAATACGTGGAGATTACAGGTGCAATCATCCGATTGGGGAGATTATTGGTACAATTCCCCTTTAGTCAAGATTGACCAGTTAGGTATGAAGAAGAGTTAAGTAGGTCAAAGGGTTGATTGGATACTTGATTGGGAAAGTCCTAAATGGAGGTTAGGCAAATGGAAAGTCCTGGTGTGTGAAGCCAGGTGAAAGACCTAGTGAGTGAAACTAGGCAGTTGGAAAATCCTAGTGGGTGAAGCTAGGTGAAAGTCCTAGTGAGTGAAGCTAGGCAAGTGAAAGTTTTAGTGAGTGAAGCCAGGTAGGTGAAAGTCTCGGTGAGTGAAGCTAGGTAGTGGAAAGACCTGGTAAGTGAAGCCAAGCATGTGAAAGTCCTAGTGAGTGAAGCTGGGCAGTGGAAAAATCCTGGTGAGTGAAGCCAGGTGAAAATCCTAGTGAGTGAAGCTAGTTGAAAGTCCTGGTGAGTGAAGCCACTAGGATGGGAAGTCCTAGTGAATAAAGTGTTAGTTAGAGCCCTAGAGCCAATCATATGATGATTTTTGTATGGACTCATTGTATCATATTCTTGTATGTATATAAAGGCATTTGTTTTGGTTATTATACTTACTTGTTTTGGTACCAAATAACTAAGTATAATAGCGTCCTTGAGTAGAGGGCTCTAATCTATATCAATCGATTGGTTGAATCGATAGTGAAATAATATAGAGAACACTACTCTTAATCATTCCTAGTCAAGTATTAACATTCAGGGACAATGTTAATGCGACGAGACTAGCATGTAGGTCAACTGGATGACTTGATCTCACAAGTCATGGATATAGAGATAACAAGTTGACACATGGGTATGCATTGGAGAATGTATACTGAATGACCCACTATGAGAAAGTATCATGGATCGTTATATGACTGTCATATACTTTCTCATGTAGCTATTAGTATGACTATTAGTCCTTAGACCTGAAGTCACCATGGTTCCCTACATAAGGAGTTACATACTTTGGTTTCGTCAAACATCACCCGTAACTGGGTGGACCATAAAGGCGATTACTGGGTATGTATCAAATTATGAGAAGGGATGTGAGTGATGTAGATGGGATCTATCCCTCATATATAACGGGAGTGACATCGTTGTTCTTGATAGAGTGAGACCACTAAGTGCATGGTCATGACCAAATGAGTCAATATGAGATATTCAGCTCATTTGATTAGAGTGAGTCTACTTGGAGTTCAAGATTTAGATTGATTAGAGGATGACACAGTCTATGCCTCACATTGATCAATCTAGATGTCAAGGATAGAAGGACATTGTCATATATTGTGAAGAGTCACAATTAAGAGTCACAATTAATAGTCACAAGGTGATGTTGGATCTCAACATTCTTGTAACTTGGGTAGTAATGATGTGTTGCTAGATACCGCTCATTACTTATTCTTTTAAATGGGTTTAGGAGCATTGCCAACGTTAAAAAAACCTATAGGGTCATACACAAAGGGTAATTAGATGGAGATTAGGTTCATATGATGAACCAAGAGGATTAGGTTCATGTGATGAACCAAATTGGATTAAGAGTAATCCTAATTAAGCTAATTGAGTTAGACTCAATTTGATTCATGTGTCCAATGAGTCTAATTTAGATTATGACTCATTGAATCAATTTAATTTAATGGATAGAGATTCACTAAATTAAATTGACTTGAATCAAAGGTTGGATTTGATCAACCATGGGAGAATTTAAGTCAAGTTTGACTTGACTTGGGAGGGAAGATGAAGAGTCAAGTTTGACTTGACCTTGACTTGACCAAATGCCATGTCATTGCGACTTGGCATAGGGTCGGCCAATGATGATGTGCCACATCATCAAAGGTTACATGAGTGTGTGCCACCTCATGAGGTAGACCAAGAGTTGTGACCCTTGGTATACCATGGAGATAAAACTCCTCCATTAAGTGGTCGACCACTTAAGTGTGCATTTGGTGTGCTTGTGTAACTCCATCTTCTTCCTCCTCTCATCTTTCTCCCTCTCCTCCTCCTTGGCCGAACACCTTTAGAGTGCTAGCACACTCTAAGTGTTTTCTCCATCTCTATTGTTTGTGTGGATACGTATAGAGGTGTGCCCACTTGAACACACTTGAGATCCGACAAATTTTGGATGAGCGGGATTCGCGAAAGGCTTCGCTACAAGGGTAATCTCTTAACCATGTAGATCTAATGTAGATCTAGGATAGAAAACAAGTACATGAAAATTTTATCTTTGCACGGATCCGGTGGCATGGGACTTCGGGGTTTCGGCAACGCAAAAAGTGATTTTTGCGACTCGAAAGTCCCAACAGTGGTATCAGAGCCACGTGCGAAGCGTGTACATGTTTCATTTGTATTTTTATGAAAAATATCAGATCAGTAAGTTTCTGTAAATTTACGTTTTTATAGTTTTTATTAGTATTTTTCTTGGACATGCGAAGCAACAAGTGCTTGGTCACTTGTAGGCTTCGTATACCGAGAAAAACCTTCCGAAACGACAAGGTTTCACCCAAATAGTTTTGGGACAGCGGCTTAAGGCGCTGTAAGATCGTAGTAGGACACTCGTGAGACTCATTTCATGAGTAGGGGTGCTGCCCCTAACCCCGCAAGGGGTGTTGTCCCACGATCGCGCCCGAAAATCGCTAAATGGGACCACCAGGAAATTGTAACTCATAAAATTGTAAAAATAGTAGTAAAATTACAGAAATTTATATAAAATACATAATTTAGAATTATGTATGTATTTGTGATGGTCATGGCCCAAAAACCCCAATTGGATTGGATACATGTGTTGTAATTCATAATATGGCCTGCGCGCCATTTTTGTGTGATTGTGCGTGTTGTATATTTGATACGCGACCTGCGCGTCGTGCCTTTCTATTTTATTTCCTGTTGTAAAATAGTTTAGACTCGAATGTAACTCAAGTTTCATCTTTGTAATGTACAAAATGAAGCTGTGGAAGGTCCACTCGAGGAGTTACGAGGAGGGTGCGAGCAACACATGGCGATCAAGAGGAGGAGCTTGGAGAAGCTGTTGAACCTAGGTTGACCATCTGATCTTCTCATTGGCTTGAGAAGATCATAGTAGGACCATGACTAATTATAATTTAATTAATTTCTTGTGTGTGTGTATGTGATGCATGCTAGAGTAGAGTAATTAATTAGTGCCTTAACGATTAGATTAGATCTAAATCGCGTATATGATGCACCACGATTAGATTAGATCTAAATCACGTATATGATACACATCAACGATTAGATTAGATCTTAATCGCGTCAACTCAAAATGCCTACCATGCCGTGATACCCATCACTACCTCGATCACATGTTGTTGTTGAATCTGCCAAAGCAGAGCAACGCATATTATCTTGGTAGGGTGTGGAGGGACAATCTTGGTCCCGCCTATCAACGCCTGGGTGAGTGCAAACTCAATCAAATTGAGTAAAATTAGTTAAACTCAATTGGATCGGGTTTAACTATAGGCATTTTCCAATGGTTGGTAGATAGGTCAAAATCATATTTATATTAACTCTTGGGCGATTTAGCCAAAGCTAACTCAAGTTTTAATATACATGCGGATCTTGATCCTATAAACAAGAGTTGCATAGAGATATAATTGGTAATTAGTTACCTATCGATCATACTAAGTCTTGGGCGATTTAGCCAAAGCTAACTCAAGGCGTAGTATGATGTGGATCTTGCCCCACATGAATTATAGCTAGTTGGTTAGAATCTAGTGAGTGTGGTTTGACCACATCCATGACTCGATTCTACAAAAGTTCTATAATTCAGTGGGAGCATCGTTTAATTAAAGACCTAATTAAATGATTAGTGGAATATGATATTTATTTTCTACATTTTCTGTTGTAGATTGTCATATCGTCAAACATGAATACCTTCTCCCTGCGTTCTGTCCTTGATAAGGACAAGCTCAATGGAGCTAACTTCCTAGACTGGTACAGGAACCTGAGAATTGTTCTCACATAGGAACGAAAACTGTACGTCCTGGAGCAGCCCATTCCCGAAGCACCTCCTGCCACTGCCACGCGAGCTGACCGAGATGCTTACAAGAAGCATCAAGATGACGCATTAGATGTGTCCTGTCTCATGCTCACGACCATGAACTCTGAGCTTCAGAAGCAACACGAGTTGATGGGTGCTTATGATATGGTTGAACATCTTCGTCAACTATATCAAGGACAAGCTAGGCACGAGAGATTCGAGATCTCTAAGACACTGTTTCAGTGTAAGATGTAAGACGAGACTCCCGTAGGTCCATATGTACTCAAGAAGATTGGGTACATAGAAAACCTACAGAGGTTGGGATTTCCACTTGGCCAAGAGCTGGCCACTGACTTGATCTTGCAATCCTTGCCGGATAGTTACAATCAATTTATTCTAAATTACAACATGAACGAAATTGATAAACCCCTGCCCGAGCTGCTAAGCATGTTAAGAACTGTTGAGCTCAACCTTAAGAAGGTTAAGCCCAACTCCATTTTGATGGTGCAAAGGTACAAAGGCAAGGGCAAGCCTAAAGGTAAGGGAAAGTCTCAAGCCAAGGGCAAAGGCAAGGCACTGAAACCCAAAGGAGGGGTTGCCAAGGATGCTACCTGCTTCCACTGCGGTCAGACCAGGCATTGGAAGAAGAACTGCAAAGTGTACCTGGAAGATCTTAAGAAGAAGAGAAGTGAGACTTCTACTTCAGGTATATATGTTATAGAAGTTAATCTCTCTATTTCTTTATCGTGGGTATTAGATATCGGATGTGCTTCTAACATTTGTACTAATGTGCAGGCATTGAGAAATAGCAGGGCATTGACGAAGGGCGAGGTGGACCTACGAGTAGCCAATGGAGCACGAGTTGCTGCTGTTGTTGTAGGGACTTATTATTTATCTCTGCCCTCTGGGCTTGTACTTGAATTAGATGATTGTTGTTATGTGCCTGCTCTTACTAAGAACATAATTTCAGTTTCTTATTTGGATAAGAAAGATTTTTCGTTTATAATAAAGAACAAATGTTGTTCAGTTTATTTAAATGATATGTTCTATTATAGTGCACATCTGATGAACAAACTCTATATTTTAGACTTAGAGAACCCCATTTATAACATAAATACCAAAAGGTTCAAATCAAATGAAATGAACCAAACCTATCTCTGGCACTGTCGCTTAGGTCATATAAATGACAAACGCTTATCCCAGCTTGGTTTGCTAGACTCATTTGATTTTGAATCATATGAGACATGCGAGTCATGCCTACTAGGAAAGATGACCAAGACTCCCTTTAGTTGACACAGTGAAAGAGCGACTGACTTGTTAAGACTTATACATAGTGATGTATGTGGCCCTTTCAATGTCGCTGTCAGAGATGGTTATAGGTACTTCATTACATTTACTGATGATTTTAGTAGATATAGTTATGTGTATCTGATGACACATAAGTCAGAATTCTTTGAAAAGTTCAAAGAATTCAAGAATGAAGCGCAAAACTAGCTTGGCAAGAGTATTAAGATACTTCGATCAGATCGAGGTGGTGAATACCTTAGCCATGAGTTTCATGACTATCTAGTCGAGTGTGAGATTCTATCCCAACTCACTCCTCCTGGAACACCACAGTGGAATGGTGTATCCAAAAGGAGGAATCGTACCCTATTAGATATGGTACGGTCTATGATGAGTCACACAGATCTTCCTATATCTCTTTGGGGCTATGCTCTGGACACAGTAGCCTTCATACTCAACCGTGTTCCATCCAAGGCTGTGATAAAGACACCATATAGGATATGGACTGGGAGAGATGCCCAGGTGTCTTTTATGAGGATTTGGGGTTGTGAGGCTTACGTTCGACGTCAAGTCTCAGACAAACTTAGACCCAAATCCGATAAGTGTTATTTTATTGGATATCCCAAGGAAACGAAGGGATATTACTTCTACATTCCTAGTCAACACAAAGTAATTGTGGCTAAGACTGGGGTTTTTCTAGAAAGGGACTTTATTTCTAGAAAAACTAGTGGGAGTGCGTTCAATCTTGAAGAAGTTCAGGATATGGACCATAGCACTGAAGCCTTGATGGAAGTTGAACTGGAACCATAAAGTGTTGTGGATGATGAGATTGTTCCACAAGGAGTTGAGGAACAACAACCAGTTCAAGTAGACATACCTCTTCGCAAGTCTGATAGGGTACGTCGTCAGCTTGAGAGATACTTATTTCTCTTGTCTGATCATGATGACGTTATGCTCGTTGAGAATGAGCCTACCTCCTATCAGGAGGCTGTGATGAGACTAGATTCTGATAAGTGGCTAGAGGCCATGAGATCCGAGATGCAATCCATGTACACTAACCAAGTATGGACTTTGGTTTATCCACCTGAAGGGGTCAAACCCATTGGGTGTAAGTGGGTCTTTAAAATAAAGACTGACATGGATGGACTTATATATAAGGGTCGTCTGGTAGCTAAAGGTTTCAAACAAATTCATGGTATTGACTATGATGAAATCTTTTCTCCAGTAGCGATGTTTAAGTTCATTCGAATCATGCTTACTATTGCAGTATACCACGATTATGAGATCTAGCAGATGGATGTCAAAACCGCATTCCTGAATGGAAACTTGCTTGAGGATGTGTACATGACCCAACCTGAAGGTTTTGTAGATCCACAGCATACTGGCAGAGTATGCAAGCTGCATAAGTCCATTTATGAACTAAAGCAAGCTTCTTGGAGCTGGAATCTTCGATTTGATGATGCGATCAAACAGTTTGGTTTAATCAAGAATGAAGATGAACCCTGTGTCTACAAGAAGGTTGTTGAGAACACAGTTGTCTTCCTTGTATTGTATGTGGATGACATACTACTCATTGGGAATGACATTCCTTTGCTGCAGTCTGTTAAGACTTGGCTAGGGAATTGTTTCTCAATGAAGGACTTAGGTGAAGCAGCCTACATTCTAGGCATAAAGATCTATAGAGATAGATCTAAGAGATTGCTTGGCCTAAGTCAGAGTACATACATTGACAAGGTATTACTACGGTTTACCTACAGAATTCCAAGACAGGTTTTCTGCCGATGTCACATGGTGTGAGTATTTCGAAGACTCAAAGTCCCTCTTCTAGAGAAGAGAGAGACCGCATGGATAAGATCCCTTATGCTTCAGCCATAAGATCTATCATGTACGCCAAGCTATGTACTCGTCCTGATATTTCGTATGCTTTAAGCATGACGAGCAGATACGAGTCAGATCCAGGTGAGTGTCACTGGATAGCGGTCAAGAATATTCTTAAGTACTTGAGAAGAACTAAAGAATATTTCTTGATATATGGAGGCGATGACGAGCTAGTTGTAAAGGGTTACAGTGATGCCAGTTTCCAAACTATCCAGGATGATTATAGATCGCAGTCAGGGTTCGTGTTTTGTTTGAATGGTGGTGCTGTGAGCTGGAAGAGTTCACAGAGGCTAACGTCACTGATCCCTTGACCAAGGCTTTGGCACAGAGAAAGCATGATGGTCACACTAGGTCATTGGGTATTAGACCCTACACTGATTAGCACTAGTGCTAGTGGAATATTGTTAGTTAGAGCCCTAGAGTCAATCATATGATGATTGTTGTATGTACTCGTTGTATCATATTCTTATATGTATATAAAGGTATTTGTTTTGGTTATTATACTTACTTGTTTTGGTACCAAATAACTAAGTATAATAGCGTCCTTGAGTAGCGGGTTCTTATCTATATCAATCGATTGGATGAATCGATAGTAAGATGATATAGAGAACACTACTCTTAATCATTCCTAGTCAAGTATTAACATTCAGGGAAAATGTTAATGCGACGAGACTAGCATGTAGGTCAACTCGGTGACTTGATCTCACAAGTCATGGATATAGAGATATTAAGTTGACACATGGGTATGCATTAGAGAATGTATACTGAATGACCCGACATGAGAAAGTATCATGGATCGTTATATGAGTGTCATATACTTTCTCATGTGGCTATTAGTATAACTATTAGTCCTTAGACCTGAAGTCACCATGGTTCCCTACATAAGGAGTTACATACTTTGGCTTCGTCAAACGTCACCCATAACTGGGTGAACCATAAAGGCGATTACTGGGTATGTAACAAATTATGAGGAGGGATGTGAGTGATGTAGATGAGATATATCCCTCCTATATAACGGGAGTGACATCGTTGTTCTTGATAGAGTGAGACCACTAAGTGTATGGCCATGCCCAAATGAGTCAATATAAGATATTGAGCTCATTTAATTAGAGTGAGTCTACTTGGAGTTCAAGATTTAGATTGATTAGAGGATGATACAGTCTATGCCTCACATTGATCAATCTAGATGTCAAGGATAGAAGGACATTGTCATATATTGTGAAGAGTCACAATTAGTAGTCAAAAGGTGATGTTGGATCTCAACATTCTTGTAACTTGGGTAGTAATGATGTGTTGCTAGATACCGCTCATTACTTATACTTCTAAATGGGTTTAGGAGCATTGCCAACGTTACAAGAACCTATAGGGTCACACACAAAGAGCAATTAGATGGAGATTAGGTTCATATGATGAACCAAGAGGATTAGGTTCATGTGATGAACCAAATTAGATTAAGAGTAATCCTAATTAAGCTAATTGAGTTGGACTCAATTTGATTCATGTGTCCAATGAGTCTAATTTAGATTATGAATCATTGAATCAATTTAATTTAATGGATAGAGATTCACTAAATTAAATTGACTTGAATCAAAGGTTGGATTTGATCAACCATGGGAGAATTTAAGTCAAGTTTGACTTGACTTGGGAGGGAAGATGAAGAGTCAAGTTTGACTTGACCTTGACTTGACCAAATACCATGTCATTGTGGCTTGGCATAGGGCCGGCCAATGATGATGTGCCACATCATCAAAGGTTACATGAGTGTGGGCCACCTCATGAGGTAGACCAAGAGTTGTGACCCTTGGTATACCATGGAGATAAAATTCCTCCATTAAGTGGTCAACCACTTAAGTGTGCATTTGGTGTGCTTGTGTAACTCCATCTTCTTCCTCCTCTCATCTTTCTCCCTCTCCTCCTCCTTGGCCGAACACCTTTAGAGTGCTAGCACACTCTAAGTGTTTTCTCTATCTCTATTATTCGTGTGGATACGTATAGAGGTGTGTCCACTTGAACACACTTGAGATCCGACAAATTTTGGACGAGCGGGATTCCCGAAAGGCTTCACTACAAGGGTAATCTCTTAACCATGTAGATCTAGGATAGAAAACAAGTACATGAAAATTTTATCTTCTCACGGATCTGGTAGCATGGGACTTCGGGGTTTCCGCAACGTAAAATGCAGTTTTTGCGGCTCGAAAGTCCCAACATAAAGCTAGGCAGATGAAAAGACCTGGTGAGTGAAGCCAGGCACGTGGATATCCAGGTGGGTCAAGATTAATTGGACACCTGGTATTGAGAAGTCCAAGTAGGTCAAGGGATCGACCGGGCACTTGGCACAAGGAGAAAAGTCCAAGTGGGTCAAAGAGATTGACTGGACACTTGATGAAGGAGTCCTAGCAAGTCAAGGTTAATTAGATGCTAGGTATGATGTTCCAATAGGTCACGGTTGACCAGATGTTGGAATTGGGGACCCTAGACTTGATTTAAGCAAGTCAAAGGGAGATCAATCGATCAAGTGATCGATTGAATAGGGGTTCAATCGATCAGCCGATCGATTGGGGTTGTGCTACGAGAAGCAATGGCTCAATAGATCAGCCGATTAATTGGGAGTTTATATCACACACACAGAAGCATTCCCAATCGATCAACCGATCGATTAGGCACCTCTAATTGATCGGTCGATCGATTGGGAAACTGGAAATCGCGTACAGAAGCTGAATCGATCAGGCGATCGATTCAGGCTATTTCCAGAGAGCACAGAGGTGCTCTGAATCGATCGGTCAATCGATTCAAAGCCTTCCCAATCGATTGAGATCCATTCAATCGATTGGGATCTGACCGTTGTGTAGGTTATAGCCGTTGGCGAGTGTCTTCTTCGTGCATTCCTCTCCAACGACTATAGTGGATCTCAGCGCTGATTCTGACAAGCTTTTCCACATTTGCACATCCAATTCTTGAAGGCTCTTGGAGATAAGTGTAGTTACACTTTCAAGGTTCAAGAGGCAACAACAAGCAATAAGTAAGCAAGAAAAAAGAGTTTTTCTTTGTATCTTTGTTTTTTCTTCTTGTGTGTGTTGTATTTTTGTTGTGTGGGTTTGTACGAGGCTTCTCTGCCTCCGGCTGTGACTAAGAAGAAGTATTTCATTAGTGGAGAGCGAGTCATGTGTGGATCCTTAGATTAGTCGCCTCTTCTTGAGGTGGATACCAAGTAAATCCTTTGTATTAGCGTTGTGAGTGTGTTTCTTGTCGTTTATTCCACTGCACATCATCGAAGAAGCACATCAACAAGCGCGACGAGCTATTCACCCCCCCCCCCTTCTAGCACATTTTGACCCTAATAAGTGGTATCAGAGCAAGGTTGCTCTTCACCGAAATCATCACCGGAAGGGGCAAAGAAGCTAGAGGGTGAAGAAGTTGGAGCAAAATCCATAAAGTCGAAGACTTCAATAAAAGCTCAACTTCAAATGGAATTCTGAGATGGACTCGGATTTGACACGAGGATGCCTCCACCATTCACAATGACGAGCTTCGATTCTTGGAAATCAAGAATCAAAAATTTCTTGATGATGGAGATAGAGCAATGGTTTGCTCTAATGGAAGGCTTTGAAGCACCAACAAATTCAAAGGGTAAAACTCTCAAGAGGAGCAAGTGGAGCCAAGAGCAAATTCAAAGGAGTGAGGCAAATGACAAAGTGACCAAGCTATTGGTCAATTTATTGCCAAGCAATATTTTGGCTCAAGTTGGAGAATTCAAGGATGCCAAGGTGCTTTAGAACAAATTGGCAAAGATTCATGAGATCCCCTCCACTGTACAAAATCAAGAAGAATCCAAAGAGGGTGACTCATTGGATCAAGATCAAGGAGGAGAGGAGTCCAAGGTTGAGACATGCTCATTATCGGAAGAAGAAGAACAAGAAGCTTCATCCTCTACAAAATGCAAAGAAAAAGGCAAGGAGGGAATATACTCCTTGTTTCATGTACAAGAGGACGAAGAAGAAGAAGCCTCCATCTCCGGATCAAGAAGGGATGAAGATGAAGAAGCTTCCACCTCCAAAAGTCAAGTCAAATCAATCGGAGGAGCATCATTGCTAGATCAAGAGGAAGCCTCTACATCCGGATCAAAAGGAGAAGATGTCACCCCTACAAGAAAAGGTATAACAATTTTAATTGTTAATAATAAAGATCATATCATTTGCTTTGAGTGTAGGGAACATGGGCATTATAAGAGCAAGTGCCCTAAATTGGCCAAGAAGAAGGGTCAAGTTGTTAGTTAGAGCCCTAGAGCCAATCATTTGATGATTGTATGGACTCATGTATATCATATTCTTGTATATATATTAAGGCATTTGGTTTTGGTTATTATGCTTGTTTGTATTAGTGCTAAATAAAATAAGTATAGTAACGTCCTTGAGTAGAAGGTTCTTACCTATATCAATCGATTGGTTGAATCGATAGTGAGATGATATAGGGAACACTACTCTAAATCATTCCTAGTCGAGTATTAACATTCAGGGACAATGTTAATACAATAAGACTAGCATGTAGGTCAGCTCGATGACTTGATCTCACAAGTCATGGATATAGAGATATCAAGCTGACACATGGGTATGCATTAGAGAATGTATACTGAATGACCCGCCATGAGAAAGTATCATGGATCGTTATATGAGTGTCATATACTTTCTCATGTGGCTATTAGTATGACTATTAGTCCTTTGACCTGAAGTCACCATGGATCCCTACATAAGGAGTTATGTACTTTGGTTTCGTCAAACGTCACCCGTAACAGGGTGGACTATAAAGGCGATTACTGGGTATGTAACAAATTATGCAGAGGGATGTGAGTGATGTAGATGGGATCTATCCCTCCCATATGACGGGAGTGACATCAGTATTCTTGATAGAGTTAGACCACGAAGTGCATGGCCATGCCCAAATGAGTCAACATTAGATGTTGAGCTCATTTGATCGAGTGAGTCTACTTGGAGTTCAAGATTTAGATTGATTAGAGGATGACACGGTCTATGCCTCACATTGATCAATCTAGATGTCAAGGATAGAAGGACAATGTCACATATTGTGAGGAGTCACAATTAGTAGTCACAAGGTGATGTTGGATCTCGACATTTCTTGTAACTTGGGTAGCAATGATGTATTGCTAGATGCCGCTCATTGCTTATGTTTCTAAAGGAGTTTAGAAACATTGCCAACGTTACAAGAACCTATTGGGTCACACACAAAGAACAAGTGGATGGAGATTAGGTTCATATGATGAACCAATTGGATTAGGTTCATGTGATGAACCAATTAGATTAGGTTCATGTGATGAACCAAATTGGATTAAGAGTAATCCAAATTGGGCTAATTGAGTTGGACTCAAGTTGATTCATGTGTTCAATGAGTCTAATTTGGATTATGACTCATTGAATCAATTTAATTAAATGAATTAGATTCATTATATTAAGTTGGCTTGAATCAAATGGTTAGATTAGATCAACCATGAGAGAGATTTGGTCAAGTTTGACTTGATTTGAGAAGGAAGATCAAAGGTCAATTTTGACTTGACCATTTGCCACCTCATTTGTGAGTTGGCATAAGGTGGACCATTGATGATGCTCCACATCATCATGGTTGCACATGTGTGTGCCACCTCATGGAGGTTACAAATCCCCTCTTTAATGGCCACATTAAATGGGAAGGGGGTTACACACACATGAAGGAGAGTGAATGCAATTCATTCTCATTGATTCCATCTTCTTCCTCCTTAGGTCTCTCTTGCTTTTTCCTCTCTTTTGGTCGTGGGTTCCAAGAAGGGAGAGAAGGTGGTTGAGTTGTATTCCAAGAGAAGAAAGAAAGGGTGAAGGTCACAAAAGAGGAGACTACTTCTTGAGTGTAAGAGTTTCCTTTCTTCTTTCTTTTTCCCTCCATTTAAATCATATCCGAGAGCTCTAGAAAGTGCTAGCACACTTGGAGTTCTCTTCTCCATCCTTGAGTGTGAGAGACACTCCTTGTTCGTGTGGATATCATTAGAGGAGTGTCTACGTTGACACTCTCGAGATCCGGCGCCTTTGGACGAGCGGGATTACGAAAGGGCACGCATCGAAGGTATAAATTTCTTAACATGTAGATCTAGGAGTAGATCTAAAGATTTCTAAACTCGTATTTGGTTTTTCGAAATTTTTACCTTGCACGGATCCATGGCTATGGGTGATTCGGGGTTTCTGCGACGCGAAAAGCGGTTTTCGCCGCCCGAAGAACCCAACACAAGTGACACAAAAGGATAAGGAGAATCCCAAAGAGACCGTCCCCACAACAAATAAGAGCAAGGAGCACATTGTGTGCTTCTTGTGTAATCAAATGGGATATTACCAGACCTAATGTCCAAAGGGGAAGAAAGCGGTCAAAGCTAAAGGAGGAAGCACAAGTCAAGAGGGAGCTTCCAAGGTAAAACCCAATGTATCATTTGTTGAGCCTACCCCATTAAATCACGGTAAAAAACATGCTAGTTCTAACCTATATCATTTTAATGCTATTTACCATAAACATAGGAGGCATGATAGAATTAATGAAAATCATGTGGCTCTTCATGCTAAGACTACCACACCTAGGGTTAGGAAGGTAGATAAAAATTTAGGCAATAACTCTAAGTATTTTAGTTATAGGCCTAAAAATAAAAATGCTCAACAACAAAATGAAAAACCAAAATCTAGAGATTTATGAAGAGAAAATCAAGTCTTGAGGTCAAGACTTGATAAAATGAAAAAGACCCTAAAGAAAATGGAAAACATTCTTAAGGGTCAAAATGAGCATAATCTAGGGTTAGGGAGAGTTAGACAAGAATCATCCAATGGTAGGAGGGGTTTGGGATACAAACCTCAAGCCAAGAATGTAAAATACAACACCCTAAATATTAATTAAATAATAAGGTTATTTGAGAAATAATCTTATTGAAATTTTTAGAAATTTTTAGCAATTTTCAGGGAATTAAATGGAGCTTGTATGATATAGGTTAAGGGGATCAATTATTGGGCTACGGGAAAGTTTGTTTATGTTACCCTATTTAAAGGAGGAAATGTTTAAAAATTTTATTTCTTTTCCTTTTTTTCCCTCCCCCGTGCCCTAAAACCTACGCCGACCCCTTTTTTCCCCGAGCCCTCTCCCTCTCTTCCACACGATCGACGCCAACAACCCTCTCATCGTCGATGTTGATCCGCCCTCTTCGGTCATGAGAGAGAAGTTGTGTCACGCCCCGGAGGAGTCCCTGTCCGAAGAAATTTCGGCAGCACCTCCCCTGTACAGCGGACAATCTGAAACTTTCTACATACACAATATACATCAGCCACAGGCGGCTGGAATATATACACACAACCACACAATTATATATATATCATCAGCCCACTCGGCTGGAACAAAACCAAAACACGAAAAATGACAGAAACCAAATACAAACCAAAACACAAAGACTGCTAGCCGGCTAGGCTTACACAACCAACAACAAATACAAAATACCACATAACAACATCAACACTCCAAAAATAAAACCGGAGTACAGAGCTAAACAAACTGATACATAAACAACAAAAGATAAGTGAAACCAATAAGTCTTCTGATGTGACGTGGGGACCAGCAGACAGGATATTCCAAGCAACACCAAAACCAACCTGGTACCTGAAAAAGATAGTATCAACGGGGGTGAGTTCAACAACTCAGCGAATACCAATGGACATGAGTAGTAAGATATATCTAACAGCAACAAACATGGAATACAGCTTCCTAATCATATATAGGGAATACGCAAAACTGAAAGGTAACTGAGGAAGTTGTACTCACCTGGAACTCCTATCCAGACAAAAGGGTCGTCAAACCGAAAGTGTCAATAATCCTATATGCAGGTCAAAAGTATGTATCCAACCAAAATGCAGCAACCAAATGCAGCAAACACAATCATAAAAATATAAATGCATCAATGCATATGATGCTAATAATGCGTCCTGGTCACCCAGTCAATCATCTAACACACAAATGGTGAGACCGAGTGGGTAGGGCTGTGACAACCGTGCACTCTGTCGTCACTACTCCTGATGAGTGACCGAGTGGACGGGATGCTGTCGGAGTACTCCTGTCCTGTGACCCCAAATCATAAATGGGGGAGCTCAATGCTCTCATCTCCCGGTACACGATGACGGGGAGGACATCTCTGCCGGCTACCACGCTGAGTCACCTGACCAACGGAGCCAAACAGAGTCCACCATCTGCCGGCTACCACGCTGCTACACTAAATGCCAGCGGAGCCAAACAGAGCGGAACTGACTGCCGGCTATGACCAACGGAGCCAAACAGCAGAACCGCCACACACCTGCCTGATATACCACAAATCCATGAGTGGTGGTGTGTGCAGTACATGTAACTGGCGATGTGCTCAACCATAGTGGAGCCGACAATCGCGCAGCATGCAATCATGATGCATGACACTAAGCATAGTCATAAACTGATCAACATAACCATATCCATATATATATAATATGGGTCCCACGGTATCAGTGAGTCAAATCCACGGATCTAGGGTATACAGGTCCTCTGTGGTATGACAACCTAGATCCTAAACCTATCCCCCTTCCAAAACATATGTACCAACAATATACCCAGATCAAAGAATCAAAGTCTAGGTACACGAATCATGTATGATATACAAATAGAGGTACACAAGCCAGGTATGGTATAAAAACCTAAGTATCAGATATTCTAGATACACCGGCCAGAAATAAAATCCAGAACCTAGTCCTAACCTCAGTAGAGCATGGTATGTCACTTACTCTAGGAACTAAAGTACTCATGGTAATACAGTACTCATGCAATAAGATACTCATGGTAACAAATCACGAGATATAAGCACGGATACATAACAAGCGACAAACCTAACATGCTATGGATATCAAACAGTGACATACCAAAGACAAACATGTTCATTGTTTGCAGCTATAAAGTACTATGCATATCCAAATGACGATATCATAAAAGATAAGTCAAGAGGTACCCGCCTCCGATATAGATCGAATCGAACCAATCCGATGTCGAGACGCCCAATCTCGAATCACAGTCCTGTAACAATATGATATACGGATTTAGCTAATTACATATAAATTAATTAGCTAAATCATATCCCCGAGAAATTAACCTAAATCCAAATCCAATTATATATGTATCAATTCATACCTAGAGCATGTATCAAAAGTGTGCCAACTCACTCCATAAACCAAGCACTTACCTTACTGCTGCAGGATGGGGTTACTGCCGAAATCAAAAACACCCCACAATATATAAAACCTCACCAATCCGTGACCTAGATTAGCAGCAAAGAAGAACATGAACTGCGATCTAGCCACAGCCCTAATTCCACAGCTAGGTATGGCCCTTACCTTCAAGATTCGGCTAAGGCAGAGAAAATATGGGTCGGCACTAGGGCTGAGGAGCAGCAACAAGTGGCAGCGTCGGCTGTGGTGAAACAAGGAGTGCTAGGGCAGAGGCGACAGCGCTGCTCTGGTCCAGTGAGGCAGCGGCTTCGGCAGGGCTCAGTGGGAGGAAGAGGGAAATCCATTCTGCCGGAAATGGCTAAGGCACAGGGGGTGCGGCGCTGGCTCCGTGTGTCGTCGACGGCTAGGGAACCGAGACAGAGAAGAAGTGAGGAGATGGGTCGGCGGCGGTGCTAGGGGCACGACGATGGCGATGTCGGGCAGAAGGGTGCGTCGCAAGGAATGATGAGAAGAGAAGGGAGGCGGCTGGTATCGGCATAGAGGAAGAAACCGCCGGCACCGGCGGTTAGGGCTTTTGGCGTCGGGTTCGGGAGTGAGGGAGAAGAGAGGTGCGGGTGAGGGCTCGGGGAAAAGAATAAAAGGAAAAAAAAAACAAAGGAAAAAGAAAAGAAAAAGGAAAAGAAAATAAATCTTTTCCTTATTAAAACAGGGTAGCCTAAACAGGATTTTCCGGGTCCCGTTTTTATCCCCGTGAACTCGTCCGTACGAGCTCCGAAAAATTTCCGAAAAATTTCCAAAAAATCCAAAAAAATTCCCTCATTAATATTGGCATGTTTTCGGTATTTTACAAGTTGTGCCTCTCCGAGCTTCCTCGCGTCGTCGCAGACGCTGCAGGACCCGATCTAGCCTTCCCTATGCCCTAGCGCCAGTCGCCCGATCCACTGCCACCTCCGCCCACGACAAGAGCTAGCCAAGTAGTGTCGAGCTTTTCTCTCCCGTCTCTGCCCTAGATCGCCAACAGTTGTGAGCCTTGATAGCCGACGTCGAGCTACCTTTGCCTCTGCCGTAGCTCTGCACCATAGTAGCATTTGGATTTCTAACATAGAGGAAGCTACAAATCTAGATTAAGGTAAGACATGTTAGTTCATATTGGTAGTAATCTAAATTCTGGTATTGGGAGGCTTCTGATTTGGGTTGTTTGCTGACTACTGTAACTCCTGTCTTCCTCCTAGCTCTGGATTTAGGGTTAGACGTACTTGGTTTGGATGACTACAGCCTTAGCACCAACCATGATTTTCGGCAGCAATGGATATCTTCATGGAAGAGTTGTGTGTAGAGATTGAGGTGAGTTTTTGTTCAGTTTTGGGTTGATACAGTGTGGATGTCATTTCTGTAGTAGGTTGTTTCAACTGTCGAAGAAGAGATATGTTAGGTACTGGAATGTGTTTTTACGGAATTGGAAATTATCTTCTGTATTGTTTTGGTTAAATAGTTTATGGTGATTGGTTGATATAGATTGTTGCATGATTGTTCTTAGGATCATTGGATTGAGAGTCGGTTGGGATTTAGCTAGTTATTGCATATGTAACTAGCTAAATTTTAATCATGTGATTTTCAGGACAAGCATCTCGACTTGGGATTGTTTAGCACGACCGACATATAAATGCAGGTACTTCTTACTTTGACTCTCTTTAGTTCTTTGGAACTTGGTACATGAGATATTATATTTGGATAAGGACTACTTTACCTTGACTCCACTCGTAATATTTCATGTGCTTGATACTTCCACTCAAACCTTTGAGATATTCATTTCTGTATCCGTACAGTCTCTTGTTGTCATCTATGATATTTAGCAGATATTAGACACCAACCTTGTATGCTTTGTTTGTTGTTTATTTATGTACTATATTGAGCATGCTGGTTTCATGTAGTATACCTGATTTCTATTTATATGTAGATGATGGTTGTTGTATTATGCGCATCATATCATTACATGCATGTCAATGACGAATTCTCCCTTGCGGTCAAGAGAGTCATTGACTAGGGTCGCATGCTCGGCCACTCAAGAGAGTGGTAGCTGGAGCATATGCCGCTTATCCTGTCGTGCCCCCACTCACTCACTCATGAGTAGAGGAAGCTAGAGTTGCGAGCAGTAGGAACCCCCTCGCAGAAGTAGCTAGTTAGCTACTATACAACTGCCCACACGGCCACTCAAGAGAGTGGTAGCTGGAGTATTGTACAGTCTGTCACTGACCTGACCTCTCGACCATACAGGGGTCATGATTCAGAGGGGTGGGCGGGAGTGACCATCAGTGCATACACTTTTATTATTATTATATCTGCATATGCTGTTGTTTCTTTACTGTTGCTTTCTTATGTTTACAGTTATTCATTTTACTATGTGATACATTTATACTTGTTGAGCTATATATGTATTGATCACATGTTGTTCGACTCTGGTTGACTCATTGAGAATGTCTTTACCTCACCTATTACCTTCATAGTGATGAGCAGTTCAGTAGTTGATCTGTATTACTCCTGACCTTCTATTACTAGCCTAGGATATGGTTATAGGTATGAACACTTACTGTGATTTTACTGTAGTATCTGTTATGTTCCTTATGAGACGGTATACTATTGGCACTCTCTATTTTTATATTATGTTCATGCACTATCTTTCCTTTACTCGCTGAGTCCCAGCACTCACCACCTCACAAACTGGTTTTTCTTCCACCAAGTAGCAAGTAGATGAATCAAGGATGCTTGGAGAGTCCTGGCTACCAGTCCCGTGTCACATTCGAGGACAGTTTTCCTTTTCAATCTTATTTTCTGTTTGAGTGGTATAGTACTTTCGTGAGTTTGCATTGTAACTAGTTGATGTGGTATTTGGAGTCTAGTCTAGTGATTGCAGGTATTTTGGGTAATTGTTTTGTTGGTTTTACATTCGTATATTTTCTTTGTGATTTCCGTTGTGTTTACTTTCAGCCATGTGAGCTGCTTATAAACTGTGTGGTTGTGTGTAAATCCAACCGTGTAGGCTGTTGAATATTTTCTTATGTTGAGTGTTGATGTATATGGTTATATGGTTATGTATGTATGCTTCAGATTGTCACTAATACAGGGGAGATGCTGTCGGATTTTTGTCTGGTAGGGACCCCTCTGGGGTGTGATAAAGAAGGATATTCCTTCTTATCCAAGGGTTCCACATAGCTATGGAACCAACCCTAGGTCTAGTGGTCAAGACAAAAGTGACTAAGACTTCTAAGAAGGCTAACAAAGTCACTAAGAAGGGCATAAGAGAAGTTATCCCTAGAGTTGACCTAGAGAAAATGATCAAGGCTTCTAAGAAGCCTAACAAGGTCACTAGGAAGGTATCTAGGAAAGTCATCCCTAGTGAATACCTAGAGCATCCAAGGAGCACAAATAGGTTTTAGGTTCCTAAGAGCATTTTCTCTACCCCCTAGATGGGTTAGAGAGTGTCAACTCTATTGAGAAGGGTGGTTAACTCAACTTTAATAAAGTTGACACTTGGAGGCATTTTCAAGATTTTTGTTAACCTTTGAAAATCTAAAGGATTAATTGTTTACTCTTTGGAAGAGTAAAATGTGTCAAGCTTTGAGGAATTGAATTTAATTTTAATTGGCACAAATAAGAAAAACACAAGAAATATCAAGTTGGGATTTTGACATTTTCTTAAGGAATTGAGGGAAAATTTAGGCCTTAATTTAATTTGTTTACTCTTAGTAAGAATAAAATGTGCCATTATTTGAGAAACTTGATGTAATTTATATTGGCACAAATTAATCAAGTGCAAAAGAAATGTCAAGTTGGGTTTTTGACATTTTCTTAAGAAAATATGGGCAATCTAGGATTACTTTTAGGTTTAGCTAGGGATTTAAGGACACTTAGATAGATAATCTAGGTATATTTTATTTATGCTAATTGTCATGCTTTGGTTGCCCATCACATGCCATGACATCATATTTTGTATTCATGCTTATTATGAAAAACAACAAAAATACCATGACATGTCATATATACATCATGTAGTTATAGTGTATTTTCTTTTAAAAATTATTTCCATTTTGATGTATGCCATAAAAATCATCATGCATTATTTTAATTTCCTTGCAATTAAGGACAATGACATTTACTATCAAGTAACATCCTAGGTGGATATTCATAACTTTCAAAATGGCTAGATAGATATGCATGATCCCAGTTTAGGACAAAACCAAAATCTACATCTCACAAAGACTATAAGGTGACTTGTATGTGTTTTAGCACACATTAGATACAAGTAGGATGATAGGATGATGAACACGACAAAAGATGTTGATTTAGTGCATCTAGTTGAGTTTTGGTTTCATCAAAACACATAGTTATATATACTCCAATCATTGGGAAAACTAATGTACAAGTCATGTGCATTGAGCCCAAAGCGCATGGTTGGAAATTGATTTTAAAAATATTTTTAAAATACTTTTGGAAAACTTTGGTGAAGGTTATCTTTTGATAGTAATCATCATTGAAAAGTTAGATACAAACTAGAAGAAAACACTAAAGTTTTTATAAGTTTTCAAGTTTTTGTCAATCTTTGAAAATAGGAAGTATTTTCATAGAAAACTATTTTTCCATGATAGTATATATCCTAAATAATGTCCACAACAATTTTCATGATTTTTAGAACTTTGTAGAATTTTTGGGGAGTTTCTGAATTTTGCTGAAATTTTATTTCATGAAATCAGAGCTCCAATCGATTAGCCAATTGATTGGAGTGCCCCAATCGATCAGCCGATCGATTGGGAAGTATTTCCCTTGAGCAGTAGCTCATAGAATTGATCAGTCGATCGATCCATTCTCTCCTGGATCGATCGGGCAATCGATTCAGAGGCAGGTTCTGCGAACAGAACCTCTTTAAATCGATCAGTGGATCGATTGAAATGGTTTCAATCGATTAAGCCCCAACCCAATCGATTGAGAATGCTGATTTTGACTAGGAAAGCCTGATTTTAGCATTTTAAACCATTTTTAGTCTAGGTAACCACTCCTAACCCCTTAACACACATTTGTAAACATTTAGGAGGATTTTTCATGATGAAAAGAAGAATGGATTAGTTAAGGAAGACTAAGTAGAAGCTTAGGTTATGATTTAGTTTCACTATTAGATTTTTATGTTGGTGTGGGAAGCATCCGACGATCGAACTCAAGTTTTGATAATAGCAAAGGGATTCAAAGTTAAGTTTAATTGTTACCTAACGTTTTGAATGAGCTTGTAGAAAAGTCCTAAGTGTACTTAGGCAAAAGTCCTAGCTGCGGTTAGGCAGGTGGAAAACCCTAGGGGGTGGTAACCCTAGGTCATAGGGGGTGGTAACCCTATGCAGAAAGTCTTGGCGGGTCGAGAGCTTTAGGCAAAAGTCCTAGGGGGTAACCCTAGGTGGAAAGTCCTGGTGTCGCAAACCAGGTGGAAGACTGGACGGGTCGGGAAGCGGAAGTCCAGCAGAAAGTTCGGAAGCTTCAAACGCTGAACAAAAGTCCAGTCGATCTGGAGGATCGCACTGGCAATAGGTAAATCTCCTGAGTGGAGTAGGTGAGGACACGTTCCCCGTAGATGGAACAGTAGGCGTCGGGTCGACCTAGGGTTTCCGATTAGAAATCCGAAGTCAGACCCGGACAGTCCGATGACTGTCAAACTTTATATTTATGATATTATATGTGCTAACTTTTGTATTGTAGGGCATGCTTGTGTTTTGGGTCTAACATGTCTTGCAAGGACAAAAGAACAAGGTTGGGCCTCGGATGAACAGTGTCCGAGGCGCCTCCATGGAGCTTGGAGGCGCCTCGGGTGCAAGGCAGAAGCTGGCTGCGCAACAGGCTTGGAGGCGCCTCGGATGGAGCTGGAGGTGCCTCGGACCAGAGGTTGGAGGCTCCTTGGAGTGGCTTGGAGGCGCCTTCAACAGATAAGTTGTGACTAGTTCTGTGTTGATCCACGCGAGCGACTCGAGAGGCCTGGAGGCGCCTTGGACAGGCTTGGAGGCGCCTTGGACAGGCTTGGAGGCGCCTCCAGCAGTGTATAAAAGAGGTGTTCGAGCAGCAGCTTGGATCATCAATCAAAAAGTTGTCCTTCTTCAACATGCTACTCAAGAAACATTCCAGAAGTGCTATAGCAACATCCTGACAACCCGGAGCTTCATATTTAGCCTCTTGTTGTCGGTATAACTTTTATTACAGCTTTCAATTGTACTCAACTTGTAATAATTTTTTGATATTATAGTTGTTGCCCAACGTAAACGCTCAACGAGCGTGGGCCTTGGAGTAGGAGTCGCTCAAGGCTCCGGACCAAGTAAATAGCTTGTGTTTGTGTGTTGTTCTCTTTCTAATTCCACTGCATTTACTCGAACGTTTTTACGAATCTGAAATGAGTGAAAGCCATGAGAGCTATTCACCCCCCTCCCCCTCTAGCGCTTTCGATCCAACAATTGGTATTAGAGCCCGGACTGCCAGAAGGTTTAACCGCCGACTGTGCACAAGAGCTATGGTCTGATTGAGCCATGTGGGTACAATATTGACCTCGAAGAAAGAAAGTGGGGCTCCTATGTTTGGATCAAGAGGACCAGACACCAGACAGGAAGTCCTAGTTGCGACTAGGCAAGGAAGTCCTAGTAGGTCGGGTGGACCGAGGGGCAGGAAGACCTAGTGGGTCATGGATCGGACGTGGGAAGTCTGTGGTCCTTTGTTTGAGGGGGGTATTGTTGGTGTTGCAAGGTTGCAAACATAGTCCCACATTGAAAATACATGGGAAAGATCATGGGTTTATACGAGAAAGATATCTCCATTGGTATGAGGCATTTTGGGTAGAGCCCAAGAGCAAAACCATGAGGGCTTAGGCCCAAAGTAGACAATATCATATCATTGTGGAGATATCTAAATTCTTTTCGATCCTACAATTTGTATAAGAGCGGGGTTGCTCTGAATTGGTGCAACTACCGTTCGAGCATTTTTTTCATTGCTTTCTTGTTCTTATAGGGTAAAAATAAAACCTTACGCCTTTCTTTTTTCCCTCTAAAATTATTTTTAAAAAATTCATTCTCATCTCTTCACCACTCATTAGTATTGATAAAATATCACATTTAGCAAAATTTGAAATAATATTTTTTTTAAAAAAAATTAATAATATTTTATTATTATTTTTTTTCAAAATTCATGAATTCCTATTTTTATCCTTCTCTCACACTACTAATCCAGGATTAAGTCCTGGGACAAGTTTTTTGTTTATTTGTGTGCTAGATCTTAAATGGCATTCCAAGAAGGATTTTGCACCGTCCGCCCGCCACTCTTTTCTGGCAAGGACTTTGGATATTGGAAGAACCGGATGGAATACCACCTCAAGACGCAAGTCGAGATGTGGATCATTATCCAGACCGGACTCGAACTTCCACGTGATGACACCGAAAAACTTATCTCATGCATCAACTCGGATTCTAGCACAATGAAAAAAGTTGAAGCCGATGCCAAAGCGACCTGCATGCTACAATGCGGCCTAACCAATGAAGAACTGAACCGCATCGGCCCCTTCGCAAGTGCAAAAGAGTTGTGGCAAAAGCTGATTGAGCTACACGAAGATAACTCCAATGCGAAAGTAAGTAAGCACAATTTAATAGATAAATCATTTGAACAGACTAATACTATTCTGGTTGAGGAAGGTGTTGTGTTAGTTGCAGGTACAATTAAGACTAAGGAAGCTAGAAAAAAGAAGGTGTTGCAGACGACGTGGGATGAGTCCTCCTCCGAAGATTCCGATGAAGAGCCTGAACAAACGATCTTCCTAGCTCTATCGATACAAGCAAATATTGTTGAAACCGAGACCGAGTCCGAATTCGAGATCAAGAGCGAATCAGAATCCGAGTCCGAGCGAAGCCACGGATCCGCATCGGTTTCCGAAATGCCGAACCCCACTGTAAGTTCTTTACTCGCCGAAACTCAAATAGATTAATTAAAGAATTTAGTTCCTTACTTGCTAACAAAGTTGGCTAAATCCAACGTTCGAGTCAAGTCACTCCAAAAGGAGGTAATAGCCCTTAAGGAAGCGACTGACTCGAGTTCTTTAACTGATCCAGTTTAAATTGGAAGTTCAACTCAAGTCCAACAACTTGAGGAAGAAAATTCCAATTTGAAAACTCAAATTAAAGAACTCAATAACACATTGGAATGGTTCACCTTGGGTTCCAAGAATCTGGATCTGATTCTTGGAAAACAGCGAGCGTTTACAATAAAACCGGACTTGGATTTAAAACTAAAATAAAATACAAATCATATTTATCGCTAGTTAATAGAAATAATAGAAAAATTGTCCAAGCATGGGTGCCAAAATCCAACTTGGTTAATCAAGTTGGACCTCATCACTATTGGGTCCACAAGGATCAGATCCATTTCCTTGATAGACCATATCGAGGCTATGATCTAGAGGGAGCTAATAGAAAAACTATCTCAATAAATAGATAAAATTGATTGATGCTTGTTTATTTATTTTCCTTGCAATATACATACTTAGACTAGGATAGCTTAAGGATCTAGGCATAATTTACACTTGCTAGTTAAATCTAGGAGTTTCAAAAAGAAAATTAAATATATATTTCTTTGAGCGATTCTGTCTAGGAAGGGGTGGATGATCTCATACCCAAGAAGACCTAGAGTCTCGCCCTGACCTGGGAATCAATCATGGAAAGACATATTTAATTGATTAATTGGAAAACTTAAGTTTAACTCAAATGTAAATTAATCCTTAGAAATAACCTAAATTAAAAATAACCATCTCACAAAATTACTTAAGATTACCTGATTGATAATTTAAGAATCGGGTGAGATGGATCTATGTTCAAATAAGTTCAAATTGTTCAAAATTTAAGCAAATTTAAATCAACTAAACCCAATCATCCTTTATTTTAAAATTCTTTAAAAATCATTTTTAAAAATATTTTTTAAAAAAATCATTTTAAAAATATTTTAAAACTTAATTTCAAAATTATTTTAAAATCTTTTAAAAATCATTTTAAAAATCTTAAAAAATAATTTCAAAATTATTTGAAAAATTCTTTAAAAATCTATTTCAAAATTATTTGAAAAATTCATTACAAATATATTTCAAAATTATTTGAAAAATTCTTAAAAATCTATTTCAAAATTATTTGAAAATTCATTAAAAATCTATTTCAATATTATTTGAAAAATTCTTTAAAAATCTATTTCAAAATTATTTGAAAAATTCTTAAAAAACAATTTCAAAATTATTTAAAAATTCATTAAAAACTAATTTCAAAATTATTTGAAAAATTCTTTAAAAACAATTTCAAAATTATTTGAAATATTCTTTAAAAATTTATTTCAAAATTATTTGAAAAATTCATTAAAAATCAATTTCAAAATTATTTGAAAAATTCTTTAAAAAGGGAAGCATTCGACGATCGAACTCAAGTTTTGATAATGGCAAAGGGATTCAAAGTTCAGTTTAATTATTATCTAACGTTTTGAATGAGCTTGAAAAAAAGTCCTAAGTGTACTTAGGCAAAAGTCCTAGCTGCGGTTAGGCAGGTGGAAAACCCTAGGGGGTGGTAACCCTAGGTCATAGGGGGTGGTAACCCTATGCGGAAAGTCTTAGCAGGTCGAGAGCTTCAGGCAAAAGTCCTAGGGTGGTAACCCTAAGTGGAAAGTCCTGGTGTCGCGAACCAGGTGAAAGACTGGACGGGCCGGGAAGCTGAAGTCCAGCAGAAAGTCCGGAAGCTTCGAACGCTGAGCAAAAGTCCAGTCGATCTGGAGGATCGCACTGGCAACAGGTAAATCTCCTGAGTGGAGTAGGTGAGGACGCATTCCCTGTAGAGGGAACAGTAGGCGTCGGGTCGACCTAGGGTTTCCGGTTGGAAATCCGAAGTCAGACCCGAACAGTCCGATGACTGTCAAACTTTATATTTATGATATTATATGTGCTAACTTTTGTATTGCAGGACATGCTTGTGTTTTGGGTCTAACATGTCTTGTAGGGACAAAAGAACAAGGTTGGGCCTCGGATGAACAGTGTCCGAGGCACCTCCATGGAGCTTGGAGGTGCCTCGGGTGCAAGGCAGAAGCTGGCTGCGCAGCAAGCTTGGAGGTATCTCGGATGGAGCTGGAGGCGCCTTGGACCAGAGGTTGGAGGCGCCTTGGAGTGGCTTGGAGGCACCTTCAACAGATGAGTTGCGACCAGTTCTGTGCTAATCCACGCGGGCGACTCAGGAGGCCTGGAGGAGCCTTGGACAGGCTTCGAGATGCCTCCAGCAGTGTATAAAAGAGGTGTTCGAGCAGCAGCTTGGATCATCAATCAAAAAGCTGTCCTTCTTCAACGTGCTGCTCAAGAAACATTCCAGAAGTGCTGTAGCAACATCCCGACAACCCGGAGCTTCAGATTTAGCCTCTTGTTGTCGGTATAACTTTTATTACAGTTTTCAATTGTACTCAACTTGTAATAATTTTCTGATATTATAGTTGTTGCCCAACGTAAACGCTCAACGAGCGTGGGTCTTGGAGTAAGAGTCGCTCAAGGCTCTGAACCAAGTAAATAGCTTGTGTTCGTGTGTTGTTCTCTTTCTAATTTCGCTGCATTTACTCGAACATTTTTACGAATCCGAAACGAGTGAAAGCCACGAGCGCTATTCACCCCCTCCCTCTCTAGCTCTTTCTATCCAACATTTTAAACCTCAAAACTTCTAAATTTGGGTTTCCTAAAGGCTTAGGTATTCCAAGTCATTGTTGGTGCAATGACAGAAGTTGCGCGCATGTCTTTAGGGAGAGTTACTCTTTAAGGACATGGAAATTATTTTTTGAAACCTTTGAAGATGGTTAAACCTTCGTTTAAAAAAAATAATCAAGGTTGAGTGTTGAAAAATAATGGAGAGTGGATATCTTCATTGTGGAGTTATAGATTCTCTAGGGTAAGCATTATAACATGGAGTAATGCTCAAGGGTGAGCATTTGATACAGTGAAGGGTATGAGACCTTCATTGTTGAAATGATGAATGCTTAAGGATAAGCATTAATGCTCAAGGGTGAGCATTTGGATACAGTGAAGGGTATGGGACCTTCATTGTGGTGTTATGACCAACGAGTGAAGTTGTGAACAACAGTGAGTAACTCTTCAGGGGGAGAATTCTCTAATAGGGGGAGAATGTAGAGTTTAAGTTAGGTCTTCATTACCTAAAGAGGGAGTTTGCCCTCTAGGAATGGGGGAGAATGAAGGAACCCCTCATTCATACTTTGGCATAAAAGGAAGTTGAGGCTATGGGATTAGCCTAACTTAAGGGTATTGTCAAACATCAAAAAAGGGGAAATTGTTGGTGCAATATCCTTTGGGTCAAGATTGACCAGGTTGACTAGGCTTGAGTTGGCTCAAGCCTGAGTTTAGATGTTTGGATTTCGATGTTTGATAATACGTGGAGATTGCAGTTGTAATCATCTGATTGGGGAGATTGCTAGTGCAATTCCCCTCTAGTCAAGGTTGACCAGTTAGGTATAAAGAAGAGTCATGTAGGTCAAAGGGTTGACTGGATACTTGACTGGGAAAGTCCTAACTGGATGTTAGGCAGATGGAAAATCTGGGTGAGTGAAGCCAGGTGAAAGATTAGTGAGTGAAGCTAGGTGAAAGTCTTGGTGAGTGAAGCCAGGCAAGTGAAAGTCCTGGTGAGTGAAGCCAGACAGGTGAAAGTCCCAGTGAGTGAAACTGGGCAGTGGAAAAACCTAGTGAGTGAAGCCAGGCAGGTGAAAGTCCCAGTGAGTGAAGTCAGGCAGTGGGAAAATCCTAGTGAATGAAGCCAGGTGAAAACCCTAGTGAGTATAGCTAGGTGAAAGTCCTGGTGAGTGAAGCCACTAGGATGGGAAGTCCTAGTGAGTAAAGCTAGGCAGATGGAAAGACCTAGTGAGTGAAGCTAGGAACGTGGAGATCCAGGTGGGTCAAGATTAACCAGACACTTGGTATTAAGAAGTCCAAGTAGGTCAAGGGATCGACCGGACACTTAGCACAAGGAGAAAAGTCTAAGTGGGCCAAAGGAATTAACCAGACACTTGGTGAAGGAGTCCTAGTAGGTCAAGGTTAATCGGATGCTAGGTATGATGTTCCCACAGGTCACGATTGACTAGATGTTGGAATTGGGGGCCCTATGCTTAGTTTAATCAAGTCAAAGGGAGACCAATCAATCAACTAATCGATTGAACAAGGGTTCAATCGATCAGCCGATCAATTGGGGTTGTGCTGCGACAAGCAGTAGCCCAATCAATCGGTCAATTAATTGGGAGCTTATATCGCGCGCACAGAAGCGTTCCCAATCGATCAACCGATCGATTGGGCACCTCTAATCGATCGGTCGATCGATTGGGGAACTGAAAATCGCACATAGAAGCTAAATCGATCGGACGATCAATTCAGACTATTTCCAAAGAGCACAGAGGCGCTTTGAATTGATCAGTCGATCGATTCAAAGCCTCCCCAATCGATTGAGAGTCATTCTGTAACGACCCGGCCCCTCGAGGATACGATCCGAGCTCGATACCCCCATCTTTTCACTTAAGGTATGTGATTTAATTTACCATTCAACATTTATACTCTTTATCTGTTGTTAGTATTAGCTAATGGTAGATAACGAAATTTGGAGACCAAATTTTTTTTAGTGGGGGAGAATGTAAAATACCAAAAAATGATGAATAATGATAAGAGAATTTTCTGAAATTTTTAGAAATTTTTTGAGAATTTTTCGGAGCTCGTATGGACGAGTTTATGGGGATAAAAAAAAGGGGCCCGGGAAAGCCTGTTTAGGCTACCCATTTAAGCGAGGAAAAGTTTATTTTCTTTTCCTTTTTCTAATTCTTTTTATTTTTATTCTTTTTCCGATTTTTCTCCGTTCCCTCCTCCTCCTCGCGCCGAACCACTCATGCCCTAACCACCCTCTCCCAACCGGCGATGCAAACAGCCACTTCCCCTCGCGAATAAACCCTCGGCCAAGCTCTTTTCCTCCTCTCCTCTGCCTGACGCTGACCTGACCCGTTCTTCATCGCGTGCCCTAGATTTTCCACCCCACAGAGCAGCACCGACGTCGATCGCCGACCACAGGAACTCCGGTGCCGCGGCTTCCTCTGTCTTAGTCCCGGCCGACCTGCGACTCCCTCACCCTCCCGAGACACCGCCGGCCACAGGAACTCTAGTGTCGATCGCCCTTTCCCTTGCGATGCCTCTGCCCTAGGTCGCCGCCACATGGAGCAGCGCCAACCCACGACAGATCTCTTCTCCAATCTCCTCTGTGACAGCCACCGAGATTTCCCAGCAGATCTCTCATCGTGCCCTAGCTTTTGCGGCGTCTCCTCACCTGATCCTTACCTTCTTCGCGCCGTCAGTGCCCTACCTGGTTTGTTTTAGCGCCACTGGATCAAGTCGGAGCCACCACTGATCGTCGGAGTGGAAGGGTTATCCGGACTTCAAGGGTTCTGCCGAGTCACCTATTTTGATTTTGTACCATTACTAGCCTCTATGTTGCTTGCTGCCACCGTAGAGGTAACAATTTCGGATTTGGGTACTTAGTTTGGAAAGGAAAAGTTGCTAATTAGGGGTTCTTTGTCCAGCAGCTGTTTACCTTGGCTACCCTATTCTGGCATCAACCCTTAGCTGTGAATTGAGGTAAGGTTTAGGGTTTTGATCTTCGTGGTATATGATTGCTAGTTGTGTTAGCAATAATTGTTAACTTAGGTTTAGAATTAATCTAATGGTGTAATTAGGGTTAAAGAAGCTAACCCTAGATGATCGGTGGATTAGGAATTTGTTTAGCTATTTGTTTATAATTAACTTAGCTAAACTATACGATTTACTATAGGACTTTGACGCAAGACGAGTATCTCGACGTCGGAATTGGACTGGATTGGATCCTTTCTTTTGGAGGCGGGTACTTTGACTTTATGTCATTTGATATACATAGTAATGTTTTTAACAAATAACAATGATTGTGTTTCTCATTTGCTTCGGTTGATCACTACCCGATCTGTTACATGCTTGTTTGTTTATTTGTTATGCACATCATGTTAGTATTTATCTGATTATACATGCTTATTAGGGTAGTGGCACAATCATGTTATATATTATGTTCAGGACCTAGGGTTTTTTTGATACCTTATCTGATCTGTGTACCTTTGATTTGGTTTATTGTCCTATGGTACACATTTTATATTTATATATGGATATTGCTATAGTATTCAGGATATTACCATGTTTAGTCTCATGCATCATCTCGCATGATTGCATGTTGTGCGATAGTCTGCTCCATTATTGTCGAGCACATTGCCAGTTACATGTATCTGTACACACCACCACTCATGGGTTAGTGGTATATCAGACAGGTGTGTGGCAGTTCTACTGTTTTGCTCCGTTGGTCTGGTGACTCAGCGTGGTAGCCGGTAGACGGTTTTGCTCTGTTTGGCTCTGCTGGTTTAGTATAGCAGCGTGGTAGCCGGCAGGCGGTTGGACTTTGTTTGGCTCCGTTGGTCCGCTCATGGGTAGTGTGACGCAGTGTGGTAGCCGGCAGAGATTCCTCCCCGTCATCGTGTACCGGGAGATGAGAGCATTGAGCTTCCCCATTTATGATTTGGGGTAGGAGGATAGGTGTACTCCGACAGCATCCCGTCCACTCGGTCACTCATCAGAAGCAGTGATGGCAGAGTGCACGGTTGTCACAGCCCTACCCACTCGGTCTCACCATTGTGTGTGAGATGGTTGACTAGCGTCAGGGGTGACCATGACATTTGCATCATATGCATGATGCATTTATTGCTTGTGTTTGCTGCATTTATATGGATGCATATGATTGACATGCATACAGGATTTATGACACTCTCGGTCTAATGACCTGTTGTACTTATACCCTGGTCCTGGTTAGTACAATTTTCTCCTGCTTTATTCAGTTGCATTTATCCTTCTCGTATCAGGAGACTGTACGCATGATTAGTGTTGGTTGTTATTTTCTTTAGTATGCATATCAGTTGTTACCCGCTGAGTGTTGGACTCACACCCTCCTCCGTTGCTATTTTCAGGTTGATGTTGTCCGGAGAGTTCCAGTCTCTAGTCCCCTGCAGTCCACGAGGACGTGTGTTGATCTTTTAGTTTTTCTTGTTTAGACTTATTCTATTTTGATAATTTGAACTTGTATTAGTTTACTTTATGGACATTGTCGATGAGTTTTATTTGGATTTGTTTTACTACATGCCTGCCTAGACGGCAGAAGAGGTGAGTTGATTTTATCGTCGGATTTGAGCTTTATGGGTGTAGTGGAGTAGGACATCAGTTTTGTGCTTTATGAGTGTAGTTGAGTAGGGTTGTTTTTGAGTCTTCTTATCACTATTCTAGTTTGTTAATTATTAACTACGTGGGTGATTGCCATATATTATTGTTATTGTTCCGGTCGTGTTGGTCGATGTATATGTGGCCCTGGAGGGCATTGTAGAAGTTTCAGATTGTCAGTTGTACAGGGGAGATGTTGCCGAAATTTCTTCGGACAGGGACTCCCCCGGGGCGTGACACATTCAATCGATTGAGATCCGATCGTTGCGCAGATTATAGCCGTTGGCGAGCGTCTTCTTTGTGTATTCCGATCCAGGGACTACAGTGGATCTCAGCGCTAATTCTCACGAGCTTCTCCACACTTCCACAGCTAGTTCTTGAAGGCTCTTGGAGATAAGTATAGTTATACTTCCAAGGTTCAAGAGGCAACAACAAGCAACAAGTAAGCAAGAAGAAAGAGTTTTTCTTTGTATCTTTTTATTTTCTTCTTGCATGTGTTGTATTTTTGTTGTGTGGGTTTGTATGAGGCTTCTCTGCCTTCGGCTATGACTGAGAAGGAGTATTTCATTAGTGGAGAGCGAGTCATGTGTGGATCCTTGGATTAGTCACCTCTTCTTGAGGTGGATACCAAGTAAATCCTAGTGTGAGCGTTGTGAGTGTATTTCTTGTCGTTTATTCCACTGCACATCATCGAAGAAGCGCATCAACAAGCACGACAAGCTATTCACCCCCCCCCCCTCTAACACATTTCAACCCTAACAAATCCCCCTTCATTGATGCTCTAGATACTCATTTCGGATGAGCTTACTTCATCTTCTTCTTGGTGGCGTGCCATCAGCACAAGTTCAACGTGGGATTCAATCTCCGACTCTGATGATGTTTCGTCTCACATCACCTTTAGGTTTTTGTGCTTTGTCTATGTCAGCTTTTTTCCCTTCTCCTTATTCTTCAGTTTCGGGCAGTTGTCTTTGACGTTCCCTTCTTCATTGTAGTGATAGCATCTCACTCTCCTTTTTCTTCTTTTGACCTGCACTTGATTGAATTTATTAGTTCTAAAAAATTTTTTTAACTTTCTTACCAAAAAATGTCATTTCGTCATTGTCGAGATATGTTTCAGAATTTGGTTCATCCATTTTTGCCTTTAAGATAATGTTCTACTTTAGCTCCTTCTTTAGATATGCACATCTAGACTCATGAATTTCAAAAGTAGAAAATAATTATTCTAAATTAGTTACCTCTAAGTCTCTAGAAATGTAATATGCATCTACTAGAGTTGACCATTCAGGATTCTACGAAAAGTGTTAAGCGAATACCTTAGTGAATCTCGATTGGTTACATTTTCTCTGAGATTCGTGAGTTTGGTGATTAGTTCCTTTAGCTTAGCGTGCAGTTGAGGGATCATTTCACCATCCTTCAATTGAAGATTTGTCAGTTGGTTCTAAAGTAGATTGAGCTTGGCTTTGGAGGATCCTTTGTGAAGCTGTAGCAATTTTTCCCAGAGATCTTTTGTGAATTTTTAGACTCTAATTCTATTGACCTCTTGTGGCGGCAGTGTTCTTAGTAGATGAAATCTACTTTTTCGTTTGCCATAAATTTTACTTGTTTTTTCTTTGTCTAGTTTGCTTCTTTTTTTAACTCGTCATTGCTATCGATAAGTACTGCAAAACCATTTTTTAATATTAGAAAGATATTAAAATTAGTTTTGAAATATATCTCCATTTTCTTTTTCCAATGTGCGAAGTCTCCCTCGAACTTCAGCTAGTGGATGCTTGTTCTGGCCATCGTCTTTTGTGCTTCATTTAGTGGTTAGTCCTTTTGAAGTGGTTGGGCTCTAATGCCAATTGTAAGTCCCTTACAGCATGCAAGAGGGGGTAAATTGCCCTACACAATAAAAACAACAAATACCTTACTCAAGCTATTGGGCTTTAAACAATTACACACTTAAAGAAATAATAATAAGAGGAGTATGAGACAAACAATTTACTTGGCTGGCAATCAGAGGATTGCTACTCTAAGGAAAATAAACTCACTATGAAGATGTCATTCTCGAACAAAACCTCAGAGGTGGAGAAGCCTTGTACATGGAAATAAATCTTGGAAGTGAAAACAGAAAGTGATTTGAAGTACAAAATATGTTGTTCAAAATGGAGAAGATCATAGCTCTATTCCAATGGTTGAAACTGACTGTTTATTGGCGTGGCACGATTTAGGCACCCCCAGTGTGGTAAACCTTATCTTCTCAAAAATGGCTATGCAATGAACATGGGATAAAATTTTATATCGTACTAGGCACCCGGACCCGCTCCGGGCTCATGGACCATTGCAGACGCTAATCCACACCATCGAGGAGTCGAGGTGCCCCGATTGGCACCAAAGTGGTCTGAGCGCCCGGACTCTGGGCGCCCAGACAAGAGTCAACTCTGAGTTGACCTTTTATCCAAGTTTCCACTTTGGATCCGCTCACTTGGGTGATTTCGGCCATCCAAAATTGGGCTCACCTGAACCCATCTTCCGGTCTTCTCGAGCAATCTTTCACTCCGACTTTTTGTCCCTCAGAAATGGCATGCGCTTCCTTCTCATCCGATAGCGTACTCTTCCACAGTACCTCATCTCTTGAACACACTAAGCCCGTCGACTCCATCCCATGCCATCCTTTTCGCTAGCGACGTCTTTCACTTAACTTCTTATGTTCCTAAGTTCCTGCACACTTAGATACAAGGATCAAACATAATAGGACTTAACTTAACTTAGTTGATCACATCAAAACTACCACAGGGTACTTACAATATGTTATGATTTAGTCCATGAGGGATTATATGTACTGAACTTGATTTCTTTTTATGAGTTTTATCCTATATCTACCAGTGCCTTTACATCTGATAGTGTAGCGGATGATGTGAATGTTTAGCGTAGCAGACTTGGTCATATAGGGCAAGAGAGGATGGGTTGATTAGCAGCATGTGGCGCGTTAGGCCAGCTAACCAAGGTCGAGTTACCCTTATGTGAGTTTTGTCTAGAAGGCAAAACTATGATAAAACCATTTGAAAAAGCAATTAGGGATGGGACTCTATTGAAGTTAGTTCATTCCGATATTTACAAACCCATGAATGTGAAAGCTCGAAATAGAGCCATATATTTTATTATGTTTATAGATGATTTTACATGTTTTGGTTATGTCTACTTGATTTCACACAAATTTGAGGCACTAGAGTGCTTTAGAAGGTTCATTAGCGAGGTAGAAAATTAGCTAGACATGAGAGTGAAAACTCTTAGAACCGATCTAGGCGCGAGTGTCTATCTGAGCAATTTAGAGAGTTCTGTTTCAAAAAAGTCAATATAAGACAGCTGACTATTCCTGCTACTCCTCAGTAGAATCGAGTCATGGAGAGAAGGAATATGACTCTATTGGAGATGGTGAGGTATATTATGGCATGGGCCAATTTACTAATCTCTCATTGGGGGATGCATTATTGACTACAGTCTATGTCCTTAATCATGTTCCAACAAAGTCCATGGTTAACACCCCATAGGAACTTTGGACAAAGAGGTAGCATGTCCTTAGTCATCTTAGGCCATGGGGTTCTACTACGTATGTTAGAGATTTCTCGCACAAGTATGGCAAGTTAGGTCCACAAAGAAAGAAGTGTATCTTCATCAGATACTATGAATACTCCAAAGGATATGTGTTCTAGGAGAACATACGAATAACACAATAACTAAGATTGAATCTCGTGATACCATATTTTTGGAGAATGATTTTCCTAAGAGAGGAGAAATCAATTGAGACTATACCTTCTACGAGATAGATGAGTCTAGTGGTACTGTCGAGCCCAGTACCAGGATTCAAGACCTAGTTATGGATCTTGGTCCTAGTGGGAGTGGTTCGTCTGAAGGTGGGGAGACTTCTCTCTCCTCGTAGAAGTGGTCGGGGAAATATACCTCATCGTCGTTTCTTGATTGAGAATGAGATTCTCATTGTGACTCTAGAAGACGATGATGAACCAAGGACCTTTGGAGGGGCTCTCGAGGGTTCGGAGACTTCTCTCTCCTCGTAGAAGTGGTCGGGGAAATATACCTCATCGTCGTTTCTTGATTGAGAATGAGATTCTCATTGTGACTCTAGAAGACGATGATGAACCAAGGACCTTTGGAGAGGCTCTCGAGGGTTCTGAAAAAGACCAATGGTTAATGGTCATGCAGGAAGAAATGGAATCAATTAAAGTCAACAAGGTTTAGGACTTAGCTGACTTTTCTAAGGGTAGAAAGGCCATTAGGAACAAGTGTGTTCTCAAAATCAAGAGAAAGGTTGATGGATTGATCAAGAGATATAAAGATTTTCTTGTAGCCAAGGGTTACACACAAATAAAGGGCATTGACTATGAGGAGACTTTCTCCCCAGTAGTCAAGTTTACATCAATCCATTTACTTTTAGCATTTGTTGTAAGTTTAAATCTAGAGTTACACTAGATAGACCTTAAGACCGCTTTCCTTAATGGAAGTTTGAATGAGGAGATCTACATGGAACAACCCTCTGGGTTCATTTTAGTAGGTTAGGAAAATAAGGTTTGCCAACTTCAAAAGTCGATGTATGGGCTAAAGTAATCATCCAGGTGGTGGTACCTAAGATTTCACAAGGAGGTGATATCTTATCGTTTTATAGTGGCTAAAGAGGATCATTGTGTCTATTTAAAAATATTAGATGACTCTTTTGTGATTCTTTCATATATGTGGATGACATAATGTTAAATGGGAATAACATTGAGTATCTTATAACTATTAAAACATGGTTGTCATATAGCTTCGAAATAAAAGACATGGGTGAAGCTGAGTTCATCCTTGGAGGAAAGATTCAAAGGGATCACTCGAGAAGAGTGTTGGCTCTTTCACAAGAGACTTACATTAAGAAAATTCTCGAGCGCTTTGGGATGAGTGATAGTAATCTCATTGATACTCTAATCGCTAAAGGTGAAGGTCCGAGCTTGGATATATGTCCTAAAACTCAAGTAGAAGTAAAGGAAATGAGTAAAGTACCTTATTTCGATACAGTAGAAAGTCTAATGTACGCAATAATGTGTACACAACTCGATATATGTTATGTTGTCAGTTTGGTATATAGATATCAAGCAAATCTTGAAAGGGGTCATTGGAAAGTAGTGAAAAGGATTTTTCGATATCTCAAAGGAACTGCAAACTTCTCTCTGTATTATAGAGGAGGTGATTTACAACTTGTGGGATATTCAAACGCCAATTGGGGAGGCGATATGGATAAACGCAAATTAACATCAGTTTTGATTTCTTGCTCAATGACAGAGCCATTTACTAGAGTAGTAAGAAGCAAACCTGTGTTGCTCTATCTACGATAGAAGCTAAGTTCATTGTTTGCTCATTAGCAGTTCAAGAGAGTATTTGGCTCTGAAGACTATTAGATGAGTTAGGGATTGTAATGAATAGTGGGAGACCAATAATGATTTATTGTGATAATCAATTATCGCTTACACTCGAGACCCTGAGTTTCATAGTAGAACCAAACACATAGATACCAGATATCATTATGTGAGATATCATTGAGAAGAATGAAGTGACTATCAAGTACATTTCAACATACAACATGGTTGATGACCCCATCACTAAACATGTTAGTAGAGACTCTTTTATGGGGCATAGAGAGTCATTGGATTTATGTACTTTATGACATGTTCTAGTTTGTATTGACTTGACTATAGTAATGCTTAATGAAATATATAACTTCTTGTACATTGATTGGTCATATTTATATATAACGCAATAAATATATATATATATATATATATATATGTTCTGTGATATAATAGATATGTTAGGCAGACAAGGTCGACTCTATCACACAAGTGACCACCTCCAAGAGTAGGGGTAAGACAGTTTCTAGCTGCAAGAGGTTTTGAGTGTAGCCCTGCTAGAACTTAAGTCGCCCTGATATATGTTTAGGATGAGGTTATATGCGACATGACCGACATGGGCACTATCATATCCATATTGCATGTAAGAAGCCATGTTTGATATCTCATATATCACCTACAAATTGTGATATATCTTTGACGTACTCTCTCAGAGATCTCTGGGTAGAGTCTTATATGTAGACTGAGTCTCATACCTACACAATGTTAGCAAAAATTGACATATGCTCTTCTAAGAGATAGGGGATTAATATTGTGGCATGTGTTTCATACCATGTGCGATAAGATGACTGGGATAGTGGGAGTTATATTGTAAGAGACAATAACTTGATATCCCTGAGCTCTATTGTGTGAGATTCAAAATCCTCTAGGTGGGATTTCTTGTTCCCTTATTACTCTCGGTTGTTTCTTGATGCCATGATTTAGTGTTTGCTATTTAGTCTGTTTATTGATGGTCCGGAACATAAATTGAGGTTTGAGGGATAGGTCTAGAAAAATAACTAAGTTGAGATTGATAGATTAAAGTTTAGGAAAATAAAGACCAATTGACAATCCATCATTATATAATATTTACCGACTAGTCTTTTATATTTATCTATGTAGAGATTAAAATATATTAGTGAATATAAAATTGACCATTATTTGGGGATTACTTTTGATAAGGAAAGTAGCTCGATGGATCTAATACGTCTTAGATCTAAGGTACAACGAGGTTTTGTATATTATGATATAATGATGACTATTCAACCATCCTAACAAGTGCATCGAGTAGTTTTGTATACAGGTGTGCTCGCAAGAACACAATGTTCAACCTTGTATGGAAGCCTAGTATGGTGATATAGTGGGTCGCATGAGTTATGATATAGAGATGAAAATTAAATGCCCTTGTATGCAAGTAGGAGATGTTAGCAACTTATGCTCACTATGGGGCATTCATATGATGTTAATAATGTATACCTATTATGTGGCATTCAAATGGGATAATGGGGTTATCTCATGACTCCACTAACATAAGTGAATGTTAGTAACTCCATGTCATGACTCCACTAACATAAGTGAATGTTAGTAACTCCATCTCATGACTCCATTAACAAAAATGACTCCGCTAACATAAATAAATATTAATAACCCCCTAATAGAATGACTATCCATATTCTTATCTCATCCTATAAATTCATACTTCTTGTGTGAAGTAGGAGTGAGAGAAAAAGAAAGAAAAGGGGAGGGAGTCTAAAAAAGAAGAGAGTTATAGTCTTTATCTTGTTGAGAAGAACAAAAGGAGGCTATCATCACACATTACTAGGTTAAGGGTTGAAACATTGTAACATAATATTGATAGTTTGAGATACGTGACTATCATCTCAACTTCGAGCATCCCCTAGTTAGGGTTTACAATAATTCTAAAGGTTTGCAGTGCTAGAGATTAGTGCATCACGAACCAAGGTACAAATTTAATTTTTGTAAAGTAGAAGCAAATTATGTCTTTTACTTTTATTAACATCCAATAGTTGAAACCTCAATTAACGCCAAATCCCTTTCACTTTCTTCTCTCTGGTCAAGCTTGTCATGGGTGCTTCATCGTCGTCTTTGTCGATACAGATCTAATCCTCGTCGTAGAGATCTCATTGATGAGGCACACAAGAAGACCAAAGTCCAGTGCCCCCTCATGTCCTCGACACTAATATCAACTTTAGGCTAGACTCAAAGGCATATTCCACCGAGCCCGCATCTAACGATTTGATGCATCATACGCTGACCCGCATGTGAATCTTCAATCCAAGGACTCTGCTTCAGCTCCCCCGCCACTATAGGCAACACTTCTGAATTCCAAAGACTTCCATACCCGACATCTGCTCAATCCTGATACTCACCTTACTGATCTATCTAAAGAGCAACCACACACCTCCATCTCCGTTGAAGTAGCAACATCTAAATTAAACCCCTACATTGCTCTCTCACTTATGGATAGCTCTTCCTCATCAAAAAGTATTAATTCCCCCCCTTTATTGTATTTTCTTAGGGTGAATTATTCTTCTTTAAGTTAGTTTTTTTATTGTTCGAAGGTTCTTGATAGGGTAGTAAATGAACTGAACGTTCGTGAACAAGCTTGGTGTTCGACTTAGTAAGAGCTTACTTATATTCATTCAATACACATAAGATCGATTAAATAAATAATCTTTAATAACTCGTTAAACTAAACAAACAAACTTGAACACATATGTGTTTGGCTCATTAAGGTTTGTGAACAATATTCATGAACAACGTTCGTGAATAATGTTCGTGAACAACATGCTTGAACAATGTTCATAAATCATGTTCATTAATAAAACTATTATCAATATGCTAAATAAATAAAAAAAACTTTTAAAATAAATAAATAAGTTTGAATTATCAAACTCAATAATTAATTAAATAAGCAAAAATTTTAAACAATCAAACAAGTTTGAATTGGGAGCTCAAAAACATCTGCATGAACCAAGCTCAAACCAAGCTCAAATTGAAAGTTTGATAATATCTAAATGAACTAAGCTCAAGCCAAGCTCGAATTGAAAGCTCGATAACATCTAAATGAACCAAGATCAAACTAAGTTCAAGCTCATTAAAAATAAATCAATCCAAACTTGAACAATCATTTCAAAAGCTTGGTTCATTTTGTTAGATGTTAAGGAAATGAAGGGGCGTTGTTTCCCCTTCATCTCCCTCCTTGCTGCATAACATCAAGGAGACGAAGGGGGTGTCTTTTCCTCTTCGTGTTCCTTAACCTTCTTATAAAAGGTGTGTCCAAGCCATGAGAAGGGAATGAATCAGAGAGAACGCAGCAGAAGGTTTGGTGGTGATCAGAGAAGCAAAGCAGAACATCTAGGATTTGGCTTATAAATTTTCAAGGACTTTCCGGTTATCCGTGATTGTGCTTCCGACAGCGGCAGCATCTTCATCGACCGGCGTCTTCTTCTACGATTTCTTCGGGAGATCACTGTGAGTGATTATAGTTTATTTCGTTTATGTTTCATGCTCTCAAATATGGAACAATGGTATCAGAGCGAGTTTTGAAAGCATGTAAATCCCTGCAACTGAGAAATCGCAATCGCTTATGGAGAAATCACGAAGTTGCGATTTCTGGGATCTGCTAGATCCCATTTTTGTGATTTTCACTCAGAATCGCGTAGTCCTCGGCGGCATAGAGTCGCGGCAAAGGAGTGCCGGCAACCGTGTTTTTAGTATCGATGAAAATCGGCGTGAGAAAAACTCTTTTTTTCTATCGCGGAGAAGATGAACAGTGAGCATTGTTCATCCGTCAAATTAATTCAATTTAATCGATTAATCAATCGATTCAATTTTTCATTTCAATTGATTCAAAATCACACATAGTTCTTCAATCGATTCATGAATCGATTGAAGAGAAAAAAAGGGATGAACAGTGCTTCATTTTGACAAAGCACAGTGAAAAGAAAAAGGGAAAACGTGTATAAAATAGTGCATGGATGTTTGTTTCTTAATGTATATAAACAGTGGATGTTTAAATTTTAATTAAATATATTTATTAATTAATTAAATACATATAGAAATGTATTATTAATTAATAAATAAATATTTAATTAATTTATGGTTCAATTAACTAAAAATTAAACCAGACCAACTTGTCCAATCAAACCCAGGTCTAGTTTAAATTATTAGTTGATTTAAGCAGACCAGTTTGATTCAATGATACCTAGATCTGGTTCAAATTATTTGTTAGTTTAACCAGTTCAGTTTGTTATTGAATTAATTGGAGTGATCTTGATTACAGAAGTTGGGTTGATCAAATATGACCAGATTAGTTTTGTTGTATCAGATTTGATTAAACAGATTAGATTTGCCCTAATAGGTCAGACTTAATCCAATGGGCATTGGACGAATCAAACGAACCTAAGTTTGATCAATAAGTCTAAAATTGACTCAAATGAGCTTAAACAATAACAGAACATAGGTCAGAAATCCATGTCTAATTAGATTAGTTCTAATGAGGATAATAGACTAAGCTTAAGATCCGGACTCCTAATCGACCGGTCTAATCAGTCAGTCGACTTAAACTCTTGAAAATTAAGAAGATTTATTTTTCTTGATTTATAATGATGGTTCTATATCTATATAAATTGAATTAAACTAGTTTTGTACTGGTTAATTAGTTTTATACTGACTTATTTAAATTTAATTTTTCAGATGGCTCGGACGATTACCACATTAACTCGTCGCGAAGTGCGACAAAACCAGCTCCGAGAGGAGATTCAGGAGATAGATTATAAGTCTGCATATGGAGTCGACGGACATGTTAGAAGGCTTGATAGACTATTCTGGAAACTTGAGCAAGAGGAGTTTCCAGCCCTAGATAGTTATAGGATCTGGGCATTGATGCATTCATTGCAAGAATATCCTAGGGTAATAGCAGACTATATATGGGGGTGTCATGAAAGACGCGCCCCATATTCAGAACTATATGAGGAACTACTTCACTATATGGGTGAAGAAGAGCTTGAAGAGTATGAAGAGGACTAGGAAATGTTCGAGGAAGATCTAGAAATGGATCTAATGAAGAATCTTGAAGTTGCTCCATCTGAGATTATCCCAAATGAGTCCAGGTTAATAGGGATAATGTTGGCCGCTGCACTAGTATTTGTCCTAGTGGGAGCGGTGTTGGCCTATCTTGTTTATTAGTGTTCTATTTACTGTCGTTATGTACGAACAGTGTTAACTCATTTAGGGTTTGAGTCATGTAATAATTTCTATCATTATGTACGAACAGAGTTATGATAAATAAACAGTTATGTTATATGTTAACTAACTTGCTCATGATTAGTTCATATGAATATGATTAGTTCATATATCCATATGATTAGTTCATATGAAAAATGATTAGTTCATTTTAATAATGATTCGTTCATTAGATGTGATGTATGTAATATGATTGATCAATGTTGATTAGATTAGAATATACAAATGATGAGTGGAAATAATGTTATCACTTGATTTTGTAAACTAACTCTAATTTACACTGAGTCAATAAATAATTACACATATATGAATTACACTGAAATAATAAATAATGTGTTTATTTATGTAGATCATGGTAATTAAAAACATCATAGCTGAACTTAATAAGGGTGAGAAATTATATGGGGATACTACAAAATCTGGCACCTCAAGATACAATACGTTCTTGAGGAATTAGGAGTTCTAGAGGTTGTAAATCAAATCATAGAAGAACCAATTGATGGTTCTACAACACAGCACAGACATGACCTTGATGCCTATAAGGCATGGAAAAGGAAGGACTCCATTACTAAGGGAATATTGATTAGTTCAATGGTGGATGACCTGGTATTTGAGTATGAGCCATTACCATCGGCTCATGCTGTCTGGGTAGCCCTTAGAGAAAAGTACAGTGGAGTTAGTCTTAGTAAGCTTCTTCAGCTAACAATTAAGTTTGATAGTTATAAAAAAATGCTCGAATGTTACCATGGCCCAACATCTCAAAGAGATGGGTAGCATGATTTGAGATCTTAAGACTGCTGGTCATACATTGACCGATGAACAATAGGTTCAAGTAGTTATCTGTTCCCTTCCTGATTCTTGGGAAACGATGAAACAGAATCTGACCCATAGTGAGAGTATCAAGACTTTCACCGATGTCTCACGCCATATTGAACTTGAGGCGGAGAGGATTGAATCCGTAAGAATTTTTTATCAACCTTTTGTAGTTGAAGGTTCTGGTTCCAAGAATAAGAAAAGATGGTTTAAGAAAGGAAAGAGAAAAGGAAAGGAGGCTCGTGTTGTTGCTGTTAAAAATCAAATAAAGAAGAAAGGAAAGAGATATGGACAAAGACCTATAAGCAAGTTGACCTGCTTCAACTGTGGCAAGAAGGGTCATTTTGCTCGGGATTGTACTGAGCCTAAAAAGGTAGATCCATTTTTATCTTCTTTCCATGAGCAATATATTGCAAGTACAATGTTGTTAGCTGATTCGTATCCTTTATGGATTGTAGATTCAGGAGCAATGAACCACGTAGCACGTGATCGAGCTACATATGTGGAGTACCGTCGGGTACCAGCTGGCAACAAATGGATATATGTAGGAAACAATGCAAGAATTGAAGTCAAAGGAATTGACACTTGCAAGCTCAACCTACGTGGTGGTCATACCTTGTTTCTATATGATGTCCTGTATGCTCTGAGATTTGACGGAATCTAGTTTCCATCATTTGTCTTCTTGATTTAGGTTAGAATGTAAATTTTTATAGCCATTGTGTGGAACTTCGAATTAACTCTGTGTTAATTGGGTATGGTTATGTAAAAAATGGTTTTATGGTTCTTGATGTAGAACCAAATAATAATGATAGCTGTTTTTCAAACATTGCTCTTACTAGTAATGCTGATGTTAATGATGAAATTTGGCATGCTAGGTTAGGACATATATGACAAGAACGAATGAATAGATTAGCTAAGGAGGGTCTTTTGGGCACTCATGTTAAGATTAACTTGTCTATATGTGAGCATTGTCTTGCTGGAAAGACGACTAGAAAACCATTTGGTAAGGCTATTAGGGGTTGAATCACCATTGCAATTAATTCATTCGGATATTTGTGGTCCAATAAATATAAAGGCTAGAAATGGGAGTTCTTGTTTCATTACATTTATTGATGACTTCACACATTTTGTTCATGTGTATTTGATTTCTCACAAATCTGAAGCATTAGATTTGTCTGATCAATTCAAGACAATGTGTAATGAGAAAGGGATTATTAGACAGCTAACTATTCCTGGAACTCCACAGCAAAATGGGGTTGCTGAAAGAAGAAATAGGACTCTTCTTGAAATGGTTAGGTCTATGATGGCGCAGGCTAAGTTGCCAATCTCCTATTGGGGAGATACATTATTAGTTGCGGCCTATATACTTGACAAAGTACCTTCAAAGTCAGTTCCATCTACCCCACATGAACGTTGGACAAGTAGAAAGCCGGATTTAAGTAATTTGAGACCTTGGGGGTCAGCAGCCTACGTTCATAATAAGACTCACGAACATAGAAAATTATGACCCAGAGGTAAGAAGTGTATCTTTATAAGGTATTCTGAGACTTCTAAGGGTTATATTTTTATTAGTGAGCGACAAGATAGAACCATCTCTGAAATAGAATCAAGAGATGCTACTTTTCTTGAAACTGAGTTCCCAACACGAGATGAAGTTGATAAGACAATTCCTCTATATGAGATAGAGGAGGAGGATAATGTTCCTTTTTCAACAAATCAGGAGATGCCTGAGTCTAGTCAACCTAGTGGGAGTAATTTGCCACTGAATGAGTCAGTTTCTCAATAGTCTAACCTTCAAAAAAGTAGTCGTCAAATTATTCCTTGAAGAAGGTTTGATATTGAGGATGAGGCATTGATGATTCTCCCAGTTGATGATGAGGAACCTTAAACAGTTGAGGAAGCTTTGAGAAGCTCAGTAAGAGAAAAATGGAAAATTGCAATGGATGAGGAAATGGAGTCAATGAGAAAGAATCAAGTTTGGGATTTAGTCGATCTTCCTCCGGGCTGAAGGGCTATTGGGAATAAGTGGATTCTCAAAGTAAAGAGGAAAGCAGATGGATCGATTAATCAATACAAAGCTCAATTAGTTGCAAAGGGATATACCCAAATGGAGGGTATTGACTTTGAAGAGACATTCTCCCCAGTTGTGAAGTTTGTGTCAATACGTGTCATCCTAGCTATAGTAGCACAATATGACATGGAATTACATCATATGGATATAAAAACAACTTTCCTTAATGGTAATCTTGACAAAGAAATCTATATGGTACAACCAGAAGGTTATGTTGCTGAAGGCCAAGAGAAAAGAGTATGTAGACTTAGGAAGTCTATATATGGTTAAAGCAAGTGGTAAGATAATGAAATATTTAATGAAGTCATTTTATCTTATAGTTTCAAAATGATCAATGAGGATCATTGTATTTACCTAAGAAAGGAAAAAAGGAAAGTTTATCATTTTATCATTATATGTTGATGATATGCTAATAGCTGGAAGTGACATAAAGTGTGTGATAGAAGTTAAAAGTTGGCTTTCATCGCAATTTGACATAATAGATATGGGAGAAGCAGAGTACATCTTAGGAGTGAAGATCGTTAGAGACCGATCAAAAAGACTTTTGGGTTTGTCTCAAGAAGCTTATATCACTAAGATACTACAACACTTCAATATGTCAGATTGCAACATTGAACAGACGCCTATAGTAAGAGGTACTATTTTGAGCAAAAGTATGTATCCCAAGACTCCTGAGAAAATAGCTAAAATGAAGAAAAAACCATATGCAAGTGCTATTGGCAGTTTGATGTACACTATGTTGTGTACTCGTCCTGATATAAGTTATGATGTTGGTTTAGTTAGTCGTTTCCAGTCAAACCTAGGATTGAGACACTGGAAAGCGGTGAAGAGGATATTCAGATATATCAAAGGAACAATGGATTATTGCCTCTATTTTCAAAGATCAGAAATGAGCCTAAGTGGCTACACAAATACAGATTGGGCAGGGGACCTTGACGATAGAAAATCCACATCTGACTATGTCTTCTTGCTGAATGGTAGCACCATCTCATGGAACAGTAAGAAGCAAGCTTGTGTAGCCTTGTCGACAATGGAAGCTGAGTATGTGGCTTATGCAGCAGCTGTGCAAGAGGCTATTTGGCTAAGAAGGTTCCTGAAGCATCCGAAGATTGCTGAGGATAGTGGGAATCCTGTTATAGTGTACTGTGACAGTTAAGCTGCAATAGTTTTTTCCAAGGATCCCAAATATCACAGCAAAGGCAAGCATATAGAAATTAAGTATAATTTTATAAAGGATATTGTTGACAAGAAAAAGATAATTCTTGAGTACATCCTTACACGAAATATGCTTGCTGATCCTTTTACTAAGTCATTGACTAAAGAGTCATTTTATGGACATGTGAAGTCTTTGGGACTTCGAAGAATGTAACTTATTGTAAAGACATTTTGATAAATGAAAAATGTCATGATCTATTCAATGTATATGTCTTTGTTACATTCGAATAAAGTCTCGATAAGCATGTTGGCAGGTTGAGATTGGTCCACTCACATGGATAATCATTTCTATTTGTTGAGTATAAATAGAGGTAAGACCGTTACTTATGGGACAACTTATGTAGCTGTGAATAGAGACATACCTATAAGTTAAAGTCACCTTGATAATTGTGTCAAGATGAGATCATTTATGTAATGATCGAAGTAAATGAACCCACCATTTACTAAACCTGTTGAAAGTTAGATTGGAATTCATATGTTGAATTTAGGATTAGACATTAGGTATGTCTAGATCGAAATTTGTACGATGTTACATTTTGAGAAAAACATGCGCTCTTTTTAGTAAAGATAATAACATCGTAGAATGTGATTCATATCACATGTTCTATGGCGACAAGAAGGGTAGTAGGAGAATGGATCCCTGCTTCTCTACTATGTGAGACTCTTGAGATTAAAAGTTAATCTCAATCTTACCCTAAGTGACTATTTAGCTGTCTACTTGAATTTTGATCAGTGTCTGCTACTTTAGCATGTTTCCTATTGGCCATGGATGATTCGGTCTATGGAGCATAACTAGGAAAACGACTGATTAGAATGAATAGACTCTAGCTAAAAAGGAAAATTAAGATTGATATACATCTGTAACATTTATTCACTAGTACCAGTTACATTTTTAGTTCAGTACATAAAATATAATTGTGAATAATTTGTTTGATTGGAGATGTTGAACATGCTCTTGACATATAGTCAATATAAGGGATTAGAGATGTTCATAATGATATAAATAATTTAATCTGGGGTAAAGGCAAATCATTTATGTCTCTAATTCGTTCAATGGAACAGCTAAGTAAGGTGCGACAATTTTCTTAGCAATTGAATGCTCACTGTGTTTGCTGTCGCGCGAACCATTTTCCTTAATGTATGGAATGGATGTTTTTATATTGGTCTTTGTGACTAATTAATTTTTCTTTGGTCCTCGTGACATGATCATCTTGAAATCTATATGACTGACATGGTCTATGTGATCATATGAATTGACTTAGACGAGTGGGAGATGTTAGACGTTGAGGAAATAAAGGGGCGTCGTTTCCCCTTCATCTCCCTCCTTGCTGCATAACGCCAAGGAGACGAAGGGGTGTCTTTTCCTCTTCGTCTTCCTTAACCTTCTTATAAAAGGTGCGTCCAAGCCATGAGAAGGGAATGAATCATAGAGAACGCAGCAGAAGGTTTGGTGATGATCAGAGAAGCAAAGTAGAACATCTGGGATTTGGCTCGTGAATTTTGAAGGGCTTTCTGGTTACCCGTGATTGTGCTTCCGACAGCGGCATCATCTTCGTCAACCGGCGTCTTCTTCTGCGATTTCTTCGGGAGATCACTGTGAGTGATTATAGTTTATTTCGTTTCTATTTCATGCTCTCAAATATGCAACACATTTTAGGCTTGGCTCGGCTCGACTTGGCTCGGCTCGGTTACCTTATCAAACAAGCATGAACATCTCAAAACTTGGTTTGGCTCGGTTTATTTACAACCCTAGTTCTCGAATGGTTAGGTACGTCGGAGACCGTGAAGATCACGGTTAAGAGATGGGGAAAAACTTCGAGGAGTCGGCAAAGAAAGGTTTCCTTGTAATATACAAAAGCATATCAAAGGCAGCAAAAGAGGTGGGTTGTAGTTATATTTTCCTTATTCATTGCCTTGTACTCAATATTTTTTTTCTTCTTCACCAAGTTCTAATGCTTTTAGCAAATGGTTTATGTTGTGTCATCCAGGCAATTTGCCTTCAGATTGCCATCTTGGTTCATACTATTAGGTCATCTTCTAAGCTCCTCAGAATAATTTCAAATCCAGTTGGAAGTGAAAATCTTCTTTTGCAGGTTTTAACATTAAGATATAGTCTACCTGTCATCCCTTCGCCTCTTATGCATGAGAAATAGGTAGAACCATCATGTTATTTGCTCTTGATTCAGTCTGTGTGACCCAATGCCATATTATGTTGAGATTTCCATCCCATGTGCATGTGCATAAATTCTATCTAGAATCAGTTTAGTGATGTATTCAATTTTCTTTGTTTATATTAGTTTTTTTCATAGACACGTGGATTAGTTTCAATCATTAGGACATAGCTCCTTCAATTTTAACTGATTTCAAACATCAATCCTTTTCTTTCATTTATTTTCTTAAGAGCTATTATGGTGCCTGGTGTTAAGAAATTTTGGATAAAATCCTAATATGTTACCATAGTATTATAGTATTGGGTAGTTGTAGGTTATGCTAATCACACAAATGTCAAAGTTAACTATTGTTAGATGGAATCTTATATGCATGCCATATCTTGTTTTTGGGCTACTCATGCATTAAGTCATTCTCATCCCTATACATTGCTGCTACTTGTTAATAATTGTTTAGTAATGACTAATTTTCAGCACAAAAATATTTATTTTGTTAATTTTACTTCTAACAGGTTTTTAAAACTATATCCAGATTCTTTTAATAATTGGCTTGCATTTTTTTTAATCAATTTAGTAGGAGTCTCTTGTTGTTTTTTCACCCACTTTTCCCCATCTTGTCAATCTTCCCCTTGAGAAATTTGTGCTTACTATGATTTTAATGATTATTTGCTCATGGCTAATTTTCAGTACAAACTTATATATTTTATTAATTTTACTTCCTACAGTTTTTAAGCTAAATCCTGATATTTTAATAATTGACTCACCTTTTATTTTTTAAATTAATTTAGTAGAGGTCTCATATTAATTTTTTTATTTATCTTCTAGATCCTTACAACTTTTCCCAATCTTGTCAATCTTCTCCATAAGAAATTTGAAGATGCCCTCAATCATGTGTTTAAGGTAGATTTTCTTATGGAATTACTTTATCCGCTCATCTTCACAAGGCACCATATTATTGTATCGCCATAATTTGAGATTTTATTGAGTCACTAGCACACTATATCTTTTTCTTTGTAACATATAGTTATTTTACATTTTGATCTATTGATGGTTGATCATCAATTAGTAAATGAATCTTATCAAATAAAGTACATGTGTAGCCCCAAAGCTACGGTCCATAAACTTGGATAGTAACAGAATCATTACATTATAATATTTAGCCCCTTGATAATATCATCAATTATTTTATAGCTTGAGGTTTCGTTTCCATAACATTATAATATTTAGTGAGAACTTATTTTGCATATTCAAGTGTATAAACTTGGATGGGAACGGATCATTACCGTAAATGAAATGCAATTCTTCTATGAGGAATAGTTGCACCATATGGAATGTATGGCACAAGAACCTATACTCTTTTAGATCAAAATCTTATTGAACGATGCCTGTAATTGTACATGAACCAGAAAGAAGTAGTTGACACTATCTCTCCAAGCAAATGTAGAACTTAGCTTAACTTAGTAATTCTGAACACAACATCCTATTTTATTGAGATTCATCTAATTTTTTTTTTTTTAAATTGTATAGGGATTATGTTTGTCTGATTTTTATTCATTTGGACCAACAAGTTATTTAATATATAGCTTATTTTCACACCTGTTGATGTTCATATCAGCCTTGTGTGATTGGTGTTGATGGTTGTATGTGATATTATAATTATTTGAGTTTTGATTTTATAATTGTGTGGTATTTGTATATGGTATTATAATTGCGTGTGGTATTTGTATGTGTATTATAATTGTAAGATGCTTATAATTGTATGTGGTTGATATTACAATCTAACTATAGTGTGCACGGTGCACTGCAAATCTTTTAACCACAGCATGTGGTGCACACTGCACGATGGGAATACTCTTAACCACAGCATGCGGTGTGCACTGCGAATGTTCTCAATTGCAACATGCGCTGTGAATACTTTTAACCATAGCACAATGCGTGCTGCGAATGTCTTATGACTTTCAACAGCTTGCAGTTGTACAACGTGTGATGTGAGTTGCGGATAAAATAATTATACATACGAAAAGTTAAATTTGTTGTAGTGAAAGGAGAAACTGATAGGAAATATTGTTGATACGGATATGGATATAGGGCAAAAGGGGAATTAAGAGGAGAGGGAGGGGTATTTTTGTCCTTCCACTATTTAGGACTTAAGGGGGGCTTCATGGGTTTGGTTCAAAAAGGGTTCGCCGCCGCCAACGCCAGGAGGAAGGAGGGGGGGAGTTCTTCTTCCTCTCTCGCCGCCCCCTCAAGTGAAGGCCGCCAGCGATGACCGCTTTATTCCTCTTCTTTCTCCTCTCGACGTCGGCCACAGCCTTCCTCTTCCTCTCTTCTCCCAAAGGACACGCCGCCACCGGGAGAACTTTTGCTCGGCGTCTTCGCCACCACGGCCACTAACCAGGGGCCTCTTCTCCCTCTCTCGCCACCCCCTCGAGCGACTACCGCCGGCGACGACCACCTCCGAGTCGTCTCCTTCCTTCTCCACGCAGAAGACTGCCATTTCCTCCCTCCTACACACTGCCGCCCAAGGGAAGGGGTTGCCGCCTCTGCTTTCCCTTTGTCCAGCGCCGCCTCCCTCCCTCTCACACTCGTCGACAGCCCATATGCCTCCTTCCTCCTCACGCCACTGCCACCCAACATGGCCTTCAGCTGCTGATGCTGCTCACAGATGGTCGACGCTGCTCACAGGCGGTCGACTCCATCCACAACCGGGCGATATCAGCTCTGGTGATTGTCGATGTCCTCCGAACCATTCTCGTTGGCGCATGCCCCTCTGATCCATGTCATTATTATGTTCCGGCCTTCGTGTCGATCTGGCTTGTGCACTGTGTTCCAACCTATGCGTTGATCCCGCTCATGTGTTGTGTTCCGGCCTTCGAGCCAGGGTTGTATTTCGGACTGTGTGCTTTGTATGTTTAGCCTTCTTATTGCTGTTATATCCCGGTCTACAGGCCGAAGTCATATCTCAGCATGCATGTTGAAGTCATTTCTCGGTCTACGTGCCAAAGTCTTATTCCGACCTACGTTCCAATGTCCTATCCCGATCTATGTGATAGTGTCCTATCTCGGTCTATGTGTTGATGTCATATCTCGACCTGCACGTCTTTGTTAGGTCTCGGTCTACGTGTCATCTTCCAAACCTAGGCCTCTTCCGACTCCGTGACACGTTCGGCTCTGATTCGTCAGATCCATCTCTTCATCCGACCTGGAGTCATTTGCTCTTCCGGGTTACGACCGTTCAAACAGTGTCCTATCCGAGGGTGCCCCCTGGGCCAGGGTACATTTTCCGTACTCACCTCTCATTTATTTCATTATTATATTATTAGCATGTTACTCATATATTCGTTGGATCTACCTCGAGCCTCGGGGTGTTGGATCGAAAAGCACTAGGAGGAGGGGGGTGAATAGCGCTCCTGGCTTTCACTTTTCGTTTCAGAAATCTTAGAATAACGCAGCGGAAATTAAAACACAGAGACACAAGCAAACACAGGGATTTATAAGATTCGAAGCCTATGGCGACTCCTACTCCAAGGCCCACGCTCGTTGAGCGTTTACTTTGGGCAACAACTATAATCACACAAAAAGTTACAAGAGATTATTACAAAATTGTATTGAAAAAGTTATACTGACAACAATGAATTGAAACTTCGCAACTTCGGGTCGTCGAGGTCTTGTTGTAGCTCAACCGGATCGTCTCGTTAGCAGTGCACTGATGAAGGATTGCCAAAACTGTGTTGTTACAAACTGCTAGTCGAAACAGGCTTATATAAGCCATTAAGGGCACCTTCAATGCCCTTGAGGGCACCTCCATCCCCGGCGGATCCGCAGCGTGGATGAACTTTGACTCCTTCGCAGCCTATCCACCTGAGGGCGCCTCCAATGCCATGGAGGGTGCCTTCAAGGCCGTCCGAGGCGCCTCAGCACTCCATGAGGGCACCTCCAGCTTTGCTGTACACGCTCTCTAGCTCTTGCACCCAATGCACCTCCAAGCTCCATGGAGGGCGCCTCGGGTACTGTTCGTCCGAGGCAAACCATTCTATTTTGTCCCTGCAAGATAATTTAGTCCCAAAATACCAAGCATACCCTACAACACAAAGTTAGCACGCAATAATAAGACAAACATAAATGTTTTGACAACCACCGGACTGTCCGATTTTGACTTCGGATTTTCAACCGGAGACCCTAGGTCGAACCGATGCCTAGTGTTCCCTCTTCCGAGGAATGCATCTTCACCTACTCCACTCAGGAGAGTATACCTGCTGCCAGTTGATCCTCTAGACTAACTAGACTTTTGCTCAGCGCCCGAGCCTCTAGGACTTTCTGCTGGATGTCCGCTCCACGATCCATCCAGACTTCCACCTAGTTCGCGACACCAGGACTTTTTAACCTAGGGTTACCGCCCCCTAGGATTTTACCCCAAGCTCTGGACCCGCCAAGACTTTCCACCTAGGGTGACCACCCCCTAGGACCTAGGATTACTGCCCCCTAGGGTTTTTCCTTTGCCTAACCGCAGCTAAGACTTTTCTTTACCTAGGGTTACCACCCCCTAGGACATAGGGTTACCACCTCCTATGACATAGGGTTACCATCCCCTAGGGTTTTCCACCTGTCTAACCGTAGTTAGGGCTTTTGCCTAAGTACACTTAGGACTTTCCTGCAATCTCATTCAAACACATTAGATAACAAGACAACTTAACTTTGAACCCTTTGACATAATCAAAATATAGGTTTGATCATCGACTGCTTCTGTTAGAATGTATACTAAAAGCCTAGTTTTTGTAAACATTTATTTTAAAATAAAGAATCATATTGGTCAAAAATGTCTACATTTATATGTTAAGTGTAGTTGTTCAATTAATTTATATTGTAGATAACATGGTGTGTGGTGTCACACACAGAAGATCATGTTATCAGTTCCTTATAAATTATAAATAGTAGCTCACGACTAAAATGGAAAGGAACAGACTATTAGGATAGTCGTAGTGTAATTTGGTATTAGTTTATCTTAACTATAAAATTACACTAGTATACTCTGAGTATATTGAGCAGGACCATTTAAGGTAAGTTCTTTTTATGCTGACTTAATAAAAGAACAAGACCTTAGTTATTATGGAAGTGTGTGCTCTTAATCCTAATATAATAACAAGCACATATATTTAGTATTTATTTCTTTGACTTATCAAAGGGTGAGATTTAGCTCGATAAATTAATAGGCCCGATAAGTTGGGAAATGATATTACTTATAGTGTGTGTTGTTGATTATAGAAGGAAACTGTGTCCTAGTAATCTAGATTGATAATTCCCCTAAGAGGATCTCATAAGGATTGTCATGTTAAACCCTGTAGGTGGACTTAGTTTGAAACGACAATAAGGTTGAGTGGTACTACTCTTGGACTAAGATATTAATTAAAGTGAGTTGTCAGTAACTCAATTAATTAGTGGACATCCGACATCTTAAACACAGGGAGATTAACACACTCATGATAAGAAGGAGTCATAATGTAATTTGGGATTGATGCAGTAGTGCAATAATAACTCTCTAGTGGAATGAGTTATTATTGATGAACTTGAGTTGTGTGTTCGGGGTGAACACGGCATACTCGAGCTCGTCGGGAGGCCAAAACCAATTTCTCCTCTAGGTCCCTGTCGTAGCCTCATTAATGCCTCATATCCACTCATGAAAAACTCATCTTGGTGTCCAAGAGGGGGCCGGCCCATGGCTTGGTGACCAAGCCATGGGGCCGGCCACTTCCTCCTCAAAGGGGTCGGCCTCTTGCTTGGTGCCCAAGCAAGAAGGGGGTCGGCCACATAATTCAAAGTATGAGGGGTATTTTGAATTTTTAAAATCTTCTATTTGTAGATATCTACAAGTTTTAAAAGAGAGATTTTAAAATTATAAAACTTTTCTTATTTGAATTAGGTCACATGGTTTAAAAGAAAGTTTTAAAAGTTTTAAAACTTTCTTTTTTTAACCATCCACATGGTTTTTAAAAAGAGAGTTTTAAATTTAAAACTTTCCTTTTTGTAACCATGTTAAAAAAGGAAATTTTAAATGAGAAGTTTTAAATCTTAAAACTTGTTTTAAAATTTTCCTTTTTTAAAAACATTCACATTAGGAAATTAAAAGAGAGCTTGTAAAATTTTATAAGAGCTTTCTTTCTTTGCTTATATAATTTTTACAAGATATATTTTTCTTCTTTTAAGGGCCGGCCACCCTTGCTTGGTGCCCAAGCAAGGGGTCGGCCATTCAATCAATTAAGAGGAGAAAAAGGAATTAAAAAGGAGAAAAGAAAAACAAGAAGAAGATTTTAATTTTTTGTAAAAATCTTTCCTTATTTGCCTTGGGCAAGTATTATAAAAGAATGGGAGGAGAGGCCTCATGATGCATCAATTCTTATTCTCTTGCTTGTGCTCTCTCTTGTGGTCGGCCTTCTCCCCTTTCCTTTCCCCTTGCTCTATTTTGTTCCTTGGTGGTGGTTGTGGCCAAAACTTAGAGAAGGAGGAGGAGCTTTTGGGTGGTGTTCATCTTGGAGGTTCGTCGCCCACACGACGTCCAAGAGGAGGAGAGGAATACGACAGACAATCAAGAGGTCGTTGCATACAAAGAAAGGTATAACTAGTAATTATTTTCCGCATCATACTAGTTTTTCTTTGTATGAATTCCAAACACAAGAGGTATATGATTCTAGAGTTTCGAATTTATGATTCAAGTTTGTGTTTTTTTTTGTTTTTCAAATTTGTGATTCGATTGTTCTTTTTGGTAAACCAAGAGTTATATAAGGAAATTAAAAATTAGTTTTCTTTAAAAGGCTTTGTCTAGGCGGTGGTGGATGATGTCATACCCAAGAAGGACTAGCGCCTCGCCATGCAGTCCTGGAAGCCAATTTTGAAAATTAATATTTAATTGAATTTATAACATAGGTGGATTTGGATCAATAATATTAAGCATCGTTTGCGATCCAAATCTAAACCATTAAGAACAGATAAGTTAAATTTGGAATTAATAATGTTAAGTTCCGTTTGTGATTCCTAATTTAATTTCTAAAGAACACAATAGGTTGTTTAGGAAAGGTTCGACACTTGTACAAAATTTTTGTATAGTGGAACCGGTACGATCTTCCTAGGACCAACCAACAGCTTCCTGCACCAGCAATCTCCCCCTTTTTGATTATAGCAACATGGTTCAAAGTTAAGACTAGATCATAAATAATCTCCCCCTTTTGATTATAGCAACAGTCTCATCTACCTTGACCCATTTCCTATGCCTGTCAATCTCCTCTTCACTAGAATTGCTATCAGGCACGTTAGGATAGACCTCAAAAAGTATGAACTTGTACCCTTCAGTAGTTAAGACAATGTCCAAGTTTCGTCTCCAATCAATATAATTGAGACGAGTGAGTTTGTTTTCTTTTAAAATAACAGCAAGAGGATTGAAAGTCATTTTTGAAATCCTAAGAATCACAAAATATTTGGTCAAAACTTTAAAATTTAAAATAATATTAATTCCTCAAACAACATAATTTAAATTCATCAACACCTCAAAACACCGTGAATTTCGTATGCCACGATAGTGTGGGCGTATACTAATTCAAACATTTGTAAGAGCAGGTTTTACCCATTAATTTTATTATCTTGTCAACCTAACTTTATGACAAATAAAATTAATAGTTGATTTGTATTTGGTCACACAAAATAATAGCAGTGACTCCGATGGGGAGGATACTATTAGATGCGTCTAAGTGTATACCATTACTTGATTACTTAGTTCATTAATTAGGATTGTGCCCTTTCAGATGGAGAAGATCACACAAACCTAAATAATTTTCTATAATCATCCATAGAGGAAGTTTGATCTAGTGATTCGTAAGCAAACTCATCCGATGTGGAGAAAGACACTTAAAGCCAACGCGTAATTTTGAATGCATCACTTACAAACCAGTAATGGAGACCGTAGAATTTAAATAAATAAACCCTCTCCCACTTAGTTATTTAAACGAGGAGTTTTAACATGCACACTTATCACACATGCACACAAAAGCATACACATCACAACATATAAAGGCAATAAATATGAAAAAAATATTTTTCTAACTGTTATGGCATCATCCATAACTGTCCTCTATATATCGCTGACCCTAGTCGCTGCCAACGAGTCATGTCGTCACGTCTATCTTGCTTCCTTTTCTGCTGCACCTCTGGTCCTCAAATAGCACCACACCTCGCAAGGATACGATCCACGACAAAAATAAAATTTTATATTTATCGATCCTATATTCCACAAAGGAATGTACATGTAATCTAGATCGAACAGAATGTAAAAATCCTAAAACTAATACAGTTCCTGCTGTATTTAATAATTACAATCATGCACACATATAAAATACCCTCGACATGCCCGAGGGTCCAATCACACACAAACACAATAGGGTCATAATAATTGGAACTAGGATGCCTGCAACCACAGAGTTAATCTATTTGCACATCCTACTATTATCCTGCCTAAATTTATGTATGAAAAGTGCATAATTTAACTGAAAACCCAACACACATAGGCAGAAAACTAGCTCTGATACCAATTGTTGGGTGCTACTCGGAATTCCGTTCTATTTCCCTTGTAAAAAAAAAAATTATACAAGCACAGAACTTTTCCTAACAACCTATGTGCTTTTCAAAAGTTGAAATTGGATTGCAAACAAAACTTAACATTATTAATCCGATTTTAACTCATGTGTTCTTCAAAAGTTAAATCATATTACAGAAGTTGATTAAGTATCTATTTCAAGGATTGGCTTCCAGGTCATTGCCGAGGCACTCGGCCTTCTTGGTTATGGGATTATCCACAACTTCATAGATAAAGTCTTTCAAAGAAATTGAATATTTAAGCTTCTTACAGTAACCTTAGGTTCAACTACAGAGACCACAATTGAAGCACAAGATCGAAATACAAAATTGATACACCAAATCGAAATACAAAGTCGAAACACAAAATCTCTAGCCTCTTGTGTTGGTATTTCAGGATCCATATAAAGAAAACAAAACTAGTTGCACTGCAGAATAAATAACTAGTTGTACCTTTCTTCGTAGACAAAGACCTCTTGATCTTCTGTCATATTCCTCTCCTCTTCTTGGGCATCGTGTGGGTGACGATCTACCAAGACAAAAACACCCGAACCCTTTTTGTTTCCAAGCCACCTACCACCAAAAGATGCAAAGAAAAGGGGCACCTCCTTCTTCTTCTCCTCCAAACCGCCGGCTGCCAAGGTGCTTCATCTCTTCATTTTCTTTTCCTCCAAGCTTTGGCCACCAAGAGAATATGGGGCGTTGGCCCTAGAGGGAAGAAAGGGAAAAAGAAAAGGAAGTGGGGCACCAACCCTAGAGGGAAGAAAGGGAAGAAGAAAAGGATGGGGTGTCGGCCTTAAGGGAAAGGAGAGGGATTTTAGTTGTGGAGAAAAACTTATCAATTCTTAATTGATTGATTGTTATGGACCAACTTCCTCTCCTTTTATAACCCTTTACGGAAGATAAAAATAGAGAAAAAGTAATAGATTTTTTTAGAATTCTGTTGAGAGAAAAAATCTCCCTTTTCATAACTCTTTTTTTTTCTTTTATTATGACCGACCCCTTGCTTGGGCACCAAGCAAGGCTTAGTTGGCCCTATGCTTGGGAACAAGCAAGGCTTGGCCTGCCCCTTGCTTGGGCACCAAGCAAGGATGTGGCTGGCCCCTTTCTTGGGTAGGAAGCAAAACCAAAACGAGTGAATGCGAGGCTTTATAGAGACTACAACAGGGACCGAGAGGAGGAATTGATTTTGGCCTCCTAATGCACTTGAGCTTCCTATGTTTGACCCGAACACCGAACTCAAGTTCACCAATAATAACTCATACCGCTAAAAAGTTATTATTGAACTATCACACCAATCCCATATTATAATATGGGCTCTTATCATGAGTGTGTTAGTCTCCCTGTGTTTAAGATATCGTATATCCGTTAATTAAATGAGTTATTGACAACTCACTTAATTAACATCTAGCTCCAAGAGTAGTGTCACTCAACCTTATTATTATGTCGAACTAAGTTCATCTGCAAGGTTTACATGATAATCCTTATGAGCTCCTCAAGGGGGCACCATCAACCTAAATAAATAGGGCACGATTTTCTTTTATAATCAACAACACACCATATAAATGGTACTATCTCCCAACTCATCGGGCCTATTGATTTAACGAATAAATCTCACACATTGATAAGTCAAATAAACAAATATTAAGTATACGTGTTTGTTATTATATCGGGATTAAGAGAACGCACATCCATAATAACAGAGACTCTGTTCTTTTATGCAGTCAGTATAAATCGAACAACATCAAATGGTCCTGCTCAATACATACATAGTGTGCTAGTGTAATTTTATAGTCAAGATAGACTAACACCAAATTACATTACAACTGTTCCAATGGTTTGTCCCTATCCATCTCGGTCGTGAGCTACTATTTATAATTTATAAGGAACTGATAACATGATCTTCTGTGTGGCACCACACACCATGTTATCTACAATATAAATTAAATGGACAACTGCATTAACACATAAATATAAAATACAACATTTGACCAAAGTGATTCTCATTTCAATATATAAATGTTCATACAAAAAGCTAGGATTTTAGTATACATCCTAACAATCTCCCACTTATACTAAAAGACTATGTTGTCATATATGCTGCCATACATCTGATTCTCATCCCCTCAACATGACCATCAAAATCTCTTGCCTGAAGGGCCTAAGTGAAAGGATCCATGTTATCTGCTGATGTAATCTTGATAACAACAATTTCTCCTCGCTTTACAATGTCTCGTATCAGGTGGTACTTGTGCTCAATGTGTTTACTTGCCTTATGGACTCATGGTTCCTTCAAGTTTGGTACTGTATCACTATTATCACAATAAATTGTGATAATTTTGGGCAAACCAGGAATCACATCTAAGTCCATCAAGAAGTTTCTGAGTCATACAGCTTCTTTGGATGCCTCAGAGGCTGCCACATACAAAGCTTCCATGGTGGAGTCTGAAACGCATTTCTGCTTAACACTCCTTCATGCTATGGCTCCACCTCCCAAAGTAAACACATACCCCGAGGTTGATTTATTACTGTCCCTATCTGATTGGAAGTCCAAATCTGTGTAACTCATAGGGAGCAAATCATCTGCCTGGTAAACTAGTATATAATCTCTAGTCTTTCTCAGGTACTTTAATATATACTTTACGGTAGTCTAATGTCACTGTCCTGGGTTACTTTGATATATGCTAACCATGCCCACGGCAAAACAGATATCTGGTCTCGTACATAGCATTGCATACATTAGACTTCCTACAGCCGAAACATAAGGAACTGCCTTCATCTCCTCTATCTCCTTTGATGTTTTAGGGTGCATCTCTTTAGATAAAGGTACTCCATGCCAAAAAGGTAGAAAACATTTCTTGGAGTTTTGCATGCTAAAATGAGCTAGGATAGTATTGATGTATAAATCTTGGGATAAGCACAACATTCTTTTCTTGTGATCCCTTTTACTTTGATCCCAAGAATATTTCCACGTTCTCCCAAGTCCTTCATATTTAATTACTTGGACAACTATACCCTTATGTCTGACAACACTTTGGCATTGCTGCCAATGAGCAAAATATCATCTACATATAGTACAAGAAATACCACCACGTTTCCGTCACTTTTCTTGTATACACAAGACTCATCTGGACACTGAATAAATCTATAAGACTGGAACACTTCATCAAACCAGATGTTCCAAGATCTCAAAGCTTGCTTTAGTCCATAAATGGACCGATTGAGCTTACATGCAAGATGCTCTTTGCCCTTTGCAATGAATCCCTCTGGTTGCTTCATATAGATGTTTTCTTCAAGACTTCTATTAACAAAAACTGTTTTGACATCCATTTGCCAAACCTCATAATCTATATGAGCAGCAATAGATAAAAGAATCCGTATAGACTTGAGCATGGCTACCGGCGAAAAGGTTTCCTCATAATCGATTCCCTCTTTCTGAGTATACCCTTTTGCAACAAGCCTTGCTTTGAAGATTTCCACCTTCCCGTCTATCCCTCTTTTTCTTTTGTGGACTCATTTACATCCAATGGCTTTTACACCATTTGGTGGTTCTACAAGCTCCCAAACCTGATTAGAATACATAAATTCTATTTCAGAGTTCATTACATTTTGCCAAGATGCTGCATCTTTATCTTGGAGTACTTTATCATATGTCCAGGGATCAGCTTCATGTTCACCAGGGATCAAGTCCGAAGATTCTCCCAAAAACATGAATCTATTAGGTTGCCGAACAACCCTCCCATTACGACGAGGCACTACCTATAATTGTGCATCATTTGTGACACGTGTTGTAGTTTCTTATGGTATCTCATTTTGTACCGTTGGTACTAAAGTAGACGTGTCTTCTCTTATTTCCTCAAAAACAATTTTACTCATGGGCTTGTGGTTCATCACATAGTCCTCTTCTAAAAATCGGACATTGGTGTTGATAATGACCTTCTGATCTTTAGAACTATAAAATAGACCACCTTTCGTTTCTTTAGGATAACCCACAAATAAGTGAACTTCTGTACGTGATTTTAACTTATCAGCATCTCCCTTTAGCACATGTGCTGGACTACCCCAAATCCGAATGTGTTTCAAACTAAGCTTATGCTCATTCCATAATTCTGTGGGTATAGATGTTAGAGTGTATACTAAAAGTCTATCTTTTGTAAACATTTATTTTGAAATAAGAATCACATTGGTCAAATATCTACATTTATGCTAAGTGTAGTTGTCCATTTAATTTATATTGTAGATAACATGGTGTGAGGAGACACACAGAAGATCATGTTATCAGTTCCTTATAAATTATAAATAGTAGCTCACAACCAAGATGGAATAGGGCAAACCATTGGAGTGGTTATAGTGTAATTTGGTATTAGTTTATCTTGACTATAAAATTACACTAGTACACTATGAATGTATTGAGCAGGACTATTTGAGGTAGTTTCTTTTTATACTGACTACATAAAAGAATAAAACCTCTGTTATTATGGAAGTACATACTCTTAATCATGATATAATAACAAGCACGTATACTTAATATTTATTTATTTAATTTATCAAAGGGTGAGATTTAGTTCGTTAAATCAATAGGCCCGATAAGTTGGGAAATGATATTATTTATATGGTGTGTTATTGATTATACAATGAAACTGTGCCCTAGTAATCTAGGTTGATGATGTCCCCTTGAGGAGCTCATAAGGATTGTCATGTAAACCCTGGAAGTGGACTTAGTCCGACATGACAATAAGGTTGAGTGGTACTACTCTTGGAGCTAGATATTAATTAAGTGAGTTGTCAATAACTCATTTAATTAGTGGCCATTAAATATCTTAAACACAGGGAGACTAACGCACTCATGATAAGAAGGAGCTCATATTGTAATATGGGATTGGTACGGTAGTGCAATAATAACTCTTTAGTGGTATGAGTTATTATTGATGAACTTGAGTTAGGTGTTCGGGGCGAACACGGGAAGCTCAAGCTCATCGGGAGACCAAAACCAATTCCTCCTCTCAGTCCCTATTGTAGCCTCTTATTTATAAAGCCTTATATCCACTTAAAGCCAAGCTTCTTATCCATCTTGTTGTGGCCGGCCAAGCCAAGCTTGGAGCCCAAGCTAGGGTCGGCCAAGCCAAAGATTGGAGGCAAGTTTATGGCCGGCCAAGCATGGAGCCCAAGCTAGGTGGCCGACCACATTAAAATAAAAGGGTATTTTAAATTTTAAAATCTTTCCTTTTGTGGAAGTCATGGTTTTAAAAGAGAGTTTTTTAAATTTTAAATCTTTCCTTTTATAGCTTTCTACAAAGGATTAAGAGAGAGGTTTGATATCATTCCTTATTTGTAATTAAAAGGAAGATTTTAATTTTTGATAAAACTTTCCTTTTTTGTAACCATCCACATGTTTTAAAAGAGAGATTTTAATTTATAAAATTTTACTTTTATAACCAACAAGGGATTTAAAAGAGAAATTTTTTACCATAAACAAATAAGGAAGTTTTAATTTTGTGTTTAAAACTTTCCTTGTGTAGAGCATATGTATAGGGCCAGCCATGACAAGCATTAAAGGAAGTTTTAATTTTTTGTTTTAAAATTTTCCTTTTTATCCATTGGCAAGGAATATAAGGAAGTTTTAATTATGTTTAAAACTTTCCTTTATTGCCAAGACCAAGGATTATAAAAGAGATGGAGGGGTGCCACATGAGATAACACATCTTCTATTCCTCTCTTCCAATCCTTTGGTGGTCGACCCTTGTCCTTTTCTCTTCTCCTTTTGTTTTCTCTCTTGAAGGCTAGCAACATCAAGGTTGGTGATCTCTTGGTGGTCGGTTGCTTGAAGGAGAAGAAGAAGAGAAGGAAGCTCTTTTGTCTAGCATCCCTTGGAGGTTAGTTGGTGGTCGGATCTAGGAAGCAAAGGAAGAAGCTTGGGTGGATTTCATCTTGGAAGATTGTCACCCACACGACGTCCAAGAGAAGGAGAGGAATATAGCAGAAGATCAAGAGGTCTATAAGTTACAAAAGGTATAACTAGTTATTAGTTTCCTCATCATAACTAGTTCATCTTTTGTATAGATCTTGAAAAACCAAACACAAGAGGTTATCGGTTTTAAGTTATCATTTTTGTTATCAATTTTATTTTTCGATTTCATGTTTCGATAATGTGCTTCTATTGACGTCTCTATAGTTAAATCTAGTTTACTGTAAGAAGTTAAATATTCGATTTCTTTGAGAGGCTTCGTCTAGGAAGTGGTGGATGATCCCATACCCAAGAAGGCCTAGTGCCTCACCATGTTTAACCTGGAAGCCGATCTTTGAAATAGATATTTGATAACTTCTGTAATATGGTTTAACTTAGGAAGATCACATCGGTTAAACTTGGAGTAAAAATATTAAGTATCATTTCCAATCCAAGTTTAACTTCTGAAGGACAATTTGGATTAATAATGTTAAGCATCGTTTGCAATCCAAATTTAACTTCAGTAGAGCACATGGGTAGATAGGATAGTTCTATGCTTGTACAAATTTTTGTACAGGGGAACTATGACGATATTTCGAGTAGTAACCAATAGTAGAGGGTACTGACATAGAAGGTACCAGGTTCAGAATGTACACTGTCATTTCCAGAGCATAGCCCCAAAATGAATTTGATAATTCTGAATAACTCATCATTAATTTAACCATTTCCATAAGAGTCATATTCCTTCATTCTACCACACCATTCTGTTGGGGTGTACCAGGTGCAGACAGTTGGGATTGAATCCCGGCCTCTGATAAGTAACTCCTAAACTTTCCTAAGAGGTACTCGCCACCACGATCAGACCGTAGTGTCTTGATACTTTTACCATGACGTTTCTCTACATCAGCCTTGTACTCTTTAAACTTATTAAAGCACTCAGACTTGCGGCGCATCAAGTAAATGTACCCATATCTCGAATAGTCGTCTATAAAAGAGATAAAATATTCTAAACCACCTCTTACCTGGATAGTCATAGGTCCACATAAATCAGAATGAACTATTTCTAGCACTTCTTTGGCTCTATACCCCTTGGCCTTAAAAGGTCTCTTGGTCATTTTTCCTTCCAAGCAAGACTCACAGGTTGAAAAGTTTTCCACCACTAATGAACCCAAAGGTCCATCGGCTATTAGCCTTTGAATCCTACTCAAGTTAATATGACCAAGCCTTAGATATCAAAGATATGTTTGGTTTATTTCCGAAGGTTGCTTTTTCGTATTAAAATTAGAAGATGTGTTATTAATTTTCATTTGCTGTATCGTGGGAGTTATTGGATTTAGAGTATACAAATTGTCAACCAACGTACCAGAACAAATAACTACCCTATTTTTCTTGACAACTACTTTGTCATCAAAAGAAACAGAATATCCATCCATAAATAGTTTAGAAACTGAAATCAAGTTCTTTCTAAAACATGGTACATAAAGACAATTTCTTAAAATCAATGTTTTATTTTTATCAAAAGATAAATAAACATTTCCCACTGCAACAGCCGCCACTTTTGTAGCATTTCCCATGTAAACGGTAATCTCTCCTTCATGTAGTCGTTGAGTTTCTTGGAACCCCTGTAATGAATTGCAGACATGATCAGTGGCTCCCGTATCTACACACCAGGTACCGGTAGATAACACCACTAAACACGTTTCAACCACTAGAGAATAAGTTATACCTTTATTGTTCTCCTTTCTGCGAGGACAACCCACTTTCCAATGTCCAGACTGCTTGCATGTGAAGCACTTGCACTTCGGCTTCTTCACACCTGCATGCGGCCCAGTCCTTAGAGATCGATTCACTTTCTTTGTTGAACCAACTTATTTCTTTTTCTTCTTCCTGCCTTTCGGCTTAGAAGCAGAAATGTTTTCAGCAATGTGAATTTGAGAATTTTGACGAAATAACCCTTCTGCTACTTAGAGTTCTGTCAGAAGTTTCGCCAATGAATATGTCCTTCTGTTCATATTATAGATCAGGCAGAACTGCTCAAAACTCTTGAGTAGCGTTTGGAGAATTATATCGACCTGGGTTTCCCCATCAATTTCGGCTCTAAGGATTTGTATTTCGTTCAAATGAGCCATCATCTTGAGGATATGATCCCTCACGGGTGTCCCCTCAGTCATGGTGGTTGTCATCAAGTTTCTCATAGCCTCCTGCTTGGTAGCCTGATTCTGGTGTCCGAAGAGTTCTTTGAGATTGTACATCATGTCATAGGCAGTAGGCATGGCATGATGCTAATGTTGCAGCGCATTTAACATAGAAGCCAAAATATAACACCGCGTCATCTCATCTGCCTTGATCCATTTCCTATGCCTGTCAAACTCCTCTTCACTAGAATTGCTATCAGACACGTTAGGACAGACCTCAAAAAGTACAAACTTGTACCCTTCAGCAGTTAAGACAATGTCCAAGTTTCATTTCCAATCAATATAATTGGGACCAGTGAGTTTGTTTTCTTTTAAAATAATAGCAAGAGGATTGAAAGCCATTTTTGAAATCATGAGAATCACAAAATATTTGATCAAAACTTTATAATTTAAAATAATATTGATTCCTCAAACAATATAATTTAAATTCACCAACACCTCAAAACACCGTGAATTTCGTATGCCACGATAGTATGAACGTATACTAATTCAAACATTTGTAAGAGGAGGTTTTACCCATTAATTTTATTTGTCAACCTAACTTTATGACAAATAAAATTAATAGTTGGTTTGTCTTCGGTCACACAAAGTAATAGCAGTGACTCTGATGGGGAGGATACTACTAGATGCGCCTAAGTGTATACCATTACTTGATTACTTAGTCCATTAATTAGGATCGTGCCCCTTCAGATGGAGAAAATCACATAAACCTAAATAATTTTCTATAATCATCCATAAAGGAAGTTTGATCTAGTGATCTGCAAACAAACTCATCTGATGTGGAGGAAAGCACTTAAAGCCAACACACAAGTTTGAATGCATCACTTACAAACCAGTAATGGAGACCGTGAAATTTAAATAAATAAACCCTCTCCCACTTAGTTATTTAAACGAGGAATTTTAACATGCATACTTATCACACATGCACACAAAAGCATACACATCACAGCACATAAAGGCAATAAATATGAAAAAAATAATTTTCTAACTATTATGGCATTATCCATAGCTGCCCTCTGTATGCCGCTGACCCTAGTCACCGCCAACGGGTCATGTCGTCGCGTCTATCTTTCTTCATTTTTTGATGCGCCTCTAGTCCTCAAATAGCACCACGCCTCGTAAGGATACGATCCGCGACAAATTAAAATTTTACATTTATCGATCCTATATTCCACAAAGGAATGTACATGTAATTTAGATTGAACAGAATGTAAAATCCTAAAACTAATACAGCTCCTACTGTATTTAATAATTACAATCATTCACACATATAAAATGCCCTCGACATGCCCGAGGGTCCAATCACACACAAACGCAATAGGGCCATAATAGTTGGAACTAGGATGTCTGCAACCACAGAGTTAATCTATTTGCACATCCTATTATTATCCTGCCTAAATTTATGTATGAAAGTACATAATTTAACTGAAAACCAAACACACAAAGGCAGAAAACTAGCTCTGATACCAATTGTTGGGTGTTACTCAGAATTCCGTTGTGTTTTCCTTGTAAAAAAAAATTTATACAAGCACAGAACTTTTCCTAGCAACCCATGTGCTTTTTAGAAGTTGAACTTGGATTGCAAATGAAACTTAATATTATTAATCCAAGTTTAACTCATGTGTTCTTTAAAAGTTAAACCATATTACAGAAGTTGATTAAATATCTATTTCAAGGAATGGCTTCCAGGTCGTTGGTGAGGCACTCGGCCTTCTTGGTTATGGGATCATCCACCACTTCCTAGACAAAGTCTTTCAAAGAAATTGAATATTTAAGCTCCTTACAGTAACCTTAGGTTCAACTATAGTGACCACAATCGAAGCACAAGATCAAAATACAAAATTGATACACAAAATCGAAACACAAAGTCAAAACACAAAATCGCTAGCCTCTTGTGTTGGTATTTCAGGATCCATATAAAGAAAACAAAACTAGTTGCACTGCGGAATAAATAACTAGTTGTACCTTTCTTCGTAGGCAAAAATCTCTTGATCTTCTGTTGTATTCCTCTCCTCTTCTTGGCCGTCGTGTGGGCGACGATCTACCAAGACAAAAATACCCGAACCTTTTTTGTTTCCAAGTCGCCTACCACCAAAAGATGCAAAGAAAAGGGGTGCCTCCTCCTTCTTCTTCTTCTCCTCCAAACCGTCAGCCACCAAGGTGCTTCGTCTCTTCATTTTCTTTTCCTCCAAGCTTTGGCCACCAAGAGAAGATGGGGTGCCGATACTAGAGGGAAGAAAGGGAAGAAGAAAAGGATGGGACACCGGCCTTAAGGGAAAGGAGAGGGTTTTTTGTTGTGGAGAAAATTTTATCAATTCTTAATTGATTGACTGTTGTAGCCCAACCTCCTCTCCTTTTATAACCCTTTGTGCCAGATAAAAAAAGAGAAAAAGTAATAGATTTTTTTAGAATTCTGTTGACAGAAAAAATCTCCCTTTTCATAACTCCTTTTTCTTTTTCTTTTTTCTTTTATTGTGGTCGGCCCCTTGCTTGGGCACCAAGCAAGGCTTGGCCAGCCCTATGCTTGGGCAACAAGCAAGGCTTGGCCAGCCCTATGCTTGGGCAACAAGCAAGGCTTGGCCGGTCCCTTGCTTGGGCACCAAGCAAGGATGTGGCCGACCCCTTTCTTGGGTAGGAAGCAAAACCAAAACGGGTGAATGTGAGGCCTTATAGAGGCTACAACAAGGATCGAGAGGAGGAATTGGTTTTGACCTCCTGATGGACTTGAGTTTCCTATGTTCGACCCAAACACTCAACTCAAGTTCATCAATACTAACTCATACCACTAAAGAGTTATTATTGAACTATCGCACCAATCCCATATTATAATATGGGCTCCTACTTATCATGAGTGTGTTAGTCTCCCTGTGTTTAAAATATCGTATGCCTGTTAATTAAATGAGTTATTGACAACTCACTTAATTAACATCTAGCTCCAAGAGGAGTACCACTCAACCTTATTATCATGTCGGACTAAGTCCACCTGCAGGGTTTACATGATAATCCTTATGAGCTCCTCAAGGGGACATCATCAACTTAAATAAATAGGACACAGTTTCCTTTTATAATCAACGACACACCATATAAATGGTACTATCTCCCAACTCATCGGACCTATTGATTTAATGAATAAATCTCACTCATTGATAAGTCAAAGAAACAAATACTAAGTATATGCGTTTATTATTATATCGGGATTAAGATAACGCACGTCCATAATAACAAAGGTTATGTTCTTTTATACAGTCAGTATAAATCGAACAACCTCAAATGGTCCTGCTCAATACACATATAATGTACTAATGTAATTTTATAGTCAAGATAGACTAATACCAAATTACACTACAACTGTTCCAATGGTTTGTCCCTATCCATTTCGGTCGTGAGCTACTATTTATAATTTATAAGGAACTAATAACATGATCTTCTGTGTGGCACCACACACCATGTTATCTACAATATAAATTAAATGGACAACTGCATTAACACATAAATATAAAATGTAACATTTGACCAAAAGTGATTCTCATTTCAAAATATAAATATTCATATAAAAAGTTAGGCTTTTAGTATACATTCTAATAAGAGACACAAGTAAACACAGGAATTTACTTGGTTCAGAGCCTATGATGACTCCTACTCCAAGGCTCATGCTTGTTGAGCGTTTACTTTGGGCAACAACAATAATCTTGCAAAAGGTTACAAGAGATTATTACAAAACTATACTAAAAAATCTATACCGACAATAATGAATTGAAACTTCGCAGCTTCGGGTCATCGGGGTCTTGTTGTAGCTCAGCCGGATCATCTCATTAGCAGTGCACTGAAGAAGGATTGCCAAAATTGTGTTGTTACAAACTGCTGGTCGAGACAGGCTTATATAAGCCATTGAGGGTGCCTTCAATGCCCTTGAGGGCGCCTCCATCCCCTGTAGATCCGCAGCGTGGATGAGCTTTAACTCCTTCGTAGCCTATCCACCTAAGGGCGCCTCTAATGCCATGGAGGGTGCCTTCAAGGCCGTTTGAGGTGCCTCGGCACTCCATGAGGGTGCCTCCAGCTTTGCTACACACGCTCTCTAGCTCTTGCACCCGAGGCACCTCTAAGCTCTATGGAGGGCGTCTCGGGTACTGTTCATCCGAGGTAAACCATGTTATTTTGTCCCTGCAAGATACGTTAGTCCCAAAATACCAAGCATACCCTGCAACACAAAGTTTGCACACAATAATAAGACAAACATAAATGTTTTGACAGTCACTGGACTGTTCGGTTCTGATTTCGGATTTCCAACCGAAAATTCTAGGTCGAACCGACGCCTAGTGTTCCCTCTTCCCGGGAACGCGTCCTCACCTACTACACTCAGGAGAGTATACCTATTGCCAATTGATCCTCTAGACCAACTATACTTTTGCTCAGCGTCTGAGGCTCCAGGACTTTCTGCTGGATGTCCACTCCATGACCCATCCAGACTTCCACCTGGTTCACAACACTAGGACTTTTCAACCTAGGGTTACCGCCCCTTAGGATTTTACCCAAAGCTCTCTACCCGCCAAGACTTTTCACTTAGGGTTACCACCCCCTAGGGTTTTTCCTTTGCCTAACCGCAGCTAGGACTTTTCTTCACCTAGGGTTACCACCCCCCAGGGTTTTCCACCTGCCTAACTGTAGTTAGGGCTTTTGCCTAAGTACACTTAGGACTTTCCTGCAATCTCATTTAAACACATTAGATAATAAGATAACTTAACTTTGAACCCTTTGACATAATCAAAATATAGGTTCGATCGTTGGATGCTTCCTGCACCAACATGGGGTTCTAGGGACCGAGGGTAACCCGGTCACTGGCTGAGGTAGCGTTGACCAGAAGACTTCTGAAGACTTGGTCAACATAAAAGTTATCTCAGCATACCCACCTCCGGGATGTCATGATTCGGTCAACATTCCATCCACCTCACCCGGCGGTCCCTCTGACTCAATTTCCGGACAGAATCAATTTGGCGTCGTCTATGAGAATCTTCTCCACCTGTTCTGGAATGTGAAGATGGACGACGTCGGGAAGTTCTTTGCCATTATCACAGTCCTGGAAGATCCCAACGAACATATTATCTTCTACCCTCACTCCACAGGTGTTCAGGAGTCGAGGGATTGAGTTGGAGCATCAGCTGGTCGACGGGTTAGTTTTTCCATTATATTTTTTCCCTGACTCTACGGGTATTCGGGAGTCAAGAGATCGAGACCAACCCTCAATCGATTAGCACAGCTCCTCGATCAGGTACGCTATGGGCTCTACTCCCTTGTTATGGTTATAGGAGTTGCTATAGCTCCCTGATAAGAGAGTAAGATCCTAGTTCCTTGATCAAAGGCTAGGGCCTTCGATTTTTGATTGGATACTAGGGACCCAGCTCCCCGATCAGATATTAGGGGCACAACTCCTCGCTCATAGACTAGGGACACTGTAATATACCAGAAAAGGGAAAATAATGATAAGGGAATTTTTCGAAATTTTTGAAAATTTTTTGGGAATTTTTCGGAGCTCGTATGGACGAGTTAACGGGGATAAAAACGGGGCCCAGGAAAGCTTGTTTTGGCTACCCCATTTAAAGAGGAAAAGTTGAATTTATTTATTTATTTTTGTTTTCTTTTTCCTTTTCCTTATTTTTCCTTTTCCCCGTTTTCTTTTTCCCTCCCGCGAATCGTGTCGTGCCCTAAACCCTTCGACGTCGTCTCCTCCTCCTAACCAACGGCCGACGGCTTGCCCTAACCGCCACAAGCGGCGGTTTTTTTCTTCCCTTCTATTTCTCTTCTTCCTGCCCGAGCCCCTCTCTTCTCTTCTGGTGCGATCAGTGTGTGTGTGCCCTAGCGTCGCGCCGATACCGGCCGCCTCCTCCTCTTCGCCGAGACCCCCTTCTCTTCCTCCTGGCCGAGCGACGGCGCCGATCGCCAGCCACTCCTCACCGTGCCTTAATCTTCTCTTCTCGTACCGCCACCACAGCTGACGTCGCACGGAGCAGCGCCGCTCCTCCTTGTGCCCTAGTTCTCCACCATCGCCACACCCTCTTTGTCGCCTCTCAACCCGAGCAGCGCCGTTTCTGCCGTGCCGCAGCCTTCCCTCCAGCCGACCGTCACAGAGTTAGGCTGTGGAGTACTTGATTTCCAGGCACTAATCTTTTCCCGCAGTAAACTGCCTTGGCTGTGATTGAAGGTAAGGTGCACAGATTGATCTAGAATTAGGTTATCGTTGGTGTGATGATTTCTTGATCTCTTTGATCCGGACAGTGAAATTGCAGGGCGTTACTTAGGTTTCCAGCAGCTACCTTTGTTCTGACAGCAACTAGCTTAGGCTGTAAAGATAGATCCGAGCAGTAAGGTGGATTTCAGAAGGTGAGGTACTGTTCTGTGAAGTTGGAATCATCAACAGAGTTAACAAGAATGGTTAATTTGGGTACATATATTGAATTATGTGTGAATTAGGGTTCTTGTTAGATAAGTAGTTGATTTAGCTATTTGATACATGTTGAATAGCTAAATTATATGTGTTGAATTAGGTAGGTTTGAGGATTTGATTTAGTTAATTAATTTATATGTAATTAGCTAAATCTGTATATTATGTATTACAGGACTCTGATTCGAGACAAGTAACTCGACTACCGGTTTGGACCTTTCTATTGGAGGCGGGTATTTTGACTTTATGTCATTTGATATGTATAGTAATGTTTATAACATATAGCAATGATTGTGTTTTTTTATCTGCTTCGGTTGGTCACTACCTGATCTGTTACATGCTTAGTTGTTTACTTATTATGCACTTCATGCTAGTACATACCTGTTTATACATGCTTATAGGGGTAGTGACACAACCATGTTTCTATTATGTTCAGGACCTAGGGTTTTTTATTCTTTATCTGACCTGTGTACCTAGACTATTGATTAGGTCAATTTATTCTAGGGTACATATTTTATATATATGGATTGGTTCAGGATATTGTCATGCTTAGTGTCATGCACCATTCGCATGATTGCATGCTGTGTGATTGTCGGCTCCATTATTGTTGAGCACATCGCCAGTTACATGTATCTACACACACGACCACTCATAGGTTAGTGCTATATTCAGGCAGGGTGTGTTGCAGCAGGTGCTCTGTCAAGGGCTCCGTTGGTCCACTCATGGGTTAGTGTGACGCAGCGTTGTAGTAGGACAGGGATCCCTCCCCGTCATCGTGTACCGGGAGATGAGAGCATTGAGCTCCCCCATTTATGATTTGGGATAAGGAGGATAGGTGCACTCTGACAGCATCCCGTCCACTCGATCACTCATCAGGAGTAGTGATGGCAGAATGCACGGTTGTCACAGCCCTACCCACTCGGTCTCGCCATCGGGTGTGAGACGACTGACTGAGAGTAGGGGTGACCAGGACATGTCATTGGCATCATATGCATGATGCATTTATTGGTTGTGTTTGTGTTTGCTGCATTTATTTGCTGCATTTGGATGGATGCATATGTTTGACATACATACAGGATTTATGACACTTCCGGTCTGATGACCTTGATATCCTTATACCCTGATCCTGGTTAGTACAGTTTTCTCCTGTTTTATTCAGTTGCATTTATCCTTCTTGTATCAGGAGACTGTACGCATGATTAGTGCTGGATGTTATTTTCTTTATTATGCATATCAGTTGATACCCGTTGAGTGTTGGACTCACACCCTCCTCCGTTGTTATTTTCAGGTTGATGCAGTCTGGAGAGAGTTCCAGTCGCTAGTCCCCTGCAGTCCACGAGGACGTGTGATGAACTTTTAGTTTTTCTTGTTTAGACTGGTTTTAGTCTTTTGGATACTTTGGACTTGTATTAGTTTACCTTATGGATAATGTCGATGAGTTTTATTCAGACTTATTTTACTACATGCCTGCCTAGACGGCAGAAGAGGTGAGTTGATTTTATCGTCGGATTTGTCTTTTATGGGTGTAGTTGAGTAGGGTTGTTTTTGAGTCATATTATCACTGTTACAGTTTGTTAAATTATTAACTACGTGGGTGATTGTTTATATTATTGTTATTGTTTCGGCCGTGTTGGCCGAGGTATATGTGGCCTAGAGGGCGATGTAGAAAGTTTCAGATTGTCCGCCGTACAGGGGAGATGCTGTCGAAATTTCTTCGGACAAGGACTCCTCCGAGGCATGACAGACACAGCTTCTCAATCACTAACTCGCAATACAGCGTCCCGATCAAGATCTAGGGGCCTCGCTTTTTTATTACAGGCTAAGGGTCTTACTCTCCGATCAGGGACCAAGGGCTCAACTCCCCGATCAGGTGTGTTATAGGCTCTACACCCTTCACCATGAGGCTCTGCATCCTCTTATTGCTACAGGTTCGGCACCCTTCACCATGGGGCTCTGCATCCTCTTACTACTACAGGCTCTGCACCCTTCACCATGAGGCTCTGCATCCTCTTACTACTATAAGCTCAGTACCCTTCACCATGAGGCACTGCATCCTCTTACTACTATAGGCGCTTCATTCTATTACTACTATATGCTCTGCATCCTCCACCTGTTTTGTAGCCTCTTACGTCTACATGTCCTACTCCCTTCACCTACGGTGTTCTGCTTCCTTCTCTTGCTACGGACTCTACTCCCTTATATTGCTATGGGCTTCACCCCTTTTGACGGTTAGGGCTCAGGATTATTCTCTCCCATACTTTACGGACATTTGGGAGTCACGGGATCGACACTATTCCTATCCCTGACTTCACGGACATTTTGGAGTTGAGGGATCAAGATAGATCCTCATCCGGTCGACACCACTCCGTGGTCAGGTATGATAAAGGTTCTCCTCCCTCGTATTGCTATAGGCTCTACTTCTATGGATTTCAAGGCTTTCCCTCCCCCATTCGGGGTCGAGTTATCACCACTAATCTCAGACCATAGTATTACCACCGGTCTTGGATCGGAGCATCACTAACAATCTCTCGGTCGGGCTTCCAGATCAATTCACGGTCAGGCCTCCAGATTGCTTCCTGGTCAGGTTTCCATATCAAGTCCTGGTCAGACTTCAAGATTAATTCCTGGTCAGGTCTCCAGATTAATTCCTGGTCAGGTCTCCAGATCAAGTCCTAGTCAGACCTCTAGATCAATTCCTGGTCAGGTCTCCAAATCAAGTATTGGTCAGGCCTCCAGATCACCTCTCGGTCGAGATTCCAGACTCTCGCCCCAGTGCGAGTTATAAGTGAGCATGTTCTCATGACCAACGACCTCCTTGTAACGCCCGAAAATTCTCAAAACTATTTTAGAAATATTCTATAATTATTCTGGAATTTTTAGATATTTTTCCGGAATTTTTAGAGCAGCAGAAGTAGCAAAAATAAATAGAAAACGAAAACGGCCTAAGCGGGGATTGAACCCGAGACCTATGGCTTAGGGATAATGCTAGTAACCAGTTGAACCCAGCAGGGCCGTGCTGAAAGGAAAGGGAGGCAATTAAATTTATATTAGAGTTGGGCTGAAATTACCCACTTAATATAAATAAGAGAAAAATAATTAGGTGAAGAGTTATTTTGGGTTTTAACGTGATCTCTTCTCCTCACCCTAGCCCTCACGCCGCCCCCTTCTCTTCTCCTTCCTTCTCTCGGCGCCAACACCCAAGCAAGCCTAGGGTTTCATCCCTAGGGCCATAGGAGTGCCTTCTGGTGACATCTCGGACACGAGGACGCTCTCCTTCGCGAGGGGAACGCTTAGACGCGAGAAGATCGTCGAGAAGTCGTCTCCACCGGAATTTCTAGCGATTAGATTTGTAAGAAATTTAGCACACAAGGTAAAAAACCCCTCACCTGTAGTATAAGTAGCTCCGTTTGGTTTTATACACACTAGTTTAGCTATATGCTGTTTTTATCGACGCATAGGGTGAATTTGACCCTCCTCGCAGATTTAGGGATTTAGTGAGTACTTCTAGATGGGCCGGACACGTATTCCCTCTTCAGTGGGGGTTCCTAGACGTTGTCGGGTGCCTAGAAGTGGTCTCCCTAATAGAGGGGAGAGTTGGGGCACACTAGGTGTTCGATAAAATAGCTAGATAAGTTAAAATGCAAATTAGGCATTTTAAATAGCTCAGTTAAACGCATTAGAAGCATTTAAATCAGTAAATCAGTTTATTTTAGTTTATATGGGACTACGGTCCAATGGGTGGGCTCCCACAGTCGCATCTAGGTTCAGACAACCTAGCTCTAGGTTCAGGTAACCTAGAAACAGCAAATTAAAACAGTTAACTATATTCAGTATTTTATTTTCAGTGGCACTGTACTGGATCAGATATCCATTGGGTTGGACTCCCACAGTCGTCCCTAGGTTTAGATAACCTAGTTAACCCTACTAAATTCGGGACTTGCAAACCCGGGTCTAGTTAGGGATGCGCGCATTTGCCGGGCCCAAACAGCATGTTTAGTATTTTCACTTACTATATGTATATGGTTTTCAACCTTTCACAAAGTAGTTCGTGAATTCAGTACAGTCCTAGCAGTAGCTCAGTTTTAGCTTAGTTCAGTTTTTAGTATCAGCTTAGTTTCTCATTGATACCATGTGATTGATATCATGATCAACTTTAGATATGCCATGATTGTATGCTTATATGCCATGCCTTGTTTAGTTTATTCAGTATACTTAGCATAACCTTTTGAACAGCATGATTTAAAAACATATTTACCTCGTATGCATGTTTTAGTGAGGTAGATGATTTCTTACTAAGCTTTAAGCTTACAGATACTTTTTCCTTATACTGCAGATAAAGGTAAAGGAAAAATGGACTAGCGGAGGCTGGAGGGCAATGCTACGAAGATGTGTGTGGGCAGGAACTTGGAGTAGAGATCTTAGGGAACCTTAGCAAGCTTTATTTCAAACATTAGAACTTTTCAGTGTTTTTATCATCTTGCATTTTAGTATGTTAATCGCTATGAATTAGTTAACCATGCACTTTATTATGCTTAGAACACCTCTTTTATGTTGTTAGAATGTTAGTTGTTGTCGATAGAGTGTTTCTTAGTCATTTTAGTACTTGTAATGTGATTGAGGCACGAAACAGTGCTGAAATCAGACCTTTGCCACGGAATCAGAAACTCGAATCGATCAGCTGATCGATTCGAGATATTCCAATCGATCGAAGGATCGACTGGGCACCTGGTTTCGCGAACAGTAGGCTTCTGGATCGATCGGTCGATCGATCCAGCCAATTCCGTCGCAAACAGAAGGCTCTGGGATCGATCACTGGATCGATCGATCAGCCTGGATCGATCAGCCGATCGATCCAGAATATTGCCCGAGCACAGTAGCGTGCTGGATCGATCACTGGATCGATCCAACCTATGTCCCGCATACAGTAGCCGGCTGGATCGATCACTGGATCGATCCGACTATTCCAATCGATCCATGGATCGATTGGGAGGTCTGGTATCAGTGGGGGAGTGCCTAAGTTCAGTTCCTTGGCCATGGGGAAGGTAAAACATGTTATGAGTAGTTAGTTTACCTCCCTTAGCATGTATAGAACCAAGAAATGTCAGCAGTTTAGTAAAATTTTAATTAGTACAGCTTCCGCATTTAGATTTAGTAATGGTCAGGGAATAGTTTAGCACAGCCTAATGTGACGATCGGCCTTACAGCTTAGTAGTAGAAGGCGGGTCGTTACAGAGTGGTATCAGAGCAGTGTTCCATACTTCCTACACACACATCTGCATTGAACCTGCAGCTTCCAAGTAAGAATACCTCTACTTTATCTATGCTTTCTATCCCTTGCTATAGTTCATGTTTATAAATAAACTGCTGCATGATAGTATGTGATAGTATATAACATGATAACGATAGTTATACAATTATGATTGTAATAGTTATTCATGTTCTGTTCTTTATGTCTTTAGAAATGGCACGAGGACGCCCCGCTAGAAAGGCACTAGCTACTGAGCCCCAGCAAGAGGTAGGCAGTTCAGTGCCTCCTCCTTACCTTACAGCATTAGTGGCTCAGTTACAACAGCAGCTAGCTGAACATCAATAGGAAATAGCCACCTTAAAGGCTAATCAGCAGAGTACCCCCACAGTCACCCCGGAACCAAACCTGACGACTCCAGAAGTCTTAGAGGTTCCACCAGCCCAGCCTACAACACCAGCGCCAGCACCAGTACCAGCACCAACAGTCCCAGCAGCTGAGCCAAGAAAGGAAGCCTATCTGATCCAGTGGCAGCAAGTTAAGCCAGAGAACTTCTCAGGCACTAGTGAACCATGGGATACACAAGTCTGGTTCAAAACACTGGAGAGCACGATGGAGCTTCTGGACTGGCCAGAACACGAGAAGGTGAAGTGTGCCTCCTTCTGCCTGACAGGAGACGCACGCATGTGGTGGGAAAGAATCAGAACGAAGAGCCCAGTGAAACAGATGTCATGGGCTGACTTCGAGAAAGAATTCTTCGAGGAGTTCTTTCACATACGGTTCTGAACCGCCACTCACGAGTTCAGAGTTTCGTCGGGGCAACCTTCGATTGAGGAAGCGTGAAGAAATTCAGCAGTTGGCTCGTCTATGCCCGAGCTAGTCGGCCTGAGAGAAGGAACGAATCGGTTGATGCTCAAGATCGAGGCGAGATAGCGATGAAGCGTGGTGGTGGCATACATAGACCACAAACCACGGAGGAGTTAGTGGCGGTGCCTTGACCACGAGCATTACGAGCGACATAAGCGGCGAAGCAAGTCTCCTCAGAGTCCAAGGGCCAAGGAAACCCTCACACTCAAAAACAGCAAGGCCACAGCTCTAACTGGAAAGGGAACTCCAGCGGCAAGCGCAAGTCAGGGAGTGAACCAAAAGGAGGACCATCTAGCAAGCGACCCAGTTATCCAAAGTGTGCTACTTGTGGGAAATTCCACCCAGGGGTTTGTCGCAAGGGCACACGAGGATGCTTTGAATGTGGACAAGAAGGGCACATGGCCAAGAAGTGCCCGAACAAGACCGGTCTTCCTCAGCCACAGCAGATTCAGTATGCAGGCCAACCAGCTCAGTTATATCCGATGCAGGCCACTCTAGAAGATCCACTTATCAGCCAAGCAGATTAGAAGCCCCCTCCATCTATGGCGAATGCGAGGATCTACTCACTCACCAGAGAGGATGTAGCCAATGCCTCGACAGTTGTCACAGGTCAGATTAGCATTTTTCAGTATAGTGCTACTGTTCTATTTGGTACTGGGGCAACCCATTCATATATAGCCAGGATGTTCTCCGAAAAGTTAGAAATACCCTCAGAGGCACTCAATGGTCAGTTTATGACGGCACTACCTTCAGGAGAGATCATGGCATCCACGCACTGGCTCAGAGCAGTGCCGGTCATTATAGCAGACAGAGAGCTCTTTTGTGATCTGATAGTGCTAGAGATGACCGACTATGACGTGATCTTTGGAATGGACTTTCTGATCAGATACGGTGCTACCATAGAGTCGTAGCGAAAGTCATCTTCCAACTGAAGCGGTGCGGTTTGAATCTGACGGAGAACCAAGAGAAATGCCAAGAAGTTTCTCTCAGCTGTGAAAGCCGAAGCTCTTGGATTCGGGATGTCGAGGATTCCTAGCACACGTAGTCAGCGCCGGCCAGGACAAGGACCAGCGACTAGCGAGAGGTTGAGTCGTATGTGACTATGATCTTCCACGAAGAGTTACGGGCTTAGCACGGACGGAGATTGACTTTGAGATGAGCTCATTCACTGCGAATCCTATCTCCAAAGCGCCTTATCGCATGGCTCCAGGAGAACTGAAGGAACTTCGAGCTGCTTGACAAGGGTTTCATACGCCCGAGTCACTCACCATGGGGGCCTTTGTTGTTCGTGAAGAAGAAGGATGGAAGTATCTGTGCGTAGACTACGGATCATGAACAAGTCACGATCAAACGGTATCCTTCCGAATCGATGACTGTTCGACCAGTGAAAGGAGCGGTGTTCTCTAAGATAGATCTCAGATCAGGTTATCATCAGGTGAAGGTTAAAGAAGGGGATATACCCAAGACAGCATTCAGAACCAGATACGGACACTACGAGTTCGTAGTCATGCCCTTTGGCGTGACCAATGCTCCAGCTACATTCATGGATCTCATAAACAGAGTATTCAGGGGGTATTTGGATAAGTTTGTTATTGTGTTTATCGATGACATCCTTATCTACTCAGGAACTCAGGAAGAACACTCAGAGCACCTGAAACTAGTGTTGCAGACCCTTCAGCAAAACCAGCTATACGCCAAGTTCACGAAGTGTGAATTTTAGCTAGATCAGGTGTCCTTCCTGAGTCATATCATCTCGAAGGATGGTATTATGGTAGATCCCAGCAAGATAGAAGCAGTAAGTAACTGGAAGAGACCTAAGAACGCCAGCGAAATCAGGAGCTTTCTGGGATTAGCAGGATATTACAGGAAGTTTGTAGAGGACTTCTCCGGATAGCCTCCCCAGCTCTCACCGGAAAGAGCAGGAAATTTCGGTGGGCGGAGGCTGAGGCGACTTGGTGAGCTAAAAGGAGATTGACCAGTGCTCCCATTTTGGCTCTACTAGACAACACCAGCAGCTTTGACATCTATAGTGATGCCTCTAAGTTGGGACTAGGAGCAGTACTGATGCAAAACGGCAAGGTGATCGCCTATGCCTCCAGACAACTCAAGGATTATGAGAAGAATTACCCTACTCATGACCTTGAGCTTGCAGCAGTAGTGTTCACTCTCAAAATTTGGAGACATTACTTATATGGAGCTCAGTGCAGAGTGTATACAGATCATCAAAGTCTAAAGTACTTCTTCACTCAGAAGGATCTGAACATGCGACGGCGCAGATGGCTTGAGCTGGTCAAAGACTACGATATAGACATCCTCTACCATCCAGGGAGAGCCAATAAGGTAGCCGACGCACTTAGCAGAAAATCCAGTGCTACCTTATTATCTCTTACAGCCATGTCACCGCCCCTACAGAAGGAGATCGTAGATTTTGGTCTTGAACTCATCGTTGGACAGCTCTCTACTATGACCTTAGAGTCTACCTTGCTTGGTGATGTTCAGTCAGCTCAGGAGCAGGACCCTGAAATTCAGAAAATCAAGCAAGGGCTAGCAGAAACAGAAAGTAGAGAATTCAGAGTGTTCGATAGCGGGGTGTTGTATTTTGGTGATAGACTCTGTGTTCCAGATCAGGAGGAGCTACGGAGACAGATTTTAGATGAGGCTCACAAGACTCTCTATGATGCATCCGAGTTCCACCAAAATGTATCAAGACACGAAGAACCATTTTGGTGGCCGAGATGAAGCGAGACATCGCCAGATATGTTAGCATCTGCCTCACCTGTCGGAGGGTCAAGGCAGAACATCGGCGACCAGGAGGAGTTCTGCAGACAGATTCGAGAATGGAAGTGGGAGGATATCTCTATGGATTTCATAGTGGGACTGCCCAGAACCACGAATGGTTTTGACGCCATCTGGGTAATAGTCGACAGGTTGACTAAATCAGCTCACTTCTTAGCTATCAAGATATCCTACTCCATGGAGAAGCTAGCTCAGTTGTATCTCCAGGAGATCGTCAGATTACATGGAGTCCCACGAACCATCATTTCAGACAGAGACAGCAGATTCACATCACACTTCTGGGAGTGTGTACAGTCAGCGTTGGGCACTAAGTTAAAGTTCAGCACAGCATTCCATCCTCAGACAGATGGTCAGACGGAGCGAGTAAATCAGGTACTCGAAGATATGCTCCGAGCGTGTGCCCTAGACTTCAAGGGAAGTTGGTGCAAATATCTGAGCTTAGCAGAATTTGCATATAACAACAGCTATCAGGCCACTACCGGCATGGCACCTTACGAGGCTCTCTATGGGCGGAGGTGTAGATCTCCAATCTGCTGGTATGAGAGTGGTGAATAGAAAGAACTAGAACTTTAGACGGATCTAGTAGCAGATACCACAGCAGCTATACAACAGGTCCGCCAGAGGATAGAGACAGCTCAGAGCCGCCAGAAAAGCTATGCTGATACACGGCGCAGACCCTTAGAGTTTTCAGTCGGGGATACAGTGTTCCTCAGAGTAGCTCCCATGAAGGGAGTGATGCGTTTTGGGAAGAAGGGCAAGCATAGTCCTAGATATGTGGGACCATACCTTATCAGCAGAAGAGTGGGCAAGGTAGCATATAAGCTAGAGCTACCCCAGGAAATGTCAGCTGTCCACAACGTATTTCATGTCTCTATGCTGAAGAAGCATACCCCAGATGTCACCTAGGTGATTGAGCCCGAGTCGGTACAGATCCGCGAAGACCGCAGCTATGATAGTCGGCCTATTCAGATAATAGACCGAGCAGTTAAGAAATTGTGGAACAAGGAAGTACCATTAGTCAAAGTCATTTGGCACAGTCACACAACAGAAGAGGCAACTTGGGAGACAGAAGCCAGCATGAGACAGAAGTACCCAGAATTATTCTAAGTTCAAGGATGAACTTTTTATAAGGTATGGGGGATTGTAACGCCCGAAAATTCTCAAAACTATTTTAGAAATATTCTATAATTATTCTGGAATTTTTAGATATTTTTCCGGAATTTTTAGAGCAGTAGAAGTAGCAAAAATAAATAGAAAACGAAAACGGCCTAAGCGGGGATTGAACCCGAGACCTATGGCTTAGGGATAATGCTAGTAACCAGTTGAACCCTGCAGGGCCGTGCTGAAAGGAAAGGGAGGCAATTAAATTTATATTAGAGTTGGGCTGAAATTACCCACTTAATATAAATAAGAGAAAAATAATTAGGTGAAGAGTTATTTTGGGTTTTAACGTGATCTCTTCTCCTCACCCTAGCCCTCACGCCGCCCCCTTCTCTTCTCCTTCCTTCTCTCGGTGCCAACACCCAAGCAAGCCTAGGGTTTCATCCCTAGGGCCATAGGAGTGCCTTCCGGTGACATCTCGGACACGAGGACGCTCTCCTTCGCGAGGGGAACGCTTAGACGCGAGAAGATCGTCGAGAAGTCGTCTCCACCGGAATTCTAGCGAATAGAATTGTAAGGAAATTAGCACACAAGGTAAGAAACCCCTCACCTGCAGTATAAGTAGCTCCTTTTGGTTTTATACGCACTAGTTTAGCTATATGCTGTTTTTATCGACGCATAGGGTGAATTTGACCCTCCTCGCAGATTTAGGGATTTAGTGAGTACTTCTAGATGGGCCGGACACGTATTCCCTCTTCAGTGGGGGTTCCTAGACGTTGTCGGGTGCCTAGAAGTGGTCTCCCTAATAGAGGGGAGAGTTGGGGCACACTAGGTGTTCGATAAAATAGCTAGATAAGTTAAAATGCAAATTAGGCATTTTAAATAGCTCAGTTAAACGCATTAGAAGCATTTAAATCAGTAAATCAGTTTATTTTAGTTTATATGGGACTACGGTCCAATGGGTGGGCTCCCACAGTCGCCTCTAGGTTCAGACAACCTAGCTCTAGGTTCAGGTAACCTAGAAACAGCAAGTTAAAACCGTTAGCTATATTCAGTATTTTATTTTCAGTGGCACTGTACTGGATCAGATATCCATTGGGTTGGACTCCCACAGTCGTCCCTAGGTTTAGATAACCTAGTTAACCCTACTAAATTCGGGACTTGCAAACCCGGGTCTAGTTAGGGATGCGCGCACAGCAAGTACAGTTGCCGGGCCCAAACAGCATGTTTAGTATTTTCACTTACTATATGTATATGGTTTTCAACCTTTCACAAAGTAGTTCGTGAATTCAGTACGGTCCTAGCAGTAGCTCAGTTTTAGCTTAGTTCAGTTTTTAGTATCAGCTTAGTTCCTCATTGATACCATGTGATTGATATCATGATCAACTTTAGATATGCCATGATTGTATGCTTATATGTCATGCCATGTTTAGTTTATTCAGTATACTTAGCATAACCTTTTGAACAGCATGATTTAAAAACATATTTGCCTCGTATGCATGTTTTAGTGAGGTAGATGGTTTCTTACTAAGCTTTAAGCTTACAGATACTTTTTCCTTATACTGCAGATAAAGGTAAAGGAAAAATGGACTAGCGGAGGCTGGAGGGCAATGCTACGAAGATATGTGTGGGCAGGAACTTGGAGTAGAGATCTTAGGGAACCTTAGTAAGCTTTATTTCAAACATTAGAACTTTTCAGTGTTTTTATCATCTTGCATTTTAGTATGTTAATCGCTATGAATTAGTTAACCATGCAATTTATTATGCTTAGAACACCTCTTTTATGTTGTTAGAATGTTAGTTGTTGTCGATAGAGTGTTTCTTAGTCATTTTAGTACTTGTAATGTGATTGAGGCACGAAACAGTGCTGAAATCAGACCTTTGGCACGGAATCAGAAACTCGAATCGATCAGCTGATCGATTCGAGAGATTCCAATCGATCGAAGGATCGACTGGGCACCTGGTTTCACGAACAGTAGGCTTCTGGATCGATCGGACGATCGATCCAGCCAATTCCATTGCGAACAGAAGGCTCTGGGATCGATCACTGGATCGATTGATCAGCCTGGATCGATCAGCCGATCGATCCAGAATATTGCCCGGGCACAGTAGCGTGTTGGATCGATCACTGGATCGATCCAACCTATGTCCCGCATACAGTAGCCGGTTGGATCGATCACTGGATCGATCCGACTATTCCAATCGATCCATGGATCGATTGGGAGGTCTGGTATCAGTGGGGGAGTGCCTAAGTTCAGTTCCTTGGCCATGGGGAAGGTAAAACATGTTATGAGTAGTTAGTTTACCTCCCTTAGCATGTATAGAACCAAGATATGTCAGCAGTTTAGTAAAATTTTAATTAGTACAGCTTCCGCATTTAGATTTAGTAATGGTCAGGGAATAGTTTAGCACAGCCTAATGTGACGATCGGCCTTACAGCTTAGTAGTAGAAGGCGGGTCGTTACACTCCCGGTCGGTGTTCCAGACTCTCGCCCCAGCGCAAGTTATAAGTGGGCTTGCTCTCACGACCAACGACCTCTCGGTCGGGATTCCAGACTCTTGCCCCAGTGCGAGTTATAAGTGACCATGCTCTCACATCTCCAGACTCTCGCCCCAACACGAGTTATAAGTGAGCATGCTCTCACGCCTCCAGACTCTCTCCCCATCGTAAATTATAAGTGAGCTTGCTCTCACGACCAATTACCTCCCGGTCATTGTTCTAAACTCTCACCCCAGTGCGAGTTATAAGTGAGCTTGCTCTCATGACCAACGACCTCTAGGTCAGGATTCCAGACTCTCGCCCTAGCGTGAGTTATAAGTAAGCTTGCTCTCACGACCAACGACCTCTCGGTTGAGATTCCAGACTCTCGCCCCAGCACGAGTTATAAGTGAGTTTGCTCTCATGACCCACGACCACTCGGTCGAGATTCCAGACTCTCGCCCCAGCACGAGTTATAAGTGAGCATGCTATCACGCCCAACGACCTCTCGGTCAGCACTCACCGCTCATTCGCCGCTCTGCCCGACACTCATCACACTCCACTCATCGCTCTGCCTGGCACTCATCGTTTGCGACTCACTCGCCGCTCTGCCCGGCACTCACCATTCACGTCCCAATCGCCGCTCTGCTCGGCACTCATCGTTCGTGACTCACTCATCGTTCTGCCCGGCACTTACTACTCTTGCCTCACTTACCGATTTGCTCAGAACTCGTCCTTCACGTCTCACTCATCGCTTTGCCTCACATTTGTTGCTCGGTCGGTACCCGCTTTTCTCCTTGCTTAGCATTCGCATAACCGCCTGATGGTTCTACTCCCATTCGCGCTCAATCCATGGGCTCTACTCCCATTCTCATTTGGTCTCAGGCTCCGTGTCTATCCAGTGCACAGGCTTCGCACCCACTTGTCATTCTTCCGATCACACGGCCGACCTTCTCTTAGTCGACTGATTAGTATCGCTTGACCATCTGCTCAGTTGTTCGCTTTACATCGGTCAGCATGTTTCTCGATCACACTCATGGCTTCGCTCGTCCATCATTCTCTTTATTGCTCAATCGCGATTTACTGTCGCTCGGTCGACATTTTCTCGGTCGCGAGTTTGATACCGCTCGCCCATCATCTTTCGACCCATTTGAAATTTTTTTGACTGCTTGGTCAGTATTTTTTGATCGCCAGGTCTACATTATGCGATTGCCCGGTCGCGATTTACTCTCGCTCGGTCCACATTTTATGGGTCGCGCGTTTGATACCACTCGCCCATCATCTTTCAACCCATTCGACATTTTTCCGACTGCTTGGTCTGTTGGGTTTTTCGGGCCGCGAAAACCGCTTTTCGCGTCGTGGAAACCCCGAATCACCCATGCCACCGGATCCGTGCAAAGGAAAAATTCGAAAAATTTCGAGTACGAGTTAGAAAACTTCGATTTACACTAAATCTACAAAGGCTAAGATGTATATACCCTTGATGCGCGCCCTACGCGAATCCCGCTCGTCCAAAATGCCGGATCTCTAGACCGTCAAGCGTACGATCCTCTAGAAGTATCCACACGGACAACTTAGGTGGAGAAGACCTAAACAAACATGTGCTAGCACCTTGATAGGCCACGGCAAGAAGAGGAGAGGGAGAGAGCAAGAAGAACTCAAGGAGGAAGAAGAAGGAATCAATGTGCCTTGAATGAAGAAAATCCATTCATCTCCCATTCAAAAGTGGTCGGCCACTTCATGTTGTGTAACTCCAAAAATTGCATTAAGTGCAATTAATGTGAAGCTATTAAAGAAAATGGCTTTGTAACTTCCATGAGGTGGCACCCTTGATGATGTGGAGTAACATCATTGGTCCACATCAATGCCAACTCACCAATGAGGTGGCATAAAGTCAAGTCAAACTTGACTTTTTATATTCCTCTCAAATCAAGTCAAACTTGACCAAATCTCTTCCATGGTTGATCGAATCCAACTATTTGATTCAAGTCAACTTAATATAATGAATCTAATTTATTTAATTAAATTGATTCAATGAGTCATAATCTAAATTAGACTCATTGAACATATGAATCAACTTGAGTCGAACTCAAGTTAGCCCAATTAGGATTACTCTTAATCCAATTTGATTCATCAAATGAATATAATCCTCTTGGTTCATCATATGAACCTAATCTCCATCTAATTGTCCTTAGTGTGTGACCCTATAGGTTCTTATAACGTTGGCAATGCTCCTAAACCCATTTAGGAACATAAGTAATGAGCGGTATCTAGCAACACATCATTACTACCCAATGTTACAAGAATGTTGAGATCCAACATCACCTTGTGACTACTAATTGTGACTCCTCACAATATATGACAAGTGTCCTTCTATCCTAGACATCTAGATTGGTCAATGTGAGGCATAGACCGTGTCATCCTCTGACCAATCTAAATCTTGAACTCCAAGTAGACTCACTAAATCAAATGAGCTCAATATCCTATATTGACTCATTTGGGCATGGCCATGCACTTCGTGGTCTCAATCTATCAAGAATACTGATGTCTCTCCCGTCATATAGGAGGGATAGATCCCATCTACATCACTCACATCCCTCTGCATAATTTGTTATATACCCAGTAATCGCCTTTATAGTCCACCCAGTTACGGGTGACGTTTGACGAAACCAAAGTACATAACTCCTTATGTAGGGATCTATGGTGACTTCAGGTCTAAGGACTAGTAGTCATACTAATAGCCACATGAGAAAGTATATGACACTCATATAACGATCCATGATACTTTCTCATGGCGGGTCATTCGGTATACATTCTCTAATGTATACCCATGTGTCAACTTGATATCTCTATATCCATGACTTGTGAGATCACGTCATCGAGTTGACCTACATGCTAGTCTTATTGTATTAATATTGTCCCTGAATATTAATACTCGACTAGGAATGATTAAGAGTAGTGTTCCCTATATCATCTCACTATCGGTTCAACTAACTGATTGATATAGGTGAGAACCGTCTACTCAGGGACATTATTATACTTAGTTTATTTGGCACCAATACAAGTAAGTATAATAACCAAAATCCAAATGCCTTTATTTATCTAGAATATGATACAATAAGTCCAATATACAATCATCAAATGATTGACTCTAGGGCTCTAGCTAACAATCTCCCACTAGCACTAGTGCCAATCAGTGTAGGCTCTAAGCCCAAATGACCTAGTGTGACCATCATGCTTCCTCTGTGCCAAAGCCTTGGTCAAGGGATCTGCGATGTTAGCCTCTGTAGGTACTCTACAAATCTTCACATCTCCTCTCTCGATAATCTCTCGAATGAGATGGAAGCGCCGTAGTATGTGTTTGGTCCGCTGGTGTGAGCGAGATTCCTTCGCCTGTGCTATAGCTCCATTGTTGTCATAATAGAGCTCAATGGGGTCAGCAATGCTAGGAACCACCCCAAGTTCAGTGATAAACTTGCAGATCAACCGTCTCCTTGACCTAAGGTTCCACCAACAAAGGGATCAACGACGTTAGCCTCTGTGAACTCTTCCATTCACAGCACCACCATTAATGCAAAATACGAACCCCGACTGCGATCTATAGTCATCCCGGTCGGTTGGGAAGCTAGCATCACCGTAACCCTTTACTGCTAGCTCATCATCACCTCCATATATCAAGAAATATTCTTTAGTCCTTCTTAAGTACTTAAGAATATTCTTGACCGCTATCGATGACTTTCACCTGGATCTGACCGGTATCTGCTCAAAGCATACGAGACATCAGGTCGAGTACATAGCATGGCGTACATGATCGATCCTATGGCTGAGGCATAAGGGATCTGATCCATGCGGTCTCTCTCCTCTCTAGAAGAGTGACCTTGAGTCTTCGAAAGACTCACGCCATGTGACATCGGCAGAAATCCCTTCTTGGAGTTCTGCATGGGAAACCGAAGGAGTACCTTGTCAATATATGTACTCTGACTTAGGCCAAGCAATCTCTTAGATCTATCTCTATAGATCTGTATCCCTAGAATGCGGGATGCCTCACCTAAGTCCTTCATTGAGAAGCAACTCCCTAGCCAGGTCTTGACAGACTGAAGCATAGGGATGTCCTTCACAATGAATAGTATGTCATCCACATACAATATGAGGAAGACAACTATGTCCCCTACAACCTTCTTGTAGACACAAGGTTCATCTTCGTTCTTGATGAAACCAAACTATTTGATTGCATCATCGAAACGAAGATTCCAGCTCCGAGAAGCATGCTTTAGTCCATAAATGGACCTATGCAGCTTGCATACTCTGCTAGTATGCTGTGGATCTACAAAACCCTCAGGTTGTGTCATGTACACATCCTCGAGTAGGTTTCCATTCAGAAACGCGGTTTTGACATCCATCTGCCATATCTCATAGTCATGGTAGGCTGCAATAGCAAGCATGATCTGAATGGACTTAAACATCGTTACTGGAGAAAAGGTTTCATCATTGTCAATATCATGAATCTGCTTGAAACCTTTAGCTACCAAGCGACCCTTATAAATAAGTCCATCCATGTCAGTCTTTCTCTTAAAGACCCACTTACACCCAATGGGTTTTACCCCTTCAGGTGGATCAACCAAAGTCCATACTTGGTTGGTGTACATGAATTCCATTTCGGATCTCATGGCTTCTAGCCATTTCTCAGAATCTGGTCTCATCACAGCTTCCTGATTGGTGGTAGGCTCATCCTCTATGAGCACAATGTCATCATGGTCAGACAAGAGAAATGAGTATCTCTCGGTGACGACGTACCTATCGGACCTACGAAGAGGTATGTCTACTTGAGCTGGTTGTTGTTCCTCAACTCCTTGTGGAACATCATCCACAACACTTGTGGTTCCAGTTCAATTTCCATCGAGCATCAGTGCTATTGTTCGCATCTTGAACTTCTTCAAGATCGAGCAGCCTCTCACTAGTCTTTCTAGAAACAAAGTTCCTTTCTAGAAAGACCCTAGTCTTTGCCACAACTACCTTGTGCTGACTGGAAATGTAGAAGTAATATCCCTTAGTTTCCTTGGGATATCCAATAAAGTAGCACTTGTCGGATTTGGGTCCTAACTTGTTTGAGACTTGACGTCAAACGTAAGCTTCACAACCCCAAATCCTCATGAAAAACACCTGGGCATCTCTCCCAGTCCATATCCTATATGGTGTCTTTATCACGGCCTTGGATGGAACTCGGTTGAGTATAAAAGCTGCCGTGTCTAGAGCATAGCCCCATAGGTATGTCGGAAGATCTGTGTGACTCATCATCGATCGTACCATATCTAATAGGGTACGATTCCTTCTTTCGGATATACCATTCCACTGTGGTGTTCCAGGAGGAGTGAGTTGGGATAGAATCCCACACTCAGCTAGATAGTCACGGAACTCATGGCTAAGGTATTCTCCACCTTGATCGTATCGAAGTATCTTAATATTCTTGTCAAGCTAGTTCTGTACTTCATTCTTGAATTCTTTGAACTTTTCAAAGGATTCAGACTTATGTGTCATCAAGTACACATAACAATATCTACTGAAATCATCAGTAAATGTGATGAAGTACCTATAACCGCCTCTAGCAGCAATATTGAAAGGGCCACATACATCACTATGTATGAGTCCTAACAAATCAGTTGCTCTCTCGTTGTGCCCACTAAAGGGAGTCTTGGTCATCTTGCCACGTAGGCATGACTCGCATACCTCATATGATTCAAAATCAAATGAGTCCAGCATACCATCCTTATGGAGCTGGGATAAGCGCTTATCATTTATATGACCTAAGCGACAGTGCCAGAGGTAGGTTTGGTTCAGGTCATTTGACTTGAACCTCTTGGTATTTATGTTATAGATAGGGCTTTCAAGATCTAGAATGTAGAGTCCGTTAATCAGAGGTGCACTACAATAGAACATTTCATTTAAATAGACGGAACAACATTTATTCTTTATAGTAAACGAGAAACCTTTCTTGTCCAAACAAGAAACTGATATAATGTTCTTAGTTAATGTAGGCACATAACAACAATCGACTAACTCTAGTACAAGCCCAGAGGGCAGAGATAGAAAGTAAGTCCCTACAGCAACAGCAGCAACCCGTGCTCCATTGCCTACTCGTAGGTCCACCTCGCCCTTTGTCAATGCCCTGCTATTTCTCAGCGCCTGCACATCAGTACAAATGTGAGAAGCACATCCAGTATCTAATACCCATGATGTAGAAATAGATAGATTGACTTCTATAATATATATACCTGAAGTGGAAGTCTCACTTCGCTTCTTCTTAAGATCCTCCAAGTATACCTTGCAGTTCCTGTTCCAATGCCCGGTCTGACCGCAGTGGAAGCAGGTAGCATCCTTGGCGACCCCTCCTTTAGGCTTCAGTGCCTTGCCTTTGCCCTTGGCTTGGGACTTTCCCTTGCCTTTGAGTTTGCCCTTGCCCTTATGTTTCTGAACCATCATAACAGTGTTGGGCTTAGCCTTATTAAGGTTTAGCTCAGCAGTTCTTAACATGCTAAGCAGCTCGGGCAGTGGCTTGTCAATCTCGTTCATATTGTAGTTTAGAAAGAATTGACTGTAGCTATCCGGCAACGAATACAAGATCAGGTCAGTAGCCAGCTCTTGGCCAAGAGGGAACCCCAACCTTTGTAGGTTCTCTATGTACCCAATCATTTTGAGTACATATGGGCCTACTGGAGCCCCGTCTGACATCTTGCACTGAAACAGTGCCCTTGAGATCTCAAATCTCTCATGCCTCGCTTGACCTTGATATAGTTGACGAAGATGTTCAACCATATCATAAGCGCCCATTAACTCGTGTTGCTTCTGAAGCTCAGAGTTCATGGTCGCGAGCATTAGACATGACACATCTAATGCGTCATCTTGATGCTTCTTGTAAGCATCTTTGTCAGCTCGCGGGGCATTGGCAGGAGGAGCCTCCGGAATGGGCTGCTCCAGAACGTACAGTTTACGTTCCTGAGTGAGAACTATTCTCAGGTTCCTGTACCAGTCCAGGAAGTTTGCTCCGTTGAGCTTGTCCTTCTCAAGGACAGATCGCAGGGAGAAGGTGTTCGTATTCGACGTCATGGTAATCTACAACAGAAATAAAAGCAGAAATAAATATCATATTCTAAATCATTTAATTAGGCCTTTAACTAAATGATGCTCCCACTGAATTCTATAATTCATGTGGGACAAGATCCACATCATACTAACCCTTGAGTTAGCTTTGGCTAATACGCCCAAGACTTAGTATGATCGGTAGGTAACGATTACCAATTACATCTCTATGCAACTCTTGTTTATAGGATAAAATCTGCATTTATATTAAAACTCGAGTTAGCTTTGGCTAATACGCCCGAGAATTAATATAAATGTGATTTTGTCCTACCTTTCCAACCATTGGAAGAATGCCTATAGTTGTACTCGATCCAACCGAGTAAACTAGGAATACTCAATCTAATTGAGTTTGTATTCACCCATGCGTTGATAGGCGGGACCAAGATTGTCCCTCCGTACCCTACCAAGATAGTATGTGTTGCTCTGCTTTGGCAGATTCAACAACAGTATGCGATTGAGGTAGTGGTAGGTATCACGGCATGGTAGGCATTAGAGTTGACGTAATTTAGATCTAATCTAAACGTCGATGTGTATAAAATACACGATAGATCTAATCTATACGATAGAGTGCATCTTGTACACGATGTAGATCTAATCTAATCGTAAGGGTGCATCTTGTGCATGATTTAGATCTAATCTAATCGTAAGGCACTAATTAATTACTAAATTATGCATCACATACACAAAATCAATTAATTAAATAATTTTTGTGATTTAGTCATGGCCCTACTACGATCTTCTCAAGCCAATGAGAAGATCGGATGGTCAACCTAGGGTCAACAGCTTCTTAAGCGCTTTCCTTTTGACCACCTTGTGTTGCTCGCGCCCTCCTCGTAACTCCGTCTCGAGTGGACCTTCCACCGCTCCAATTTTGTACATTACAATTTTGAAACTCGAGTTACATTCGAGTCTAAATCTAATTTACAACAAGAATATATAAAAGAGAGGCACAACGCGCAGGTCGCGAATGATATACAGCACACGCAAACACAAATGACGGCGCGCAAGCCGTATTATAAATTACAACACAAATTTCCAATCCAATTGGTTCTATTGGGCCATGACTATCACAAAATCAATATATAATTCTAAATTATATATTTTTCATAATTTTCTGTAATTTTTCATAATTTTACAATTTTATGGGTAAATTTTTCCCAGCGGTCCCGATTAGCGATTTCGGGCGCAATCGCGGAGCAAATCCCCTTGCGGGGTTAGGGGAAGTACCCCTACCCACGATCTAACCATCGCGAGTTGCTCCTAAGCGATCCAATAGCGCCTAATCCCGCTGTCCCAAAACGTTTTGGGGTCGAAACTTCACCTTTTCATGAAAAACTTCTCGGTAGTCGAAGCCTACAAGTGCCTAAACACTTGTGCTTCGTTACTACTAGAAAATAACCCATTAAAACTATAAAAATATCAATTTACAGAAAGTTTACAGATTTATATTTTTCATAAAAATATGAAACGAAACTCGTACTCGCTTTGCACGTGGCTCTAATACCACTGTTGGGTTTTTCGGGCCGCGAAAACAGCTTTTCGCGTCGCAGAAACCCCGAATCACCCATGCCACCGAATCCGTGCAAAGGAAAATTTTGAAAAATTTTGAGTATGAGTTAGAAAACTTCGATTTACACTAAATCTACAAAGGCTAAGATGTATATACCCTTGATGCGCGCCCTACGCGAATCCCGCTCATCCAAAATGCCGGATCTCTAGACCGTCAAGCGTACGGTCCTCTAGAAGTATCCACACGGACAACTTAGGTGGAGAAGACCTAAACAAAGGTGTGCTAGCACCTTGATAGGCCACGGCAAGAAGAGGAGAGGGAGAGAGCAAGAAGAACTCAAGGAGGAAGAAGAAGGAATCAATGTGCCTTGAATGAAGAAAATCCATTCATCTCCCATTCAAAAGTGGTCGGCCACTTCATGTTGTGTAACTCCAAAAATTGCATTAAGTGCAATTAATGTGAAGCTATTAAAGAAAATGGCTTTGTAACTTCCATGAGGTGGCACCCTTGATGATGTGGAGTAACATCATTGGTCCACATCAATGCCAACTCACCAATGAGGTGGCATAAAGTCAAGTCAAACTTGACTTTTTATCTTCCTCTCAAATCAAGTCAAACTTGACCAAATCTCTTCCATGGTTGATCGAATCCAACCATTTGATTCAAGCCAACTTAATATAATGAATCTAATTCATTTAATTAAATTGATTCAATGAGTCATAATCTAAATTAGACTCATTGAACACATGAATCAACTTGAGTCGAACTCAAGTTAGCCCAATTAGGATTACTCTTAATCCAATTTGATTCATCAAATGAATCTAATCCTCTTGGTTCATCATATGAACCTAATCTCCATCTAATTGTCCTTAGTGTGTGACCATATAGGTTCTTGTAACGTTGGCAATGCCCCTAAACCCATTTAGAAACATAAGTAATGAGCGGTATCTAGCAACACATCATTACTACCCAATGTTACAAGAATGTTGAGATACAACATCACCTTGTGACTACTAATTGTGACTCCTCACAATATATGACAAGTGTCCTTCTATCCTAGACATCTAGATTGGTCAATGTGAGGCATAGACCGTGTCACCCTCTGACCAATCTAAATCTTGAACTCCAAGTAGACTCACTAAATCAAATGAGCTCAATATCCTATATTGACTCATTTGGGCATGGCCATGCACTTCGTGGTCTCACTCTATCAAGAATACTGATGTCTCTCCCGTCATATAGGAGGGATAGATCCCATCTACATCACTCACATCCCTCTGCATAATTTGTTATATACCCAGTAATCACCTTTATAGTCCACCCAGTTACGGGTGACGTTTGACGAAACCAAAGTACATAACTCCTTATGTAGTGATCTATGGTGACTTCAGGTCTAAGGACTAGTAGTCATACTAATAGCCACATGAGAAAATATATGACACTCATATAACGATCCATGATACTTTCTCATGGCGAGTCATTCGGTATACATTCTCTAATGTATACCCATGTGTCAACTTGATATCTCTATATCCATGACTTGTGAGATCAAGTCATCGAGTTGACCTACATGCTAGTCTTATTGCATTAACATTGTCCCTGAATGTTAATACTCGACTAGGAATGATTAAGAGTAGTGTTCCCTATATCATCTTACTATCGGTTCAACTAACCGATTGATATAGGTGAGAACCGTCTACTCAGGGACATTATTATACTTAGTTTATTTGGCACCAATACAAGTAAGTATAATAACCAAAATCCAAATGCCTTTATTTATATAGAATATGATACAATAAGTCCAATATACAATCATCAAATGATTGGCTCTAGGGCTCTAGCTAACATGGTCAGTATTTTTCGATCACCAGGTCTATATTATGTGATTGCCCAGTCGCGATTTACTCTCGCTCGGTCGACATTTTCTTGGTCGTACATTTGATACCGCTCGTCCATCATCTTTCGACTCGTTCGGTATTTTTTCGACTGCCTGGTCAGCATTTTATTATCGCCAGGTCTACATTATTCGATTGCTCGGCCGCGATTTACTATCGCTCGGTCGATATTTTCTCGGTCGTACATTTGATACTGCTTGCCCATCATCTTTTAACCCATTCGGCATTTTTTTGACTACCTGGTCAGTATTTTTCGATTGTCATGTCAGCATTATTTGATTGTCTGGTCGTGATTTACTGTCGTTCGATCAACATTTTCTCGGGCGTGCGTTTGATTCTGCTCGTCCATCATCTTTCGACCCACTCAGCATTTTCGATTACCAGGTCAGCATTTTTTGATTGTCAGGTCGGCATTATTCAATTGTCCGGTCATGATTTACCATCACTCAATCGGCATTTTTCTCAGTCGCGATTTACTGTCGCTTGGTCGGTATTTTTCGATCGTGCCCTCGGAACCCTTTGCTCATCGTCTTTCAATTCACTCGATATTTTCTCTATGGCCTGGTCGACACTCACCTCATTCATCGCTCCCACATCCTTTCGTCGCTCTGCCCGGCACTCATCGTTCGCACCTCACTTGTTACTCTGCTAGGTGCTTCCTGTTTGTCGCTATTCGTTTGATGTTATACGGCAAGTCCAGCGATCGGGCTCTACATTCAGGACGGATTTCGCTTTTCATTTGGTTGGGTCTAGTCAGTTGGACTCGCGCCTCCTTCGACTAGACTTGAAGGAGAGACTTGTGATATGGATATGGATATGAATATATGGCCAAAGGGGAATTAAGAGGAGAGGGAGAGGCATTTTGTCCTTCCACTATTTAGGGCTTAAGGGGGGCTTCATGGGTTTGGTTCAAAAGGGGCTCGTCGGAGGGGAGTTCTTCTTCCTCTCTCACCGCCCCTCAAGCGAAGGTTACCGGTGACGACCGCTTTCTTTCTCTTCCTTCTCCTCTCAACGCCGGGCACAGCCTTCCTCTTCCTCTCTTCTCGTGCAGGACACGCCGTCGCGAGGGGCACTTCTGCTCGGCATCTTCTCCGCCACTGCAAACCAGGGGCCTCTTCTCCCTCTCTTGCCGCCCCCTCGAGCGACGACCACCGGTGATGACCACCTCCGAGTCGTCTCCTTCCTTCTCCATGTAGACGACTGCCATTTCCTCCCTCCTACACGTTGTTGCCCAAGGGAAGGGGTTGCCACCTCCCTTTCCCTCTGTCCAGTGCCGCCTCCCTCCCTCTCACACTCGCCGACAGCCCATACGCCTCCTTCCTCCTCGCGCCACTACCACCCGACATGGCCTTCAGAGGCTGATGCTGCTCATAGATGGTTGACGCTGCACACATGCGGTCAACTCCGTCCACAATCGAGCGATACCGGCTCCGGCGGTTGTCGATGTCCTCCGGACCATTCTCGTTGGCGCATGCCCCTCCGATCCATGTCGTTATTATGTTACGGCCTTTGTGCCGATATGGCTTGTGCACTGTGTTCTAACCTATGCGTTGATCCTGCTCATGCATTGTGTTTCGGCCTTCGAGCCAGGGTTGTATTTCGGATTGTGTGCTTTGTATGTCTACTCTTTTTGCTGCTGTTATATCCCGGTCTACGGGCCGAAGTCATATCCTAGCCTGCGTGCTAAAGTCATTTCTCGATCTGCGTGTCGAAGTATTATTCCGACCTACATGGCAATGTCCTATCCCGATCTATGTGACAGTATCCTATCTCGGGCTGCATGCCGATGTCATATCCCGACCTTCTTTGTTAGGGCTAGATCTGTGTGTCATGTTCCGGACCTAGGCCGCTTCCGGCTCCGTGCCACGTTCAGCAACGCTTCGTCAAATCCAGCTCTTCATCTGACCAAGAGTCATCTGCTCTTCCAGGTCACGACCTCTCGAACAATGTCCCATCTGAGGGCGTCCCCCTGGGCCAGGGTACGTTTTCCGTACTCACCTCTCATTTATTTCATTACTATATTATTAGCATGCTACTCTATATTCGTTGGATCTGCCTTGAGCCTCGGGGTTCCAAGGATCGGGGGCAATCTAGTCACTTGTTGCAGGTAGCGTTGACCAGAGGACTTATGAAGACTTGGTCAACATAAAAGTCATCTCAGCATACCCCCCCTCCGGGATATCGTGATTCGATTAACATTCCATTTACCTCATTCGATGGTCCCTCTTACTCAATTTTAAGACAGGATCAATTATACATCCTAACCATATTACCATGTGAATTTATAACTAGCTAGATCAGAGGTGATGTCGACTAATCTAGACCTCCTTGAGGGTAATAATGGTTACAAGCATCCAAATTTAGATCTATCAAAAGTTCGAGGCCAGATGGATATTATATTGCACAAACCATTAAGCTTAGGCACTTTGGATTTTGTAGATTTAGACTATTAAAATTAAGAGTTTGATTTCCCATGAGACCTGGTCGAGAGAATGGAGAAGAGAAGCATGCATGTACTTCTGTTTTTAAAAATATGTATTTATCATCAAGGGTGAGAAATATAAAAAATTTCCCTACCAGCTATAAGTAACGTCAGAAAAGTGCGACTAACTGAAGATTAGTATGTCAATTTTCCTCTCTCAAAAAAAAACGTGATCGTGGGATAGGATATTATCAGTGAGACGAGCAGAGAATTATTGCATCAGTCTCATAGGCAGGAATGAATAAAAGTTTCAGTTAAATAAATAAATCGATTGAACTGGTAAAATTTAAAATTTTAGTTTGGTTATTTTAAAATTTTTATTTTTTTCTAAAAAAATAATTATATTATTAATTTGATTTAGATTTGATTTTAAAATTTTTTATTCCATTAAATCAAATAAATTGAAATAAAAATAATTCAGTTATCATAAATGGCTATGATGTTGGATTTCAAAAAATAAGTATCATTATAATATTAATTTTTAAAATTCAACATTACCGTGATTTATGATAAGTTCTTGAAAAATATTTAATTTATAAAAATTATTAGATATTTTGATATATATTAAAATATTAAAAAATAAATAAATCTCATATGGGTATCGATACAGAAAAATTAGTTACGATATAATTGTTGAAAATGAGTGAATGGAGAAGAGAGGGAAAAAGAAAGAAACTCCATTGGGAAAAAGATTTTAGTCTCACATTGGAAGTTTCAAAGCTTGATGGTTGGTTTATATTGTTTCACAAGAATGTGTCTTGTGAACAAATAAATGAGTAGAAGTTGTTGGAACCCTAAGGTATTTTGATGTGATCAAACAAGCTAAGTTAGGTCCTGCGTTTTGTTTAACCCTTGTCTAAGCGAGAAGGACGGCACGGGGAGAGAACCGACGGGCTCGGTGCGTCCGAGGGACGAGGTGACCGCGGAAGAGTACACCGGTGGACGAGAAAAACGTGCGCGGCGTTCGAGGGACGAAAAACCGGGAAGGAAGGCTGCTCGAGGAGAAGGCCGGAACATGGGTTCGGGTGAGCCCTATTCCGGATGGCCGAGATCACCCAAGCTAGTGGAGCCGGAACAGAAAACCCGGACCGAGACGAGCTGAACCGAAGCAGAGCGACCGGACGGAAAAAGTCAACCAAAGTTGACTTTTGGGGTCCGGGGCGCCCGGAACCCTCCGGGGTGCCCTGAGCAGCAAAGTTGACCAGATCGAGTTTTGACTCGATCTGAACGTTGGGGGATAAGTTTTATCCCCCCCAGGGCGCCCGGAACCCTTCTAGGCGCCCCGACCAAGGCTATAAATATAGTCTTAGTCCAGAAGCAAAAAAACAACTCACTTGTAATCAATTCTTTCTGTGCTTTCAATTCTGTTCTTTTTATTTGTGCTGTCAACGTTGTAAAGAGGCTACTCCGCCCAGAGGAGAATCAGATAGTGCGCTTACTTTCCTTGGATTAGCAATCCCCTAATTACAAACCAAGTAAAACTCTAGTGTCTGTTTTTCTTTACTTAGTCTCTCTTATTTATTTATTACAAGTGTTCATTATATAGTTGAAATCCGAGAAAGGTTCGAGTTTTATTTTGTAGGGCAATTCACCCCTCCCCTCTTGCCGGCCTCCAAAGGGACCAACAAGTGGTATCAGAGCAAGGCGCTTCAGGAGGATTAACCGTCAATCGAAGCAACGAGATGGTCGGACCAAGTATCGTCCCACCAAAATTCGAGGGGAACTTCGCAGACTGGAAGCGTCGTATTGAAATTCGGTTTATTATGAAATATGGTTTTGTAGCTCCAATAGATAAAGATGGAAAAGAAAAAGAAGAGAGCGATTGGACAAAGAAGGAGCAGAATGAGTCGGTATCAAACAGCCGTGCGGAACATCACCTGCTGAGCGTGTTACCGCCTCAAGAGGTCAACCGCATCGGAAACTATTTATCTGCTAAAGAACTTTGGGAGAAGTTCTTGGAACTCCACGAAGGCACGTCTGAAGCAAAGCTCGCTAGAAGGGACATCCTCCGCAATAAACTGATGAATATCCGTCTGGAGAAAGGTGAGAAAGTAGCCGGTCTACATGCAAAGGTAAAAGAAGTAGTTACTGGTCTCGAAAACCTTGGTGAAATGGTAACAAATCAGGACACTATACGCTACACGCTCAACGCGTTTCCAAGAACTCCGGAGTGGACATCAATCGTCGATGCTTACTACATCTCAAAAGACCTGGAGGTAAGTACTTTAGAAGAGTTGTTTTCTACCCTTGAATTACACGAAACTAGATATGCAGAGATATCAAAGGACACAACCCAGACTATGGCGCTGAACGCAACCAACAAGGATGAACCCGAGTCAGACTCCGAAGACAATCAAGAAGCGTATATGGTAAGAAACTTTAAAAAGTTTTTTAGATCTAATAAATTTAAAATGCAGAATAAAAAGAATCAAAAAGGTAGAAGAAAGGTACGGTGCTACCAGTGTCAGAGGGAGGGACACCTAAGGGAAGACTGCCCAGAACTCAAGAAGGCCAAAATGAAGACACCCAAGAAACACAACATAAAAGCAACTTGGGATGACACTTCTTCATCTGAATCAGAAGCTCAGGAATATGCGGGGATTGCACTGATGGCAAGCCACGAAGGACAAAGTACATCAGAACCCAACATCGATGAAGGGGGAGCGACCTCAGATGGAAGTAGCGAAGCAGGGGGAGATTCAGACTTCAAGTGTGATATGGTAAGTGAGGTATGCCTCTTACCCCCTGATGAACTTTACTTTGGTATCAAAGCTATGACTAAATCCATGTATAAATTAGAAAATAAAAATGCCAAATTAGAAAATAAAATTTTAGAAATAAAGAGAATTTTGGTAAAATCATGTCTTATAGAGGATTTTGAAAAATTGAAAATTGAAAATGAAAAACTAAAAGAAGAAATAGAAAGATTGAAAAAATCTAATGGTTCAAATATTTCTACTTTTAGAAATTATAAATGTTTAAATTGGTATTATAGATTTCATCAAAGTCAAATAAAAAATATATCAAAAATCTATATACCTAGGAAATACTTGGTTAATCCTGTAGGTAGGAACCTTTATTGGGTTCCAAAAACCTATTTAATTTAAAATTAAAATTAGACTTAGTATTTTCAGCAAGGAAATTAAACAACTATTTTCTTTATGAGGCTTTGTCTAAGGAAGTGGTTGTTGCTCCAATAACCAAAAAGGCCTAGTGCCTCGCCACGACCTGGAAGCCAAGTATCGAAATGAAAAGTTTAATTGACTAATTGAAAAGGCATTAATTTAAATTACTTAATGCTTTAAAAGAGTTATTTAATTTGTGTTTGAAAATATTTTAAAAAAATTTTAACTTAACTTATACATTATTAAATATTTTACACTTAAAAGTTCTTGTTTGAAATGACCTTAGACTTGTTTATAACCCCAATTTTTATGTGATCAAAGGGGGAGAAGTATGTTAAGTCTAGGGGGATGTACTATAATACTATAATTTTTTCAATTGAAAAATATTTGGACTTATTTGAATATAAATTGTTTTTATTACATATGGTTACCCTAACTTAACTTGGGTTGCTCACATCAAAAAGGGAGAGATTGTTGGAACCCCAAGGTGTTTTGATGTGATCAAACAAGGTAAGTTAGGTCCTGCGTTTTGTTTAACCCTTGTGTCTAAGTGTGCAGGAGCTTAGGAACACAGGAAGTCGAGCGGAAGACGTAGCTAGCGAGAAGGACGGCACGAGGAGAGAACCGACGGGCTCGGTGTGTCCGAGGGAAGAGGTGACCGCGGAAGAGTACACCGGTGGATGAGAAGAACGTGCGCGGCGTTCGAGGGACGAGAAACCGGGAAGGAAGGCTGCTCGAGGAGAAGGTCGGAACATGGGTTCGGGTGAGCCCTATTCCGGATGGCCGAGATCACCCAAGCTAGTGGAGCCGGAACAGAAAACCCGGACCGAGACGAGCTGAACCGAAGCGGAGCGACCGGACGGAAAAAGTCAACCAGAGTTGACTTTTGGGGTCCGGGGCGCCCGGAACCCTCCGGGGCGCCCTGAGCAGCAAAGTTGACCAGATCGAGTTTTGACTCGATCTGACGTTGGGGGATAAGTTTTATCCCCCCCAGGGCGCCCGGAACCCTTCTAGGTGCCCCGACCAAGGCTATAAATATAGCCTTGGTCCAGAAGAAAAAAAACAACTCACTTGTAATCAATTCTTTCTCTGCTTTCAATTCTGTTCTTTTTATTTGTGCTGTCAACGTTGTAAAGAGGCTACTCCGCCCAGAGGAGAATCAGATAGTGTGCTTACTTTCCTTGGATTAGCAATCCCCTGATTGCAAACCAAGTAAAACTCTGGTGTCTGTTTTTCTTTACTTAGTCTCTCTTATTTATTTATTACAAGTGTTCATTATATAATTGAAATCCGAGAAAGGTTCGAGTTTTGTTTTGTAGGGAAATTCACCCCTCCCCTCTTGCCAGCTTGACCTTAGACTTGTTTATAACCCCAATTTTTATGTGATAAAAGGGGGAGAAGTATGTTAAGTCTAGAGGGAGGTACTATAATACTATAATTTTTTCAATTGAAAAATATTTGGACTTATTTGAATATAAATTATTTTTATTGCATATGGTTACCTTAACTTAACTTGGGTTGCTCACATCAAAAAGGAAGAGATTGTTGGAACCCCAAGGTGTTTTGATGTGATCAAACAAGCTAAGTTAGGTCCTGCGTTTTGTTTAACCCTTGTGTCTAAGTGTGAAGGAGCTTAGGAACACAGGAAGTCGAGCGGAAGACGCGGCTAGCGAGAAGGACGGCACAGGGAGAGAACTGACGGGCTCGGTGCGTCCGAGGGACGAGGTGACCGCGGAAGAGTACACCGGTGGACAAGAAGAACGTGTGTGGCGTTCGAGGGACAAGAAACCGGGAAGGAAGGCTGCTCGAGGAGAAGGCCGGAACATGGGTTCGGGTGAGCCCTATTCCGGATGGCCGAGATCACCCAAGCTAGTGGAGCCAGAACAGAAAACCCGGACTGAGACGAGCTGAACCGAAGCGGAGCGACTGGACGGAAAAAGTCAACTAGAGTTGACTTTTGGGGTCCGGGGCGCCCGGAACCCTCCGGGGCGCCCTGAGCAGTAAAGTTGACCAGATCGAGTTTTGACTCGATCTGAATGTTGGGGGATAAGTTTTATCCCCCCAGGGCACCCGGAACCCTTCTAGGCGCCCCGACCAAGGCTATAAATATAGCCTTGGTCCAGAAGCAAAAAAACAACTCACTTGTAATCAATTCTTTCTGTGCTTTCAATTCTGTTCTTTTTATTTGTGCTGTCAACGTTGTAAAGATGCTACTCCGCCCAGAGGAGAATCAGATAGTGCGCTTACTTTCCTTGGATTAGCATCCCCTGATTGCAAACCAAGTAAAACTCTAGTGTCTGTTTTTCTTTACTTAGTCTCTCTTATTTATTTATTACAAGTGTTCATTATATAATTGAAATCTGAGAAAGGTTCGAGTTTTATTTTGTAGGGCAATTCACCCCTACCCTCTTGCCGGCCTCCAAAGGGACCAACAAGTGGTATCAGAGCAAGGCGCTTCAGGAGGACTAACCGCCGATCGAAGCAACAAGATGGCCGGACCAAGTATCGTCTCACCAAAATTCGAGGGGAACTTCGTAGACTGGAAGCGTCGTATGGAGTTATTCCTGAAAATAGATTTTGAAATTCGATTTATTATGAAATATGGTTTTGTAGCTCCAATAGATAAAGATAGAAAAGAAAAAGAAGAGAGCGATTGGACAAAGAAGGAGCAGAATGAGTCGGTAGCAAACGGCCGTGCAGAACATCACCTGCTGAGCGTGTTACCGCCTCAAGAGGTCAACCGCATCGGAAACTATTTATCTGCTAAAGAACTTTGGGAGAAGTTCTTGGAACTCCACGAAGGCACGTCCGAAGCAAAGCTCGCTAGAAGGGACATCCTCCGTAACAAACTGATGAATATTCGTCTGGAGAAAGGTGAGAAAGTAGCCGGTCTACATGCAAAGGTAAAAGAACTAGTTACTGGTCTTGAAAACCTTGGTGAAACGGTAACAAACCGGGACACTATACGCTACACGCTCAACGCGTTTCCAAGAACTCCGGAGTGGACATCAATCGTCGATGCTTACTACATCTCAAAAGACCTGGAGGTAAGTACTTTAGAAGAGTTGTTTTCTACCCTTGAATTACACGAAACTAGATATGCAGAGATATCAAAGGACACAACCCAGACTATGGCGCTGAACACAACCAACAAGGATGAACCCGAGTTAGACTCCGAAGACGATCAAGAAGCGTACATGGTAAGAAACTTTAAAAAGTTTTTTAGATCTAATAAATTTAAAATGCAGAATAAAAATAATCAAAAAGGTAGAAGAAAGGTACGGTGCTACCAGTGTCAGAAGGAGGGACACCTAAGGGAAGACTGCCCAGAACTCAAGAAGGCCAAAATGAAGACACCCAAGAAACACAACATAAAAGCAACTTGGGATGACACTTCTTCATCTGAATCAGAAGCTCAAGAATATGCGGGGATTGCACTGATGGCAAGCCAGGAAGGACAAAGTACATCAGAACCCAGCATCGATGAAGGGGGAGCGACCTCAGATGGAAGTAGCGAAGCAGGGGGAGATTCAGGTTTCAAGTCTGATATGGTAAGTGAGGTATGCCTCTTACCTCCTGATGAACTTTACTTTGGTATCAAAGCTATGACTAAATCCATGCATAAATTAGAAAATAAAAATGCCAAATTAGAAAATGAAATTTTAGAAACAAAGAGAATTTTGGCAAAATCATGTCTTATAGAGGATTTTGAAAAATTGAAAATTGAAAATGAAAAACTAAAAGAAGAAATAGAAAGATTGAAAAAATCTAATGGTTCAAATATTTCTACTTTTAGAAATTATAAATATTTAAATTGGTATTATAGATTTCATCAAAGTCAAAACACGATCTGGTCAACTTTGCTGCTCAGGGCGCCCCCGGAGGGTTCCGGGCGCCCCAGAGGGGTCCGGGCGCCCCGGAGGGTTCCGGGCGCCCCGGACCCCAAAAGTCAACTCTGGTTGACTTTTTCCGTCCGGTCGCTCCGCTTCGGTTCAGCTCGTCTCGGTCCGGGTTTTTTGTTCCGGCTCCACTAGCTTGGGTGATCTCGGCCATCCGGAATAGGGCTCACTCGAACCCATGTTCCGGCCTTCTCCTCGAGCAGCCTTCCTTCCCGGTTTCTCGTCCCTCGAACGCCGCGCACGTTCTTCTCATCCACCGGTGAACTCTTCCGCGGTCACCTCGTCCCTCGGACGCACCGAGCCCGTCGGTTCTCTCCTCGTGTCGTCCTTCTCGCTAGCCGCATCTTCCGCTCGACTTCCTGTGTTCCTAAGCTCCTGCACACTTAGACACAAGGGTTAAACAAAACGCAGGACCTAACTTAGCTTGTTTGATCACATCAAAACACCTTGGGGTTCCAAAAACCCCAAGGTTTCTAATCCTGTAGGTAGGAACCTCTATTGGGTTCCAAAAACCTATTTAATTTAAAATTAAAATTAGACTTAGCATTTTCAGCAAGGAAATTAAACAACTAATTTCTTTATGAGGCTTTGTCTAAGGAAGTGGTTGTTGCTCCAATAACCTAGAAGGTCTAGTGCCTCGCCACGACCTGGAAGCCAAGTATCGAAATGAAAAGTTTAATTAACTAACTGAAAAAGTATTAATTTAAATTGCTTAATGTTTTAAAAGAGTTATTCAATTTGTGTTCGAAAATGAGTAGAAGCTTGCTTTTGTGTGTGGTTGCGTATGAAGAGTGCAAATCTAGGGCCCAGATTGCACTGAACTAAATTTGCTAGTGTGCGAGTACGACCTATCCACGCCCAAATAAATTAACCGACATTTTGCCACTTGGATTATTCTTTTTCATTAACGCTTAAATAAGAAACGCATATTAATATAATACATATGACGTTTCTTTAGCAAATGGAAAAGTAACCTCAGCATCCTATAAAAGGCCTTGAGCATGAGAGGAAAAGACATAAGGAAAAGAAAGATTAAATAATCTTTCCATCCATCTTCTTTTCCCTCTTCTTCTTCTCTGTCGTTTCTTTCTTCCACTCGACAGAACCCTGGTGATAGTATTCGGGTATTTCTCAATTCGCCGCAACCACCAGTGTTAGGTGGAGATTGTGGTTTCGCCGTTGTATCATGGGAAACAAACGACCCAAGTAAGCCTCGAAGCACAGCCAGAGGTGGGCGAATCTGTTTTAAGGAAACTGCGTCATTCGCAGGTCTCGGTCAGCCTCTTCGCCCGTTCGGCCTGTCTCACTATTCGATCAACCGGCCATTCTACCTACCCGACCTCGCTGCTCGGTCAGCCCCTTCGTTAGCCCAGTCAGCATCTTCGCTCGCTCGGTCGTCCTCCCTCTGTACGCCTGGTCAGTCTCACTACTCGCCCGATCGGCCTGTCTTGTTGCTCGGCCCGGTCGATTTTTAGTCCGCTCGGACTTTGTTGCTCTGACACTCTGCTCACTCAGCCACTCCGTGGTCAGAAAACCAGCCCCTGCTGGCAGCCTGAGATTATCAGCTCAAGTCATTTTAACAGATAAGTGAATTTAAATTCGGTATATTTAAATTCAGCTAATACCCCGTAAAATCTCCGGTTACAGATTGTTTGTGTCCGACAATCTTGAAACAGATTCGTTTCTATTGAGATGGCCACAGAATAGAATGTTGAGGTGCAACAAACTTAACAAATAAAGGCCCCCTCCGCCCCGATTGGAACTGTACCAATCAATTATGGGGAAAAGTCAGATAAGTTCAGTGGACTGAACTTCAAGAGGTGGTAGCAGAAGATGCTCTTCTACCTGACCACGCTCAATCTGACTCGGTTCTTAACCGAGGACCCTCCCAAGCATGCTGAGGATGCTGATGCTTAGACCATCAGTGCAGTGGAGGCATGGACTTATTCTGAGTTCCTTTACTGAAACTACATCCTCAACTGCCTTGCCGACTCGCTGTACGCTGTGTATAGCATGAAGAGAAAGGCTAAGGAGCTGTTGAAGTCCCTGGACAAGAAATACAAGACGGAGGATGTAAGGGCCAAGAAGTTCATCATGGGCCTATTCCTGGACTACAAGATGGTTGACTCCAAGACGGTGATCAGCCAAGTCCAGGAGCTTCAGGTGATCTTGCACGAGATCCATTAGGAAGGGATAGTTCTGAGTGAAACCTTCCAGGTGGCAGATTTTAGCCTCCCAGCTGGAAGGAGTTCAAGAACTACCTAAAGCACAAGTGGAAGGAGATGAATATAGAGGAACTCATATCAGACTTCGCAACGAAGAAGTCAACAAGAGTTCAGAGAGGAAGTTGTTCTCTCAGGCTACTGTGAAAGCCAACGTGGTCGAACACGGACAAAGCTCGAAACGGAAGAATCCCAAGTCTTCCAAGCTAGGACCCAGAGGAGGCATCAGCAAGAAGAAGTTCTCTGGGAAGTGCTTCAACTGTGATAAAGTAGGTCATAAATCTTCGGAGTGCAGGAAGCCAACGAAGAAGCAGGAGGCCAACCTAAACGAGGGACCAGAAATGGACGACCTCTGCGCTATGGTCTCCGAGCTAAACTTGATCGGTTTAAACCCTCGACAATGGTGGATCGATACTAGAGCCACCAGACATGTCTGCTACAATAAGGAGCTGTTCCACGACTTTGAAGAAGTCACTGGAGACAAGTTGTTCATGGGGAACTTAGCAACCTCGGACATCATGGGCCAAGGAAAGGTGGTGCTGAAGATGACCTCAGGCAAGTACCTCACTTTGAATAATGTGTTGTATGTTCCAGAGATTCGGAAGAATCTAGTGTTTGGATTACTATTAAGCAAGCACGGCTTTCACATTGTTTTAAGTCAAACAGAGTTGTATTGTCCAAAAATGGAGTGTTTGTAGGGAGAGGCTATATATCTGATGGGCTGTTTAAGCTCAATGTAATGGCGATTAAGCCTAAGATAAATAAAAATGAAAGCTCTTCCACTTATATGCTTGAGTCTTCATATTTGTGGCGTGGTAGACTAGGACATGTTAACTACGATGTGTTGCGTAGATTAATAAACATGCAAAGCATACCTACATTCCACCTTGACCCGAAACACAAGTGTGAGATTTGTGTTGAAGCGAAAATGACAAGGTCATCCTTTCAACATGTTGAAAGAAGTAACGAACCACTTGACCTAATCCACACTGATGTGTGCGACCTAAAAGGTACGTCAACACGTGGTGGTAATAAATACTTTATCACTTTTGTAGATGATAACACAAAATATTGTTATGTGTATCTCCTCAAAAGTAAGGATGAAGCTATAGAGAAATTTGCTCTCTATAAGAATGAGGTTGAAAATTAGCTTAATAGAAAGATTAAGGTGGTTCGAAGTGATCGAGGCGGTGAATATATGTCACCATTCGTTGAGTTGTGTGCTGAACATGGGATCAGACATGAAACAACCACTCCTTATACTCCTCAGCAAAATGGAGTTGCTGAGCGGAAAAATCGAACTCTAAAGGAGATGATGAATGCTCTTCTATTGAACTCTGGACTGCCAGAGTTCATGTGGGGGGAAGCTGTGTTAACAGCTAATTACCTTTTAAATAAGGTGCCCCGAAAGAAAATAGATAAGAGCCCTTATGAGTTGTGGAATGAAAGACAATTATCCTACAAATATTTACGAATGTGGGGGTGTCTTGCCAAAGTTTTGGTACCTGATCCGAAAAGGATTAAGATAGGACTAAAAACTGTTGATTGTATATTTATTGGATATGCACATAACAGCAGTGCGTATCGATTTTATGTGTATGAGTCACACATACCAGAGGTACACAAGAACTCGATAATTGAATCGAGAAATGCCTCGTTCTTCGAGCATGTGTTTCCATATAAAACCCGAGAGGATGCTAGCTCCTCAAACCGAGCATATGAAACACAAGGCGAAGAAGATAATGAACCAGTTGAGATTGAGCTTAGATGGAGTAAAAGAGCTCGGGTAGAAAAATCCTACGGATCAAATTTTATCACTTTCATGCTGGAAAGTGAGCCTCAGAGTTACTCAAAAGCAGTAAGCTCGTCTGATGGACCTCACTGGAGAGAGCCAATTGCATCTGAGATAGAATCTATCTTGCAAAATCATACTTGGGAACTTGTGGATCTTCCTCCAGGAAGTAAACCACTAGGCTGCAAGTGGATCTTCAAGAAGAAAATGAAATCAGATTGCACAATCGATAAGTACAAGGCCAGATTGGTAATCAAAGGATATCGACAACGAGAAGGCCTTGATTAATTTGATACGTATTCTCCGGTGTCGAGAATAACTTCCATTAGAGTATTGTTGGCTATCGTCGCTCTATGGAATCTCGAAATACATCAAATGGATGTAAAGACAGCCTTTCTAAACGGGGATTTAGACGAGAAAACCTACATAGACCAACCTGAGGGGTTTTCTATGCCAGGACAGGAAAACAAGGTTTGTAAATTGGTGAAGTCATTATATGGCTTAAAACAAGCACCAAAGCAGTGGCAAGAGAAATTTGATAATATCATGAAGGAATGTGGATTCAAAATCAATGAATGTGACAAATGTGTCTACATGAAAGCCACATAGAGTGATTATATCATTTTGTGCCTCTATGTAGACGACATACTCATCATTGGGAGTAATGATAAGATAATCAAATCCACAAAAGGGATGTTGAACTCAAGATTCAACATGAAAGACATGGGCCTTGCTGATGTGATTCTAAGGATCAAAATTCTTAGAATAACAGAAGGACTTATTTTTAGTCAGTCACATTACGTGGACAAGATTCTTGAGAAATTCACCAAAGGTGATACTGTGTTGGCACGAACGCCGATAGATACGAGCCAACATCTATCGAAAAATTGAGGTGAAAGTATCTCTCAGCTAGAATACTCTCGAGTGATTGAAAGTCTGATGTACTTAATGAGTTGTACACGACCAGACTTAGCCTACACAGTAAGCAAACTGAGTAGATATACGAGTAATCCCAGTGTTGAGCACTAGAAAGGGATAACAAGAGTATTGAGGTACTTGAGGTATACTCGTAAATATGGACTGCACTATTCGAGATATCCCGCTGTGATCGAAGGATACAGAGATGCAAGTTGGATATCTGATATAAAAGACTCTAAGTCTATGAGTGGATATGTCTTCACTCTAGCAGGTGCAGCCATTTCCTGGAAATCTTCTAAGCTAACTGTAATAACCAGATCCACGATGGAATCTGAGTTTGTAGCTCTTGACAAATGTGGTGAAGAGGCTGAATGACAATGACAATTCTTAGAAGATATTCCGAGATGGTCGAAATCTGTGCCGGCAATTTACATACATTACGATAGTCAATCAGCAATTGGCTGGGCACAGAGTCATCTGTACAATGGTAAGTCTAGGCATATACATCGTAGACATAATACCATTAGACAACTACTCTCAACGGGAGTTATCACTGTTGACTATGTGAAGTCAAAGGATAACTTAGCAGATCCGCTAACCAAAGGATTAAATTGAGAGTTAGTTGCAAGCTCATCACGAGGAATGGGGTTGATGCCATTGTCAGCGATCAGTGTAGAGGACACCCAACCTATGCTAATTGGAGATCCCAAGAACTAGGTTCAAAGGGATAACTAATCTACACCGACTAGACACACTGTGGAGGAGGGGGGTAGCCCAATGAAACAGTGACTAGACCAAGGTAAGCCGATGGGCTTTTAATGATCAAGAAGAGTAGATGACAACTCTTGAGGGATCACCTATGTGAGAAAGAAGTGAGGCCGCTTCGAAGAGAATTGGAGGCATAATTTTTAGAGCTTCTCATAGAATCAGGCGTGTTCATGGCCAAGAACGAACACACTCATGAGAACTGAGTTATATCAGGGAGAGTCTTGGGTGAGATTTTTCACTACTTACACAAACAACAGTATAGTTCAAGGACATCGTGTCTATTATCAACCAGTAAGTAACCAAATCTTCACAAGGGAGGGTTCAAAGGGTAAAACCTACCTATCCTATACTTGACTCAACTGTTGGATGTTATCACTTACTCTATCTCCATTCATGTGGGGGATTGTTGAAAATGAGTGAATGGAGAAGAGAGGGAAGAAGAAAGAAGCTCCATTGTGAAGAAGATTTTAGTCCCACATTGGAAGTTTCAAGGCTTGATTGTTGGTTTATATTGTTTCACAAGAATGTGTGTTGTGAACAAATAAATGAGTAGAAGCTTGCTCTTGTGTGTGGCTGCGTAGGGAGGGTGCAAATCTAGGATCCGGATTGCACTAAATCAAGTTTGCTAGTGTGCGAGCACGACCTATGCACGCCGAAATAAATTAACCGATGGAAAAATAACCTCACGCAAGGCATCCTATAAAAGGCCTTGAGTATGAGAAGAAAAGACATAAGGAAAAGAAAGATTAAATAATCTTTCCATCCATCTTCTTTTCCCTCTTCTTCTTCTCTGTCGTTTCTTTCTTCCACTCGACAGAACCCTGGTGATAGCATTCGGGTATTTCTCAGTTCGCCGCAACCACCAGTGCTAGGTGGAGATTGTGGTTTCGTCGTTGTATCCTGGAAAACAAACGACTCGAGTAAGCCTCGAAGCACAGCCGGAGGTGGGCGAATCTGTTTCAACGAAACTGCGTCATTCGCAGGCCTCGGTCAGCCTCTCCGCCCGTTCGGCCTGTCTCGCTGTTTGCTCGATCGACCATTCTGCCTACCCAACCTCGCTGCTCGGTCGGCCCCTTCGTTCGCCCAGTCAGCATCTTCGCTCGCTCGGTCGTCCTCCCTCTGTACACCCAATCGGTCTCACTACTCGCCCGATCAGCCTGTCTTGTTGCCCGGCCCGGTCGACCTTCAGTTCGCTTGGACTTTGCTGCTCTGACACTCTGCTCACTCAACCACTCCGTGGTCAGAAAACCAGTCTCTGCTGGCAGCCTGAGATTATTAGCTCAGGTCATTTTAACATATAAGTGAATTTAAATTCAACATATTTAAATTCAGCTAATATCCCGTAAAATCTCCGGCTACAGATTATTTGTGTCTGACAATAATATCATATTAAAATTTTCAATATACTAAAATTTTCATATGAACTGTATATATCGATATGGTATATTTTGTATATCAAATTTTTTGATATTTTTCTCACCTCTATGATCTCCTATAAAATTATTATTATTAAAAAATTTGATTAATTCTATTTTTAACTAAATGAATCGATATTTAATGGAGTGATTTGTTTAATTTTTATTGAAAAATTTTAAAAAACTGTATTTGTTTCATTCAACTAATTTGACTTAGTACAATAATACTCAACTCTAAATATTTGGATAGACTTGTTAAATTGCTCCTCATCAAAATTTGCGGATATGAATGGCCAATGGAAAAATATTTCTTAACAGCCACACATTCCTAAAGGAAAGCCAACAGTTTAATTTTACATAGTTCTTAAATAATTACCTTTATATGTACAGCCGGAGATAACTAATATCGCATTTAAATTATATGAATACATTACAATTATATTAAATGTGTAGTTTGTCGCCTAATGCCATCCTAGTAAAATCACGAACAACTGCTGCATAATAACATCTTGTGTGAGAGTCCGTGTTGACTTGGAACTAGACTGGACCCAGGTCTGGTCCAGCCACTGCCCTTAACCGGGTCAGCGGACCCTCAACCCGTTGACTCGGTTCGTTGGGCCAATTTCTGTTCCAAAAGTCACAAATCGGTGGATCGTTGGTTAATTGCCGGTTCGGCCTGTTGGTTCATCTAATTTTTTTTTTCGTTGGAACTAGCGATTCCGACTGTAGGAACCGTCGGTTAACAGGTGGTTCCTAGCCGTTGAGGGTAGAGTGAGGATTTTTTAGGTAATTTTTTTAATGATTAAGATCATTTGACCGTTTTTTAATCAATAACTATGATTTAATGTCCGTTATTATCCAAACTCTATAAATAAAGAGTTTATTTCATTATTTTTATACACATCTTCTCTATTCTTAATTTCAATTTCGTATTCTCTATACATTTCTGTTTTTATTTCTATTTCAAATTTTCAATTATAATGGTAGGAGGTCATAGAGGTGCATTATCTCAAGCTCAAAAAGGAAAGGAAATAGTGAATCCACATAAAGACCCCAACATTCAATCTACCAATGATGAGATCAAGCACCTTCCGAATCCGACATCCGAAATACAAGAAAGTATCAATGCAATTACTTCTAAGGTTTGGAAAATTCCACCTTTAAAGCCTTCTATTTTCACTAAATATTTTGAGAAAGTCATTCTTTTGTTGGGAGAATTGTGTGCAAAATGTAAGCATTACAATATTTCCTATAAATTCCAAGTCGTCGGCGGTTATGGGTTGTTAAAACAACATGTAGAAACGAAGCACCTGACGGAATATAGATTCGACCATTCTCGAACACAATTATATAGATTTTCTTTAACTGACGGCAGTATTAATTCCGTTTTATTTTTATATTTGGATAATAAATTAAGAGAATCATTGACTAAATTTATTTTTATAGAACATCTTTCTTTAGTTTTGGATCTAAATGAACATTTAAAGATTTTTTTGTAAAAAATGTCTTAATTCATGTGCTAAATATGTTTCTAGGGTGATACGTACTCGTACAATAAAAATTAGTAAAATAAGGAAAGAAGAACATGGATTAACACATAAAATATTTTTAATATCATTAGATAATGCTAGTTTCAATATTGCTTGTATAGATATCTAAAATTTGTTTATCAACCTTTTATTGATATTTCATTTTTTCAAATTCGTTAGGTATGCCATGTTTTAAATTTATGTATTCAAGATGGATTAAAAATTTTAGAAAATTATATTAAACTAATTAGAATTGTAATTTTTATTTATGATCGCATCTATTAACATACCAATTATTACAAAATTTATTTCGATATAAAAAATTATTATGTTCATTTTTTAACAAAATACTAATAATAATATATATTTATTTTCACAATAATGGAATATTTGTAGTAATATTTATAAAATTTTAAAAGTATTTAATGATGCACAATTTTGGGTGTTTATTATTCTATTGCTCAATTAGTTTTAAAAAAATTTCTAATATATTATTAGTTTTAAATGAACATATTAATAATGAATATTTATCTTCTTGCATATAAGTTGAAAACTAAATAGGAAAAATATTTTTATTTTATTTCTAAAATTTATTTAATTAGATTTATTTTAGATATTCGATTTAAATTAAAAGTTTTATCATAAATGTTAAATTTATATTATGACACTTTAATGTTAATTAAAGATTTTTTTTCTTTTGGTCTAGTTATTATTATATATAATGTTAGAATTTATTTATATGATATTTATAATCAATATTATATAAAATATTAACACAAACTAATATTTTTGAAATACAACAAACTACTAATAATAATTTAAAACTTACAAAAGTACAACTTTTATTAAAAAAAATGGGCGAAACGTCTACAAGGATCCTCAAGTTTCATACAAAAATTTGAGAATTATTTTACAACTTCTTTTGATTTTAATGAAGCAGATAGCGAAATTTTGATATCTTAAAGTGGTGGTCACAGAAAGCTCAAAACTTTCTTGTCTTCTCTTTGATAGCTAAAGAAATTTTAGTTTGTCCAGTGTCAATTGTTACTATAGAGTAGACATTCAGTGTCAGCGATAACATGCTAGATGAACGACAATCAATTTGGTCTCCTGACTCATTGAAAGCCGAAACATTAATCGACGACTGGACCAGGACCGAGGAAAGAATCAAGGAATGTAACTTTCAGATGATAAAGTTGAAGATTTTGATACCGAAAGAATGAATATAATAGGAACAGGAAATGGAAGTGAGTGTCAGCGCTACTTTCAAATGTAAAAGGATAAAAATGTAAAAAAAAACCTTTGGGCTTTGATTTACTTATATTCTAAAGGGATACGTAGACAACTTAAATGAGTACAAGCCCTTTTAAAAAAATTAAAATTTTTTAATATAATTTTGAACCGTGAATCGACGATTCCAAATTATAAATCGTAATCATCTTGGATAGTTAAAATTATGATATAATCGGTTAGAAATCGTCGAACCGATGATTCTACCTGATTGAACCATTAATTTTAAACTATGATCAGAATTACTTGGAATATACTATGGAGGCACGAGACTAAGTTTTTGCCAACGTCTTGTGTAAGAGTCCTCCTAACAAAATCATTCTTCAATATTCTCTCTGGCTACCATAGTGAGGAATTCCATTATTTTAAAATCATCAAAATGATATTCTTGATTTATTAAAAAAAATGTAATATTCTAGCAAAATTGTTTGATTCACAAATTTAAAATAAAAATTTATAGTGATTTCTCCTATAATTTTTTTTCCACACTTTCATTAAACGAAATTTAGTTTTAAACAAGGAAAACGTGTAATATTTTAATTCAAACTATTTTTTTAATAAATTAAGATTAATAGAGGTATAATGATGTATTTATATTATTATTATTATTATTATTAGAGAAATAATATTCTTAAGGTAAAATATTTAAAAAAAAATTTAAGGATAGACACATAAATGATGGAATCCACAAAAAATAAAATGATGGATCTTATTATTTATATGTTTATCCTTCAAAATCTTCCTTAAAATTTTTCCATAATAACTCTTATTATTATTATTTACGGTCAAAGAGCCAATAACAAAGCTCGAAGACTTCGTCTGCTGAGTTGACCGACGCCGGTCATCCCTCTCCTTCTCTCTCCCCCTCCGAGCTTCGCTCGCGCATTCAAAAACGAGATCGAAGCTTCCGACGCGGGATCGGGTCCTCTTCCTTCTCTCCAACGTCCGGCGAACTCCCAATCTTACCTGGCGGTTCCCCCTCGACCACCTGACGCTTCCCCGTCGATCTCCCTCTTCGGACCCGGCGAACTCTCCCTTTGCTTCTTCCTCGCTTCCAGTTTGGCCTTTCTATTTACCGAAGCCAAAAAGAAAGAGAAGGATGCCTAATTGGGAGCTCAAGAACTGTTGCGATCGAGACCAGACCGCGTTCATGGTCACCATTGGTGTTTTCACCTTCGTCATCCTCCTCGTAAGTTCTTTTTTGAATTTAAATAGCAGTTCATTTTTCGCGTCATTACATTAGGGATTGATGAAAGTTCGTAACTTTGGAGGAAAAGGTGACTTTGTGTAAACTGCGCTGCCGTAAAATTTGTTCTTTTTCTAGGGTTCGTGCTGGTCTTCTGCCTTATTGATCTATTTGTGCCTCTGGTTTTAATCCCTTTTAGTTGTGGAGGACTTTTCTGCTGAGGCCTTTCAAGCTCATCACGGTATTTCTGCACGAGACCAGCCATGCCCTTGCCTGCAAGCTGACCTGCGGGGATGTGAGTAATTTTGATAGTGAGATGCAAAATCATGGTTTCATACGATTCACATGAAATAACTGATTCATTAAGCAAGGGCCTTTTGTTTGCTGAAAAACAATTCATGTAAAATATTTTTCTGAGAAGAAATTTATAGAGAAATAGATTGTTTTTCCATTGTTTGGTTGTGATACTAAGAAATTTTTTGGAGCTTTAAGGAAGAACTGCCGGAGCTGATGGTGGGGGTTGGCAGAGGCAATGGAGGGGCCTAATGGAAGGGTCGATAGGGCCAGTGTCATGTCTCAGGGGAGTCTCTGCTCCCCTGTACGGGTGACAATTTGGAGCCTGATTACACAATGCCTCTCAATCTTCGACCAACAATTTACGCATTTTATATAGTACAGCCTCCGGCTGACAATCACGATCACGCAGTTTAATAAAAACCTACTCCACTACAACGAGGAAAACACAACCCACAACGTAAAAACTACCGTAGCGGAAAATATGGGCATCATACCCAAATCACGATATAAAATCCACGAGTGCAAGACACACGCATCACCAGTATGTATATACATAACAAGAAAACAAAGACTGAAAACAGAAAACTGTCACAACACGGAATGGGGATTAGCGACTGGAACATCCTGACAGTTTCAACCTAAAATAGAAAAATAAAGCAACGGGGTGAGTTCAATGAACTCAATGGGTATCAAACTGACATGTATAATAAGATATAGCTATCAGTAATAATCATGGAGTACAGTCTCCTGATCAATAACAGAAAATGCAAAAACTGAATAAACAAAGAAGCTGTACTCACCAAGACCTCCTATCCGGATATAAAGGTCGTCATACCAAATACCTCATGTCTCCTGGATGCATGTCAATCATATGCAACCACAAAAATGCAGCATCCAATATGCAACAATCATAAGCAATAAATGTAATCCATGCATATGATGCAAATGACATGGTCACCCCTGACGCTAGTCAGCCATCTCACACGCGATAGTTAGACCGAGTGGGTAGGGCTATGACAACTGTGCACTCTGCCATCACTACTCCTGAGTGACCGAGTGGACAGGATGCTGTTGGAGTACACCTATCCTCCTACCCCAAACAGCGTGGGGGAGCCAAAGCTCTCATCTCCCTGTGTCATAGTCAAGAGGAGGGATCCCTGCTCGCTACCACGCTGCAGTCACACTACCCATGAGTGGACCAGCGAGCCTAACAGAGCAAACTACACACACCCTGCCTGATATACCACTAACCCATGAGTGGTTGTGTGTGCAGATCATGTAACTGACGATGTGCTCAATAACAATGGAGCCAACAATCGCTCAGCATGCAATCATGCACAATGGTGCATGACACTAAGCATGTAACTCCTGAAAATACCAATCTCCTCATAATGTGTACCAAAAGGAAAACCAAGTCCATATTAATGATTTAGGTATACATGCCAAGTAGTAAACTTAGGTATACATGCCAAGTAATAAACTAGGTACACATGTCAAATATATCTAGTAGCTAGACTTGTATCCGATAATACATTGTATGTCACTACATAAGTACAATCAAGAGGACATAAGCATAAATCTATCACAGATAACAATATGGTAAACTACGGTATCAAGTAGTGACATACCAAGTAGATATAAACATAACTATTACTACTAGTTATAACTCATTAAGCATATCAGAATGACAATATCAAAAAGATAAGTCAAAGGTACCTGCCTTAAAATGAAGATCGTATTAGAAAATCCCACGTCGTGTTGCCGTCTCAACAGAGTCCTGCATCCATGTATTTTTGTTTAGCTAAGTTCTTATGAATTAACCAGCTAAATAAAATCCCCAAAACTAGTTAGGGAAAACCCTAATCAATATGAACATTAACCCTAACTATCGATTAACCTCACTAATCCAATCCATCGATCAACTATGAAATAACCATCAAGAATCAACACTAAAACTTACCCAATTCTGAGTACCCTTTTATCACCTCTTAGCTGGAGAAGTGGCTGTAGGAAATCTTAGTCGGAGCAACGATGAAGCTACTGCCCTCTATGTAATTCATCCACAATTAAAATTTAGTATAATTCCTATCCTTAAACTGTATGTTGGAGATAATCATTACCTCAAATGTGACAGTCGATATTTGGATACCCCGGTGATCAGTGCTCCTTGGAGGCCCAACGCTTGTCACGATGATGACAGTACCCAATGATCAGGATCGTCGGCGCCTTGTGACAGATCTGTCGGAGAGGGGCAGACCGGGGAAGTCGTGAGAGATTGATGGTGGATCGTCGGCTAGGGCTCCGCTCAGTGAGGCCTGTGGGCAACCAACGTGTCGACCGACTCCTGGTCGGGGTTGTCGTCCAAGGAGGAGAGACCGATCGGGGAGATCAAGGCAGAGGCGGTCGGTGTCGGCGATGGGTGCGCCCGTGCGGAGATGGTAGAGGAAGAAGGGGGAAATTAGGGGTGTAATAAAGCCAAGCCGAGCCGAACTCTTGAATGTTTGAGTTTGACTCGTTTATAATCGAGCCGAGCTCGAGCTTTATTTAACGGATATATTTATGGCTCACGAGCTTATTCGAGCTTTTATCGAACTTAAACGAGCTTAATAAATGTAAATTATAAATTTAAATATTCATTAAAAAGTAAATTATATATTTAGAGAAAATTATAATATTCTTATTAAATTTATAATTTTATTCTAATAAATAAATTTAATATATTTATCTATAATTTTTATAATTAGAGTATAAAATGTATAAATTCAATATCAAACTATTATTTTTTCATTTAAAAGTTTATTCATGAGCTTACTAACAAACATGTTCACGAGCTAACGAGCCGAATATTGTGAAGCTTGATCTTGGTTTGCTTATCTTAACGAGCCTCATTAAATGAGCTCAAACGAGTTTTTATCGAATCGAGTTTCTAATAGCTCATGAGAGGCTTGGCTCATTTACACCCCTAGGGGAAACCGGGGCAGAGGCGAGAGGAAGGGGGCGGCGCAAGGGAGAAGCAATTGGCTTCCCTTGGCCGATGGGCTTTATCAGCGAGGAAGGAGCGTCACATCGGGTTGGGGAAGAGGAGTAGACGGTCGGCGCTCCACGCCGCGTGAGGGAGAGGAATTGGGCGGAGGGGGTGTGCGGCGGTAAGAGGAGAGAAAAAGAAAGGACTTATATAAATATATACTTAGGTTTTGCTTAATCAAACCCTAAGTGCATTCCTCAATCAACTCCCCCTTTTTGGGTATTCCAAATAGGCTTTTCCCAAGCCTATAAATGCATCCCCTCCAAATACGTCATACGAGTTCCGATAAATTCTCAGAAAATTTCTAAAAATTTCTAAAAATTCCGTTAAGTATTTTGTCTATTAAACCTTATTATTTAATTATTATTTGGGTAATGTATTTTACAGTCAGAGTGGGCATTGTTGGGGATGACAAAACTTTGCCGTAGGCATAGAGGTGGCTGGAGGGTGGTCACAGGGTTCATAGATGGTTGTGGAGTGGAGGGGACGAAGACGGCTTATTGGGTTTGCTAGAGTTGTCAAGCGGCTACAGGATGGGGTGGAGGTGACTCACATGAGAAAGATGATATAATAACTTCTGCATGTTTCAAGCAAAAGTCATTTTGCTCGAAAATGTCTACTCAACTTTATCCAACACTAGAAGATGAAATGAGTGAAATGCTCTTTTAGAAAATATTTTATGCAAAACAAACAGACATGTAGTAACCTGGAGGAATTCAAAAACAATCATATGTTGGAAATTAAGTGCCATTTGATGTTGGAAAGAATAGAATTTCTGTTAGATGCAGCAGAAATTAGCTCTAACATTAAGATACATTTGCCAAGTAGTTCAAGAGAAAAGCCAACTAAGGAAACTTCAGTAGCAGATTACTAGTAATGCCACCTTCTAAAAGGTTTATGCTCACTTATCTCACAAGAATGCTCAGAAGGATATCGTCTAGTATATTCATAAGTTTTATCTTTGGTATTCTAATGGAAGATTAGAATTCTTAACTCAGTTATTGAATATATGAATTACATTATTGTATTATTTGCAGGTTGAGGGCATACAGGTACATGCAGATGAGGGCGGGGTCACTCAAACTCGCGGTGGCATCTATTGGATCATTCTACCTGCTGGATGTAATTCATCTTTTTTTTTTTTTTTGTTTAAATTATTTAGCTTCAACCCAGCCATATAAGCCAATTATTTTTAGGGCCTTCTCTTGAATCTTGTCTTTTCCCTCGCAGATCTTGGCTCATCATTTTGGGGAATGGTCTTCATTCTTGCATCCACTAATCTTCTTGCAACAAGAATTGCTGCTGGTTGCTTTTTGCTCGCTTTGGTGGTTGTATTTTTCTATGCCAAAAATGTATGCACATTAGATCAACTTATTACTTCATTACAAATTTTATTAGGGTTTGTGTTATCTATACTTATTTTAACAAGCTTAACGTTAGAAGATACTCCATAGTATTCTTAATCAGGACTGATCTTGTTTGCTTACTTGTCTGTTCTTATGCCGCATGCAGTGGTTGCTTCGTGGACTCTGTATAGGTTTGCACGGATAGTCCCTAACTAGTTTTTTATACAAGTTGAGAAGTAAAATCTTGAATTTGTTTTTGCTGAAATCTCTTTACTTATCTAGGTTTCATCATTTTTGTCGCCTTGGTTTGGTTTCTACAAGAGGCTACGAAGGTCCATATACTTCGCTATGTCATCCTGTTTATAGGTATGGATATGTATACCTCATTTGCACCTCCTCTTGTGGACAAGTATTAGTAGAAGCCATCTAGTATCGATTGTTAATGACTTTTGAGAATTGCAGGTGTCATGAATAGCTTATTTTCTGTTTATGGTAAGTCAAATCATTCTTTCATCAGAAAGCAAAATACTGATAGATATTGTGTATTGTCTCACACGTTTTCTTTGATAGATATCTATGATGACTTAATATCTCGAAGAGTTAACTCGAGCGATGCTGAAAAATTTGCTGAAATCTGCCCTTGCCCTTGTAATGGCGTCGGGTGGGGTGTTATTTGGTGCGACTCACCGTTAACAAACATACATCGACATACTTCATTATGCTTAAAATTCACATATTGTTCTATCGATATATTCTTGATTTTGTTTCAGGGGTTTGATATCATTTGCCTTTCTTTGTGGATCCATTTACCTCGGTCTGGTTATCCTATCTTGAGGTACTTTTACTAACCGAATACATTATTTTCTGGAATCCACCATTGTCTTTTCTGAGTTTCTAAACATGGAAGTTCAAACTCATAAAGTATAATGAAACATGAATAATTTTCGATCCTTCTCGGTGTTATTCTCAGTGAATTTTACAATTTGCAAGAACAGTATCGACAATTTGATCCAATACTCACACAGTTCGGTTAGGAAACAGTGGAAATGTTGAATTAACTGCAACGATTTTGCCATGTAGGATTAAGTGCAAACATCAAATATAGTCTGGTGCTTTTTGGGTGATCATTGAAGTGAAAAGATATGCTCCTTTCTGATAGAATCAAATGTTTCATATTCTTCTTGAATTCATCTTTACGTGGATCCTTCTGATACCAGTGGACCTGAATATAACACTAACTGAGAAGAAAATTTATTCACTTTCATTTCCATGTCGGAAGTCTATCTGTATGCAGATCATACACTTTTCTTTCAATTGTACAGGCTTTCGTTTCGTGGGTATACATTCTGATTCACCTGGTTGGGCTTGTCTTCGAATTAACTGTGGATTTAGATTCTCGGGAGCTTCTAAGTTTATGGAGTTGGGACCGACATCCCCCAATATATGTTTGTATTATCAAAACTCAATCTCTTGCGAATTCTTTCGGTCCTATTGATGGTTCATCTACTTTGTATTGATTATTATTATTTGTTGCAACATTCATCAGTTATTTTCACTCAGTAAATTCTTTGCTAGTTCTGAATTCTATTAATTTCTTTTATTTATATACTGATTCGCGATCCTGCTTTCGATGGAGAATTTGTTAGTTAACTGAGTTAGTTGTCCCTTTGATTTGAGATGGTGTTTATGAAAGTAGAAACTAAATACTTTTGGTTTTCTCGAAAGAGCTTAAGAGAAAGTTGGTTCAGCTACTTTTATTTGCGAAGAGATGAACCCGTCACTTATTATTCTAAAGTCGAAACATTAGTCACAACCCCTCCGGCCTAAGAGTCTCCTTGGCTAACCAGTCGCGATTACATTGTTTAGTATAGGATATGTGTGAATTGTATATTATGAAATTGCCCCCGATGATATTGCACGCGATGAGTGACTTGAGAGTCGAGTGCAACTTCAGTCCCTAACTTGATGCATCGAATTCCATTAGAATCACAAATTGAACCTTCAAGACCACTCATATCTGAACAAGACAATGGCGACGGCATTCCAAGCCACCCTTGTTGAATGGTTGTTGTTCAATTGTTTTGACGAAACATTTAGTCGTCCAAGTAAACTCTTACTATGGTAATAAAAAGGTGATCATGTTCGTTTCAGATGTTCCTCATAGTTCATCCTCATATTATATGAAGAAAGATAAATTATGACATAACAAGCCAAATTAGTTAAGGGGTGAGAGGGATTTTTTTTTCTCAAAAATGATAAATCAGGTAACAGTAAACTTGGGGCGATTGGTTTATATCTATGCTGCCAAGGTAAATCGGGAAGAGCTCTCGGCAGGTGACACAAAAGTCCAACATTCCGTGGTTGTGCGTCTCATTTGGAGGAAAAATCCTTACAAATGTGTCATAGTTGGGGATCGAACCATAGGTGTCTGGATGAAAACTTAGTACCTTTTCGTTGCAATGTATCCATGGGAGCTCAAGTAAACTCGTATTAGTTGGCAAAAGACGACTGCGCTCACCCCCAGTACTGGTCAATACGGAGGAGGTAAATCACGGATGACTACTAGCGCTTGGAATAGTGACTGACTCATGAGGGTCAAGTAAACTCGTACTAGTTGGCAAGTAAGTTGGCAGCAGCTCATATGCTACCTACTAGACCGTCCCTAGGGGATAAAGTAAACTCGTACTAGTTGGCAAAAAGGTGATTGTGCTCGCCTCCAGCGACCCCGCCAATCCATCCTTGGGCCAACACGAAGGAAGCAAATCACGGATAACTACTAGCGCTTGGAATATGATTAGCTCATGAGGGAGATATTTTACCTCAGCTATGTCGAGATTCGAACTTTAGGCCTTAAGTTCGTAGTACCTCATGTACTAGCCGCTAGATCGTCTTGAGGGGACAATGAAATAAACTCATACTAGTTGGCAAAAAGCGGTTGCGCTCGTCCCTAGTGCTTCCGCCAATCCGACCCAAGCCAACATAGAGGAGGTAAATTATGGGTGATTACTAACCCTTATAATAGTGACTAGCACATGAAGGAAACATTTATCTTTGCTATGTCAAAATTCGAATTTCGGATCTTAAGTTGATAGTATCTTACCTCTGCTACGTCGAGATTCGAATTTCAGATCTTAAGTTGATAGTATTTTATGTGCTAACCACTAGATCATCCCGAAATGACGATGTAAACACCTACTAGATTAGAGGGGAAGTTGTTATCTATAACAAACGCCAAATAGTTCTGTAGCTTCCAAATTTGCCCCAAATTTGCCAACACGAGGTGCCAAACAATCCTGACAAGGGGGTGGCTCCATGATAGATTAAGAGCTATGCATCCCACCAAGTTGGTCTTGGAGAAGAAGTGGCTGATAAAAGATGCTTCAAGTTCCTACTCGAGTAAATAGACTCTCTAGCGGTTCTAGGCATCAATCTGCTCGAGCTTTGAGTATGATTGTCCTCGGGCGTTGACATATGATACATCATGTAATAATTAGAGATTGATTTTTAGAAATTGATTACCTATAATTACTTCATCATATGTCTAATATTTATATATCTATATTTATTTCTTTTCATATTCATACGACTGACGTTAGAGAACCATTAAGATAATCAATTGTGTCCGACATAGGCCTGAGGGGAGGTCTAGAGCGGGAAAAAAAGAATATTATGGATTAGTTATGGACTAAAATATTAATTTTAATTTTTGTTTAACTCTAGGCAACCTAATTATTTAAGTAGGTAGAGGGTACAAACCAAAAATTTGAGTCCCTATTAAATTATAAGTTGTAAAAAACATGAAAAGATGATTGTTATCAAATGCTCACGTTGCTAATAAAATTTTAAGTTCGCCCATCAATTATGTCACGTGAAAGATGGATCATGTCATCGAGTGAGGAAAAAAAATAATATTTTGATTATGAAAATTTAGTTAATATATGTGCGGCTAAAATGTCAAAGATGTATTTAAGTGATTATTTAAAAGGAAAATTTGCATGTAGTCTTTAATAAAAATAAAATTTTGCATATAGTCTCTATTGATAAAAATTTTTATTTTTATTTCTCAGTCAAATATAATGGATGTTAATTTATCTAATTATCCCTGATATTTTTAGGTATAAAAAGTCCAAAAATAAATATAATTCTTCTTAAATTCGGCATATTAAACTAAAATCTAGTATATTTTCTATCAAATTGAGCATGATTTTTTTTTTCCATCTCAATTGGATGAAAAAATATATTAGACTTTTTTTTTAAATGATACTCAATTGGATGGAAAATATATTAGATTTTTTTTAAAATGATGTTGAATTTAGGAGAAATTATATTAAGTAGGAAAAAAATCGTGCTCAATTTGATAGAAAATATACTCGATTCTAGTTTAAAGTGTTGAATTTAACAGGAATTATATCCATTTTTAGACTTTTTGTACTTAAAAAATATGAGAGACAATTTTGATATAAAATATACTCGATTCTAATTTAAAGTGTTGAATTTAAAAGTAATTATACTCATTTTTTAATTTTTTATACCTAAAAAATCTGAGGGGCAATTAGAAAGTTGTGCTTATTTTGATAGAAAATATACTCGATTTTAGTTAAAGTGCTGAATTTAACTGGAATTATACTCATTTTTAGACTTTTTAAATCTAAAAAATATGAGGGGTAATTTTGATTGAAAATATACTCTATTCTAGTTTAAAGTGCTGAATTTAAGAGGAATTATATTTATTTTTGGACTTTTTGTACCTAAAAAAATATGAGGGGCAATTATGTAATGATATTTGCATGAGAGAGTTGAAGTAAATAAAATTTTGCATGCAAGGAGTGGAAACAAAGTTTTTTGGATATGGGAATTGCATGCAAAGTTAACATTGTGATGAGGGATTTTTTTTTCTCTAATTTACCATTATTTAAAATATTTTTGTTATGTTATTTGATTATGTTATATTTTCAATATTATTAACATCTCATTAATAATAATAACAACCTGTTTCATCATAGAGGTCTATTTTTAAAATTTTTATCTAGAAGAATTCATATATTTATGTAATAATATGATATTATCTATTTTGGACTTATGTCCTTGTAAATTTATTTTTAGACTCTACCTAAAAGACCTTAAATCAATGAAGATATCCTTCATCTTGTAAAGTTATTTCCATTGTGAGACTTTGATTTTATTCCCAATAATCTTCTCCTCAAACGAAATACTATCATTATTCTTGTGATTCTAGTCTCACCTTAAACATCTGATCACCTTTGACTTGCTTCAGATCTCCCTTGAAACATTTGATCACTCTTAACCTACTCTGGGCATCTTCTTAAACGTCCATTCACTATTGACTTGCTTTGACCCTCCCTTTAAGCTTCCAATCAATCGAGGTCATGATAGTTCTTGTAAAAACATAAACTGCATAAATTCTAAAATATAAAGAACTCATATATAGGGCTTTAACTTCTTATTCTTCCTCTAGCTCATTCCCCTTTCAGGCCATGAGTCTGGTGAGGAGCAGTCTCACTCTGATACCACTTATTGGATCACTTCGGGAGTTAGGGGGGAGTGATTAGATCTGTTCGCTTCGATAAGTTGTTGTAGCGGAAAACACTCAAACAAATGCTAACGCTAAATATTTACTTTGTATCCACCTCAAGAAGAGATGACTAATCCAAGGATTCGACCCTCACTCACACATCCACTATAAAACACTCATTCTCGGAAACACTCTGGAGGCGGAGAAGTCTTGTACAAATTTACACATAGTAGATACAAGAAGAGAAAGATGCAAGCTAATGGAAATGAAATCTTACAAGATTTAGAATGAAAAAACCCTTGCTTGCTCTCTTCTTGCTTTTGGACACCTCTTGAACCTTGGAAGTGCAGCAACTCTTGTCTCCAAGCAGCTTCCAAGAACTGGTGTGAAGATCTGTGCTTGGTGAAGAGAGTGGAAAAGAAGAGATGCCATGAACAGTGCACGCGAACCCTTTTATCGGGCGCGTAATGACTATATTTTTAACCTTAGGCGATTACTCTAATTGCTTAAGTGTTCTTAATCAATTAGTTGAATCGATTAAGAACCTTTCTGTTTGAGCGAGAATTGGGCGTAAGCGATTAAGCAGGAAAGCTTTCCTTCTTAATCGCTTACCGCAACTTCTGTTTCACACAGAGGACTTCTTAAGCGATTACTCTAATCGCTTAAGATGTACCTAATTGATTAGTTTAATCAATTAGGCACCTTTCCGTGCACTCACGAAAAAGATTTTAAGTAATTACTCTAATCGCTTAAGCTACGGTAATTGGTTACCCTAATTGATTCCCAAACCCTAACTTCTAAACCAATGTATGGGGTTTCTTTACCCAACATCCGGTCAACTATGAATTGTTGAGTTTCCTTCACCAAGTGTCCGACTAATCCTTTGATCCACTTAGACTTTTCTCCTTATGTCAAGTATCTAGTTAAACTTTGACTCATTTGGACTTACCTCCTCGTGCCAAGTGTCTGATCAAACCTTGACTCACTTGGACTTTTCGTCTCATGCCAAGTGTCCAGTCCTTTATGATCCACTTGGACTTTCAAACACCAGATGTCGGTCAACCTTGACCCACCTGAATTTCCAATTTCTTGGCTTCACTCACCAGGGCTTCCTCACTACTTAGCTTTACTCATTAGAGCTTTTCACCTTACTTCACTCACCAAAATTTTCTTCTGCTTAGCTTCACTCACTAGTACTTTCACCTAACTTCACTCACCAGGATTTCCTTCTACCTAGCTTCACTCACTAGGGCTTTCACCCGGCTTCACTCACCAAGACTTTCATCTACCTAGATTCACTCACAAGGATTTTCAACTATCTGACTTCACTCACTAGATTAATATCCGAAACTTCTTGTTCTTGATTTAATAAGTTTTCCTCTTTAGATTTAGCTTTATTTTGTACTGAGGTTGGATATATCTTCATGAAGTTTTGCCAACTTGCTTCATAGCTAATTGACATCTTAATATTCTCCAAATTTTGCACACGATAATGTTTGATAATAAATTAACCAATATTTTTGTTATCTTATTATTAGCCTCACATCTCTTGATTTTCTCCTCTTTCCATTTGCTTTTGAATCTGTTGGAGATTTAAAATTCTCCATTAGAGCAAACCATTGCTCTATGTCCATTATCAAGAAACTCTCCATTCTTGATTTCTATATGTCAAAGCTTCCCATTTGGAATAATGGAGGTGCTTGAATGTCAAATCTAAATTTATCTCGGAAATTCATTTTGAAGTTGAGTTCCTTTGACGATAAGTCCTTTGACTTATTGAAATTTAGGGTTTTGAACTTTCAACTTCTTCTTCCTCTAGTTCGTTGCTCTTTTTGACAACTAGTCCAAAGAAGAGCGGTCTCATTCTGATACCATTTGTTAGGGCACGTAAAGATCTAGAGGGGGAATAGCGTTGTTCGCTTCTTCGATGATGATTTACAGCTAAACTCGAAGCAAAGACTCCATAATGCTAACATCTCCGATTTACTTGGTCTCCACTTCCTTAAGGTGATTAATTCAAGGTTCCACACCGTGCACATAGCTCTACTATAAACACACTCATTCTTGGAAGCTTTCCAGAGGCGAAGAAGCCTCGTACAATTTCGAACACAAGAAATACAATAAGAATACAAGAGAAAATGAAAGTAAACGCTTTACAAGGAGATTTTCTGTAATTTGCTATCTTGTTGTATGGAAATGTCTCTTGATCGGTTGAAAATGCAGCATCACCTCTTCCTCAACGTCCCAAGAATCGATGGTGAAAACCTTAGATGAACTCTCCTTTATATGGGCACTGTTTGAACTACTTTTCGACTTGAATTCTCTCTCGCATATTGTCAAACATTGAAATTCAAGCTCAAGTTAACTCAAGCTTAGCCAAGCTAGCCAACCTTGACCTAAGGATAATTGTACCAACAATTTTCTTTTTTATTTATATTTAACAATATATTTAAGTTAAACTAACACATTAAACCAAACTTTCATCTCTATCTCATACTAAAGCATGGACTAGAGTTTTTTAACTTAAACTCTATAATCCTCCTTAATTTATTTTTAGACTCCATCTAACGGATCCTAAATTAATAGAAATCACGTCTTATAACTTTAATTATATTCACATTAATAAATTCTATTGGTAGATGCAACTTGTGAGTTAACTTATAGTGCGGTTCGTGGGACATATTGAAAGGAAATGAGTAATAGGTAATATACGAATAATTATTAGTTGTATTATAAAGGATTCGTTCTCCTAAATAAGTGCCTATGATGATCTCTTCACTCTATTAGGTGTATAGAAGAGCGAAAAAAATTTTACGGTTGAGAAAAATCTATCGTGAAAAAGACAAAAAAAAAAAAAAAAAAACAAAAAAAAACAAAAAACAAAAAACAAAAAACAGAGAAGAGAGGAAAAGAAGGGACGAGAGGAAGGAACAAGTGGGGAGCAGATCTCCTACTCCTTGTTTTTTAATCAAGAAATGGATTACTCATAATTATTATGGTAAGATCGTGATCATAATTGATTGTGAATTTTTTTTGAATTCATCGTCCCCTCTAGGTAGACCTGACCACGGTTCGGAACCGACGGTTCGATGGTTCGGAACCGACGGTTCGATGGTTCGGAACCGCCGGTTCGACGGTTCCAGGCAGGTCGACCCTTAACCTTAACCGCCCAAGACGGTTACGGTTCACGGTTCAGAACCGCCGGTTCACGGTTCGTCACGGTTCACCACGGTTCAAGATTAATATGTTAAGAAAAATTAAAAATTAAAAATTAAAAATTAAATATTAAAAATTAAAAATTAAAAATTAAAAATTAGAAATTAAAATTTATTTAAAAAAGGGCTTGCACTTATTTAAGTTGCCTACGTATCCCTTTAGGGGAATCAAAGCCCACGTAGTTCTTTTACATTTTTATCCTTTTACATTTTCATTCACTTCCATTTCCTGTTCCTGTTGTATTTGTTCCTTCAGTATCAAAATCTTCAACTTCGTCATCTGAAAGTTGCATTCCTTGGATTCTTTTCTCCGCTCTGGTCCAATCGTCCAGTAATGCTTAGGCTTCCAATGAGTCGAGAGACAAAGTTGATCGTCGTTCATCTAATATGTTGTCGCCGGCACTGAATGTCTGCTCCACAGCAACAGTTGACACTGGACAAGCTAAAATTTCTTTTGCGATCACGGAGAGAACGGGAAAGCTTTGAGCCTTCTATGACCACCACTTTAAAATATCGAAGTTTTCGCTATCTGCTTCATTAAAATCAAAAGAAGTCGTAAAATAATTCTCAAGTTCCTGTGTGGAACTTGAGAATCCCCGTGGACGTTTTGTCCGTTCTTTTAATTAGAGTTGTGCTTTTGTAAGTTTTAAATTACTACTAGTAGTTTGTTGAATTTCAGAAATATTAATTTGTGTTCTATATTTTGCATAATATTGATTATAAATATCATATAAATAAATTCTAATATTATATATAATATTAGCGGGATAAGGGGAAGAAGAATCTTTAATTGGAATTAAAGCATCATAATATAAAGTTAACATTTCTTGTAAAACTTCTAATTTAAATCTAGGATCTAAAGCAAATGCAATTAAATAAATTTCAGGAATTAAATAAAAATATTTTTCCCATTTAATTTTCATAGCTAAGATACAAGGACATAAAGATTCATTATTAATATGTTCATTTAAAACTAATACTATATTAGAAAAATTTTCTAAAACTAATTGAGCAGTGGGATAATAAACACCGGAAAGTTGTTCGGTTGCATCATTAAATACTTCTAAAATTTCACAAATACTACTACAAATATTCCATTGTTGTGAAAATAAATATATATTAGTATTAGTGTTTTGTGCAAAAAATGAACATAATAATTCTTTATATTGAAATGAATCTTGTAATAATTGGTATGTTGAATTCCAACGTGTTGGTACATCACGTGGAAATTTATAGGTCTCATTCCATTAATTTTACAAAACCTACCCATTGTTTCATTATAGATGGATGAGACCATAAATAAGAAATTGCAATTCTAATTGGTTTAATATAACTTTCTAAAATTTTTAAACCATCTTGAACGCATAAATTTAAAACATGGCATACACAACGAATATGAAAAAATAAACCTCCAATAATAGGTTGACAAACAAATTTTAGATCATCTATACAAGTGGTATTAGAACTAGCATTATCTAATGATATTGAAAATATTTTATGAGTTAAACCATATTCTTCTAAAATTAAACATAATACTTGTGCGATATTATGCTCATTATGTGATTCATCAAAAACTCTATAAGCTAATAATCTTTTTTGGAGGTTCCAAGAGTTATCGATCCAATGGCAAGTCACACCCATATACGAATGTGTTTGCCAATGATCACTCCAAATATCGGAACATAAAGAAACTTTATTATCTAATTTACTAAATTCATCAATTAAATTCTTTTTTCCTTGTTTTACTAATTTTTTAATTGTACGAGTAAGTGTAGTCCTAGGAACACGTTTAACACATGGATTAAGAGATTCTTTACAAAAATCTTCAAATGTGTATTTAGATCCAAAACTAAAAGAAAGATGTTCTACGGAAACAAATTTAGCTAATGATTCTCTTAATTTATTATCCGAATATAAAAATAAACCAGAATCGGTACTACCGCTAGTTGAAGAAAATCTTGATAATTGTGTTTGAGAACGATCGAGTCCATATTCCGTCGGGTGCTTCGTTTCTACATATTGTTTCAACGACCCATAGCCGCCGCCGGCTTGGAATTTGTAGGAAGCATTGCAGTGCTTACATTTTGCACGCATTTATCCCGACGGAAGAGTGACCTTCTCAAAATGTTTAGTAAAAATAGAAAACTTTAGAGGAGGAAGTTCCCGAACCTTAGAAGTAATTGCATCGGTACTTCCTTGTGTTTCGGGTGTCGGATTAGGAAGATGCTCGATCTCATCATCGGTGGATTGAATGTTGGGGTTGAGGTCCTCCTCCCGCGGATTCATTATTTGCTTTCCCTTCCGAGCTCGAGATGATGCACCTCCGCGGCCTCCTTCCATTGTAATTGAAAATTGAAAACGAAAGCGTGTAGAGATTAGAGAATACGAAAATGAGATTAAGAGTAGAGAAGATGTGTGTGAAAAATGATGAAATGAGCTCTCTATTTATAGAGTTTTGATAGTAGCGGACACTAAATCATAGCCATTGATCAAAATACGGTCAAATGATCCTAACCGTTGAAAAAAAATACCTAAAAAACCCTCCCAACGGCTACGAACCGCCGGTTAACCGCCGGTTCAACCCGCCGATTAACCGGCGATTTGCCGATTTTTACACCCAATGAACCGGAACCGGCCCGGTAACTTGCCGGGCCGGTTTCGGTTCGACCCAGCGAACCCGGTCAACGGGCAACCGGCCCGTTGACCCGGTTACGGGCCCGGACCGGGTCCGGGCCAGACCCGGCCCGGGGTCGGGTCTACCTCCAGGTTATAGTTTGATTCGAAGAGGACGACCAGAGGTCATCTGGAGGTCATCCTCACTCAGCGTCCAGCAATCTGACCACTTGTCCACTACCGGTAGTCTTTAGACGACCTCCGGTCATCCTCTCCAAACCAAACTATAATCCGGAGAGGATGATGAACTTAGAAAGAAATCATAATTAATTGTGACCGGATCATAATCACGATCTAATCACAATTATTAGTGGTCCATTCTCTAGTCTACAAAAAGGGGACAAGGAGATCTGGTCCCAAATAAGTGTCGCATTCAAGTAATAACCAATTGAATAATATGATTCATGCATTAAGTAATTGAGTTGAAAAAATGAGATGGAGTAACAAAGTAGTTTATGCCTTGTTGTCAAAACGAAAAGAGACAATGCAATAGCGAATTACGGTCCGAGTGAAAGCAAACTAGAACTCGAATCATTCAACTAAACTATTAAATATGTAAATTAAATTCCTTTTTAATAGAAAAAACTTTTAAATTACTTCATGACTAATTTTTAAAAGAAAAAAAAAATCACATATGGGAAACCAATTATGCGGGCGCCTACATCTGCTTACGTTAATTGTTCACATGCACGCGTTGATAACTCGGATTTTTGACTGCGTGCATTGAACTCGTACAAAAGCCAACGAGAACTAGAACTCCAATCACTCAACTAAACTAATAACTTAAATTCCTTTTTTTCCAAAAAAAAAACCTTTTAAATTACTTCATAACTAATTTTTGAAAGAAAAAAAATATCACCTATGGGAACCAATTATGCGGGCGCCTACATTTGCTTACGTAAATTGTTACCATGCACGCGTTGAAAACTTGAACGTTTGACTGCGTGCATTGAACTCGAACAAAAGTCGACGAGAACTTTGACATGCAAATCAATGAAGTCCAAATATTTTGTTTTTCAGAAAATTCCACTATAAGTTTTTTTGATAGGTTGAAAGAAAATAAAAATTCTCCCTAGAAAAAGAAAAACATGCCAAAATAATTTTCAACAATAGGAAGAGCTCTTTATATTTGTTACTTGTATTGTCATAATTCATGCATTCATTTGACTTTTTGAGAAAAATAATTCTAGCTAACAAACAAATATATATATAAGCTTTATCATTTTTTTCCATATTTGAATGTATATATTTTTGAAAGAATTTCATTGAGGAAGAGGTCTTTGAATTGTTTACTCGTACATACATCAGAGAAAAATCATTCTTCACAAATAAATTAGTATAACAATAAAAAAAGAGCACTTCATGTTATAAAAATCGATCATCAAATAAGCGCTCCATCGTATGTTTTATTTCGAGAATTCCCTTACTTTGAGCTTATAACAGCTGTAACATGATAAAATATATTTTACCCTAATCAAAGTCATTTTAACTTGCTAAAATTACTTTAAAATTTTTATAGCAACTATCTAGCTGCTACTAAATAACTACTATAATTATACAGCAGTAATATAAATAGTTAGTGTAACTATTGTAACAATTAATACAACATTGCAATTTGTAAATCCTACTAAATAGTTATTATAAAAATTTTAAATTAATTTTAACCAAGTTAAAATAATTTTGATGAAGTTTAATCAATTTTAACTAAATTGATAAATAAACTTTTGATATAATAATATTTTATTATATAATAACTCTGATAAAAGTAAAATGTCATATTTTATCAATTTGTAGTAGCTACGGGGAATTGTTACACGTTATAACAATTAATTTTAATTGGTACAGTAGTATTGAAAATAAGAGCATTCTCTACAGCAAGCCGTCCATTTAATGATTTTTATAAAATGAGGACCCATTTGATGATTATTCACTTTTCAAAATATAAATCAGACTCTTCTGTTTCAAAATTCTTATATTCTCGTGTTCTTTTGTCGGACGGTCATGATATCTTTATGATATACATTACATTTTTGCGATGTAATCTAATCCATTCGATCGACGAGGAGACACGAGGACAATGAAATCTTGAGATAGATGATCTGATCTCTTCAAAACCGCCTCGAAAAATATATTATGAACCACATCATTATTGTATAAAGAAATTTGGGCATTATTTTTTTATTTCTATGTTAGACAGTAGGTAAACATATTAAATGTGAGATTACCTTTGATTTTAGAAAAAAATAATGACGAGATTAAATTTCTTCTAATAATATTGCTATATGAATTGAACTTTATTTTTAAAAAATTTAACTTGTTTTATCACTCAACTTGACAATTATCTAATACAACTCTTTTTTCGAAGTATTGATATGAATTCCAAGTTTCACAATGACGAGATTAAATTTCTTCTAATAATATTATTATATGAATTTGAACTTTATTTTTTATAGAATTTATTTCATTTATCACTCAACTAAGAGATCATAGAACTAGTAATTATCTCGCTTATTACGAATCCTATACTAACTACTCTGTAAGCTAAAAATTGATAATATCAATAGCCTCAAAAAATATCTACTTGATCAAATTAAACTTGTCTTTCTTTGAGACAAATCATAATCATGTTATCTGTTAGATTATATATATTTATTAAAATTATTTATTTATACCTTTTAGGATAATTTAATCTCTTTTTTTCTTTTCTGTTTCTCAAGATATACTTTTGTTTTAATAAGATGATTATATTTTCCTCTTCTCAAAACTTTCACATGGTATCAGAGCTAGCCATGGATTTGTTCGAAGTGTGTTCGTACAGATTTTGTGGATGTTTCTTTGGCTTTGTGTCACACCCGGTTTTAATTTGGTGATTATTTGTGAGTTGGTTCGTATGATAATCATGGTTGGTTGTAAGGTTGACTCTCTTTAGTTGGTTAGTGTTCAATTGAATGAGAAAAATTATTCATATTGGAGCTATGTTATAAAGACTTTTTTATAAGGTAAATCGATATGAGCCTATGTTATAGGTGTTTGTGTTAAGCCTTCAAACCCCATGGCTGAAGATTACACAATTTCTCTTGATGTTTGGGAGGTAGATAATTCGAAGATAACTATGTTGGTAAATAATTCTGTAACACACTCAATTGGTGTTCAGTTGACAAAATAAGAAATTATACAGGAAGTTTGTGGCCATTTGGCTCGTTTGTACATGTAGCCTAATTTCATAAAGTAGTATCAACTGGAAACAAACATTCGTGCTCTTCAACAGAAGGATATTGGGTCCAAGATTTTTATTCTTCCATGTTAGCATTGTGCAATCAGTTGGTGCTGACAGAGTCCACTAAGCTACGAGTATTCCTACCATATATATGTCACATGTAGAGCAGACCAAGGTTGGGCCCAATTTTTGATGGCACTTCACATTGACTTTGAGGGGTTGCATGAGACTATTCTTCATCGTAGTCCACTACCTTCAGTTGATTCAGTGGTGAAGGAATTGTTAGCTGAGAAGATTAGACTCAAGTCTCAAGTTGAAAAGGAAGTTATCACACTGAATACTCCGTTCGTCTTCGCAGCATCCCAACGACCTCAGACTAATAATCAAAGCAAGTTGAATTTGAAGATTTCCCATGATAAATGTGCCTTTTGTGAGCAACAGGATCACTGGAAGGCTCAATGTCCGCTATTGTTGAACAAAGGAAAATCACAGCAGCCTCAGCAATCATAGCCTTAGAATCTGACAGCTACTCTCTTTGTGAATCTTAGATTTTGGAGTCTCTCATCATATGCCACTTGACTTGTCATCTTTTATTTCTTTGTCTCCTAGTTCATCTTTATCAGTTGTGACTGCTGGTGGTACTCCGATGCTATTAGTAGGTGCTGATTTTGTTGTTATGACTTACTAGTCTCTTTCTAATGTCTATTATATTCCTAGTCTTATACTTAATATTATTTTTATTAGTCAATTGTGTGAGTTTGGATATGTAATCTTTTTTTCATCATCTAATTGTTATATGTAGGACCCACGATCTTAGAAGGTGATTGGAACAGGTCATAAGATAAGAAATGAATCATAATTTTCGTATGACTGATCCTTCTAGTCCAGTACATCTAATGTTCTTTTAGGGAGCTAGAGGAAATACATCTAAGATACATCAATTAGTGGGTATGAGAGGATTGATATTGGATCCCTAAGGACAAATGATTGATTTACCCCTTCATAGCAACTTATGTGAAGGACTTTCTTTGACATATTATATAATTTCCTACTATGAAGCTCTATGTCGTGGATTAGCTCCAAGTACTAAATGTTGCATCTTCTAGTTTTGATTTGTCATCTTTTTAATTGAGTCATTCTTCTTCTATTTTTTTTATTTGCAGTACCCTTGTCTAGGGCATGTTTCAACATCCCATTTATAATTTTTAGTTTTGTTTGGAGTATTAAAAATTTTAAAAAATTATGATATTTCTGATTGTAGTGGTTGTAAAATGTAAAAAATTCTATGTTACCTTTCAGTAAAAGTCTATCTTTTTCTCTTAATTATTTTGATCTTGTTCATTTTGATGTGTGGGGGTCTTCTATTGATGGCAAAAAAGACGAATACGCTCGCTCCCAGCACCCCTACCAACTCGTCTCAGGGCTAACAAGGAGTGTGGGGGTCTTCTATTGCTACTATATAAGGGGGATAAAAATTTTATGTTTCTTTTATTGATGATAGCACTTGTTATGCTTGAGTTTATCTTATGAAAAGCAAGTATGATTATCTTATCATATTCAATGACTTTAAAGCTTTTGTCAAAACTCAACATTCGGTTGTTATCAAGTATTTCTGTTGTGATCTAAAGATTGAGATCGTCTTTTCACCAAAAGGTTATATCTTATCTTAGTTAAAATACATAGTTGATCTATTTGCGCGTGCATGCCTCACTAACAATAGGGTAGTTAATATTCCCTTTGAGATTAATGTTCGATACTCTCTATCAGATGATTCTCCTTTTCCAGATCTTAGCCTCTACCGTACCATTATCGGAAGCTTGGTTTATATCACTATGACTTGTCTTATATTGGGCATGTTGTGCATGTGGTTGGTCAGTTTGCCATTGTACCGACCACAGTTTGGGCAGATGTTCTTCGCATTTTTTGATATCTTTGGAGAACTTAGTTTCAGAGTCTCTTATTCTCTTATACTTCCTCGTTAGAGATATATGCATACTCTAATGTTGATTGGGCGGGCAACCCTACGGATAATAAGTCGACTATAGACTTCTACATTTTTTTTTTTTTGAAGATTCTCTTATATTTTAGAAAAGTAAGAAGCAAGATGTTAATTTCTAAATCTTCCACAGAAGCTGAGTATCATGCCTAGGGGTATAAATGAATCAAACCGCTCATAAGCTATTTGTTGTCCCCTGGCGGCCGGCTAGAGGGGGGGGGGGGGTGAATAGCCTGAAAACACAAATTAAACCTTCCTCAATGTTTCAAACTAAATTAAGAAAGTACTTATATAATAATAGAAAGTAAATGCATAAACTAAAAGCAGAGGTAAAAGAATTTACTATGTTTGCAATTAGAGGATTGCTAATCCTAGACAAACGAAATTCACTCAAGTCTCCTTTGAGCGGAGTAGTCTCTTTACAACGTTGAAAGCTCACAAAAGTAGTAGAACAAGAATAGAAGTTGTTTTACAAGTGATGTCCTAAGCTATTGGGATCAGGGTTGTATTTATAACTTTGATCAGGGCGCCTAGAAGGGTTCCAGATGCCTGGATGTGGATAGAATTTTATCCTCTTTACAACGGATCACGCCATATCGATTTTTAATAAAATTTCTGGTCCAGCCACTCGAACTGTCCAGGCTAAAGGATTGATAGAAAGTGATTGGGGGGGGGGGGGGGGGGGGGGAATATAGCTTTTTAAAAAACTTTCTTTTGGAACGTTTAAAACACGAGTAGTCAGTGGAAAGTAAAAAACACGTTTCGGTTACTTGGTTCGGAGCCTAGGTTGACTCCTACTCTAAAGTCTGCAATCCTTGACCGCACCATTGGGCAATCCACTAAAACTCTTCTTTCCGAAACATTCGGAAAGAAGCAATTCGTACAAATGAGAGTATAAGATAGTAACAACCTATTGTTTTATATAAAATTAAATACAGTGCATGCTAAAATAAAATATACTTAAAAAGTATGTAGATGAAGATTGTTGGCGTCTTTTCGGAGCAATAGCTTGCTTGAAGATGTGTTACAGAACAGTAGCACGAACAAAACTTTTGCACTGATGTGGACATAAAACTTGCTGACTTGATTCGTGTTATCTGCCTCGGACCTCAAGCTCCTTTTTATAAGAATCATCAATGATCGATCGACCGATCCTCAAATTCGGTCAACCAAACTCGCTCCCTTCCTTCTTCGCTGAGATTTAATTTTCGAGCATTGATGACATTTAATGGTTTGATCGACTGATCACCTTATTCGATCGACCGAACAGTGAATTTTCCTGTTCACTGAGATTCACACTTAATGTTTCATTAATGTAGCGATCGTTTGGTCGATCGATTAGCCTGACTTCCTTCTTTGCTTTGGGTCAAGTTTGCTCTCTGCCATGTCATCATGGTTCAGTCAATCGATTTGTTGGTTTGGTCAACGGATCATGTTTTGACCAGACTTTGCTTTGTTCTGCTTTGGTTTGATTTCTGGTCTGAGTCAACCTAGTTCGGTTGACTGTTCCCTATGTTCGATCGACCAATCAGGCCTTGACCTGCAACACAAAGTTAAACAAAATATTCCTGTAGAACAAAGGTTAGCATAGTAATATATATGATACATGAGTAGTATAAGATAGTAGAACTATCTTGATCTCAATTTGGAAACCTTCCCGATTTCTTCAGTTGGATCAGCGACCTAGAGTTTGTTCCTTTTCGAAACACGACCTCACTGTCACTCCTCCAGTTGCTTACCTCAACCTACCTGCCTAACATTTGTCCTCCAGACCTGTTTAGACTTTCCTCTTAGCCTCGGATCGGCTCTCCAAGACTTTCTCTCGATCTTTGGTCCTCTAGACCTCTCGATCTCTCTACCAAGTGTTGGGTCCTGTCTACCCACTTGGACTTTTTGCCTGGGTTCCACGATCTGCTAAGTCTTTCCTGCCTAATCGTGACTAGGGCTTTCCCGGTTGAGTAAACAGTCTGCACACTCAGTCAACTTATTAGATCACAACAAGACTTAACTTGAACCTTTAACAACATCAAAACTCAAGTTTGATTCTAGTGCACCCTGCACCAACACAGGCGCCCAGACTAAAGTCAATCTTTGTGTTGACTTTTGGTTCAGGCTCTTGCTTCGGCTCTTCTCGGTTGGGTGATTTCGGCCATCTGAAATAGGGCTCACCAAAACTCATTTTCTGACCTTCGCGAGCAACCTTCCGCTCAGGCTTCTCATCCCTCGAAAATGTTGCGCATCTCCTTCTCGTCCATCAGCATACTCTTCCACAGCATCTCATCCCTCAGACTCACCAAGCCCATCGACTCTCTCCCATGTTGTCCTTCTCGCTAGCTGCATTTTTCGCTCGACTTCCTGTGCTCCTAAGTTTCTATACAGTTAGACACAGGATATCAAAATAATAACAGGACCTAACTTGACTTGATTGATCACATCAAAATCATCACGGGGTACTTACAATCTCTCTCTTTTTGATGTAGATCAACCCAAGTTAAGTTAGGGTTAAAACAAGATACTAAATTAAAGATATTAAATGAAATAAAATAGTAAATATGCAATATTTTGAGAAATATACCTTCCTTTAAACATAACTTCTAACTCTCCCTCTTTGATCATATTAAAAATAGGGGTTTTTTACAAAATTAAGTTGAAATTAAAGTCTAAGAAATTTATACTTGAAAATTAAAACTAGTGACTTATACTTAGGAAAATTTTTGAAAAATTTATACTCGAAATTCTGATTTTGTGATTAAAAAGTAATTTTAAATAAAAAAAATTCTAAAAATTGTTTTATTTATTGAAAAGTTATGAAATTTTTTTTTATAAAAGTAAATAAGAGACATCGAGAGAGTAGTAATTAAATTTTCATAAGAAAATAACATTAATTAAAGTAGTAATGATTTATTTAGTATAGAAGGATAAATTAAAAAAAATACTCAAAAATAGTTTAGAGGTTTAAAAATTTTTAAGAAATTTTTTTAGAATAGAAATGTGTACGTATATTTATAGAAAAATAACATTTTTAAAAATTAAGTATTCTAAGAATTTTTTTTATTTTAAAAGTTAGCATTTATCTAAACAATTCATCAAGATATTTCAAAAATATTTTATTGGACAAAGAATATTATAAGTTTTTACCAAAAAATATATTTTATAAAAATAACTTTGCAAAATGTAATTTTTTATTAAATTGAAAATTATAAAAAAAAATAAGACAATGGTTAAAATTTTTTGAAAATTCTTCTATAGATAGGAAATTAAGTCCTTTTTTCAGAAAAAATCAATAACTAATTAATTTTGAATAAAAATTTTACAAAGGAATTTATTTTAGCATATTACGCAATTAAAAGGTAGATATTAAATTAAAATTAGAAATATGCACAAAGTAAATTAAGTATGATTTTGAAATCCAATATAGACTCCTTCTTACTAGGTTAATTAAATATTTTTTAGGGATGTATGTTTTCCTTATTTTTTATTTTGACCCTTGTGAAATCTATAATACCAATTTAATCCTTTATAGTTCTAAAAATTTGAAGCAAAAAAAATTTGAACATTTTAAAATTTCTATTAGATCCTTTATTAAGCATGGTCTTACTAAGGTTCTTTTTATTTCTAAATTTTTATTTTTTAATTTGTCATTTTTAGTTTTCAATTTTCATTGATTTTGCCATTGATTTAATGCTGAAATAAAGTTAATCAGGTAGTAAGAGGCATATCTCACTTACCATATCAGATCTGAAGCTTTTATTCTCCCTCTACTTTGTTGCATTCATTTGAAGTCGCTCCCCCTTCATCGATGTTGGCTTTTGAGGTAATTTGTTCTTCATAGCTAGCCATCAGTTCTAGTCTAGCATATACTTCTATTTCTGACTCGAATGATAAGCTTTCGTCTCAAGTGGTCTTGAGATTCTTGTGCTTGTTTTGCTTAGGTTTCTTATCTTTTTCCATTTTGAGTTCTGAGCAGTCCTCCTTTATGTGTCCTTCTTTTTGACACTAGTAGCATCAAACCTTTCTTCTATTTCTTAGATTTTTTTGTTTTACATTTTTTTAAATTTGTTAGATCTAATTTTTTTAAAAAAAAATTCCTTACCATGTAAGCTTCTTGATCTCCTTCCGGATCTGAGTCTGATTCGGGTTCATTCTTCTTTGTGGCTTTTAGTGTCAAATTCTGGTTTGATTCTTTTGTTGTACCTGTACATCAGGTTTCATGTAATTCTAATGTAGAAAAGAGTTCCTCTAGGGTACATTCCTCCAAATCCTTCGAGATATAGTAGGCGTCGATTATCGAGGTCCATTCTGGAGTCCTGGGAAAAGCATTGAGTGTAGGACCGTTGACGGCCAGCTAGAAGGGGGGGGTTGAATAGCTCCTGCACAAAATCAAACAAAAGAACCTTTCTCGAACAAATAACTTAATTAAAAAATACTTGCATTAAATAATAAATAAACTGAAAAGTAGAGGCTTAGAGGTTTTACTTGGTTACAACCGGGGAGGTTGTTAATCCAAAGAATAGAGTAGCACTAGTTTCTCCTTTAAGTGGAGAAGCCTCTTTACAGCAGTGAAATAATAGAAAATAAGAAGCTAACCAAAAACTGAGATGTGTACAAGTGTTGTTGCAAGAATGCTTGTTGTTTTTAGCTTCCGGGACCAAGGCTGTATTTATAGCCTTGGTTGGTGCGCCTGGAAGGGTTCCAGACGCCTAGAGTGGGATAAAAACTTATCCCTGATGCAATGGTCAAAGACCATGTCGAAATGGCTAAAACTTGGGTTCCGGGCACTCGGACTGCTCCGGGCGCCCAAAATCATTTCGGGCGCCCCGAAGGGGAAAAGTCAACTTTTCATTGACTTTCTCTCCGGGCCTCCAGCTTCGGCTCCCCTTGTTTCGGTCTGGGTATTTCCACTCGCTTGGGTGATTTCGGTCATCCGGAATAGGGCTCACCCGAACCCAACTTCCGGCCTTCTCGAGCAACCTTCCGCTCCGGCTTCTCGTCCATCATAAACGTCGCGCGTCTCCTTATCGTCCGCTCACATATTCTTCCGCAGCACCTCATCCCTCAGACGCACCGAGCCCATCAGCTCTCTCCTGTGTCGTCCTTCTCACTAGCTGCGTCTTTTTCTCGACTCCCTATGCTCCTAAGTTTCTGCACACTTAGACACAAGGTTAAACACAACAGGACCTAACTTAACTTATTTGATCACATCAAAATAACCTTGGGGTACCAACAATATCTCCCTTTTTGATGTGAGCAACCCAAGTTAAGTTAGGGTAAACTAACATAAAGTAAAAGCAATAAATTTACAATTAAAGAGCAAAAAAATTAAAAATGTTAAACTACCTCCCCCTAAACTTAATCTTACCTTCTCCCTCTTTGATCACATAAAAAATGGGGTACCAAAAAAAAAAATCTAAGGGTTAAATTTTAAAAAAATATAGGAAAGTTTTTAGTTAAAAGAAAATTGATTTTCAACATTTTGAAGAGCTTATCAAGTTTTTTTGAAAAACTTTGAAACTTTTGAAAATTATTTTGATATCACTTAAAATAATTTTAGAAAAAATTTCTAAGTAAAAAAATTTTTGATATAAAAAATATTAATAATTTCCTAAGTTAAACAAATTTACAAAAACTAATTTTCTAGAAATAATTTTTAAAAAAACTTAAGTCCTTTTTTTTTTAAAAAAAATCTAAGTTAAAAAGAACAAAAAAAATTGAATAACTATTTAAAGCATTATTTAATTATAATTAAATATTTTATTAGTTAGTCAATTAAATATTTTATTTCATTAATTGGCTTCTAGGCTATGGCGAGGCACTAGACCTTCTTGGTTATTGGAACAACAACCATTTTCTAGACAAAGCCTCTTAAGAAAATTCAAACATTTAATTTTCTTACTGAAAGTGCTAAGTCTAATTAAAATTCAAGTTAGACAAGACTTTGAAATCTAATATAGGTTCCAACCAACTGGATTAATTAAGAATTTTTTAGGAGCATATTTCTTTGAAAGTTTTCTAATTTGTCCCTTATAAAATCTAAGATATCAGCTTAATTTATTATAATTTTGAGTTCTAACATTAAATCATGCATGATTTTTCAAGTTCTTTATTTCATTTTGTAAATTATCATTTTCCAATTTTAGTTTATCAAATTCTTCTAATGGACAAGATTTTGTCAGAATTCATTTTAACTCTTTAATTTTTTTTTCTAGCTTGCAATAATTCTTTGATAAATATTTTATAAACTTAAAAGACTTATTAGGAGGAAGAGATCGTACATGACTTACCTTGTCGATCCCATTATCCGTAGCTCAACCCGGAAGTGCTGCTTTCTTCCGATGTCGCTCCCCCTTCATCGATGCTCATTTCGGATGAGCTTGCTTCATTTTCTTCGTCTTGATAGCTTGTCGTTAACGTGAGTCTGGAGAAACCCTTAATCTTTGATTCGGGCGACGTTTCGTCCCACACCGCCTTTAGATTTTTGTGATTGTTCGTTTGGACGGGCTTCTTGTTCTTGTCTTTGTCCTTGTTCTTCAATTTAGGACAGTTGTCTTTAACGTGCCCTTCTTCATTGCAGTGATAGTATCTGATTTTTCTTCTCTTTCTACCCTACAGATGATTAGTTTTTCTAGATTTAAATAACTTTTTAAATTGATTTACCATCATCGCCATTTCCTCGTCGTCGAAAGAAGATTCTGACTCTCGTTCATCCATCTTCGCCTTGAGGACAATATTGTGCTTTGGCTTCTTCTTTAAATTTGCATATCTCGATTCATGGACTTCAAACGTTGAAAATAACTTTTTTCTAAGGTAACAGATTCTAAGTCCTTAGAGATATAGTAGACATCTACTAATGATGCCCATTTCGTATTTCTAGGGGAAGCATTTAGAGCATATCTTAGCGAATCTCGGTTGCTTATCTTTTCTCTGAGATTCGAAAGTCCGGTAATGAGCTCCTTAATCCTCGAGTGAAGGTGTGTAATGGATTTGTCTTCTTCAAATCAAAGGTTGGTGAGCTGGTTGCGAAGTAAGTCCCGTCTCGGGAGCTTGGCTTCGAACGCCCTTTCGTGTAGCTCAAGGAACTTCTCCCAAAACTCCTTTGCTGAGTTATAGGCGCCAGTCCGGTTGACTTCTTATGGCAGTAGGACGCTCAGCAGATGGAACTTTGCTTTGTCATTTATCACGTAGTCGGCCTACTCTTTCTTCATCTACTGGTATTCTTCCTTACCTTCGAGTGCTACAAAATCGAACTTCATTATTAAAAGTAATTCAAAATCAGTTTTAAAGAATATCTGCATTCTCTTTTTCCAACTCGTGAACTCCCCCTCGAACTTCGGTGGGTATATACTTGGTCTGACCATTGATTCAGTACTTCGATCGGCGGTTAGTCCTCCTGAAGCGTCCTGGCTCTGATACCACTTGCAGGACCATTGGCGGTCGGCTAGAAGGGGGGGTTGAATAACCCCTGCACAAAATCAAACAAAAGAATCTTTCTCAGATAAATAACTTAATTAAAGAATACTTGTATTAAATAATAAATAAACTGAAAAGCAGAGGCTCAGAGGTTTTACTTGGTTACAACCGGGGAGGTTGTTAATCCAAGGAATAGAGTAGCACTAGTTTCTCCTTTAGGCGGAGAAGCCTCTTTACAGCAGTGAAAGCATAGAAAATAAGAAACTAAACAAAAACTGAGATGTGTACAAGTATTGTTACAAGAATACTTGTTGTTTTGAGCTTCTGGGACCAAGACTATATTTATAGCATTGGTCGGGACGCTTGGAAGGGTTCCAGGCCCCTGGAGTGGGATAAAAACGTATCCCCGATGCAACGGTTAAAGACCACGTCGAAATGGCTAAAACTTGGGTTCCGGGCACCTGGACTGCTCCGGGCGCCCGGAATCATTTCAGGCGCCTGAACTGATCCGGGCGCCTAGAATCGTTCAAGGTGCCCTGAAGGGAAAAAGTCAACTTTTAGTTGACTTTTTCTCCGACCCTCCAGCTTCGGCTACCCTTATTTTGATCCGGGAATTTCCGCTCGCTTGGGTGATTTTGACTATCCAGAATAGGCTCACCTGAACCCAATTTTCGGCCTTCTCGAGCAACCTTCCGTTCTGGCTTCTCGTCCATCGAAAATGTCGCGTGCCTCCTTATCATCCGCGCCGCATACTCTTCTACAGCACCTCGTCCCTCAGACGCACCGAGTCCGTCGACTCTCTCCTTTACCGTCATTCTTGCTAGCTGTATCTTTTGCTCAACTCCCTATGCTCCTAAGTTCCTGCACACTTAGACACAGGGTTAAAAATAACATGACCTAACTTGTTTGATCACATCAAAATAACCTTGGGGTACCAACATTGAGTGTGTAGCGTACTGAGTCCCGGTTGGTTATCGTTTCACCGAGGTTGACCAGTCCAATGATCAGCTCCTTGATCTTCGTGTGTAGTTCGTCTACCTTCTCACCTTTTTCTAAATGGATGTTCATCAGTTTATTCCAAAGAATGTCCCATCGTGCGAGTTTCGCTTCGGATGTTCATTCGTGGAGTTCTACGAACTTCTCCCAAAGTTCTTTTGCTTATGTGTAGCTTCCGATGCGATTTACTTCTTGAGGCGGTAGTACACTTAAAAGGCAATATTCCGTTATGTTGTTGGCTACGTAATCGCTTTGCTCCTTTTTCGTGCAGAGGTACTCTTCTTTCTCTATGCCTTGTTGATCTTTTGGAACTGCGAAATAATACATTCATTCAGCGTTTCCAGTGCACAAATTTCCCCTTGAATTTTGGTGGGATGAGCCTTGGTCGAGCCATCGATTTCTTTGCTTCGGTCGGTGGTTAATTCTTCTGAAGTGACCTCGCTTTGATACCAATTTTTGGTCCCCTGGTGGCCGAATAGAGGGGGTTGAATAGCATGAAAATACAAATCAAACCTTCCTCGACGTTTCAAACTAAATTAAGAAAGCACTTGTATAATAATAGGAAGTAAATGCATAAACTAAAAGCAGAGGCAAGAGAATTTACTAGGTTTGTAATCCTAGACAAATGAAGTTTACTCAAACCTCCTTTAGGCGGAGTAGACTCTTTACAACATTGACAACTCATAAAAGTAGTATAACAAGAATAGAAGTCGTATTACAAGTGCTGTTCTAAGCAACTGGGATCAGGCTGTATTTATAGTTCTAATCGGGGCACCTAGAAGATTTCTAGGTGCTTGAACGTGGATAGAATTTTATCCTCTTCGCAACGGATTGCGACACGTCTATTTTCGATAAAATTTCTGGTCTGAGTGCCATGACTTAGTCCAGGCGCCCGGACCAAAATCAACCTTTGTGTTGACTTTCGGTCAGGGCTCTCACTCCAGCTTTGATCGGTTGGGTGATTTCGGCCATCCAGAATAGGGCTCACTCGAACCCATTTTTCGTCCTTCGTGAGCAACCTTCTGCTCCGACTTCTTGTCCCTCGGAAACACTGCACGCCTCCTTCTCCTTTGCCAACTTACTCTTCCGCAGCACCTCCCTTAGATGCACCGAGTTCGTCGACTCCCTCCCATGTCGTCTTTCTCTCTAGCTGTGTCTTTCGCTCAACTTCCTGTGCTCTTAAGTTCCTTCACACTTAGACATAGGGCATCAAAATAACAACAAGACCTAACTTGATTTGGTTGATCATATCAAAACCATCACGAGATACTTACACTATTCGAAGTTTGATTCGATAAAAGCTCGTTTGAGTTCGTTTAATAAGACTCGTTACGATAAACAAACCAAACTTAAGCTTCACAATATTAGGCTCGTTAGCTCGTGAACATGCTCGTTAGTAAACTCATGAATCGACTTTTAAATGAAAAAATAATAGTTTTGATATTGAATTTATAGATTTTACATTCTACTTATGAAAAATATAGACAAATATATTAAATTTATTTATTATAATAAAATTATAGAATTTAACCAAAATATTATAATTTTTTCTAAATATATAATTTAAGTTTTAATAAATATTTAAATTTATAATTTATATTTATTAAGCTTTTTTAGGTTCCATAAAAGCTCGAATAAGCTCGTGAGCCATGAATATATTCGTTAAATAAAGATCAAGCTCGGTTCGATTATAAACGAGTCAAACTCAAACATTCATGACTACCACCACTTGTGAGATTGTTTGGTTATGTTAATTATTTGCAGATATAAGAATTCTTCTTAGACAACCTACTACTCTTCATTACGATAATTAAAGTGTCATTCAGATTACGCACAATACATTTTTTTATGAGAGAATGAAACATATTGAAATTGATTGTTATCTCATTTGTCATCATCTGCAGCTTGATATTATTACGTTGTTTTTTGTTTCTTACTCACTGCAGATAGCTAATATGTTTACTAAAACTCATTCTGCTTCGCACTTCCTTTTTTTTATCCGATAAATTTTCAATACTTCTAGCTATAATTTAAATTATATATATATTTATTTATAACTTTTAAGTTAATTTAGTCAATTTCCTTTTCTATTACTTAACTTAACTATAACTATATAAGTTTTATATTCTATATTTCTCAAGATATATGTATTTCTCAAGATATACTTTCATTTTAATATATTTCCCTTCTCTCAAAACTTTCACAAATCCAACTCATCTTTCGAAGTGTCTATCTGGATTCCAAGTTTCACAATCAATAGAAACGTCAATTCCATCTTTTGGGCTTTATTCTCAATTATTTTTATACATCTTTGATAAAGTGGTTAATTGTGATAAGTCTTGGATTTAAAAATCATGGTCTACACGTTATTTCACAAACATGGAACCAGCGGCCCTTAAAATCAGTACTATAGATATGGGGGAAGAAAAAATAAGTAAAATTGCATGACCAGAATGTTAACCTAGAATCGATTCTATAAATATAGGTATATAAAAGCGTATGACCGACATACTAATCTCAAATAATGATATCCCGAGAATTAAATCCTAGACTTCTCAACCATAAAATCATGCGTCCCCAATTAATCTACGCCCTGAGAACTATCTACACGTTATTTCACGTTTATATGTACTATATTTCTTCATGTTCACGTTAGCCCACCAAATTAAAAGCATCCGCTTTAGATTTCGGAATTTCCCAAAAACGCATGTAGTTTCATATTTTTTTTAAATGTACTTTCTCTTCTTTTAAAAATACCCTTTTTATTAAAAAATAAAAAAAATTCAAAAATATATATAGACAGGCCAAGACAAGAGCATGCCTTGCGACTAAGCTGTTAGGCGACTACGTGGCCAGACGTTCAAGTATCCAGGCAACCAAGTGGCTTAGAGATTGCGTGATTGTCCTAGTAGTTTCACTACACAGTTATTTGATCTAGAGGTTGAGTGACCGCCCTAGCAACCTCGCTCGATCAACCTAACGACCTCGCTACACAATTGTACCTAGAGGTCAAGTCGTACAGTTGCATAGCGGTTTGGTCGACCTAGAGGCCTAGTGGCCTAGTCGTGTGGTCGGCCTAGAGACCTGGCCATGCGGGACAGGCGCTGAGCCTTATGATGTGGTCAGGTATATCATAATTTATTTTAATAAGGATATTTGGAAAAAAAATACCTTCTTTGTTAAATATGAAATTATAGCGCGTCCTTTAAGAATTTCGAAAGTCAAGCGCGTAATTTTGAAAATGTCCTATAGACATTCAAGAAGACTCATGCCCACGATGGCTCCCTTGAAGGAATGATGCTGACTTCTAGATGTGGACCAATTCTCTTGTTCTTATAATCTATTGGAAATGTTTTGACAAATTTATCTCTCTTTATTAGTTCATGTTTATCCCTTCCCTTTAATTTCTTCATGCCAAGAAATAAACTTACAAATAGTTTAAGAAATTAAATGGGCATAAAATAGTTTTGAAAGAGTTTTATCTTAAATAATGTGAGGTCATATAAAAATTTCTAAATGTGAAAATTAGTAAATTTTTCAAACAAATAATTAATTAATAAACAAATCAAGTCAAACTTTTCACCAGACATCAATTTGATTTAATGATTATAAGTTATCATTTGAATTTTATGGCTTTTCTGTGGATTTTTAGGTTAAGTAGGACCTCTTTGTAAAACTGCGTTCAAAGTGATTAGGACGGTAAATAAGTCGAGTCGAGCCGAATTAAGAGTTGGGATATTTCAATTTATTTGATAAAGTAATCGAAACGAGCATAAAACAAACCCAGTTTTTAAAATAATTATTCAAAGTTGGCTTGATTTATTTTTTTATGAATTTAAATTTGTTTGAAATTTGACTTGAGCTTGGTTTATTTAGATGTAATGGAGTTCTCAATTCAAGCTTATTTGATTGTTTAACATTTTTATTTTTGATTAATTATTACACTTAATAATTTAAATTTATTTATTTATTTAGTATATTAAAATGAGTTTTATTAATAAATATGATTTGAATGTTATTCATGAATATTAACGAGTTGAATACATAAGTATTTAAGTTTATTTATATAATTTAATGAATTATTTAATCTTATTTATTTAATTAGTTTTATATATTAAATAAATATAAATAGGTTACTATCAAATACAACATTAAATTTGTTCACAAATCGTAGTTCATTTATCTCCAAAAAAAATCTTATGTGTTAGTCACTATTCCAAAGGTTAGTAGCTGTCCGTGATTTACCTTCTCAGTGTTAACCCTGAGTCGAATTGACGAAGACACTAAGAGCGAACGTATTCATCTTTTATCACAATTTATCTCCTAAAAGTGATCAGACGATATGACATAATCGTTGACTTTTGAACATTAGGATCCAGATCATCATTCGACGCATCCTCTTCTCCTCTACGATCGCACTCCCCTCGTGACGAAATTCCGTACTGCCCTTCCTCGATCTCTTTATAAAGACGCGTTACGCGAGCGATCAATCGATCGAATCTCACTTATCAAATAAGTTGACGATTTCAATTGAAGACGATGACGAGGAAAGGACTGAGACTGCTCTTTGATGGCCGCCGACGCCATTCCGGCGATGCAGAAGCCGGCGATGCTTCTTCTTCGACTTCATCATCGCCGGAGGTGGTGTCGAGATTGGAGGCGGAGGTGGCGAGCGCGGAAGCGATGGTGGTGAAATGGGATCCGAACTCCTCTGCTTACGCCAAGATCACGTCTTTGTTCTACGAGGACCGCGTCGAGGCCCGCCGCTTCGTGGCCCAGGTCTCCTCCCTGCAGCGCCGTATGCTCGACGTCGCCGCCGCCGGGCAGCCTTCCGGCCTCTCTCACCCCTCCCTCGCCCGTTCGCAGACCCTGATGCAGGCCGCCATGCGCCGCCTCGAGAAGGAATTTTACCAAATCCTCGCCGCCAACCGCGACCTCCTCGACCCAGAGTCCGTCTCCGTCCGCTCCGCCCGCTCCAGCGTCTCCGACATCGATCCTTGGGACGATGACGAGACTGCCGCGACTGCCGTAGGAGATTCCACCACTGTCGACGACCTCCGGGCCATCGCTGGCGCCATGATCTTCGCCGGCTACGGCAAGGAGTGCGTCAGGATCTACCGCACCTTCCGCAAGTCCATCGTCGACGACGGACTCGCTCGTCTCGGATTCGAGCTGCGATTGCAAAGCTACAAGATGGATTGGTCCGTGCTCGAGCTCAAAATACGATCTTGGCTCGCCGCCGCGCGGGTCGCCGTCCGCACTCTGTTCCACGGCGAACGCGTCCTCGTTGACCAAGTCTTCGCCGACTCCGACGTCGTCCGGGAGGCCGTCTTCTCCACTATCACCGGAGACGCCGTCCAGTTCTTTGCCTTCCCGGAGTTAGTGGCCCGTTCGATTAAGCGCTCCCACGATAAGCTCTTCCGGATGTTGGATATGCACGACGCGTTGGCGGAGCTTTGGCCGGAGGTTGGGCTCGTCTTCTCCTTCGAGTCCACCGCTTCCGTGCGGACGCAGGTGGTGGCCTCCCTCGCCAAGCTCACGGAGGCCGCGCGGGAAGCGCTGGCGGACTTCGAGTCGGCGATCATGAAGGAGCCCTCGCGGTCGCCAGTCCCCGGTGGCCGCGTCCACCCGATGACACGCTACGCCATGAACTACCTCGCGCTGCTCGCAGACTACCATCCCTCAGCCGAGGAGATCTTCGACTCGTGGCAACCACCGCCGCCGCCGCGGCATTCTGTTTCCGCCACTTCACCACCGCCGGTTCTGGTCGCGCGGCTGATCGAGACGCTGCTTTTGAAGCTTGACGGAAAAGCCGATGCGTACCACGACGCCGTCCTGTCGCACCTTTTCATGGCGAACAACCTCCAGTATGTCGTGAACAAGGTCGGCTCTTGCGCTCTGCGGGGGCTTCTGGGGGCGGACTGGTCGGCAAGGCATGCGGCTAAGGCGAGGCATCATCTGGCCCGATACGAGCGCGTAGCGTGGGGTCCCCTCGCAGCGATGGTGCCAGCGACGGAGGTCTCCTCGGCGGCGGAGGCGAGGGAGCGGATGCGGGGTTTCGGGGCGGCGCTGGAGGAGGCCTTGGCGGCGCAGGCTGAGTGGGCGGTGGTGGACGCCGCAATGAGGGAGGAGACCAGGGAGAGGGTAAGGGAGATGGTGGTCCCGGCGTACCGAGGGTTCCACGCCCGGTGGCTGAGCACGGCGGCCGGCGTGGCGGGCTTCCCAACGCCGGACGAAGTGTGGGATCGTCTTGGCGGACTCTTCTCTCAGTTGTCCGGTTCGGATGGCTCAGGATCCGGTTCGAATACCCTCAATGTATCGAACCAAACCGTGTAGTTTTGTTGTAATAGATCAATTTATTTCTTTACTTTTTTTTTTCATTGAACACCACATGTGAAAAATGTCTTTCACAACATTCTACTTTTAAACTTCTCTAATATCGTGAATGTTATTGGAGAGAGGTCTTCACTGTATAAGATATTGTGACTTCGTTGCGCCCAACATGATACATGGGTAAGGCGCAACGAGTATATTTGAGAGCATCGATTCTAGTACGCAGCAATGTTAAATTTGGTAGAAACTCGGAAGCCCATAAGTATGCATGGATTTTGATCCGGTAGTAAGAATGGGGGATTCATTTCCTGAAGGGTCTCAGCTTGAGGACAGATGGAGGGCTGACTAAGCGGTTAATGGCCACGCCGAGCAGCTGAGTAGGTCCGAGCGGAACCAAAGATAACCTAGTCATGGGCTGGAGTTTCCGACGCCAAGACGGGAGAATCGAATGGCCGAGCGGGGCGTCTGCCCGGCTGGGACCGAAGGGTCGAGCGGGTGGTCCGTTCGGCCAGGACGGGAGAGGGTACGAAGGTTAGCCGAGCGGCCTATTCGTTCGGCTCTGGATATGGGATGTCAGCAAAGGCATGTCTGATGATTACGCCGTACACAAGAGTGCACGATGGAGGATCTCGCCGTCACATCATGGAGAGGTTGATACAGTAGCGGTATGGCCTCATGGACGTCTTTCTGACAGACCCATATCTGGGCATGGTCCTTCTGATAGACCCATACCTGGGCATGGTCGAAAACAGTAGATTGCCTCGATTGGCGTGCTCAGGCTCCTTGGAGAGGTCTATATAAGGTCTCCGTTTCTTCACCGGAGGTACACGAGTCTTCTGTTTCTAAGCCACCTCTTCATCTATTTCCTCGCCTGATTTGAGCGTCGGAGGGCCGTCGCCGGGACACCCCTCCCGGCTCGGTTTTGTTGCAGGTTCGCCGGAGCACTCGAGGATCCAGCAGGGAGCGCCACGTCCCCAGCGTTCGTTGACCCTTGGTTCGGACAGGATCAATTTGGCGCCGTCTGTGGGAACGCACCTGCATCCGAACAGAAGCAATGGACGAGGCTGGAAGAATAAACAACGTGGCACTCTCACAAGAAGAGTTGGACGCTCTGGTCGAGATGAGGGCCGCCAAACTTGTGGAGCAAAAACAAAAAGCGTCAGCCGAGCGGCAGGAGCAACAAGCAACATCTGCGTCAGGTGGCCGAGTGGAAGCACCTCAAGCCACCGTCGCATTCCATCGGGCCTTATTCCGCACCCCTGAAGCCGTACCAGCTCGGAGAGATAGAGGATCTTCTTTCGACGAAAGGCCATCCGGACGACTCCTAAGGAAGCAACGGGCGTCACACCTTTTCATCTGGTGTACGTCGGCGAAGCGGTCATTCCGGTTGAAGTCGGCGTCGAGTCCGTCCGGGTCCAATATTACGATGTGGGGAACGCCGAGCGGAGGAACATGGAGCTGGACTTGGTTGATGAGGAGCGGGCCAAGGCATCCGTTCGGCTGATGGCGTACCGTCAACGGATGAAGCAAAACTACAACCGGCGAGTCATTCCCCGATCGTTCCAGGTCGGCGACCTTGTCTGGAAGAAAGTCAAACCGGTCGGCGACGTAGGCAAGCTTGAAGCCCCATGGGCAGGTCCTTTCAAAATCATCGAGAAGCTCCGCTCGGGAGCGTATTATTTGGAGGACGAGGACGGTCGGCAGTTAGATAGGCCGTGGAGCGCGAACCACCTCCAGCCTTACCGGGCAGGATGAAAGGTGTACCACTGTAAATCATCCTGTGTACTTTTTTCGACTGAATACTGGAAATGCAGAAATGAAGAATCAAGAGAACAAATATAAGGCATTGTCAACAAGGAGCGAAGGCCCCGTACCATTCGGACGGAGGTATATTATCCGAGCCAAAATGCTCGATGAAGTAGACCCTGAGCCGTTCGGCGAGGAGGGCATTATCCAAGCTGGGTGAAAGGAAGGCAAAGATCCACGCCGAATGGAAGCGTCAAAATTAGCCTTAGCGGCCGTCTAGCCCAGACGTTAAACCGTAGAGCCGCGCCGACCAGCTATAAATAACCGCGCCGACGAGCACCGTCGCTAAAATCGAGAGCCGCGCCGACCGGTTATAAATAACCGCGCCGTCGAGCACCGACGTTAAAGATCGAGAGACGAGCCGGCGTCTATAAACGGCCGAGCGGAAGACCGACGAGCTCCGTCGTTAAAAATCGAGAGCCGCGCCGACCGGCTATAAATAACCGCGCCGACGAGCACCGTCGTTAAAAATCGAGAGCCGCGCCGACCGGCTATAAATAACCGCGCCGTCGAGCACCGACGTTAAAGATCAAGAGACGAGCCGGCGTCTATAAACGGCCGAGCGGAAGGCCAACGAGCACCGTCGTTAAAAATCGAGAGCCGCGCCGACCGGCTATAAATAACCGCGCCGTCGAGCACCGACGTTAAAGATCAAGAGACGAGCCGACGTCTATAAACGGCCGAGCGGAAGGCCGACGAGCACCGTCGTTAAAAATCGAGAGCCGCGCCGACGAGCACCGTCGTTAAAAATCGAGAGCTGCGCCGACCGGCTATAAATAACCACGCCGACGAGCACCGTCGTTAAAAATCGAGAGCCGCGCCGACCGGCTATAAATAACCGCGCCGTCGAGCACCGACGTTAAAGATCGAGAGACAAGCCGGCGTCTATAAACGGCCGAGCGGAAGACCGACGAGCTCCGTCGTTAAAAATCGAGAGCCGCGCCGACCGGCTATAAATAACCGCGCCGACGAGCACCGTCGTTAAAAATCGAGAGCCGCGCCGACCGGCTATAAATAACCGCGCCGTCGAGCACCGACGTTAAAGATCAAGAGACGAGCCGGCGTCTATAAACGGTCGAGCGGAAGGCCGACGAGCACCGTTGTTAAAGATCGAGAGCCGCGCCGATCGGCTATAAACATCTGCGCCTACCATGATCGTTCGCTAGTACCAGATTGATTAAGGCCGATCGGCCGTCGGTTTGCCAATACTTCGCATTCACTGAATGCAAACAGTATAGCCCAGCGCTAAACGATTTTGAGGAAACGAGTCGATTGATTAACCCGATTGGTTGTCTAGTGGGAAACACGTATAGCAAATAAACACCAAACAGACAGAAGAGGGCAATGAAGGACAAACAAAAATAGAAGCAAAGGATTACAATAATGCCGAACGGCAAGTACAAAAATTTTACATCCGCCGAGCGGATGAAATACAGGAAGTACTTGGAAGAACTAGCCTCACTCCGAGTCCTCAAAATTAAAGAAGGCGTCCGGGATATTGTCAATCATGGCCGCCAGGTCGGAGGCGGGAATGTGCATTCCCGCAGGAAGGTGGCCGCCCCTCTTCAAGTACGCCATGGTGACCTTGACCGCCTCGGCGAAAGTTGATGAGACGTTGCCGCCGAATTTTGCGCCGAACCGTTCCGAGCGGAGGTATTCTTGGCGCGCTGTTGCTAGGCGGTTCGGCTCTCCCTCCTTATATTTTTTGAGCACCACCCGAGAAGCGATTAAGGAATCTTGGACTGCCTTCAAGTCCATTGCAGCCTTTGTGCATTCTGCCGAACGGTCCTCCCGCTCGGCGTTCAGCTGGGCCTCCAGATCCTTGGATCGCAGATCTAGCGCACGGACATCTACTTTCATCTTGTCCAGATCAGATATAGCTTGCTTCTTCCGGGCAGTAGCGCGTTTGGCATCCGCTTCACGCTTCTTAACTTGGCCCTCTAGCCGGGCCACCTCTGTAGCCAGGTCGGCGGACTTCTTCTGTTCGGCCTCACGGGCTTGTTTCTCCCGTTCGGCTGATGGACCCCCCGACACTTGCAGTTTTTCCAGGAGATCCTCCAGCTCGGCTAGCCGATGGCTAGTGGCGATTTGCTCAGCCCAACGCTGTACGGGAAATAATAAAATCAGCGACCCAACAGAAGCATGGCACAGGAAGAAAAATGAATTTACCTGAGTCGCCTGCTGCATGTTGTTATCGCCGAGCTGCTTGGGCGTCATGAGGGCCACTTGAATCTGCGCGTCCTCAAAAAGCTTGGCGAGCGGACCCGTCAGGGTTATTTCATGGACGGGGCTAGATGGCCGATCGGCGGACAATAAATATTCCTCCGATGGGAATCGGAGGGTAGTCTTGATGGTAGGGTGGCCGTCCGGTGCTTCGTCAGCCGCGGTCGCCTGTCCCGAGGACTCCCCTATGGTAGAGGTTTCGCCCAACCGTCGTAAGCGACGACGAGTTCGTGGAGGAGAGCCAGAGGGCTGTGCGGTGGGCGAAGCCACGGGGGTCCCGATCTGCGTCGGAGTGCGGTCCTGCGAATCTACCCCGATCGACACCTGTAGTTCCCCCTCTTGGGTCGGCGGAAGGCAAGAGTCTCTTCGACGCTTTCGCCGAACTTCCAGTGGTGGATCCCCGACCTGAGGGACTCCCAGCTCGGCGGGGGCCGAGGAAACAGGATCCGCCTCAACCTCCGTTGAAGCGGATGGGGCAGCTTCTGTTTCAGGGGCGGACTGCGCCCCCCCCTCTCCTGCATCTGCCGGGCGGCTGGGGATGAGACCCCGCTCGGCGAGCTCTTTTTTTTGTAGCCGCTTCAATTTCCACGGCCTTCAACTTCAGATGAGCGGTAGCTTTGGAGCGCCACATGACTTCAGCTGCAGTGGAAGAAATTAAAATCAGTTAGACAAAAAAGGCTAAGGGAGTAAAGAGTCATTACCCATGCGGTAGGGAAGATTGGCCCGAACGGGAGATAACCCAAAAATATACAACACCCCCTTGAGAAGCAACTGGTCGATCTTGTACAGCTGACCAGACACCAGTTCGCCGCATGAAGGTAGGCCGGATTGCTTCTGAATTTGCCGAGCTCCGGTTGGGTCGGCACAGCGGTCTGCCATTTGGTTCGGAATGCTAGCCGCTCGGAAAGTCGGATATAGAAGAAGAATTCCTTCCAGTGCTTGTTGGAGGTCGGCATATTGTCAAAAAATTTAAAGCCTATTCTACTTTGGAAAATAAAAGTGCCCAACTCGAGTTGCTTGGGGTAGAAGAAAAAGTGAAATATTTTGGGGTCAAGAGGGATACTGTGCAGCTTAAAGAGGACGACCATCCCGCTCAGCAGCCTAAAGGAATTTGGCACAAGTTGGCCGAGCGGGATGCGGAAATAATTACAAACCTCCAAAATAAATGGATGGGTAGGAAATCTAAGGCCGCCCTGGAATTGGTCTAAAAAGAAACAAACGGTGCCGATCGGCGGGTTATGAGGCCGGTCGGACGGGTCGGCTATAATTATTTCATGGTCATCAGGGATCCCATACGCCCGAACAAGACGCCGAGCGCCCTCTTCATCAAACCGACTCTCCATGGTCATATACCAAGGGCCATGAATAGCAACAGCGGGCTCAGAGGAGCTTGCCATCTCGGAGAAGCAATAAGATAGCAAGAAACCAGAGGAACGGGAACGAAAGAGGCAAAACGAGTTGGGGAGACCTTGTAAACGAAGGGAGGAGACTCACTGAGAAGGAAACGGGCGGAAAGGATCACCGGTGGGATGGTAGCCGCCTAAAAACAGGAACTGGATCGTCGGAGGTCGCAGCAGAAGAAGAGGCGGAAGGACAACGCACAAGCAAGCATGCGGCGAAGGAAGTAGACGGAGGCTTTATACGACCGAGGCTGGTCGGCCTCCGCCGTCGGATGCAGGTCACGTGAGACGAGGTCATCATCTAACCGCCCATTTCAAAGTAAGCGGCGTCCCATCGTACGTATCATCACCACCACGCAAGAAAAGCCACGTGGCGCTCTGTCACCAGGCGCAATTAAGGCGCCCATACCGCGCATGCTTCGGTTTAATGAAGAGGATTTGCGTGATTTTCGAGAATATTTAGACAAGCAAACATCCACGTTGAGCGACAAGACAACCAAAACAAAGAGCCGAGCGGCTGAATTTGGCAGAAGGGCCGAACGGCCCCAGGGATATTATAAGCGACGGAAAGGCGGCGACCGCCCGCTCGGACACATAGTCCAGTCAGTCGGACTCACTGCCTCCTTCGACTAGACTTGAAGGGAAGGCAAGTGATCCGGCAGTAAGAATGGGGGATCCACTTCCTGAAGGGTCTCAGCTTGAGGACAGATGGAGGGCTGACTAAGCGGTTAATGGCCACGCCGAGCAGCTGAGTAGGTCCGAGCGGAACCAAAGATAACCTAGTCATGGGCTGGAGTTTCCGACGCCAAGGCGGGAGAATCGAATGGCCGAGCGGGGCGTCTGCCCGGCTGGGACCGAAGGGTCGAGCGGGTGGTCCGTTCGGCCAGGACGGGCGAGGGTACGAAGGTTAGCCGAGCGGCCTATTCGTTCGGCTCTGGATATGGGATGTCAGCAAAGGCATGTCTGATGATTACGCCGTACACAAGAGTGCACGATGGAGGATCTCGCCGTCACATTATGGAGAGGTTGATACAGTAGCGGTATGGCCTCATGGACGTCTTTCTGACAGACCCATATCTAGGCATGGTCCTTCTGACAGACCCATACCTGGGCATGGTCGAAAACAGTAGATTGCCTCGATTGGCCTGCTCAGGCTCCTTGGAGAGGTCTATATAAGGTCTCCGTTTCTTCACCGGAGGTACACGAGTTTTCTGTTTCTAAGCCACCTCTTCATCTATTTCCTCGCCTGATTTGAGCGTCGGAGGGCCGTCGCCGGGACACCCCTCCCGGCTCGGTTTTGTTGCAGGTTCGCCGGAGCACTCGAGGATCCAGCAGGGAGTGCCACGTCCCCAGCGTTCGTTGACCCTTGGTTCGGACAGGATCAGATTTATTTTTCTTGATGAAGCGTTCTCATGGATGAAATTAATTGATTCATAAAAATAAGCCTTATTTGATAATGATACATTAAACATAAATATTAATGATAATAAGATATTATCTTCTACTTTTACTAATATTGTGGTGAATACCAGAGAAAATATTAGTGGTAATAAGATATCATCTTCTACTTTTGCTAATGTTGTGAATGCCAGAGAAAGTAAGAATTATAGATACAATTTGAAAGAAAAAGTTATTAGTGTCGAGGATGTCTTAGATCAGAGTTTGGAACAAATATTTTAAGATACGTGGACTCAATTAGAATATTATGATAATAAAATGTTGACAAAAATTGAAAGGGATGTCTCCACTCATAAATTTATAACGAATGATATGAACTATTCAATAGATCCGGAAATGTTTTTTACTAAATATAGTGACATTGAAGATGTGTTTATATTAGTTGAGGATGCTTATCTAATGAACTTAACACTTATTATTCCGTTGCAAAGGCAAGAATAGACCAGAGTGATAAAATATTTATTAGTAAGATAAAATTTAATCTGATTTTTATAACATTTGATAATATAATATACACTCAATTAAGTAGTCATGTAATATATTTTCTTTAACTTTCATATTCTTCACTCCATTCAACTAACTTAAAAAACTATTGATTCTTGTATAGATATTCTCAACCCAAAAATGTTTTAGAGATGCGCTTACTAAGTATGCTAAAAAGAGATAATTCATTTACAAAATAAAAGACTCGGGGAAAACCAAAGTTAAAACAATTTATGATAGAGAGCACTGCACATGGGTAATAATTGTAATAGGAGAAATAAAGTTGGCGTTACAAAATAATTAGATGCACACTAGTGCGGTCTTGGTTTAGGAAAGGGTGATCATCCTGCATGCACATAATTTTTAGATTGAAAGTCATTTTTTGTTTGCAGATAAATATAAACCCAGATTGATTTAGTGAGATATGAGAGCACGATTTATAGTAGACATATCAAATCGAAAGGCATACAATGCACATCAAAAAGCTCTAACAAAGATTATAAGTGATTTTGAAAAGGATTATAGTGACCTCCCTAAACTTTTACGAAAGCTAAAATATAAATACATAGAATTATATGTTGCATTAAAAATAAGTGTTGATAAAAAAATGCCTACGTTGTTTCTGGGCCTTTGGTACATGTGGTAGAGTTTTCTGAACATATTTTCGTAAACTAATGGGTATTGATGCAACCCCACTTGAGTGATAAATATCCAAGCATTTTATTGATGGCCACATTAGTAGATGATAATAGAAAACTTATGTTAATTGTCTTTGCAATTACTGAGGTTAAGTATGAGTCATCTTAGGAGTGGTTTCTAAATCATCTAAAAACATTTCTTGCAATTGCTCCATTGACTATGACAATAATATCTAACAAACATCATGAAATATTATTTGCAATGAGTAAAGTTTATCCTACTACTCCCATGGATTATGTTGCTATAATCTGTCTTGTAATACAGTAACAAAAATTCGGGGTAGATCTGTATTAGGATTATTTTGGTCTACCACTAGAGCAAATACAATTTTCGAGTATGATCAACTTATGCAGAGGATGTTTGAGAAACATGTGGATGCTTATAGATGGATATAAAATGTTGAACCTACAAAATGGGAAAATGCATATTTTTTTGGTATAAATTATGCAATGTTAACCATAAATTGTTCCGAAAGTATAAACGCATTGTTCAAAGACACTCGAAAACTCCCAATAACAAGACGCATAAACAACCCACGGAGGAAAGTTGCATAATGGTTTATAATCGTAGGAAGGAAGTGTCTAATTCTACAAATTCTTTGACATCATTTGCTATGAAGAAGATTGAAATTAGGAGATGAAGAATTGAATACTATACAGTACATCCACATAGCAGAACAAAAATAAAGGTAGCGACTTCTACATCCTCCTATATAGTTGAGTTGGAGAGTCATAGATGTGAATGTGGTGAGTCCCAGATATCAAGGCTTCCTTGCTCATATGTTTTTACAGTGTGTTTGTTTAGGAAAACAATCTTGTATTTGTATTGTGATGATTATTTTTTATTTAAAACATGGAAAAGTACTTATACAGATCATATATATCCATGTAGATGTAAAGAATTTTGGCCAGTAGATGCATAAGATTATACTATTTTACCACCTAGTAGCATTGTGCAACTTGGAAAAAGGAAGAAAGTGAGGATCGAGTTGAAGCATAGCAGAAAGGTAAAAAAAAATGTGTAGGCAAGAAGAGGACCAAGAGAGAAATCTTGATAAGCTTCCTTCTTGGACTCCCTTCCAAAGGCCTTTCTTATTGAATGTGTAAATAATTAGGCCATAATAAAAGGTTATATAAAAACCCTTCTAGCGAACAATTTGGTGCAAAGAGGACCAAGAGACAAATAAAGGAGGTTGAGGAGAGTAGAAAATTTAAAAAATAAGGTAAAAGTTTTGGTAGGCAAGGAGAAGATTTTAATAGTCAACAATTAGATGGAAGAAGAAGAGGAGGTAGATAAAATACAGACAAGGGATAAGGAATACCAGACTTTCTTATTGAATGCATTTAAAGTAAGTTAAGATATCTATAGTAATTCATAAATAAATGCAATTTCATTGATTTCACTTTTTGTTATATTTGTTAGATACATTGAGTTGCCTCTATTTGTAGGAACTGGATAGAAAATTTAACAAAATAAAAAAAATAAAAACAAGAATATAATACTATATTAATGACTGACGAGATTGATGAAACAAGGGAGGCAAAAAAAATACAAGCAAGGGAGAAGGAACTCAACACAATGAGGTTGAAGGCTATTAAAGTAAGTTGAGATATTTATAGTAATACTTGAATACTACTTAAAAATTCATAGATTTCACTTAATCTTTTGTTTGTTAAATAATTGTAGTTGTGTTTATTTGCAGTATATTGAAGATAATTTATAGAAACGAAAGAGAAAAAATGAGACCAAGATGTGACCTACCTCATATCAGTACTCGAGAGTTTGAGCTGAACTATTTAGACTTTATTTGGGAGGAAGACTACTATGCATTGACAAGAAGTGTCTTCGTTACATGTGTCTTAGGCAACCTTTTTACGAATAGGGAAGTAATCAACGCATACATTTCAATACTCTTTAGGGAAGCAATCATCCTCATCTAGTAGGTCATATAAGCAATCCATTTATTACTCAACTAGATTCAAGGTAAGAAATTCCTTTCATATGATAACTTATATTATGTTTGTGGTATTAATGCTTTAAATTACAAACATATCTTGATTTTTGTAGCCATCATATGGGCATTTATGAGAAACAACTTTATACTAAATAATCAATACTAATCTGACTAATCGTCAAGTTAGGTGAATTTTTATACCTTTGGATATTAACCATGCACATTTTCATTTAATTGTTATGGACACCAACACGAAAACCTTCTACCATTTTAATTCGATGCCCAACATTGAAACATATGATGAATATTTTGGAGAGTTGGTTAGTATTAGAAAAATATCAATTAACATTATTGCATTATAATACATCATTACTCTACGTTAATTTAAGTTTTTCCATCCGATTCTCATAGGTAAATAGACTGAAAACTTTCTCTAGTAATAAATTCAAAGAAATACATGATGGATTAGAAGATTATCTACATTTAGACGAATGTACCTTTACACAAGTTGATTATCCCCAACAAAAATTTTCATAAGTAAATTTAGCACATGATTAAATAGTTATTTTGGTATACCATTTTTGTTACTACTTAAACTTGTGAGATTGTAAGTATGACTATGACTTCTTCGTAATGTAAATATATTCGACATCTAATGTATGATATCAATATGGAATTCGCACAAGAAGACATTAGTAAATTTAGAGTAGAGGTTGTAGTAGTTTCAATCATTAGGGATGAAGTTAGTAAATTCAAATTAGAATGAGCTATTCATCAATCTCATTAGTGACAATGTGTAGTGTGTTTGTACTTATTGTATATGAAATGTTGTATTAATTGTTGTCCTATTGTGGTGTGTTATTTTATAAATTATCTTGGTCTAAATTGTTATTGTTGCAAGATTGTTGTTGTTGTTGTTGTAGTATACATTATTGTTGTAAAATACCGAAAAATGACGAATCACCATAGGGGAATTTTTCAAAATTTTTGAAAAATTTCTGGGAATTTTTCGAAGCTCGTATAGACGAGTTAACGGGAGTAAAAACGGGGCCCCGGGAAAGCCTGTTTAGGCTAACCCAGTTAAGCGAGGAAAAGTTTATTTATTTTTATTCTTTTCCTTTTCTTTTCTTTCTCCCCCAATCGCCGTTTTCACTCCCTCACCGCCGAAACCACACGCCTTCTCTTCTCCTCCCGTGCCCTAACCGGCGTCGCGGCGGTTCCCTTCCTCTTCCTCTTCTTCTTCTCTCCTCTGCCCGACACATCCCCTCTCTTCTTCCTTGTCGGCGTGTGAGCAAGAGCCGACCGACTCTTCTCCTCTTCCTCTCTTCTCTGCCCTAGCCTGGTGATGGCCGCCCCGTCTGCTGCGACTTGGCAGCACGACCGCCAGCCACCGAGCGCCCTCCGATTGCCGCCACCGTGCCCTAGCCATTCCCGACAGTGCCTTCTCCCTCTCATGGCCTCCCTCCATTTGCCACTCGCTGTTCCCGGTGACCACCGAGACAGATGCCAAGCTGTGGGGTCGATTACCATCCGCTAGCCGCCGGTGACCTCTGCCACCACCCTTGGATGTCAACCTGTGCCCTAGTCGGAACTTGGAGGTAAGTGTTTACCTAGGTTATTATTTGGGCTTAGATCTTCTTCTATTCTCACTATTCTTCTTCTATGTTGCACCATGCCCTAGGTCTTTTCCCTTGGCATTGACTCTTCTGGTGTTGAATTTTCCCCTGATCAGATTGCCCCTTGTCTTTGCCACTGTTTGAGGTCACGAGATTGGAGAAGAAGATCAAGAAGGTCTTGCTGGGGTATTCGGTTGATAGACAACAGCTCGATCAGGGCTATGAGAACATCCTTCCGGCAGTAATCTTTTTGGCTGTGAATTGAGGATTCAGATTCGGGACGAGCACATCGACATAGAGGTTCATTAGCTCGATCTACATTGGAGGCGGGTACCTCTTGACTTATCTTTTATGATATTGTCAATTGGATATGCATAGTATTTTATAGATACAAGTAATGATCATGTTTGCCTTTGGTATGTCACGGTTTGATACCCATAGCATGTTCTGTTTAGTCGCTTGTTATGTATCCATGTTTATACCTCGTGATTATTTCCATGAGTACCTTAGTTCCTAGAGTAAGTGACATACCATGCTTTACTGAGTTTAGGACTAGATTCTGGATTTTTATTATCTAGCATGTGTACCTATATTTTTATATCATATCTAATCTGTGTACCTAGACCCTTTTGCTTTGATCCATGTATATTGTTGGTACATATTTTATGGAGGTGGATATGTTCAGGACCTAGGTTGTTATACCATAGAGGATCTGTATACCCTAGATCTGTGGATTTGACTTACTGGTACTAGGGTACACATTTTTATATATATATGGATTGGTTCAGGATATTGTCATGCTTAGTATCATGCACCATTCGCATGATTGCATGCTGCGCGATAGTTTGCTCCATTATTGTTGAGCACATCGCCAGTTACATCACTGTCGGTGCTCCGTTGGTCCGCTCATGGGTAGCGTGACGCAGCGTGGTAGCACGTCAGTTTGGCTCTGTTGGTGCTCCGTTGGTCCGCTCATGGGTAGTGTGACGCAGCGTGGTAGCACGTCAAGGATCCCTCACCGTCATGGTGTACTGGGAGATGAGAGCATTACACTCTCCCACTTATGATTTGGGGTAGGAGGACAGGTGTACTCCGACAGCATCCCGTCCACTCGGTCACTCATCAGGAGTAGTGACGTCAGAGTGCACGGTTGTCACAACCCTACCCACTCGGTCTCACCATTGTGTGTGAGATGGCTGACTGGCGTCAGGGGTGACCATGTCATTGGCATCATACGCATTGATGCATTTATTGCTTGTGCTTGCTGCATTTATTTGCTGCATTTGGTTGGATGCATATGTTTGACATGCATATAGGATTTATGACACTCTCGGTTTGACGACCCTTTTGTTCAGGATAGGAGTTCCTGGTGAGTACAGCTTCCTCAGTTACCTTTCAGTTTTGCATTTTTCCTATATATGATTAGGAAGCTATATTCCATGTTTATTGCTGTTAGATATATCTTACTAGGCATGTCTATTGGTATTCGCTGAGTTGTTGAACTCACCCCCGTGGGCACTATCTTTTTCAGGTACCAGGTTGTTTATGGAGTCGCTTGGAGTATCCTACCTGGCGGTCCCCACGTCACATCAGAAGACCTGTCTCCATTTTTTTTTATTTATTTGTATTTTGGTAGATGAATGTGTGTATTTAGCTTTGTGTTACGATTTTGTTTCCGGTGTGTTATGTTGTTGTGTGGTGTAAGCCTAGCCGGCTAGCAGTGTTTTGTTTTGTTTTGTATGGGCTTGTATTTATGTTTTTCAGCTGTGTTGGTTTTGACTTCAGCCGAGTGGGCTGATAAAAAATATATATAATTGCGTGGTTGTTGTTATATTTGTCCAGCCATGTGGGCTGAGATTATTAACTGCGTGGTTGTGTATATATTCCAGCCGCATGTGGCTGATGTATATTGTGTTTGTAGAAATGCTTCAGATTGTCACCCGTACAGGGGAGGTGCTGCCGAAATTTCTTCGGACAGGGACTTTTCCAGGGCGTGACAATTAAGTGGTATCAAAGCAGGTATACGATACTTTCTATGTGTTCTGGATTTTTGAGATTTATCTGATACCAATTTATTTGGTATCAGAGCACGGTTTACGAGTTTTATATCCCGTGTTTTGGATTTCATGTTTTAGTTTTCTCGATGTGACTTTTCGGGTTTTGAGACCTGGCAGCAGCAGGACATCTCCAAGCTATAGGAGGTATGTTGATATACTGTTATCTTACCTTTTTGTTAGTATATGCACCATTGACTATTACAGTTTATGACATGTATTAGCATTCTTTATTAGTACCTGTCTAGTTGATATAGCATATATTTTATGTGTTAGGTAAACCCCTGATCATGGTCGACTTTAATAGAGATCGAGGATTACAGTCTCTGGTGATTTTCCATATCATATCACCAGTAGTTTTAGCTTCTGTTACTACTAGTTGGTTAGAGGTTGGAGACACATACCAGTCTCTGTTGTTATTGGCTAGGTGCTAGGAAATGACTAGTAAGTACATATTTTTGTTAACTCAGCCAGTAGTGTACTGATATACTTTAGTTAGTGTCGTCAGTAAATGATTGATTTACTCTAGGTTAGATTGGTCAATAGAAGACTGATTTACGCTATACACTTGGATAGTCGTAGATCGATTTGCCTTAGTTGCTTGCGGAGGATTTATATACATTCGTTAAATTTAAATAGTCAATGACCGATTCATTTGTTTTGGTTGGTTCGATCAGTAGGGGATCGATTTAGTCTATTTTATAGAGATGCTGATCTTTGGGTTATTTGTGCTTAGTTTGGTATCTAGAGCACATTTGAGTACATGTTTTGTACTGACGTGGAAAAGACTGAATTGACCGTATACCATTGTCGATTTGGGTCAGTCTATAGTGGATCGATGTATCCTATTCTATGTGGACTTTAATTTTTGACTGTATGTACCTAGTTGGATAACTTAGAAGGTGACCCTGCAGTTTCAGAATGCCAGGTTGATTGGGTCAAATATGCTGATTATTCCTATCTTTGTTGTGTGTACATATGATTGTTATTATTGTAGGAGTGTTTTGATGGATGGTCAAATTGCATATAGTGAGTGTATATTTTTCCAGTTATGATGGTTGTGGGTTTCTAGTAGATTATACCCGAGTGGTCTGATTGGTTTATTGGTTGTATTTTGTCGATTAAATCTATGTTGTGAAATGTGCACATGTGTTTGAGTGTTTTATTGGAGGTATCTTATCGATTTAATCTGAGTTGTGATATGTGCAGAGATGTTCGATGTAATATTTGAGGTATATTGTCATTATATTTGTTCTGTGTATACACTCGTGTCGATTATGATTTGTTGGAAGTATTATGTTGATTATACTCTTGACATAGGTGTATATATGTCATGTGAGTGTTGTTTGAGGTGTATTGTCAATTATACCTATATTAATATGTGCACACGGGTTCGGTATGCATTGTTGGAGGTATCACGATGGTTTATACCTTTGTTATGAGTATGTTTGGTGTGTACTAATTGGAGGATTATGTCGATCATACATATATTGTGTGTGCACGTGTGCCAGGTGTATGGTTGGTAGCATCATGATGATTCTACCTATATTGAATGTAGAATGTTGAGTGTCTATATTATGTTATTGGTTGTATTACCCTGTCAACTAATTTTCCTATTAGTGGGTGACCAACCCACTAGGATGATGATAGAGTTGACTATGGATTTGATTTGCTTACTAGGTTGTTTATACCTTAGGCTACCCACAGTGATCTGTGGTAGAGATATCGCGTGCAGTCTCTAGCTGGATAGTTAGGTGCCTTGGGCACTTATGTATTGTTAGCGGTGGAGCGTTGCTCCCACACATGTTATGGATTGTTTGTGGTGGAGCGTTGCTCCCACATATTGCGGATTGCTTGTAGAGGAGTATTCTCCCATATTTATTACAGATACATATTTCGGATTATTTGTGGTAGAGCGTTGCTCCCACATATGGAGGATTTTTCGTGGTAGAGCGTTGCTCCCACATATGTGGTATTTCGTGTGATGGAGCGTTGCTCTCACACTGGAGGATCTATTCTTTAATGATTTATATCGTTGGTGATCAGATTTCCTGACTTGTTGTCGGGGATCTTATGGTTAGGAATGTCTGTGATACGGACATTATGTGTCTTGGTTTTACCATTTAGGGTTACAGTGCCCTAAATGTTTTCATGGACTCGATGATTTTTGGTATTCCCAGGATGTTGGATCAGTTTCCATTGTCTTTGTTGATGATGTTGTGATCTATTTCGGATCCGAGGTGAGTCACGTACACCATCTTCGTATAGTTCTAGAGATGTTTCGACTGAAACGTTTATATATGAAGATCAGTAGTGCGTATTTTGGTTGTCTTCTGTGAGATGTTTGAGACACACGGTCACCAGTAGGAGTATACCGTGGTTCCACAGGAGATAGAGGTTGTTACCATTGGGAGTAGACGGAGTCTATAGAGAAGGCTGCAACTTCCTTGGTTTGGCTCGATATTTCCGGAGATACGTTGAAGGTTTCTCTTGGATTGCTATGCCACTTACACGCCTGACCAGGAAAGACGTGAAGTTCACTTGGACTGAGGATTATGAGATCAGCTTCCAGGAGCTGAAGTGGAGACTAGTGTCGGCTCCGATTTTGGATTTTACCTTCTGGACAGGACGGATTCGTGCTCTATACTGACGCATCTCTACCGGGTTTGGGCGCTGTTTTGATGCAGCACGGCAGGGTAGTCTCCTACTTCTTGGCAGTTGAAGGAGCATGAGGAGAACTACCTAGTACATGACTTGTGGCTAATCGCCATTATTTTTGCCTTGAAGATTTGGCAGCATTATCTGTACGGTGTTACATTTGAGTTCTCACTGGCCATAAGAGTCTCTAATATCTGTTCACTGAGAAAGACACTTAATCTCTGACAAAGGAGATGGATGGAATTCCTGAAGGATTATGACGGTACCATTAGCTATCACCCGGGCAAAGCTGTTGTGGTTGCTGATGCACTCAGTAGGAAGTCCCGAGGGACTTTAGCTTGCCACCGAGTTGTAGTCACAGACTTGATTCAAGGTTTCTCCGAGTTAGACCTTGAGGAGCAGGGACAGACAGAGCAGGGTATTCTTGTTACCATGGTTGCTCAGTCGTCGATCAGGATGAGGATCCGAGAGGCCCAGACCAGTGATCAACATTTGTAGTTTATTGGCAGCTTGATAGCTTCTGGGCAGTAGACCGAGTTCACACGAGATGAGGAGGGTATTATATACTTTCGAGGCAGATTATGCGTACCTCAGTCTCACCCGTTCTTACAGGAGCTACTTCAGGAGGATCATCGTTCTCGATTTGCGATCTATCCAGGCAGGACTGCATGTATCGAGATTTGAGGCGTTCCTATTGGTGGGAACGGTATGAAGAAAGACATCGCGAAATTTGTAGCTAGATGTCTTGTCTGTCAGTAGATGAAGGTTGAGCACCAGAGACCTGCCGGATTACTTCGGTGGATTCCTATTCCTGAGTGGAAATGGGAACTCATCACCATGGACTATGTGGTGGGTTTGCCGAGGACATGACGGGGCCATGATGCGATTTGGGTAATCGTTGATTGATTTACTAAATCAGCGTACTTCTTAGCGATCCGGAAGACTGATTCCCTGGGTCGATTGACAGATTTGTATTGCGGGAGATCCTCAGATTATATGGTGTCCCTTGACTATTATTTCGGATAGAGACCCTCGTTTCACGTCCCGATTTTGGCAGAATCTGCAGCAGGCCTTGGGCACTCAGCACCGTTTTAGTACAGCTTTCCATCCGTAGACAGATGGACAGTCAGAGCGGACCATTTAGACTCTAGAGGACTTGTTGAGGACATGTGTATTGGATTTTTAGGGGCAGTTGGGAGGACCACTTGCCATTGGTAGAGTTCGCCTACAACAACAGCTTGCATTCAGCTATCCAGATGACACCGTTTGAAGCATTGTAAGGTAGGCATTGTCGGACACCCACCCTCTAGGATGGGGTTGGGGAGGCCCAGCTGATGAGACCTTATAGAGCTCAGCGGGAGGCAATGTTGGTCCGTACTATCAGACGGAGGATGTTAAAGGCGCAAGACCGCCAGAAAAGTTATGCGGATTAGAGACGCAGACCCCTGTAGTTCTCTACAGATGGCCATGTAGTTCTGCGAGTCTCACCCATGAAAGGGGTGAAGAAATTTGGCCTCAGAGATAAGTTAGCTCCGCGATACATTGGACCTTTCCAAATCCTGGAGAGGATTTGAGCAGTAGCTTATCGTCTGGTACTACCACCGTCCCTAGCAGGCGTCCACGACATATTCCACATATCTATGCTGAGGAGATACGTATCTGACCCGACACAGATGATGACAGATATCTCAGTTCTCGTTCAGCCTGACGTCACTTATGAGGAGGTTTCGATACGGATTTTGGACCAGAAAGAGCATCAGCTGCGGAACGAGACTATCCCGCTGGTTAAAGTCGGATGACAATATCATTCAGACGAGGAGGCTACCTGGGAGCTCGAGGATATGATCCGAGCTCGATACCCCCATCTACCTGGGAGCTCGAGGATATGATCCGAGCTTGATACCCCCATCTTTTCACATGAGGTATGTGAGTTATTACCGTTCAACATATATACTATTTAGCTTTTGCTAGTACTTGTTGATGGTAGATAACGAAATTTGGGGACTAAATTTTTATTAGTGGGGGAGAATGTAAAATACCGAAAAATGGCGAATCACCATAGGGGAATTTTTAGAAATTTTTGGAAATTTTCTGGGAATTTTTTGAAGCTTGTATAGATGAGTTAACGGGAGTAAAAACGAGGCCCGGGAAAGCCTGTTTAGGCTATCCCATTTAAGCGAGGAAAAGTTTATTTATTTTTATTCTTTTCCTTTTCTTTTCTTTCTCCCCCAATCGCCGTTTTCACTCCCTCACCGCCGAAACCACGCGCCTTCTCTTCTCCTCCCATGCCCTAATCGACGCCGCGACGGTTCCCTTTTAAGTTAGGGTTTACATTTTGCTTTAGATCAGATTTAATTTGATATTTGCTATTTCAATCTTAGTTTAAGTGTGTGTTAATAATTTAATCACAACGTAGAGTGACAATGCGTTTGGGTTTGATTATTGGTACACAAGTAGATTTCATTTATGCATTAGAGTAATCTCTTTATTTGTTGTGCTTTCATTTGTTAGATTTAGATTCAAAGCATTAAACTCCCATTTACATATTAAAAACCCCAAAAATAGGAATAAAATACGATCCTAAGATTACATCCTACCGTTTGTTCCTCGAGAGATCGATCCTGGGCTCGTTACTACAATGTTATTGTGAAATTAAGGAGTTCAGTGGAATATACATTTGTACAATTTGATTAGCGGATGTGACAGATCCTCGCTTATCAAATTTTGGCGCCGTTGCCGGGGAAAACGTTAATATGCAATGTTTGGTAATTTTAGGATTGTTGTTTGATTTCTTTCATGATTATATATCCATGTGTTGATTTTATTTGTTCCTGAGTCTTTTAATTTTATTTGCTAGTATTTCAGTGTAAGAACAGGAAATTTATTTAACCATGGATCCATATCAGCATTTTGGAGATTGGAGGGAGAGCTATTATTATCAGCCTCAGTCCTACCTACCTATGGAGCAGCGGAATAGGTATGAGGATGCACAAGAACAAATTGAAGAATCAATGTGGAAATGCAATGAAGTTATGCAACAAATGAGAGAGCATCAAGAGCAACAATTTGCAAGGATACAGAATATTCAGAGTCAGTTAGATCAGATTGCATCATCCATTAATCAGTTACAAGTACAGAACTCCAGTGGAGAGATGGAGAGTAGTGATTTTGTCAGGCCTGACCCTATTCCCATTTATTCACAAGATTTATCTAATTTTATTTGTGATGATGATGTAGTTGTTCAGATTTCTGATTCTACTAATGATGTTGCTTTAGATGTTATTGAAGATGCAGGTATTGTTGCAGAAGATGATATAAGTGTAGGAGAGTGCTTACTGGAAGCATTACCTCAAGAATCACCAAGAATGGAGGATATAAGTGTAGGGACTTGTGCTATGGAGCCAAGCACCCAAGAATCACTACATGAAGTTGAACATTCGCCAGAACTAGAGTCTGAGCATTTACTAGGTGGAAAGGAGGTAACAATCACTACTTTAGGTACTTTTCAACACGACAAGGTGAGAATTTCTTGTGAATTATCCGAAAATTTCATAGAGGTACCATTAATTGAATTTGTAGAATGTGATACCCATTTATCTTTTCATGATAGTGTTCGGAATGTGTTTCTTATCTTTGCTTTTGCAGGACACAATAGATGTTTGAAATGGGTACTAAATCTGAACCGTCTACGACCTCCGAAAAAAGTTTTCAAGGGAAAAAGGATGAATAAAAAGAATTTAAGTGGAACCATGATTACTCCACTTCCGGGGTGGATTCTACTTCTAAACCTTCTTCAACCACCGGGAATTTAAAGGGGAGTTGGTTCCAATTTTGCTTTCTTTTGCATTTTAATTCATGCTTTGCTAATAAATTCGTTATACATTTCTTTGGTTTCATACTTTGCAATTGCACTTTGATTTTACATTTTGCATTTTATTTCCACAATTGCTTCCATACATTGCATTTAGTTTGGTATACATAGCATGTTATTTGAATAAAATTCTCCATGAATTTGTTTTAGTAATATTTTTAAGATGGTAAAAGCTTCTTAAATTTGATCATCAATTTTAGGTCATGGGACATGAGTGGATGCTTTTCTTACATGATATTAGTTAATGAGGTAGTGGATTCCAATTTGATTAATTGAGTTGGTGGCATGAAAATACCTAGAGAGGACCACTTAAAGCCTTTACCTAATTATTTTCTTTTGTGTGGCATGCACTTACAACAATTGAAACTCTAGAACTTAGTTTCTTTTCAAAGTCACAATAGCATATGTATGCATGGAAATGAAGGATATTTGTCATTTTTGTTCAATCATATTTTCCATTTCTTCCTCCACAATTTTCTTGAAACATTCTTATCTAGCATTCTAAATCTTGATCATTTTTGCTTGTCATTCTTCTTTTGTTGAGAGTTTTGGATTAATTGCTTGATGAGTTAGATTGCTAAGATGGACAAGGTTTTATGTGTTGGGGGAGGGGTTTAATTGAAATTGAGTTCTTTTGTGTTGGGAAGTGAGTGAATGCACTGAAAAGAGGATGCATAGTGGATTTTATTGGCTGGTGTCTTTTGCTAATAAGTGATACATTTGATGTGTGAGTAGAAGTGTTATCAAAAGCTTGGAATTCTGGGAGCTGTGGAAATCTGTAAAATTGAAGTGCAGAGACTTTTACAGAGCTGGAAATTTAAGTGCAGAGCTGAAAAATGAGGTGCATTTTGTATCAGATGTGTATCAAGATTGGGAATGCAAGATCCAAATGAGTGGGAGTTTAGTTGAAATTTAAGAATATGCTGAAACAAATGGTATGCAACTTTTTATGGCATCTGCAAAATAAAGAATGGTGATTTCAGAACTTATTCTGGACACAAAAGAATGCCTGAACAGTGAATCTTTGTAGATGCTGAAATCTGACCACAATGGATTATAATTGGGATTCAATTGATGGTTAATATTTCATCAATGGAGCAACATATGAATTTTGGGCTGCAATAAACTGTTACTGCAGTAGGCTTCTGAACAACAAGAATTCTTGAGGAGAAATTTGATACTCGAATGGAGATATTGCTGAGAAGGAAACAAAGCAACATGACAGGAAAGCTGCAGACTTAAAGAAAGAAATTCTGTTTGAAAGAAGTTGTTTTCTAGTTATTGAAAATGCAGTGCAGAATTCAAGTAGTTGGTATGAGTTTCATGAGATTATTCTGGAATTTTGGTTGCTGTCCATTTACGTGGCAGATTCAAGGAATTCTAAATTCAGATTGCTGGAAAAGTTTACAAAATGTTGAGTTGTTGTGGCTTTGTTTAATTTGCAAAAAGAAAATCTGGAACTAAGGATTTCTGAACCTAAGAAATTTGGGAGCTGCTATAGAGAGATTTGGACACTGCAAGTCTTGGTATTCTAGTGAATTAGGATATGTCATTCTATTACTATGTTGCACATTGGGAATCGAAGGTTGAATCCAATTTTGAATATGATTTTTGGACTGATCGCTGTTGAGAAGCAGTCAAAGGAGATTGGAGAATCGAATCTAGAATAACAGAACATCCAAAGAAAAGGGAACAAATGGCATCAGTTATAGAAGTTATGCAGAATGCAGAGCCACAATTGAAATTGAAATGAAATGTAAATTAAGTACCATTTGTGCAGAAATGGATTTAGTGTAAAATGTTGTTTTAATGGAAAAATGAATTTGTTGGTTCCCTTACTATACTAAACATCAAGAGCTATCTTTGAGTTGAATTGGGATAATTGTTAAAGGAAAATGAAGTAATTGATTGCAAAAGTAGAAGAAGCAGTAAGCAAGTAATAGAATTCAGTTCTTGGATTGTGCCAATTGAGTGCCAATTTCTTCATAAAATTCTCAAATCATTGAGAAACTTAAGTAAATGAATTATATACTCAATAACAAGATTATCTACAATTCTTTTCAAGTTTCCAATGAAGTAGAAATCTTGAATGTGATCAGTTCTGAAAACTGAAGATTGAACTTGGGAATGCAGAAATTGTTTAAGGTTGAGTTGCTATTTCTGTTCTTGCAGATCTGAGTTTTCTGTAGTTACCAATTTCTCCCAATTGCCGCAGAAAAGAAGGTTGCACCAAAAGGACTAACACTCAATCTCTCGTATGCAAAATTTTGAAGCTGCTAGATATCAAAATTCTGATACTAAACCTGGAAAATGTCCTGCTATTTTTGAAGCTGAAAACTGAGTTTATAGTTTCTTGAATTTCCAGAGACTGAACCTAAATTCCAAATTGCCGTAGAAGCATAATTAGTGTTCTATCAATGCAATAGGAATGTAATTCTCAAGCGAATTGGAATGGAGTGTCAGCTGTTTAAAACATTAGATTAGCAAATTGTTAAAAATCTGAAAGCAGAATGCATTAATCTACTGAGCTGCATTTGATCATGCACATCTGAAATATTCAGTAACTCGGTAGAGTTTCATGAGTATGCAGATGCACTATTACTTTGTGCACATATGTGATCCGTAAGTTTTGAAGTGATTCCTAAATTGAAGTTTTTTTTTAAATTAAATGTATCACTGAAGTCTCTAGTGTGCCAATTTTTGTTGAACATTTTTGATTGAATTGATGTGGCTGCTGGGATTTCTGAAATTCTGAAATGGGTTGCTGAATTGTAGTGCAGAATTAGAGAAGTGTTGAAACTTGTTAACAAAGTGTATCAGAAATTCAGAAATGACATCAGGGAATGGAGAAGCTGAGATGAAGCTGTTCGGATTCTGAATTTCTGAAATATAGATTGCTGAAATGGCTGCAGTTCTGGAATGCAGAATGCAGTTTTGCAAAAATTTCAGGAGCTAGGAATTGCTAGAAGTCTAAATTTAAAAATCTATTGGAGGAAGCTGAGATTGATGCATAAATTCCTTATTGCTGTGTGTCAATATTTGGGCCACAGATTTCTCTAATCAGCAAGAAGTCCAAGTTCTACTTGAAAATTCTGGTATCCATAAATCAAGCAAACGATTGAACAGACTCATTGCTATTTCCAGGAGTGAGGAAACTGAGTTGACTAACTTCTTGACTGGTAATCTACAGTATATGGCTTCAGATGGTAAGTGCATATGCAACCAAAGATTCAATTCTTCTGAGACGACAATATCACTTTCAGATGGAAACAATTGGGCAATGATGTTTGCTCATTCTATGGGAATTTATTACCTGGTCAACTTTGGTTACTTATGTGTCAGAATATAGATGTTTGGTGCACTCATGCCTCTAACAAGGTTCTCAAGGTGTTTTTGTCTTATTTGCTACTATACTCCTTGCCTTGCCAAAGTGCTTTGGAGGAATCGAGCATTGGTGGATCTTTATTCTGGAACGTTAATATGCACAAAGTGGCATTGAAACTAAGGAGCTGTTTATTTTTCAGAACTCAACATTGGTTTATAAGTGATATAATTAAGGTGATTATGAACCTTTGAGATATTCAAGAAACAACAAGCATTCGTTAGTAGTAAGAAGAAATTCAGAATTGCTTCCACGTTTGTGTACAGCTTGAGGTGATTCATAAGAAGGAAGGGCATGTAATTGTGAGGTTGATTTCTGAAATGGGAATCTATAAAATTGATTTTGTTTTGTTGTGACACAATTGAGTGTTTGACAATCAAATGCTAGATGGTTGCTACTGTGTAGTTTAATCTCTTGTGAGAAATCTGTACAAAAGAAACTTGATGGAATTTCAAGTGAATGTGACGAATCTTCACTGCACAGATTTCTGTAATCTGTGCTTACAGATTAAGCCAATGACTCAACTTCTCTTAAAAGAGTTTCTGAACTTGGAACACATATTGACGCTAAAGGAAGGTTTTGAAGTCAGTAAGATTTTAGAGAATTCTGAAATTCTGTGTGCCATACTATTATGCTGGAATTGTGTACAATCTATAGAGATGAATGCTGAATTGTTGTAGAAATGCTAGAGGATTGCAGAATTGCAGAAAGGAACAGATTTGAGGAGATGCTGATTTCTGTTATTAAGGTATACAATGTCAGGATAAATTGTAGTGGGTTGCAGAGACCGCTACTTGAAAATTCTGTTCCAGCTGCATTACAATGCTTATATCAAAGTAAATCTTTGAGAGATCATTTAGATATGGTATAGTGGCTGTTGGAATGGAGAAGCTAACAACTGATGTAGATTTGATCCAAGTAGTCTTTAAGTAAATGAAGTATGTTGTAAGCTGCTGCAGTGAGGAAATATTCAGGAATTGAGCAAGTTCGTGCCAAAAATTTCAAGGTAATTGATGATCAGAAATGAATTGAACCCAAGCTAGATAAAACATGAGCTGCCATTTACAGATATAGAGAACAGAAGCTGCAGCAGGAAAGGAATAAAACAATGGTTAGAGTGTGTTGAGTTTTTGGATTCATGATTCTGGCATTGTCCGAGACGGCCAAGTTTAAGTGTGGGGGAAGGGAATTATTCTTCATGATTTGAGATTATTTTTGAGCTTCCAAATTGCTGAAATTGAAGTGGAAAAATAGTGAAAGAATTTTTTTTGAAAATTGGCACATTCAAGAGAGTATCAAAAGGGAGACAATGTATCAAGATTCTATGTTGGCATTCAAATTGAATGGGAGGGTAGCTTGATACTTTGAATTGGTTAAAACAAATGGTATACAACTCTTTTTACATCAAAATGGTCAACTCATCAAGTATATTCCTCCAATACTCTTACCTTCTCATTTTCTTCATTAATGTCTTTTCTTTTGCTACAACATTCATTTCAATTGCTCCTTTTGCTTCCATTTTAATTCTTGTTGATGAAATCCTTTTGATTCATGTATGTTGTGTTTATAGTGGTGGAGAATTAGAAAATAAGCAAGCTTATGGTAGTGAAATGTTGTGAGTTGCATTGAGTGAGTTCCACTTATACACATGTTTGAGTGTGAGAGATAGATTAGGTAAATTCCTTGTGAGATGCAACTTGCTTAATTTTTTCGATTGGATTGAAACTACCATACCTACTGATTATTGTTTGGATTGTATTCATGATTGTTAGTGATCTTTAGATGATCTTAGTTAAATTCTTTTTACTATCTTTTAGATATTGCTAGGGAATTTTCTATGGAGATGATTTTGAGTTTTCTTTACTTTCACGGGACGTTCAAGACTAAGTGTGGGGGATTTGATAACCATGATTTCATTGCATTATTTTGATTCATATATGCATGGTTTGATGTTGATTTTATAGGTTTAAATCATGGTTACATCATATTTTATGCATTGTATCTATTTTGGACCTAATTGCAAATTATTGTATTTTTGTGTTATTTGATGCTAATATTTGATTCTTATTTTGTAGGCATCAAAGGATCTTGGATTTGGATCTATTTGGACCGAAATTAGGCTCGAATCGGAGTTCAAACGAGAAGATCAAGCTTTGAAGCATTATGGGTCGTTTATCAAGAATAGGACAAATCTGGACCATCCGTTGAAGATCTGGCCGATTCAACTTAATGGGGAGCAGATCTGAGCCATTGATGAAGATTCAAAAGTTTTGATCCAGATCTGAGTTCATCTAGCCATTGATCAAGCCGAATTAATTTGGGCCGTTCAATGAAGACTGGGCCGATCTGGGCCATCCAGTGATGCTCTGATCTATCCGACCTACGGGAGGGTAGATCCAGACCCTATATCAACATCAGTACCTTCGGATCAGATTTTTGATGATTTTTCACCATTGATTTAGCCCGGAATCATCTCAACCGTCCATTCCAGATCCAGATCTGATTTAAATGAGAAGCTACAGTACCCAGCTTCTTCGTCGACTCCATAGCGCACAGCAGCTTCATCCTGCGGCGATTTTTCTAGATTGCGACCACCTTTCCTTCTCCTTTCAATCTCCCGAGCTTCAATCTCGGTGGAGAGCTTCTCGGCGGCATCATCCCGATCTTCTGGAGCCATTGGAGGGTGTTCTCTCCGGTGGAATTTGGCTCACGGCATCTCCCTGTTTCACCTCAGATTTGGAGGTGGCCCTCCAAATCCGAGCTCCGATTCTCAGCAGAAGCGTTCGGCGGTGGTCCTTCGGCGTTGCCGAACTCCATCTGATGTCCATCCACGTCCCTCAGCTTCCCATCAGATCCAGAGACCAGATTTCAGATTTCGGCCATTCTTGGGGTTTTGGGTTGTTTCCAGCGTGCCGAGGGTGGTCCGTCGGTGTTCTTGAGCATTCCTTGAACTGATACGCCACTGAGATGCTCCACTGAGGTCCAGAGTTGGGTGGTCTCGACTTTGACACTCTTGTGTGACGGCAAGAGTGTGAAGTTTGGTGAGATTGGTTGTGAGTTGGATTGGTTAGGGTTTATTTCGTTTTGTTATTGTTTTTACAGCTTAGAACAGATTCATTTGATGTTTGTTATGATATTAGCAAGTAATTTAGCATTTCATTTCATAGTTGAAGCTTAATTTGTGTTATTTGATGCTTCGTTAATTGTTTAGTGTTTGAGTTTTAAGTTAGGGTTTACATTTTGCTTTAGATCAGATTTAATTTGATATTTGCTATTTCAATCTTAGTTTAAGTGTGTGTTAATAATTTAATCACAACGTAGAGTGACAATGCGTTTGGGTTTGATTATTGGTACACAAGTAGATTTCATTTATGCATTAGAGTAATCTCTTTATTTGTTGTGCTTTCATTTGTTAGATTTAGATTCAAAGCATTAAATCCCCATTTACATATTAAAAACCCCAAAAATAGGAATAAAATACGATCCTAAGATTACATCCTACCATTTATTCCTCGAGAGATCGATCCTGGGCTCGTTACTACAACGTTATTGTGAAATTAAGGGGTTCAGTGGAATATACATTTGTACAATTTGATTAGCGGATGTGACAGATCCTCCATATCAATGCGCGGTGTATCTTTGGATGTTATATTTGCATACATGGCTAGTAGATACTAGTTGCATGTGATTGTCGTTGTTGCACTTGTTTGAGATATGATTCTTACATTTGGTTGTCATGCTGCATACATGTCATTTATTTTACATATATATGCAATTGTATTTATATTGCACAGGTGTCATGGGTATGTCTGTTACAGATCCGGTGAGTTTACTGATCATTGTACCATGTGTCGATTCCAGATTGGGTATGTATCTGTCATTATGTTATGTAACACCCCGCCCCTCCTGCTAAGGCGACGGGGGTTACTTTAACATACATAACTACTTACTACAGTGGAAGTCTTATTTATAGAAATTAAAAACTTTTCTTTTCTTTAAAATCACCATGACTAATCACCTGGACATATAAAACCACATAGTATACCTAACATGATTTTTAAGTCATAATGCCCAAACACATAATTTAAATGTCATAGAGTCATAAAGCAGTAACATAAACTAGGCATGGTTCTTATCAAACTAAAAGCAGGTCTTTCTCCTTTAGCCAAGTCACTACCACACACATCCTTCTAGCCCCTCCTGCTGCTCCCCTAGTCCATCCATTCCTTGCCTTTATCTGTGGTACAAGAAAGTAAGCTGTGAGCACTCATGGCTCAGTAAGTTCCTTTCCTACTCACAAAAAAAAAAATAACCATATAGCATATCAAAATTACAAGACATAACGCATGGAGGCAAATTCATCATATCATACAGCATATCATGGCATATCGTAACATAATCGTAAAGTATCATGACATAACATAACATGATCATCAAATACACCCTGACATATCATATCATCATCATAAATATCATGGCACAATCATAAGGTATATGCAAGGTAAATTTCTAAACATGTATCATGAAAACATATGCAACATGTCTTGTGAAAAACTTATAATATACATACTTAAACATAATCTCAACATAAGGGGGGCCCCGGCTTGTACCACATACATAAATGCGCGCGTCCTATGTAGGTCCAAGGTAGCAAGTCTTGAACCCTACAAGGCATACATACTAGGCCCGTTTCTTAGTCCATCGACCTAGGGGCACTTAGGAGCCCATCCCTAACGAGGCCCGTTTCTTAGTTCATCGACCCCGGGGCGCTTATGGAGCCCACCCTTGGTACAAGCCTTAAAAGTAAAGTAGCATGTCATACATATCATAATTCTTAACCTATCATTCATGTCATATTCATATCATGAAAAGTGCTCCTAGTCCCAACTGATAGGGAAGCAACTCTTAGGCATAACATAAAGCATGTGTAATTGGGCACACAACACATCATGAATTTGGGCACACAACACATCATGATCACATGCATAATTGGACACACATCACATCATGAACTTGGGCACACAACATATCATAAACTTGGGCACATAGCATATCATAAATTGGGCACATAGCATATCATAAATTTTGGCACATAGCATATCATCATGCATAGGTCATAAGCATACATAAATGAGTATAGCAGCATGGCATATTCTTATCATATAATAAAGCATTGCATGAGAGGCACATGGGAAATCATAATTAGGTCTCTAACCCTAATGTCATGTAGTGGCCGAAACATGTAGTTGTAGCCTAGGTTAGCAAGCAACATAAAAGCATGTGAACCCTAAACTATTATCTTATCAAATATCATAAGGAACACCTTGAGCATGTTTAGTTTGGGTTCTAAGCTTCCTAGGTCTTTTACTTATATCATGCCCGAAACTCATCAAGCATCAAATTAGGTTATAAGCAACATACAAATATGTAAACCCCTAACTAATGTCATATCATATATCATAAGGAACAATTTAAGCATGTTTAGTTTGGGTTCTAAGTTCTCTAAGCTTTTAACCTTATCATGGTCGAACCCTAGCAAGCATGATTCTAGGTTACAAGTAGCATGAAAGTGTTGAACCTTAAATCAATATCATAACACATATCATGAGGAACATCATAAGCACATTTAGTTTAAGTTCCAAACTTCCTAAGCCCTTAAATCTAAGGTGGCCGAAACTTGTTAAGCATGGAAACTAGGTTTCTAGTGGCATAAGAGCATGGAAACCATCAACAACTTTCATAGCATTTATTACTGTAGGACCGTTGGGCCAGCTAGGAGGGGGTTGTTGGATATCCTGCTAACACAAAAGGAAAACAAACCCTCCTCGAACTCTTTAGGCTAACACTTGCATAATTAAGTTAAGCAGATAAATTAAAAGCATAAAGAAAAGCGAGGCACAAAAGATTTACTTGGTTACAACCGATGTGGTTGTTAATCCAAGGAAGATTAAGCTCAATAAAACTCCTTCTGGCGGAGAAGCCTCGTACAACGTTGAAGTGCAGAAAACAGAAGCTTAGACTAAAAGAGAGTGTGCAAGCACTGGATTTACAATCAGTGAGTTCTATTTAAGCTTCTGGACCAAGGCTATATTTATAGTCTTGGTCTGGGCGCCTGGAAGGGTTCCGGGCGCCCTGGGGGGGATAAATTTTATCCCCCAACGGTCGGATCGAGTCAAAACTCGATCCTGTTGAAAAGTCCATTCCGGGCGCCCCGGATGGTTCCGGGCGCCCCGGACAGCTCCGGGCGCCCCGGATAGTTCCGGGCGCCCCGGAGCCAAAAGTCAACCCAGTTGACTTTTGGTCCGTGCTCTCTTCTCTGGTTCAGCTCGCCTCTGGTCCGGGTCTTTCTGCTCCGGCTCCGCTTGCTTGGGTGATCTCTGACATCCGGAATAGGGCTCACCCGAACCCATCTTCCGGTCTTCTCGAGCGTGCTTCCCTCCGGCTTCTCGTCCCTCGGAATTACCGCGTGTCCCTTCTCGTCCACCAGCGTACTCATCCGCAGACTTCGTCCCTCGGTCGCACCCCGTGCCGACCTTCGCGCTAGCTGCGTCTCTTGCTCCCCGAGCAATCTTCCGCTCCGGCTTTCGTACCTCGGAACCACCGCGCGCACTTCCTTCTCGTCCGCCGGTGTACTCTTCCGCAGCACCTCGTCCCTCGGACTGCCGTCCTTCTCGCTAGCTACGTCTTCCGCTCGAGTACCTGTGCTCCTAAGCTCCTGCACACTTAGACACAAGATTAGAAACAACGCAGGACCTAACTTAACTTGTTGATCACACCAAAACAACCTTGGGGTTCCAACAATCTCCCCCTTTTTGGTGTGATCAACCCAAGTTAAGCTAGGGTCAACAATAGATATGAAATTAAATAGTTTATTGCAATAACATGCAACATGATAGAAAAAATTAAATTTCAAACATTCCAAATTTTAATTTTCAATTTTTTCTACCTCCCCCTAGACTTATACTTTCCCTTCTCCCCCTTTGATCACAATAAAAATGGGGTACTAACGAAATATAAGGGTTGACATTAAAAAAAATTTTGAAACTCTATTTCAATAATTTTCAGGGAAATATTTCTAAGTCAAGATGAATTTCTAAGTCATTCGACATCAAGATTAAGAAGTTTCTAAACAGAAAACTTTATGCAAGAAAATTTCAGAGAATTAACATAAAGAGAAATTTTCTATGCATTTATTTATTTATATATTTTATGCTTTAATCAGAAGGTTTAAATTTCCATTTTAATTTATCAGAAATTCTTAAGTCACACTTTTTCAGATTTAAAACAAAAAATATTAAACATGCAACAATTTGTATCATGTTAATTTCTATTATTTTTTGAATTTCAAGTTCACAAAAATATTTCGATAGCATAGATTCTAACTTGATAAAATTTTTCGACGCTATAAAAAATTCTTTCGATAATGTGCAAAATTCGTTTGAAAGAATATTTTGTAATTTGCAAGAATTTTTTAATAAAAATTCTAATTTGCAGGAATTTATTAATAATAGATTTCTTAATCCGAAACACTTTTTCGATGACTCATTTTCTGAATTGCAAAACTCTTTCGAGAAGGTAATTTGTAATTCGAAAAAATATTCGAAGAAAGTTTTTGACATCATTTCTAATTTGCATAATTCTTTCGAAAAAATATTTTGCAATTTACAAAAGTTTTTCGACGAGATTTCTAACTTGCAAAATTCTTTTAATAATAATTTGCAAGGCAAGTTTGACAATTGATTTTCTAATTCGAAAAATTCTTTCGATGATTCAATTTCTGATTCGAAAGACTCTTCAGGCAATTTTTCTATTGAATTAACCGGTTGTTCAGAAGGTAGAGACCATACCTTACTTACCTCGTCGGTCGTTGATTCTCCCCCTGTTGAGTTGCTTTCTTCCAATATCTCTCCCCCTTCATTGATGCTCACTTGGGATGAGCTTTCTGTGTCCTCGGGATGGATATCGACTATCTCGACAGTTTCCTCATTCTCGGACTGTTCTGGTGTTGAATAGGTGTTGGATTCATCCTCGACATTGGCTGGTTCTTCGTAGATCTTCAAGAACTTTTCCTACAGTTCTTTTGCATTTTTGTACTCTCCGACTCTGTCGAGATCTTCTTTTCGTATTACGGTTAGAAGATGGAATTCAGCTCGCCCATTTGCCACAAACTCGTTGCATTGCTTCTTGTTCCAGAGGCGTAGATCGAGTTCTTCTCCATTCGTTGTCTTTGGTGCTTCATAGCCAGATTTTAATATGAAAGAAATACCAACATCAGAATTAAGATATACCTCCATTTGTTTCTTCCATGAAGAAAACTCCCCCTTGAATGCTGGTGGATATTCGCTAGCTTCGGCCATCGTTTTGTTGCTTCAGATGGCGGTTAGTCCTTCTGAGGCGTACTCGGCTCTGATACCACTTGTAGGACCGTTGGGCCGGCTAGAAGGGGGTTGTTGGATATCCTGCTAACACAAAAGGAAAACAAACCCTCCTCGAACTCTTTAGGCTAACACTTGCATAATTAAGTTAAGCAGATAAATTAAAAGCATAAAGAAAAGCGAGGCACAAAAGATTTACTTGGTTACAACCGATGTGGTTGTTAATCCAAGGAAGATTAAGCTCAATAAAACTTCTTCTGGCGGAGAAGCCTCGTACAGCGTTGAAGTGCAGAAAACAGAAGCTTAGACTAAAAGAGAGTGTGCAAGCACTGGATTTACAATCAGTGAGTTCTATTTAAGCTTCTGGACCAAGGCTATATTTATAGTCTTGGTCCGGGCGCCTGGAAGGGTTCCGGGCGCCCTGGGGGGGGAAAATTTTATCCCCCAACGGTCGGATCGAGTCAAAACTCGATCCTGTTGAAAAGTCCATTCCGGGCGCCCCGGATGGTTCCGGGCGCCCCGGACAGCTCCGGGCGCCCCGGATAGTTCCGGGCACCCCAGAGCCAAAAGTCAACCCAGTTGACTTTTGGTCCGTGCTCTCTTCTCTGGTTCAGCTCGCCTCTGGTCCGGGTCTTTCTGCTCCGGCTCCGCTTGCTTGGGTGATCTCTGACATCCGGAATAGGGCTCACCCGAACCCATCTTCCGGTCTTCTCGAGCGTGCTTCCCTCCGGCTTCTCGTCCCTCGGAATTACCGCGTGTCCCTTCTCGTCCACCAGCGTACTCATCCGCAGACTTCGTCCCTCGGTCGCACCCCGTGCCGACCTTCGCGCTAGCTGCGTCTCTTGCTCCCCGAGCAATCTTCCGCTCCGGCTTTCGTACCTCGGACCCACCGCGCGCACTTCCTTCTCGTCCGCCGGTGTACTCTTCCGCAGCACCTCGTCCCTCGGACGCACAGCGTGCCGTCCTTCTCGCTAGCTGCGTCTTCCGCTCGAGTACCTGTGCTCCTAAGCTCCTGCACACTTAGACACAAGGTTAGAAACAACGCAGGACCTAACTTAACTTGTTGATCACACCAAAACAACCTTGGGGTTCCAACAATTACAAGAAACATCATGAGCATATCTAAGTTGGGTTCTAAGTTCTCTAAGCCCTTAAACTAATGGTGGCCGAAACATGTAAGACATAGACTAGTTTTCATGTGACATAAAAAGCATGGAAACCCTACACAAATTGCATGGCATTTATTACAAGGAGCAACATGAGCAAACTTAGTTTAAGTTCTAAGCATCCTAGGTCTTAAAACCTTGTGTGGCCGAAAGTTATAGAGCATGTAACCAAATTTCTATGCAACCAACAAGCATAAGAACATCAAGTTAGTTTCATATCATTTCATCAAGAAGGTCATGAGCATCTTAGACTTGTTTTAAACTTTCCTAGGCCTCAAATCATAACATGGCCGAATCTTCATAAGCATGGAATAGAGTTCAAATCAACATATAAACATGGGCATATCATATTAGCTTCATATCTTATCTTAGGGAAATCATGGCATGCTTAGTTTTTGGTTTAAAACTCTTTTAGGCCCTTAGATCTACCATGGCCGAATGTTCATGAGCATGAAAATGAAGTTCTAATCAACATACAAGTAGGAGAAAATGTTAACAACACCATAGGGTACATATCATAAGAACAAAGGGGAACATGTTTAGTTTGAGTCTTAAGCTTACCTAGTTCTTTTGTTCATGTTTGGCCGAGAGTCTAGGATCATGAATTTAAGTTCTAACTAAACATTCTAGCATAGAAACATTAGGTTAAGCTCCTACCATAAGATACATGTCACAAGAAATATGATGAGCATATCTAGTTAGGTCTTAAAATTCCTTAGATCCTTCTTTTTGTCTTGGCTGAAATCTCCATGAAGCAACCCTAGGTTTTTAAGCAATCTATCTTCATGAAAACCACATGAGCTATTGTACCACAGGTGATGGGAAGCTTACATAGTTTTCGCTTGTCGATCCTTAAGGAAGTGGTACCCTTGTGAGGAGGGAGGAGAAGTTTCTCTTCCTTATCTCCCTTTTTGTTTTTCTTCTTCTTGTATGAGGTAGACCTTGAGACTCCTTGCTAGTATTTGTTTTCCCTTAGAGAGAAAACCTAAACTTGGCTTTTGGAGATGAGGGAGGAGGGCTCTAGTTCTCGGTGGAGAAAGGAAGGAGGATGAGGAAGAAGAAAATTTTAGAATTTCTCTTTCTCTTTTCTCCTCTAATCCCTTTTATTCAACATGGGAAGGATTCTTGTCCCCATTCATCCCCCCCCCCCCCCTTTACTTCACTTTAATTCCCACGAAAATGAGAAGGGAGAGAGAAGAGGAAGGCAATTCACCTTTTGCTTGCTTCTTCTCTTAACCAAGAGGAAGAGGAGGTAAGTCACTTGATTTTCTCTTGCTCTTTTCTTAGTTTTCTTTTATTTTCTCCCCTCCTTTAAATAAATTTTTCATTCCTTCCTATCCATATATTATTCATTATCCTAGTAGTTATCATACATCAATTTATCTTCATTATTTGTGGGAGGTTCAAGGTTCAATCCTTGACCTCACCTCTTCTTATTCTATTTTTTTTTTTTGTTTCTATCTTCCATTTTCTCTTATCCTTTTTATTTCTATTATTTCTTTTTGATTCCTCTTACTTTCATGCTCTAAAGAAAATACTATCCATATACTTATCTTAAAATTTCGTGGGTGTTACATGTTAGTTGTGGTTTGTATAGTTTATATGTCAGGTTATTATGTCAGATATGTTTAGGTGCATTGATTATGATAGTATGATCATGTTCTTTATTCCCTACTAAGACTGTATACTTTTAATCTCCATGTTTTATTTGTAGACCGTGCACTGTCTTTTCTGTTACTCGCTGAGTTACCTATACTCACCACCGCATATATACATTTATGTTTTCAGGTAGCTTGTAGATGGTTGGTGTGTCGCTTGGTGTATCCTGTCTGCCGGGCCATACGTCACATCCGGAGGCCATTTCAAATTTTTGTATATGCTTTATTTGTATTTGGTATTTGTTGTATTTGATGTGTTGTTGTATTTGTAGTTGTGGTTGTTATATTAAGCCTAGCCGGCTAGTAGTGTGTTGATTTATTTTGTATGAGCTTTCCGTTATCGTTTTTCCACTGTGTTTTTAGTACAACTGTGTGGGATGCTTTATATATAACTGCGTGGTTGTGATTGTTTCATTCCAGCCGAGTGGGCTGTGATTATAACTGCGTGGTTGTGTTTATATATTCCAGCCACATGTGGCTAATGTATATTTTGTTTGTAGTGATGCTTCATATTGTCACCGGTACAGGGGAGATGTTGTCGGATTTTTGTCTGGCAGGAACGCCTTTTGGGGCGTGACAATTTTTGGTATTAGAGCAGGTATACGATACTTGCTATGTGTTTTAGATTTTCGAGATTTATCTAATACCAATTTAGTGGTATCAGAGCAGGTACGATGCCTGTTATTCATGTTTTTGGATTTCATGTTTCGATTTTCTTGATATGACTTTCAGGTTTTGGGACCAGGCAGCAGCAGGACATTGATAACCATGATTTGGCTATATTATATTGATTCATAATGCATATTTTTATTGGTCTATTCATAGTTTAATTTCACATTTACACCATATTTCATAATTGAATGTGATCTTAGACTTAATTGCAAATTAGCCTATTTTCATGGTATTTGATGCTAATATTTGATTCTTATTTTGTAGGCATCAAAAGGGTCATGGACCCGATCAAATCAGATCACATTTGGGCTCAAATCAAGGGCTAATCAAGTCGATCAAGCCTTGGAGTGTTTTGGACCGTCCATTGAATATCAGAGAGATCTGAGCCATCCGTCAAGAATATGGTCCATCCGAGCTACGAGGAAGCACATCACAGCCATAGATGAAGATCCAAGGGTTTTGATCCAGATCTGAGTTGATCCAGCCGTTGATCAAGCCCAAATTAGTCTCAGTCGTCCGATCAGATGGAAGATGATTTAAAACGTAGAAGCTACAGTGTTTTCCAGTGGGCTCGGCTTCGCGATTTCCTTCTACAGTGCATCTTTTTCTTCCTCCGCGGCCGAGTTCCCATTCTGATTTCCAGATCCGAGAGCTTACCTTCTTCAACAACGACGATCATCAGCTGCCGACGTTCATCTTGTAACACCCATAGGATCTCTAATAATTCATATAGATTTATGCATTATTAAAATGAGCCTTATGTGGATTTTCAAAAAAAAAAAAGAAAAATAGAATCAAAAAGAGGCATGACCAAGGTTTGAACCTTAGACCTCTTGTTAGATGCATGAATGTCATAACCAGTAGCCCCAGCAAGGGTGTGCTGTTAGGAAGGAAAGTGACAAGATAGTTAAAGGTAAGGAAAGTGAAGGCTCTCTTCACTAAGAAGGAGAAGTTCAAGTTTTCTTCTTCTTCTTCTAATGAAAAGAGGGTTTTGCTTTCTCCCTTCATTTAGGATGAGTAAAAGAAAAGGGAAGGAAAAGTTCATTTTTCCTTCTTCCTTTCATTTGGAATAAAAGGGAAAAGGGAATGGAAAATTTCATTTTCTCTTCTTCCCTCTTCTTCCTCCTCCTTCCTCTCTCCACCGAACCCTAAGCTTCCTCCTTCCTTGTGCCAAATTCAAGACAAGAGTCCTCTCTAAAGAAAAATATCACAAGGCAAGGCCATTTTCTTAGAGAATCAAGCGAGAGTAAGTAAGCATTTCCCTCACCTGCAGTACAAGTAGCTTCCACGTTATATATATATTTTTAAACCTAGGATCTTACCTTGTAGATTTTGGCCAAGATGAGGAAATAAGGTTAAGAGGCCATCTATGATTTCTAGAAGTTTTCATGTTTTATGTGGCTTAAAAATCTAGATCATGCTCTCTTGAAGTTTCGGCCATGAAAGAATAAAAGGATTAAGGGAAAGTTAGAAACCTAACTATGCTTTCTTATGATCCCTTATGATGTGTAACCCATTATATGTTGTTAGTTTAAAAGTTTTTCATGCTATTTATTGCTTAGAAATTTAGATTCATGATTGTAAACTTTCGGCCATGAAAGAATAAAAGGATTAAGGGAAAGTTAGAAACCTAACTATGCTTGCTTATGATCCCTTATGATGTGTAACCCATTATATGTTGTTAGTTTAAAAGTTTTCATGCTATTTATTGCTTAGAAATTTAGATTCATGCTTGTAAACTTTCGGCCATGAAAGAATAAAAGGATTAAGGGAAAGTTAGAAACCTAACTATGCTTGCTTATGATTCCTTATGATGTGTTAACCTATTATATGTTGTTAGTTTAAAGTTTTTCATGCTATCTATTGCTTAGAAACTTAGATTTATGCTTGTAAGGTTTCGGCCAAGAAGAGATAAAGGGGTTAGAGGAAGTTTAGAAACTTAACTATGCTTGCTTATGATTTCTTATGATGTGTAAATCATTATATGATGTTAGTATGAAGTTTTCATGTGGCTTAAAAATCTAGATCATGCTCCCTTAAAGTTTCGCCCATGAAAGAATAAGAGGATTAAAGGAAATTTAGAAACCTAACTATGTTTACTTATGTTTCCTTATGATGTGTAACCCATTATATGTTGTTAGTTTAAAGTTTCATGCCTTATATTGCTTAGAAACTAGCACCAAACTCTTAGGGTTTCGGCCTAGAAGAGATAAAGGGATTAGGGAAAAATTTAAGACCTAAACTATGCTAGCTTGTGATTTCTCATGATGTGTAATCCATTATATAATGTTAGTTAAGGTCTTCATGCTTAAATGTTGCTTGAAAAACCTAAAAACCATGATTGTATGTTTCGGCCAAGGTTTGAGAATTAGGGTTAGCTCCGTAACCAAACCTCATCAATCATGGTGTTAAACAAATATGTTTTCGGAAACCTCCCTTAAAACAGCCAACAATCAATCTCTGAGCTTCCAACTATTACCAGAGAATTCTCATAACTCTTGGAAACCTCCCTCAAAGCTCACATCCATCTGGTACCCTCACCATCCAAAAAACAGAGCAAAGATCCTGTGATTGGCGAAGCTAATCCAATTGATCAGATCGATTTAACCTCGTTGTGGTATGGAGATCGGAAAGCGTCCAGAGACTTGCGGAAACCTCCCTTCAAGCTCTGGTGGATGCGAAGATCACTTAATCTGGAAACTTCCCTCGATCAAATGGCGATGGTGGAACAGAACCCAAATCGCGATATGGAAGCCTCCCTCGATCGCTCTCTGATCACCGGAAGACGTGTAACGCCCGCCCCTCTACTACAACTAAAGAAGGGACGGGGTTACTTACTTAAAACATACATACATGTATATGCATATGAAATCATGGCAGCGGAAGTGGGTTGTGTAAAATTTAATTTGATCATATGCATATGGACTAAACATGACATGTGAACCATATAATCATATAACATAGAAACATGCTTAACATGCTAATCTCTTCAATCATAACATGTGAATGTACTAGCATTCATGCATATAACTTGATTTATCATCAACTACTTAAAACATGATTCATGATATCATAAACATACCAACATGAAACAAAAGAACATAAGTGCAGAAGCTAACCATGCTGGTTCAAGTAGTTATCAAAGCATCTAGCTAAACATAGTTCAGATGAAAGGTCAAGACATATATATAAGTTCTGAAACACAAAGGGATCTATTCCACCATGCCACTTCCACCACATTCTTGCCCTTCCTGCTGCTCCTCTTAGTTTAGTCACTCTTTTCCTTTTTCTACAGTATAAGGAAACATAAAACTATAAGCACATAGGCTTAGTAAGTTCCTTTCCTACTCACAAAAACCATAAATCATACATAACATAAAGTATTAACATGTTCACTTGGCAAGTCATAACCTAACATGTGAGAGCATAAACATAGAGTCATATCATAGCATGTGAGAGCATAAACCTAAATCATAACATAGCATGTGAGAACACAAGCATAAAGTTGCAACATAGCATGTGAGAGCATAAACATAAAATCATAACATAGCATGTGAGAGCATAAACATAAAGTAGTAACATGATCATATAAATATCATAGACATATTTTCAAGAGCATCTTAAATAAGCATAAAGGAAACCATATAACATGAACTTGTATATGCAAGATGTTCTTTTGAAAACATGTATCATGAAATGAATATATGCAAGATGTCCTTTTGAAAACATATATCATATACATACTTAAACATAATCTCAACATGAGGGTCCGGCTTGTGCCACATACATACATAAATGTGCGCATCCTAAATAGATCCAAGATAGCTAATCTTGAACCTACTAGGAACTAGGCTCGTTTCATAGACCATCGACCTAGGGGCAACTTAGGAGCCCATCCCTTTTACTAGGCCCGTTTCATAGACCATCGACCTAGGGGTGCTTATGGAGCCCACCCTTGGTACAAGCCATACAAAAGTAAAATAGCATATCATGTTTCTTATCATATCATAGCATATCATGTTTCTTGTCATATCATGGCATATCATATTCTTGTCATATCATGAAGAGAGCTCTTAATCCCAACTTAAGGAAAGCATCTCTTTGTCATATCATGAAGAGTGCTCTTGATCCCAACTTAAGGGAAGCATCTCTTGGGCTTTTCATCTTATATAAGCCTTTCATAAACATATCATGATAGCATGAGGTGCACATAACATAAAGCATATCATAAGGAATCATAATATGATGGCATAAGTGCACATAACATAAAACATACACTACAAGAAAAACCCTCATAGACATTGGTGGAACAACAACGGTTTTAAGCAAAAACCGATGTCTTTGAGTATTTTACACCGGTTTTTTCAAAAACCGGTGTCTATGAGCGTAGATTTTCGCTCATAGACTTCGGTTTTTTAGGCGATGTCTATGAGCACATTTTTTTCGTTAATAGACATCGATTTTAACAGCGGTTTTTAAAACCCGATGTTAATGAACCAAAATAAAATAATTTAATTTTTCCACCAATACTTAAAACCCTATCCTTCTCATCTTTTCACCGCATTTCTTTCTCACGCCGCATTTCTTTCTCACGCCACCCCTTCTCCTCTGTTCACCACATTTCTTTCCCATACCGCTCTTTCTCCTCTTTTCGCCTGCTCCTCTCATGTCCGCACGACTTTCCTTCTCCTCTTTGACGATGCTGCAGTTCTCTTCTTCGCACACGCCGCTGCAGTTCTCCTCTTTTTCGCACGCCCCGTCTCTGCCACCGCCATGCCCCGCCTCTGCCGCTATCACGCCCCGTCTCTGCCTCCACTGCGACCAGTATCCTTTGTCGCTTCCCTCTCCGTAGTGAAATCAGACTTTAGGGCTACGGCTCATCTCCGCCGTCGTGCCTCATCTTTACCACCGCTGCTACCTGTATCCTCTGTCGCTTCCCTCTCCACAGCGAAATTGGAGGCAGCGAGCGTTGGCTACAATTCTTTTCTCTTTTCCTACAAGAACAGAAGAGATAAAAAGGGCTTTCTACACACGACAGTTATTCCCTTTTCCAAAGGCCACAGTTCACCTCTTTTCAGCACCGCGCCGAAGCCACCATTTGTGTTCTCTAAGGTTTCTCCCTCTTTTTCTAACAATTAGGGTACTTGTTGCTTTATGAATCTTTGCTTCAGTTAATTCCTTAGAATGCCTAATCCCTGTGTAGCTTGAAGACCTAATAATAGAATTTAATTCGTACATGTTATTAAAACCTTTTACGTCATCTGTTACTTAGAATTTGAATAAAACACAAGAGGGAAGCCTCTTTCCAAAGAGAATTTGAATAAAACAATTGACGCATGTGATAGAGCCCTTGCAAAAAAGAAAGTGCTTGATTTTGTTGAGAGTAGAATGAGCTATATTGCACCAAATCTTTCAACAATTATTGGAAGTGCAGTTGCAGCTAAACTTATGGGCATTGCTGGTTGTTTGTCTTCATTAGGAAAAATGCCTGCTTGTAATGTTCAGCTTCTTGGGGCAAAGAAAAAGGCACTTGCTGGATTTTCCACTGCAACCTCTCAATTCCGTGTAGGTTATCTTGAGCAAGCTGAGATTTTCCAAAGCACCCCTCCTCTTAGAACTCATGCTTGCCGGCTATTGGCATCAAAATCAACTCTAGCTGCAAGGGTAGATTCTACTAGAGGGGATCCAACAGGAAAGGCTGGAAGAAACTTGCAAGATGAAATCCTTAAAAAGATTGAAAAATGGAAAGAACCACCCCCCGCTAAGCAACCAAAACCTCTTCCAGTTCCAGATTCTGAGCCCAAAAAGAAGAGAGGTGGCCGTCGGTTGAGAAAAATGAAAGAAAGGTTGTATTTTCACACAAAAGTACTTGGAAAAGTAAATACTCCCTTTACATGTCTAATATTGGAAGGTACACATACAAAAATTTCATGTATATTTGACAGATATGCAATGACAGATATGATGAAGCTGGCAAATAGGATGCAATTTGGAGTGCCAGAAGAGAGCTCTTTAGGTGAGTAGACAAGTGATATTCTTTTCTGATGATTGCTATTTACTATATATATATATATATATATTTTAAATGGTTGTATTAAGCAACTTAGAATGCAGTCTGTGGTTTAATGCTTGATATGTCAGTTGGATCTCATTTCTTTTAGTTTTAACATAATGTTGCAGTGCTCATGCAAAATATCAATACATTGTTTGACAATTTTAAGGGCTTTGTAAGTTGTTGCAGTTGTCTATTGCCAAATGCCAACTTCATCTATAACATGTACATGTTTCCATTAATGTTGGCTTTGGTGCCATATGTTGCTACAAAGCTCAATTTTTAACTCATTAGCTTCCAAATGAGTGTTGTTGTTGTCAGTGATGAACTTTACTATTTTAAGGTTCAAGGTCCTCCTAATTTTCTGAACATTTATTTTCTCTTGCATAATTTTATTATGATAATGCATCTGACTGTCTATCTTAGATCATTAAAATAATTATTAGTTCATACTTTAATATTTTCTAAAATTTATGGTTCTCTCATAATGTTAAACTTATTTGAATAAGTATTTTTGTAGAATCATTTTGGATAAGAGGTGGATGGTTTTGTCAAGACAAACTGAGGAGTATATAAATGGAGTTGAGAGTTTCTTACATATTGCGTTTTCTAATGCCAATGTAATGGAATGATTTTGTAGTAATCTTAACAAGACGTATTAAGTTGGGTATACCAATTATGAGATATTCTATATCTTCAAGCATTAAATTCATTTATTGTGGGGCAACCTTGTAAACAACTTTTTGGAAATTCTAATTTATCCTTGTGTGTTGTAGTAAAAAAATTTTCAAGACTCTTGCTGGGGTTTTTAAAGCACAAACACTATTTTTGTTGCTTTCTTTTTATTTATTTATTTTTTCGATAGAGTTCATAAAGTACATATATCAGTAATTCATGCTTTTTTATGTTTGTCAAAGTAGTCTACATATGGTTCAAAGGTTTACCAATTTCTTTGTGTATGTGCCTAGCCATTAAACTTCAAATAGAATTGAAGTTAAGGTTGATAGTTTAAAGAAGTGTGAATAAGCTCAGCTCTATAAAGTTTGTGTAGTATGCATTTTCCCTAGTTGGTTTAAGCGATAATGAGAGGACTGATTACTGATGTTTATTAACATATAAAGTTTGTTGATTTATTTTGTTACTAATGATGTTTGCTTTGGTGTTTGTAGTTAACAATAAGCGAAGACTATTATTAGGTGCATATGGAATGATATTGTATATTTTTCTCGTTTGGTATGATATACAATATTTTGAATTATTTTTATTAATTTTGTATTTACATTGTTTCATTTCACTTATACAAATATATACATTATATTTGCAGGTGACAGGTACTTGGATTTTTGTGAATCAATATAATGATCGAAGATGATCCATCTAATCTACTTTTTAAGTTACAAGACTTTGTTAGTTTTAAAATTTAATATTTTGAGTGTATGTGTAGATTGCTTTGGATGTAAAAGACTTATTATTAGTATTACATTTGTAAATTTGATTCAAATTTTTATTAGATGAATAAAAATATGGCCCTTTAGGTCTCCTTAATAGTTGCAACTAAGGGTTTGATGTTGTTTCTCCATGTCAAAATGTATTAATTGGCTGCTATATGAAACATGTCTATTTTTTCCTCTAATTATTTCTATTTTAACTAATATCTTACTCATTTTTGAAGTACATGATGATTTGTTGTTGACTTACATACAAAAGAAGAGAAGTTTATTTACTATGTGTAGTTCTTGTTTGTGTGAACTCTTAATCATTTTCTATTTATTTCAGGTTCTTCGTAACATTGCTCTTGCAGAATACTTTCACTGGAATATGCTACATGATTCAATAACTCATATTTTTCCACTAGATTGTTAATCTATTTTTGATTTTGTGGATAACTTTGTTGCAAACTATGCTATGAAGAGAGTTTTTTTATGTCAACTATACATTGGGATATCTGGACGCAGGAAACCTTGCTGGCATCTATTATGAACAAAGTCAACTTGACATGGCAATTCTGCATTACAAGCAAGCTATCAACTGTGATTCTACCTTTATTGAAGCTTACAATAATCTAGTAAGTTGATAATGGTCTAATATGTCAAAATATGGTATCCTTCTTGATGGTGAGCCAGGTTAGTTAATGATCGACTTTCTTGCACATTAAAAGGGGAATGCTCTCAAAGACGCTGGACATGCTCTCAAAGACGCTGGACATTATAGGGTGACTTTTTAATTTGGATATTTTTATTCTCTTAAGTTTTTTTTCCTTGTTGAATAACTTCATTTTAATAATTTTTCCCAAGTCATGCTTTGCTTTACAACCTAACCATCCACAAGCATTGTCAAGCCTTGGCAACATATACATGGATTGGTAAGCTTTAGAAATGTTTGATGACAACTGTGCGGATAGTTTATTTTTGTTCCTTAATGAAACTTCTCTTCATGCAGCAACATGATGAGTGTTGTTGCATCATTCTATAAGGCAACTTTAGCAGTTACAACAGGGATATCTGCGCCCTTCAACAACTTGGCTATTATATACAAGCAATAGGTAGAGTACTATATTTGCCTTTTTCATTGCTAGTTTGAGAGTTACTGCATATTGCCTCATTTAATGGAAGAAAGTCATATAATTTGTCTATCATCTTCTTTGCTGTCTTTGCCCCTAGTTGGAAATTGATAGTTCTCTTGTATTACACCAGGGAAATTATGCAGAAGTGATAGCCTGTTACAATGAAGTTCTTCGCAGACTGCTGCTAATGGTCTTGTCAATAGAGGGAACACATTTAAGGAGATTGGTAGAGTTACTGAAGCAATTCAGGATTATATACGTGCTGTGAATATCAAACCAACTATGCCTGAAGCCCATGCAAATTTGGCTTCAGCTTACAAAGATAGGTAATTTCTTCTTTGAATTTGTGCCGGTGTTGGCCTATATCAGTATCTTACATCTATGATTCTTCTTTCTATTTATTTGTGGTTGAGATAATTGATGAATGTTTTTCTTTTTAAGCATTCCAATTACTCATCTTGTTACCTGATGCTCTTACTGCTTTTTCAACTATGATTTTTGGTCTTGATTTACTAATATATTATTTATGTGTTTTTACAATTTACAAATCTCAAGTACTCCAGAGTTGAAATTGATGAAGTGCGGTTCGAGTGGGTTGAATGCATGCTAGATTACATTTGAAGTGCAGTTCTATGTTGATGTGCTGTTAAAAGAATGTTCTACCTTGATTCTGTTATTTATTAGCTTTTGATGTGAAAAGAATATTTGTGTATTTTATGGATACTGTTGTAAAAAGATTATTTATGTAATTTGTGAATATTTGTGTATTTTATGGATACTGTTGAATGAAGAATATTTGTGTAATTTGTGTATTTTTTTTGTTATTGTCGGTTTCGGAAATCAGATTTGTGCTGTTAAAAAATAATGATATTACATCGGTCGTATACCGCTGCCAAAACTGGTATTATTAACATATAATATTACATCGGTTTTACACCGTTGATGAAACGGTGTCGTTAAGTGATACTACACCGGTTAATAACCGATTCGAACACCGGTGTCGTTAAGTGATACTACACCGGTTTTAACCCGATGTCTAAAATGGCAGACATTTTACATCGGCTTCATAGACATCGGTCGAAAATTTAATAGACACCGGTGGAAAACCGATGTCTATGAGGGTTTTTGTTGTAGTGATATCATAAGGAATCATAACATGATGGCATAAGTGCACATAACATAAAGCATATCATAAGGAATCATAACATGATAGCATAAGTGCACATACATAAAGCATATCATAAGGACTCATAACATGATGACATAAGTGCATATAGCATATCATAGGAATCATAACATGATGGCATGAAGTGCACATAACTAAACCCTATCTTTCTTAGTTTGGTCGAAACTTACAAGTCATGGTTCTAGGGTTTTTTTTTCAACAACATCTAAGCATGAACTTTAAACTTAGATCACAACCTAACAAGTAAGACTCTTAGTAAGTATAAATGAGCTCCTAACCCTAATTCTCAAACCTTGGCCGAAACATACAATCATGGTTTTTAGGTTTTTCAAGCAACATTTAAGCATGAAGACCTTAACTAACATATATTTTGCATTCCAAATTTAGTTTATTGGTAGTTCTCATTGCAAAATCAGACTGAAAAGCTTTCAAAATGCTTGATTTGAAGTGTTAGAAGGATAGAGATCAGAAAAAATAGACTGGCCTCATTAGAGCTATAGCAGATATTTGGATAAAAATAAATAAATCAAAATTGCATCTTTACCATTTCCAGCTTTCAAAATTGCATCTTTACCATTTCCAGCTTTCAAAATTGCATCTTTACTAATATATTATTTATGTGTTTTTACAGTTTACAAATCTCAAGTACTCCAGAGTTGAAATTGATGAAGTGCGGTTCGAGTGGGTTGAATGCATGCTAGATTACATTTGAAGTGCGGTTCTACCTTGATGTGTTGTTAAAAGAATGTTCTATCTTGATTCTGATATCTATTAGCTTTTGATGTAAAAAGAATGTTTGGGTATTTTATGGATACTGTTGTAAGAAGATTATTTATGTAATTTGTGAATATTTGTGTATTTTATGGATACTGTTGAATGAAGAATATTTGTGTAATTTGTGAATATTTGTGTATTTTTTTTTTTACTGTCGGTTTTTCATTGTTTCGGAAATCAAATTTGTGCTGTTAAAAAATACCGATATTACATCGGTTTTCCACCGCTGCAAAATCGGTGTTATTAGCTAATATTACATCGGTCGTATACCGCTGCGAAAACTAGTGTTATTAACATATAATATTACATCGATTTTACACCGTTGATGAAACAGTGTCGTTAAGAGATACTACACCGGTTAATAACCGATTCGAACACCGGTGTCGTTAAGTGATACTACACCGGTTTTAACCCGATGTCTAAAATGGCAGACCTTTTACATCGGCTTTATAGACATCGGTCGAAAATGTAATAGACACCGGTGCAAAACCGATGTATATGAGGGTTTTTGTTGTAGTGATTACAATAAACAGAGATAACAATCAAAACATCAAGTTGAGTATTCCACAATTAAATTTAATCACAGCACAAAGATCAAATGTAGATACCAAGTGATTTTAATATAGAAACGGATTAAATGCAAATAAGAATGTTGCTACTGCCCAAAACTAGACAATCTTGCTATAACCGACATTACAAGTTTAAATGAACAAAAATTGCAGACAAATAAATCAAGGTTCAAATTATAGAGCTCAATCAAGAACGAAATTGCAAAGGAAATGCAGGAATGGGTTTGCAGAAATAAATTCATACAAGAACTGAAATAGAAAACGTAAACAAAGATTAAAATGCAATCTATACTATCAGATCTACAGATCTGAGTAGGTATAAAAACCACATTGCTCCGCATCTGGTTGTTGAGGAGCCTATGTTAGAAAAGAAATATTGGAATAAATCCTTCAAGGATAGTGAAATAGTTGCTAATCAAAAGAACATACCTTGACAACTACTCATGTTGGTTGTTTTTTCTCTTTCCTTCTAGCCTCCGCATTATACATTTTCAAGGCCCTTCATGCATATAACCCGTGGGAATTGTATTGCCACATCAAAATACATACATGTTTCAACAAAGGTAAGAAAAGAAGCCAAAAAAACTTACATGTTGACAATATATTTCCAATCTTGATCACGAATGCGGTGACTAAGAGGATCCAACAAAAAAATAATCTCCTTCTCAACATTGATGATAGTCAAAATCCAGTGAAAACTACACAAAGAAATATAATTAGTGTATATATGCATCTTGCAAGTTCTCAAAATATGCAAGTGAGAGTGATATATAATGTTATTCTTACTCACCCAACATTGCATGGCACAACAACCAATTGACCAGATGAGGTACCAATTAGCCTACTACTTAAGTAACAAGCCCTTTTATTCAACTGTTCTTGGATGAAATCTCTATTCTGATTTCTTAATGGTACATACTCCACAGGCACTGGATCCACCAATCTGAAATCCTGCAGTAACATCTTTTCCTGCATCTTTCTATATAGATGCCTACAATTGGAAAATATCCCAAAAAAATGATGAAATCTAAATTAATGAAACACATAAATAAAGTCCACTTCAATTGAAAGCTTACCACATATACACAACTATGCAAGTGTTTGTGATTGGCTTTAATTCATAAAAGGGAAATATGTCATCACAATTAACATGGACTGTGCGCTCCATGCCAAATACATCAGGAACTAATTCCAAAATCACATTCTCTGTTTCATCAAGACGCTGAAAATAACTATATAAGATGTGTAAGGGTCTCGACACATTGGACGATTGTAACTTAGACTTCTCTTGTCTGTTGTCAACTTTTTTCTTCCTGATCTTCTACATATGTAGATGCAACCATATATATATTAGATATGTGACATACTTTAAATGTACACAAAATTTAAACAACACTTTATCACATTTACCTCATCCCGCATGCTGATTAAGTGCACAGGCCAAGCCACATGGCCACCTACAACATCCCCAATACTCTGACATGCAGATGGGATTGCAACAGGCAGTGGTGCTGATTGATCAATTGCTTTATCAATGGCAATCCTCATGTAATTCACGGGTAATGGAACATCATCAATAAAGTTGCCAGGTCCATTAACAGAGACAATTGTCCCATATGTAACAGTCTTGTCATTAGACTGCAATAACAACATCACTGCTTTTCCCTATAAGACAAACAATTCATGAATCTTCAACATATAGTGCTTTACAAGCCTTATTAGATACTAACGATGGGATAATAATATCAATGTGAAATATATATTTAACCTGTAAAGTCGAATCCTTCTTAATAAATTTCACATCATCATCATCATGTTCTTCTAGGCCTTCATTTGAGAGGCGCCTATGACGTTCAACTTCAGGCTTTATATCGAGGAGGCATTGTGGTTTAACTGAGCAGCTACCCTTCTCCTCACTCTCAAATTCTCGACCAGATAGTTTCAACACCATTGCTTCCAATTTTTTTATTCTTTCACCTTGGTCAGAAAGCATAGCTTTTGCCTCCTTAAACTCTTTCTGTTGCCTTTCATAGGCAGCCTTATCAATTTGCACCTTCCCTCTAGCAACCTTGAAGAAGGATGATGGAGTGACATTTGCTCCTATGCCTCTCACACGCCCACCATGTTCGTTAGAATTCAAGGCCTTTGTGAGAATATCTTCAAATGGTTTGGTAAAGGACATCTTACCATCCTTCTTTTGGAAAATATAATCATCCTGCCATGCATCCAAATACAATAACTTTAAATATATACATATATCATATATGTACAAAATAAGCAATTTATGTATACTTTTGCTTACAATCTTATTCACTGTTTCCTTCAACTCATCGCCAATAAATTCCCTAGCTTTGTTGAGCCGCCCTCTCTTCCAGAGGATGACTCTGTTTATCTCATCGTCATCACATAAAACACTGGACTGTAAGAAAAAAACCACATGAAGTCAACGTACTCAACACCAACTACGACAACCATAAGTAGGAATTTAATGTTAACTAAATACTTACTATTTCTTCAGACAAACCCGCATATCCTTTTCGAGAAAGACGATGAGGGTATAAGTTTGCCTTGCTTCTTTGACTTTGTAGTTCACTTTTCCTCTACATAGTGATAGATGAATTATAACCACATATATCAACTAGAATTTAAAAAGACCACCTTAAACAACTTACTATAAAGTCTTCAGACATCCGATTAATCACAAAACTACTCCAATCTTCACGTGAAATGCAATGCCCTTAAGGTATCTTATTGAGAAGCTTCGGATTATTTCTATTTGGCTGGATGAATGTCCTGGTGAGGTGAGTTTTATACTGACGCCACTTCGTGTTTGCAGAGATCAAACACCCATTCCTCCATTTTGGGTCTAGTTGGTATGTCAACTACACAAACAAATATCTTAAGTAAATAAATAAAAGAAAAGAAAAAAATGCATCACATAAGAAAGTATCATGTTACTTACATTGATGGATTCCCATATCATGTTCTTAACTTCATTCGACACTTACTTCCAAGAGTGGTAATTAATATTAACTTTTTCCCGAGCAAGCACACCAATAAAACTTTGCAATTCAGAAGCCTTTTGGCCAACTGGCTGTCCATACTCATTAAATTTGACACTTTGTTTGACTCCCTAAACCCTTTGAACAACAAGCTTATTCATTTGTGTACGACCTCTTTTTGATCTTGTTGTTTGGGCCGCCCCGTCTGATCCTATGTCCTGGCTATCCTCAACACCCTCTTTTTGATCTTGTTCTTTGTCTTTTGCATTTGTGTGTGAATACTTATCATCATCACGTGCTAAATGGGCCTTTTTTCTAGTGTTCATAGTGTCGAAAACCTAGTCATAACAGTGAGAATTTGAAATAGAGCAGAGCATATCATTCAAAATCACAACAAAGTAAACATTCATATATTTAAAAAAAAAACTACTACCAAACAATGAACCAAAGTTACCAAAACAAAGTAAATAGTCACATATATAAACCATAAATAAAGTTACCAAACTAAAAATTCTCATTGTCAACCCAAATCCCATCACAATCTCCACGAATACAGGATGGTTCATTGCCATCAGTTTCGTCAATATCCATTGATGGCATCCCTTTTGTAAAGCATTGGTAGTGGATTGAAGGATCTCCTAACTTATCATCAGTGATGTATTCAAAATACTCTCTATTTGTAGTTGAAAGTACAATAGACCACGTGAGATCTTGAGGGTCTTCTACATAAAATACTTGCTTCACTTGAGTGCCCAAGATAAATGGGTCAGATTTGAATCCCATTTTCTTAAGATTTACCAAGGTGAAACCATTATCATCTACTCTAATACCAGTGTTATTCTCTACCCAATCACACTTAAACATTGGAACTCGAAAATCATGGTAATTGAGCTCTCATATTTCTTGTATGACACCATAATACATCATGTCTGTTATAATTGGATTCTTATCCTTTGAACTTGCAACTTGCATTGTTTGTGCGAGCAAGCTTACACTCGAGTTTTGAACAACTGTAACATTATCACGTTCTTTTGTGTAATAAGTGACCCCATCGATCATATAACTAGAGTATTTTAGCACTTGCTTGCTAGGTCCATTTGCCAACAGCTTCACTTTTTCTGATAATTGATTGGAGGAAGATGATGTTGTATTTGTAACCTACAATTCATCATAAGGGGGTTTAATTATTAAAATTCTTAAAGTTATTGTGTTCAATAATAAATATGCTAATATTTATGGTACTTACATGTTCATGGAACCAAGAAATAAAACTTCTGTAGTGCTTATCTTGTAACCACTTTGTTGGGTTTTTCGGGCCGTGAAAATCGCTTTTTCGCGTCGCGAAAACCCCGAAACCCCCATGCCACCGGATCCGTACGAAGTAAAACTTTCGGAAAAACATTACGAGTACGAATTTTATGCTAGTTCTAAACTAGGAGAAGGAATTACCCTTGATGCGAAGCCCTTCGCGTATCCCGCTCTTCCAAGTGATGCCGGATCTCGAGGTTGTCAAGTGTACAACCCTCTAGAAGTATCCACACGAACTATTAGGTGGAGAAAACCTAACACAAAGGTGTGCTAGCACCTTGGTAAGGTTCAGCCAAGAGAGGAGAGGGAGAGCAAGAAGAGAGAGCAAGGAAGAAGATGAAGTGAATGCCCTTGAATGAAAAATGAATTTTTTCATTCCTCACAAAAGTGGTCGGCCACCTCTTGGAATTGTAACTCCTTTTCATTAAATGTGGAGGCCATTAAAGAGGGGACATGTAACCTCCATGAGGTGGCACACACATGTGCCAACTATGATGATGTGACACATCATCATTGGCCACTTAATGCCAACTCACAAATGAGGTGGCAAATGGTCAAGTCGAACTTGACCTTTCATCTTCCTTCTCAAGTCAAGTCAAACTTGACCAAATCTCTCTCATGGTTGATCTAATCCAACTATTTGATTCAAGCCAATTTAATATAATGAATCTAATTCATTTAATTAAATTGATTCAATGAGTCATAATCTAAATTAGACTCATTGAACACATGAATCAACTTGAGTCCAACTCAATTAGCTCAATTAGGATTACTCTTAATCTAATTTGATTCATCACATGAATCTAATCCTCTTGGTTCATCATATGAACCTAATCTCCATCTAATTGTCCTTAGTGTGTGACCCTATAGGTTCTTGTAACGTTGGCAATGCCCTTAAACCCATTTAGGAGCATAAGTAATGAACGGTATCTAGCAACAGATCATTACTACCCAAGTTACAAGAATGTTGAGATCCAACATCACCTTGTGACTACTAATTGTGACTCCTCACAATATATGACAAGTGTCATTCTATCCTAGACATCTAGATTGATCAATGTGAGGCATAGACCGTGTCATCCTCTGACCAATCTAAATCTTGAACTCCAAGTAGACTCACTAAATCAAATGAGCTCAATATCTCATATTGACTCATTTGGGAATGGCCATGCACTTCGTGGTCTCACTCTATCAAGAATATCGATGTCTCTCCCGTCATATAGGAGGGATAGATCCCATCTACATCACTCACATCCCTCTGCATAATTCGTTACATACCCAGTAATCGCCTTTATAGTCCACCCAGTTACGGGTGACGTTTGACGAAACCAAAATACATAACTCCTTATATAGGGAACCATGGTGACTTCAGGTATAAGGACTAGTAGTCATACTAATAGTCACATGAGAAAGTATATGACACTCATATAACGATCCATGATACTTTCTCATGGCGGGTCATTCAGTATACATTCTCCAATGCATACTCATGTGTCAACTTGATATCTCCATATCCATGACTTATGAGATCAAGTCATCGAGTTGACCTACATGCTAGTCTTATTGCATTAACATTGTCCCTAAATGTTAATACTCGACTAGGAATGATTAAGAGTAGTGTTCCCTATATCATCTCACTATCGATTCAACCAATCGATTGATATAGGTAAGAACCTTTTACTCAAGGACGCTATTATACTTAGTTTATTTGGCACAAATACAAGTAAGTATAATAACCAAAAAACAAATGCCTTTATTTATATAAGAATATGATACAACAAGTCCATAATACAATCATCAAATGATTGGCTCTAGGGCTCTAACTAACAATCTCCCACTAGCACTAGTGCCAATCAGTGTAGGATCTAAGCCCCAATGACCTAGTGTGACCATCATGCTTCCTCTGTGCCAAAGCCTTGGACAAGGGATCTGCGATGTTAGCCTCTGTGAGTACTCTGCAAATCTTCACATCTCCTCTCTTGATAATCTCTCGAATGAGATGGAAGCGCCGTAGTATGTGTTTGGTCTGCTGGTGTGAGCGAGGTTCCTTAGCCTGTGCTATAGCTCCATTGTTGTCATAATAGAGCTCAATAGGGTCAGCGATACTAGGAACCACCCCAAGTTCAGTGATGAACTTGCGGATCCAAACTGCCTCCTTTGCTACCTCTGATGCAGCAATGTACTCGGCCTCTGTCGTAGAATCAGCGACTGTGTCTTGCTTTGAACTCTTCCAGCTCACAACACCACCATTAATGCAAAACACGAACCCTGACTGCGATCGATAATCATCTTGGTCGGTCTGAAAGCTAGCATCACTGTAACCCTTTACAGCTAGCTCATCATTGCCTCCATATATCAAGAAATATTCTTTAGTCCTTCTTAAGTACTTAAGAATATTCTTGACCGCTATCCAGTGACTTTCACCTGGATCTGACTGGTATCTGCTGGTCATTCTCAAAGCATACGAGACATCAGGTCGAGTACATAGCATGGCGTACATGATATATCCTATGGCTGAGGCATAAGGGATCTGATCCATGCGGTCTCTCTCCTCTCTAGAAGAGGGACATTGAGTCTTCGAAAGACTCACGCCATGTGACATCGACAGAAATCCCTTCTTGGAGTTCTGCATGGCAAACCGAAGGAGTACCTTGTCAATATATGTACTCTGACTTAGGCCAAACAATCTCTTAGATCAATCTCTATAGATCTGTATGCTAAGAATGCGAGATGCTTCACCTAAGTCCTTCATTGAGAAACAACTCCCTAGCTAGGTCTTGACAGACTGAAGCAAAGGGATGTCCTTCCCAATGAGTAGTATGTCATCCACATACAATATGAGGAAGATAACTATATCCCCTACAACCTTCTTGTACACACAAGGTTCATATTCATTTTTGATGAAACCAAACTGTTCGATCGCATCATCAAATCAAAGATTCTAGCTCCGAGAAGCTTGTTTTAGTCCATAAATGGACCTATGCAGCTTGCATACTCTGCCAGTATGTTGTGGATCTACAAAACCCTCAGGTTGTGTCATGTACACATCCTTGAGTTGGTTTCCATTCAGAAGCGCGATTTTGACATCCATCTGCCATATCTCATAGTCATGGTATGCTGCAATAGCAAGCATGATCCGAATGGACTTAAACATCGCGACTGGAGAAAAGGTTTCATCATAGTCAATACCATGAATCTGCTTGAAACCTTTAGTTTTCAAGCGACCCTTATAGATAAGTCCATCCATGTCAGTCTTTCTCTTAAAGACCCACTTACACCCTATGGGTTTTACCCCTTCAGGTGGATCACCCAAAGTCCATACTTGGTTAGTGCACATGGATTCCATCTCAGATCTCATGGCTTCTAGCCATTTCTCAGAATCTGGTCTCATCATAGCTTCCTGATAGGTGGTAGGCTCATCTTCTATGAGCACAACGTCATCATGGTCAGACAAGAGAAATGAGTATCTCTCAGGCTGACGACGTACCTTATCAGACCTGCGAAGAGGTATGTCTACTTGAACTGGTTGTTGTTCCTCAACTCTTTGTAGAACAACATCATCCACAACACTTTGTGGTTCCAGTTCAATTTCCATCGAGGCTTCAGTGCTATGGTCTGCATCTTGAACTTCTTCAAGATCGAACGTACTCCCACTAGTCTTTCTAGAAACAAAGTCTCTTTCTAGAAAGACCCTAGTCTTTTCCACAACTATCTTGTGCTGACTGGGAATGTAGAAGTAATATCCCTTAGTTTCCTTGGGATATCCAATAAAGTAGCACTTGTCGGATTTGGGTCCTAATTTGTCTGAGACTTGACGTCTAACGTAAGCCTCACAACCCCAAATCCTCATGAAAGACACCTGGGCATCTCTCCCAGTCCATATCCTATATGGTGTCTTTATCACGACCTTGGATGGAACTCGGTTGAGTATAAAAGCTACCGTGTCTAGAGCATAGCCCCAAAGGAATGTCGGAAGATCTGTGTGACTCATCATAGATCGTACCATATCTAATAGGGTACGATTCTTCCTTTCGGATACACCATTCCACTGTGGTGTTCCAGGAGGAGTGAGTTGGGATAGAATCCCACACTTAGCTAGATAGTCACGAAACTCATGGCTAAGGTATTCTCCACCTCGATCTGATCGAAGTATCTTAATACTCTTGTCAAGCTAGTTTTGTACTTCATTCTTGAATTCTTTGAACTTTTCAAACGATTCTGACTTATGTGTCATCAAGTACACATAACCATATCTACTGAAGTCATCAGTAAATGTGATGAAGTACCTATAACCGCCTCTAGCAGCGACATTGAAAGGGCCACATACATCACTATGTATAAGTCCTAACAAATCAGTCGCTCTTTCGTTGTGCCCACTAAAGGGAGTCTTGGTCATCTTGCCTAGTAGGCATGACTCACACGTCTCATAAGATTCAAAATCAAATGAGTCCAGCAAACCTTCCTTATGGAGCTGGGATAAGCGCTTGTCATTTATATGACCTAAGTGACAGTGCCAGAAATAGGTTTGGTTCATGTCATTTGACTTGAACCTCTTGGTATTTATGATATAGATAGGGCTTTCAAGATCTAGAATGTAGAGTCCGTTCATCAGAGGTGCACTACAAAAGAACATATCTTTTAAATAAACTAAACAACATTTGTCCTTTATTATAAAAGAGAAACATTTCTTGTCCAAACAAGAAACTGAAATTATGTTCTTAGTTAAAGCAGACACATAATAACAATCATCCAACTCTAGTACAAACCCAGAGGGCAGAGATAGAAAATAAGTCCCTACAGCAACAGCAGCAACCCGTGCTCCATTGCCTACACGTAGGTCCACCTCGCCCTTTGCCAATGCCCTGCTATTTCTCAGCACTTGCACATTAGTACAAATGTGAGAAGCACATCCGATATTTAATACCCATGATGAAGAAATAGATAGATTGATTTCTATAACATATATACCTAAAGTGGAAGTCTCACTTCGCTTCTTCTTAAGATCTTCCAGGTACACCTTGCAGTTCCTCTTCCAATGCCCGGTCTGACCACAGTGGAAGCAGGTAGCATCCTTGGTGACCCCTCCTTTAGGCTTCAGTGTCTTGCCTTTGCCCTTGGCTTGGGACTTTCCTTTGCCTTTGGGCTTGCCCTTGCCCTTGTGTTTCCGAACCATCAGAACAGAGTGGGGCTTAACCTTCTTAAGGTTCAGCTCAGCAGTTCTTAACATGCTTAGCAGCTCGGGCAGTGACTTGTCAATTTCGTTCATGTTGTAATTTAGAACGAATTGACTATAACTATCCGGCAAGGATTGCAAGATCTGATCAGTGGCCAGCTCTTGGCCAAGAGGGAACCCCAACCTCTGTAGGTTTTCTATGTACCCAATCATTTTGAGTACATATGGGCCTACGGGAGCCCCATCTGACATCTTGCACTGAAATAGTGCCCTTGAGATCTCAAATCTCTCGTGCCTCGCTTGTCCTTGATACAGTTGATGAAGATGTTCAACCATATCGTAAGCGCCCATCAACTCGTGTTGCTTCTGAAGCTCAGAGTTCATGGTCGCGAGCATTAGACAAAACACATCTAATGCATCATCTTGATGCTTCTTGTAAGCATCTTTGTCTGCTCGCGTGACATTGGCAGGAGGAGCCTCCGTAATGGGCTGCTCCAGAATGTATAGTTTACGTTCCTGGGTGAGAACTATTCTCAAGTTCCTGTACCAGTCCAGGAAATTTGCTCCGTTGAGCTTGTCCTTCTCAAGGACAGAACGTAGGGAGAAAGAGTTCATATTCGATGTCATGGTAATCTACAACAGAAATTAAAGCAGAAAGTAAATATCATATTCTTTTAATCATTTAATTAGGCCTTTAACTAAATGATGCTCCCACTGAATTCTATAATTTATGTGGGACAAGATCCACATCATACTACGCCTTGAGTTAGCTTTGGCTAAATCGCCCAAGACTTAGTATGATCGGTAGGTAACGATTTACCAATTACATCTCTATGCAACTCTTGTTTATAGGATCATTATCCGTAATTATATTAAAACTTGAGTTAGCTTTAGCAAATATGCCCAAGAATTAATATAAATGTGATTATGTCCTATATTCCAACCGTTGGAAGAATGCCTATAGTTGTACTCGATCCAACCGAGTTAACTAGGAATACTCAATCTAATTGAGTTTGTACTCGCCCATGCGTTGATAATCGGGACCAAGATTGTCCCTCCGTACCCTACCAAGATAATATGTGTTGCTCTGCTTTGGCAGATTCAACAACACATGTGATCGAGGTAGTTATAGGTATCACGGCACGGTAGGCATTTGAGTTGACGCGATTGAGATCTAATCTAATCGAGAGGGTGCATCTTGTACATGATTTAGATCTAATCTAATCGTTAGGCACTAATTAATTACTAATTATGCATCACATACACACAAGCAATTAATTAAATTATTTGTGATTAGTCATGGCCCTACTACGATCTTCTCAAGCCAATGAGAAGATCGGATGGTCAACCTAAGGTCAACAGCTTCTCAAGCTCCTCCCTTTGACCACCTTGTGTTGCTCGCGCCCTCCTCGTAACTCCGTCTCAAGTGGACCTTCCACCGCTCCAATTTTGTACATTACAATTTTTGAAACTTGAGTTACATTCGAGTCTAAACTAATTTACAACAAGAATATAAAAATAGAGAAAGGCACGATGCGCAGGTCACGAATCAAATATACATCACGCACATCACATGACGGCACGCAGGCCGTATTATGAATTACAACACATTTCTAATCAAATTGGGTCTTTTTGGGCCATGACTATCACAAAATAATATATAATTCTAAATTAAATATTTTCTATAATTTTCTGCAATTTTTACTATAATATTTACAATTTTTATGAGTAAAATTCCTGACGGTTCCGTTTAGCGGGTTTTCGGGCGCAATCGCGGAACGAATCCCCTTGCGGGGCCAGGGACAGCGCCCCTACCGGCGATATAACCATCGCGAGTGTTCCTTAGTGATCCTACAGTGCCTTAGCCCGCTGTCCCAAAAAGATTTGGGGCGAAACCTTGCCGTTTCGGAAAAATCTTCTCGGTAGTCGAAGCCTACAAGTGTTGAAACACTTGTGCTTCGCTTCTACGAGAAAAATACCAATAAAATCTATAAAAATCCTAAATTTACAGAAAATTACAGAACCTACATTTTTCATAAAAATGCAAACTAAACTCGTACAAGACATCGCACGTGGCTCTGATACCACTGTTGGGTTTTTTGGGCCGCGAAAACCCCGAAACCCCCATGCCACCGGATCTGTGCGAAGTAAAACTTTTGGAAAAACATTACGAGTATGAGTTTTATGCTAGTTCTAAACTAGGAGAAGGAATTACCCTTGATGCGAAGCCCTTCGCGTATCCCGCTCTTCCAAGTGATGTCGGATCTCGAGGTTGTCAAGTGTACAACCCTCTAGAAGTATCCACACGAACTATTAGGTGGAGAAAACCTAACACAAAGGTGTGCTAGCACCTTGGTATGGTTCAACCAAGAGAGGAGAGGGAGAGCAAGAAGAGAGAGCAAGGAAGAAGATGAAGTGAATGCCCTTGAATGAAAAATGAATTTTTTTCATTCATCACAAAAGTGGCCGGCCACCTCTTGGAGTTGTAACTCCTTTTCATTAAATGTGGAGGCCATTAAAGAGGGGACATGTAACCTCCATGAGGTGGCACACACATGTGCCAACTATGATGATGTGGTACATCATCATTGGCCACTTAATGTCAACTCACAAATGAGGTGGCAAATGGTCAAGTCAAACTTGACATTTCATCTTCCTTCTCAAGTCAAGTCAAACTTGACCAAATCTCTCTCATGGTTGATCTATCCAACCATTTGATTCAAGCCAATTTAATATAATGAATCTAATTCATTTAATTAAATTGATTCAATGAGTCATAATCTAAATTAGACTCATTGAACACATGAATCAACTTGAGTCCAACTCAATTAGCTCAATTAGGATTACTCTTAATCTAATTTGATTCATCACATGAATCTAATCCTCTTGGTTCATCATATGAACCTAATCTCCATCTAATTGTCCTTAGTGTGTGACCCTATAGGTTCTTGTAACGTTGACAATGCCCCTAAACTCATTTAGGAGCATAAGTAATGAGCGGTATCTAGCAACACATAATTACTACCCAAGTTACAAGAATGTTGAGATCCAACATCACCTTGTGACTACTAATTGTGACTCCTCACAATATATGACAAGTGTCCTTCTATCCTAGACATCTAGATTGATCAATGTGAGGCATAGACCGTGTCATCCTCTGACCAATCTAAATCTTTAACTCCAAGTAGACTCTCTAAATCAAATGAGCTCAATATCTCATATTGACTCATTTGGGCATGGCCATGCACTTCGTGGTCTCACTCTATAAAGAATATCGATGTCTCTCCCGTCATATAGGAGGGATAGATCTCATCTACATCACTCACATCCCTTTGCATAATTCGTTACATACCCAGTAATCGCCTTTATAGTCCACCCAGTTACGGGTGATGTTTGATGAAACCAAAGTACATAACTCCTTATGTAGGGAACCATGATGACTTCAGGTCTAAGGACTAGTAGTCATACTAATAGTCACATGAGAAAGTATATGACACTCATATAACGATCCATGATACTTTCTCATGGCGGGTCATTCAGTATACATTCTCCAATGCATACTCATGTGTCAACTTGATATCTCCATATCCATGACTTATGAGATCAAGTCATCGAGTTGACCTACATGCTAGTCTTATTGCATTAACATTGTCCCTAAATGTTAATACTCGACTAGGAATGATTAAGAGTAGTGTTCCCTATATCATCTCACTATCAATTCAACTAATCGATTGATATAGGTAAGAACCTTCTACTCAAGGACGCTATTATACTTAGTTTATTTGGCACCAATACAAGTAAGTATAATAACCAAAAAATAAATGTCTTTATTTATATAAGAATATGATACAACAAGTTCATAATACAATGATCAAATGATTGGCTCTAGGGCTCTAACTAACACACTTTGCACCTTTAATTGGAAATTTTTGCTTCAAGTGTGTCATATGTTCCCTAATCAAAAAAATTTGAAGAGATTAATCAAATATTTTTTAAAACAATTTCAGGAGATTATTACTGAACTATAGGGCTTACACAATGTAAGGATCAACCTCAGCTTCATTTTCCAATACATAACGATGTGCTTGTTCCCACTCATCGTGACAACAGAAGTGCACCTTGGCACCTGACAAGGACTTAGTGAGTATTGTTTCATGATGCTTTGATGGAATCCTTATCGTATTCTTATTAGATAGAAATTTTGAGCAAAACTCTACAGCTTCTTTAGCAATATAACATTCAGCCATGCATCCTTCTGGTCGATTTCTATTCCGCACATAACCTTTCAATGTTTTCATATATCTTTCAAATGGAAACATCCATCTATACCAAACTGGTCCACACAACTTGACCTCACGCACGAGATGAACTGTTAAGTGAACCATTATATCAAAAAATGAAGGTGGAAAATACTTTTCAAACAGACACAACGTCGTCACAATTTCTATTTGTACATTATCCAACTTTGAGGCATCTATTACTTTGTTACATAACACATTGAATAAGAAACAAAACCTTGTGATAGCATTTCTGACATGCTTGGGTAGAACACCACGGATGGCAATTGGAAGCAAATGTTGCATTAAGGTGTGGCAATCATGTGATTTAAGACCAACCAGTTTTAGGTCCTTCATTGAGACAAGGTTTTTGATGTTGGAGGAGTAACCCGTGGGAACCTTAATTCCGAACAATGAATTACAAAGTCTTCTTTTCTCATCCTTGCTTAATGTATAACATGCTGGGGGCAAAAATGTCCTTTTCTCCCCTTTTTGTGGTGGTAATTCTCCCCTAATTTTCATATCCACTAGGTCGTTTCTTGTTGCAATTCCATCTTTTGTCTTTCCTGGCATATCAAGTAATGTACCAATCAAAATTTTGCAAACATTTTTCTCTATGTGCATCACATCAAGAACATGTCAAACATGCAGATCTTTCCAATACTCAAGTTCAAAGAATATCGATTTCTTTTTCCAGCAGGACTTACCATCATTTTCCTTTGATTGAAGATTTGCTCTAATTTTTCCCCATCGGCATGTAATTCCTTCTACTATTTTTAAAACTTCATCACTGCTTAGTGGTTTTGGGGCCATAGTAAAGTCTTGTGTCCCATCAAATGCCTTCTTCTGCCTTCGATAAGGATGATCTCTACGAAGAAACCGTCTATGACCTTTTACTATGCTTCAACCTTTTTGCACAAGTTTTCTCACCACAGATAGGGCATGCTTGATATCCTTTTACAGTGCATCCTGTCAGGTTTCCATATGCCGGAAAATCATTAATTGTCCACAATAGGATAGCTCTAAGCAAGAATCTTTCTTCTCGGTGGGCATCATATGCTTCAACACCAACTCCCCATAATTCTTTTAAATCATCAATCAAAGGCGCCAAGTACACATCAATGTCGTTTCCCGGCTGTTTAGGACCAGAAATCAACAACGTGAGCATCATATATTTTCTCTTCATACACAACCATGGAGGAAGGTTATAGGTGATCATTATAACTGGCCAACAACTATATGTAGAACTCATCAAACTATGAGGATTGATCCCATCAACTACTATGTCCAACCTTAGATTTCTTGTCTCAGAAGCAAAATCTGGCCAATTATGATCCACAAGTCTCCAACAAGGTGCATCAGCTGGATGTCGCATATAGGCATCACATACTCTTTTATTAGCATGCCAAATTAACTCCTTAGATATTTCCTTGCTCCGAAACATTCTTTGAAATTTAGGAATAGGAGGAAAGTACCATAAAATTTTTGCAGGGACTCCTTCAATTATCCTAGAATTCTTGGCCAACTTCCACCTTGACAACCCACAAGTAGGACAATCGATAAAATCCTCATACTCCTTCCAGTATAAGACACAATCATTAGGGCAAGCATGTATTTTCTTATAAGTCATCCCCATTGCACATAAGCTTTTCTTTGCATCATTTAAAGATAAAGGCAATTCATTGTCAACGGGAAGCATTTCTCCAAACAAGACAAGTAGTTCAGTAAAACTATTATCACTCCAGCTGTATTTCGCTTTCAAGTTATATAATTGTACAATTGCAGATAACTTTGTAAATTTAGTACACCCAACATACAGGAGTTTCTCAGCATCCTCAAGTAATTTTATAAATTGATCTGGATTCTCTGAACTTTCATATGCAGCGTGTACCATATCTATAGGTTTATCAGCAAAATAGTTTTCACTTTCTCCAGCTGCATCATTCTCTTTCTTTAAATCTCCTAATACAGATTCTTCCTCATGCCATATCCATTTTTTGTATGTTAAGTCTATACCATTACAGTACACATGTGCCCTTATGCTGTTAATATTATTGTTCCATAGATTGCCACATTTCGTACAAGGACAAGGTATACTAGTAGGATTAGTAGCATGTTGCAGCGCAAATTGCAAGAAAGATTCTAGTCCAAGTTCAAACTCATGTGATAATCTATCCTTTGCCATCCCTGCCTTGTCCATTTTGTTGTACTAATGAATCTAAAATCAATCAAAAATATCAAGACAATTACAACAATGAGCCAAAATTCTTAATCCATCATTATACAAATAAATTAACTATGCGGGTCCTCCAAGAAACCAACTACGCTTACCAAGAAAAGGATACGAATAAATTTCATAAACCAGAAACCAACTACTTCATCATTATACCAATAAATTTCTAAACCAGAAACCATGACATATCAGTGAAAAGAATTAGCATAGACATAAAAGAAACTTGATAGTTCAAGGATTACATAAAACCAACTTAGCAACAGGAACTAACAACTCCTCAATCTATCAAACAAAAATGATAAAATCAACTCAAGGTAGTGTTTGAGGAAATTCATCAAACACATTGCATGCATCAATCAATTAATACTTGCAAACAAGAGATCAAGAAGATGAAACTGTCGAAGACGAGGAAGAACTTCAGTAGCGACGATGTATAAAGGAAAAATTATCGGAATGTGAAGAAGGACTCGAGCAGTGGCAGTGAATGCTGGACTGGAGATGGATGAAGGAAAAACTACTGGAATGCGAAGAAGGCCTCCTCTTCTCAACCAAAGGGAGGAGTTGGAGGAGATGCGGTGTGGTTGGACGGAGAAGAAAGGGCGTCGTGTCTTGATCCTGATCGGGAGAGGAAGGGGCATCGATCTAGGAAGGGGGAAGAGGGAGATGAGGTTGAGACAGATGGTCGGAGGTTTAGGTTTAGGTTTAGGCTGAGAGAGATGGTCAGAGGTTTAGGTTTAGGTTTAGGCGAGAGAGATGGTCGCGCGGAGGAAGGGGCGCGATATAGATTTAGGTTTGGAGGGAACTTCACAGTGTTGTAAATTTTGGCTGGTGAGAAAATTAAAATATTTTATTTTGGTTCATTAACACCAGGTTTTAAAAACCGCTGTTAAAATCAGTGTCTATTAACGAAAAAAAGGGTGCTCATAGACATCGCCTAAAAAACCGATGTCTATGAGCTAAAATCTACGCTCATAGACACCGATTTTTGGAAAAACCGGTGTAAAATACTCAAAGACATCGGTTTTTGCTTAAAACCGTTGTAGTTCCACTGATGTCTATGAGGGTTTTTGTTGTAGTGAATTGAGAATTGAAAGCTTGGTGATTGGGTGAGTGAAGAATTAGAGTGTGATGGTGAATTAAATGTTGATTTCGGTTTGGCAATTATATTGAGTTCTTGAATTTAATGGATACTGTGATTGTGAATTTTAGAGATAGAAATTGAGTAATTTGATACAACCTAATTTAATTGTGTTTACTTGATGAGATGGAATAGAATCATATCTAAATGAGATTGATTTTTCTTGAATCTGCTCTTGATTTGATTAGTTAAGATAATTTGAAAGTGAGTCAAATAGAAGTACCTAGTTTACCTTGATGACATTAGAATTTGATGTGAACCGAATCTAGAGTACGTATACACACTCACTAGTTAACCTTGGAAAAATACGACTTGGGGCTCCTTACTACACGTGTTTCATTTAGTTTATGTGAGTTCCAATCTTTATTAATTTGGAGTGCCTTGTGACATGCAAAAAGGCTAACACCAGACATCTCCAGGCTATAGGAGGTATGCATGCATATGGTTATCATACATTTTTGTTGGTATATGTACTGTTGCCCATGATAGTTAGTTTTGACATGTGTTAGTACACTTTTGTTAGTACCTGTTCAGTTATTTGTAGCATGTATTTCATGAGTTGGGTCAATCACTGATCATGGTTCACCCTACTGGAGATCAAGGATTTATAGTCTCAGGGGATTCGTCATATCATACTACCAGTACTTTTAGTATCTGTTACTATTAGTTGGTTGAGAGTTAGAGTCACATACCAGTCTCTATTTTTATTAGCTGGGTAGTTGGTGGTGTTTGTATACTTATGTTGACTCAGTTAGTAGAGTATCAGTTTACTCTTATTGGTTCGGTCAGTTTAGGATTGATTTACTTGGTTGACTTGTGTAGTTTCGATTTGACTTATCTTAGTTGGTTTTGTGCTCCTATTAGTTCGATCTATAGAGAATTGATTTACACCTGTTAGTTCAGTTAGTAGAGTATCGATTTACCTTGTTGACTTGGGTAGTTGTGTATCGATTTACCTTAGTTAGTTTCATCAATGGATGATTGATTTACTCTTGTTAGATTAGATAGTAGTTGACCGATTTATTTTATTGGTCCGACCAGTAGGGGACTGACTTACTCTATTTTTAGAGATTCTTATCTTTGGGATTATTTGTGCTTGGTTAGATATTTTGAGGCATATTTGAGTACATAACTTGTACCGTTGTAGAAAGGACTGAATTAGCCGTATACCATTATCAGTTTAGTCAGTCTATTGAGGATCGATGTATCCTATTCCATGCGAACTTTGACCATGGATTGTCTGTACTTAGTTGGATGACTTGGAAGGTACATTCGGATAGGAAACCCCACGGTGTTGAAAAGTGTAAAGCTACCTGCTTAACACTTATGAGATACAACCGTTACTAGGGTGTATAACTTGGGGAGTGCATGCGGATATATGATTTGTGCTGACGTGAGAGAGTTGAAGTTAGCTGCTTAACCTTTACGTGACCCGATACCACGTGAAGGAAGAAGCAGAGAATGCTTTTTGGAGATCTGATCATCACTTAGTGATTACTTTGAGGTGTTTGGAGAAAGAGTAGTTCTTTACCTCTTTCGGTAACATGATGATTTATAAGGCAATGACTAGTAGACTCGCCTATCATTGCTCTATGGGAGATCCTGACTCATAGACCTACCGGATGTAGTTAGATATCCTTGATGTATCTAGTGTTTCTTTATCATTATTTACAAGACTATTTGGTATGATTGATTGACGTTGAGGATGATTTTGATTGGTGGATATTGGGAGATCGGGTGTGGTGATATGATATGTGGTGATGATCTATTGGTAAATATTTGGTTTGATGATATATTTTTTGGTGCTTGATGTTGATAGTGATATGGAGAGTGGCACATGTGTGATATTTATGGATTTGGTGATTTGTAGTTGATGATTCGATCATAGGCTTGTTGTTGGGGATCTTACGGTTAAGAATGTCGGTTGTATAGATATTATGAATCCTTGGTTTTATCATTTAGGTTTACAGTGACCTAGGTATTTATATGGACTCGATGTATTTGGTATTCTTAAGAGTCTTTGGATCAGTTTTCGTTGTCTTCATTGACGATGTTATGATTTATTCCTGATCCGAGGTGGATTACGTGCACTATCTTCGCATAGATCTAGAGATGTTTCAACGGGGACATCTATATGCTAAGTTCAGTAGTGCATATTGTGATTGTCTTCTGTGAGATTACTAGGACACGTGGTGACCAGTAGGGGCATACCGTGGATCCACAAGAGTTAGAGACTATTACCAGTTGGGAGTAGTCGTAGTCTATACAGGAGACTCGTAGCTTCCTTGGTCTAGCTGGATATTACAGGAGATTGGTTGAGAGTTTATTCAGCATTATGTCGTTGACTGGACTGTTTAGGATGAGTATGGAATTTTCCTGGATAAATGTTTGTGAGATCAGTTTAGATAGTTGCACCTGTCTTAGTAGTACTTTCTAGTGTAGACGAGTTTGTACTCTACACGGATGTATCGTACTTGGGGTTCGGTGCAATTCTGATATAGCATGAGCAGAGTAGTCTTGTGCCAGTAGTTAGAATTCTCGTGTAATGGGAATGAGATTCTTTGATTTTTATGAGAGATTGTGTATGTTTCTAAGTCACTTCTTATCCGGGAGGAGTTACTGCAGGAAACACATTGATATGGATTTGTGATACATGTTGTATAGAGATTTGGAGCGTTCTTATTGGTGGATTGACATGAAGGAAGATATCATAGATTTTGTAGCTTGATGTCTAGTATGTCAACAAGTGGAGGCTGAACATCGGAGACTAGTAGGATCGTTTCAGTAGACACGTATATTGGATTAGAGTTGGGAGTATGATGGACTATGTTGTGAGATTACCCAAGACATGGATTGGATATGATGGAATTTTTTCATTGTTGGGGACATTGATATGATGTGTAGGATGGATTGGTTGTTTAGTTGACTACTTTGCCCTTTTTCTATGGATTTGTAGGGCGGATCTTATGGTATATATCTAAGTGTTTTATTGGATAGAGATCAGTGATTTCACATCATGGTTTTGGCTATGGTTATAACATACTTTGGATTAGGAGCTTCGCTTTAGTATAGATTTTTACCCTCAGACTGATGGATAGTTTGAGTGCCCTATACAAATGTTGGAGGATCTGATGATAGTGGATTTTGGATTTCAGAGGTAGTTGGTTTACCCACAGTTGGTTAGGTAATAGTGTGGAAGAAATGGGAGTTGGGTGAGTTCATAGCTCACAGAGTCATCCTTATTCACTTGGAGGTGGACCATCATGGTTGGAGATTTGTTCATTATACTTGGATGATACCCTTGGGTGTGGATCCCTTAGTTGACCAGAAAATTTGGGGACCAAATTTTTATTAGTGAGGGAGAATGTACGATACCGCAAAAATTAAATAATAAATATTATTGGACGAAAAATCTTATTGGATTTTTCAGGAATTTTTAGAAATTTTTCTGGAATTAAACGGGGTCCGTATGACCCATTTTGAGGGGATGGATTCGGGGTACAGTGGAGGCCTGTTTGGAATACCCAAATTAAGTGGGAGTTGATTGAGGAGTGAACTTAGAGTTTGATTAAGTTAACCCTAAGTATTAAATTAACCTTAAATCCCTAATTGCTTTTCCTTTCTTTCCCGATCCGATTCTTTTTCCCCTTCGCACGCGGCTTCCTTCCTCCCGAGTTCTTCTTGCGTTTCCCTCTCGGACGATCGCCAGCCCAACAGAGTAGCCCCCGGCAACGATCGACCCTCGGTAGCACCCCATCTCCTTTATTGATCGAGCTCGCTTAGAGGTTGTTCTTCCTCCCGAGTTGAAGCATCCGCTCGGGCAATCCCTCGTTGGAGGGAAGGAAGATCTGAACCCTAGCCGTCGACCTTTTCTCCAACCACACGGTGGAACCGGATCACCGCGAGCACCAGCGGCGTTGCTCTTTCGCCTCTGGCCAGCCGTCGTTGTCCCTCCTCTGTTCTTGATCAGTGCCCTAGCTGCCATCGTCGTAGCCCTCTCCTCTGGGTCATCGCCAACGATTACGACCGATGCCTGATCCCTGGTCCGACATGAAGTTTCTGACCAAGCAATATTGATCCAGCAATGTGACCTAAAGTTGAGGGTTAGTTCTTGATCTTGTGCTCTGTTGTGGAAGTGTTAAATTTGAATTAGGGTGTATTAGGTTGCAGATCTTTGGTTGTGGGGATCCCTGTGGTGTGGAGGATTACTCCACGAGTTCACAGCAGGATAGAGCCACCAAATTTCAGTAGAGGTCAGCAGCTTCTGTCCCTCATAGTTGCATTTGGTTTTCTTTTCAAGGAGGCAGCTATTGTCGATATGAAATTGGGGTAAGCTTTGTCTCCAAGTTCCAGGATTTATGAAAAACCTAATTGCTTCAATAAGTGGGATAACAGTTGGATTAACCTGTTGATTTGGTTGATTAATTGCTAAATTTTGGGTGGCTGCTGGAAAGGTGGGGCTGGTTGGAGAGGCTTGGCTATAGGGTATGTGGTTGACTCGTGATGGTTATTTAGTGATTGATTTCTTTAGTTAGTAACATGGTTGATAGTAGGATGTTTGTTTTTGGGATGATGAATGTAAAGGGCAGCGACTTCACTTGGTCTCGGCCACCATCTCTAATAGTGGGTTGCTTCGACCCCAAGCTATTAGTGGAGTGCAATGGAATTAGGTAAGTTGTGCTATGGATTTATTACATTAAGTATTGGATTAGATTAAGCATTTAATATATATGTTGATGTCGGGGGATTAATTCATAATCATGTTTGATTAGGGTTTTCCCTAATTAGATTGGAGATTTATTTAGCTATTTGCTACTTATGTAATTAGCTAAATATATTATGTGATCACAGGACTTTGATTGGAGGCGAGTGTCTCGACGTGGGATTGATTTATCTGACGCAGTCAACAGATAAAGGCGGGTATTTCTTCCTTGGCTTCTATATAGATTTTCTTGTACTTAGTGCATGGTTGTTATCCGATAGATTAGATTGCTTTACCTTATATCAGGTTCGTTTGTTGACTTCCTTCTTGATACTTTTGCTTGAGCTTAGAGATGATCTAGATATATCAGCACTTGATATCTACTCTCCTGTGAGTGCACGTGTAGAGTATATCTTGTAGGGATTGTCGGGTTGTTGGTATTACCATACTGATTGGGTATATGACGTGGATTGTACGTAGGTTGGTATGCATGTACATAGGTTGATATGCATTATAGGAGTCATCATGTTGACCGTACATTTGCATGTTGTATGTACACACGTATTTGTTATGTACTTTTAGAGGAGTTGTGTTGATTATAGGTTTGTGATATATATACATGTCTGATGTGTTTTTACTGGAGGATACATGTTGATTGTACTTATGTTTTGTGTATATGTGTCTGGAGGGATTATTGAAGATTTTTGATTGATTATACATGTGTAGTTGTGTACATATGTTTGGTGGGATGCATGGAGGTATCATGATGATTATATTCATGTTATGGGGTATTTATGTGGATTTGAGGGTTGCATGGATGATGACGGTGTTTGTATCATGATTATATATATATATATATATATATATATTATGTTCATCATTCATTGCATCTGATGACCATTGTCTCCCTTGTGGTCGAGAGAGTCGTCAGTCGGTTTGGTTTAGCGCCGCACACTCGGCCACTCATGGGTAGTGGTAGCTGGAGCAGTTGCCACTCGTCCTGTCGTGCCACCCAGTCACAAGGTTTTGTGAGATCCAGCGTTGTGAGTAATCAGGGATGCTATGTAGCTAGATAGCTACTAGCGGACTGCCCGCCTCGACCACTCTATTGTGGGTTGGAGGGTAGTACAGTCGTCACAGACCCAAGCCTCTCGGCCTTACAGCGGTCGTGGTGTTCGGAGAGGTGGCGGGGGTGACCATGGAGCATGCATACACTTTTTGCATATGATGCGCGGTGCATCTTTGGATGTTATATTTGCATACATGGCTAGTAGATAATAGTTGCATGTGATTGTCGTTGTTGCACTTGTTTGAGATATGATTCTTGCATTTGGTTGTCATGCTGCATACATGTCATTTATTTTACATGTATATGCAGTTGTATTTATATTGCACATGTTTCATGGGTATGTCTGTTGCAGATCCGACGAGTTTACTGATCATTGTACTATGTGTCGATTCCAGATTGGGTATGTATCTATCATTATCTTAGTTGTAGTTTGTACAATTTATATGTCAGGCTATTATGTCAGATATGTTTAGGTGCATTGATTATGATAGTATGATCATGTTCTTTATTCCCTACTGAGACTGTATACTTTTGATCTCCATGTTTTATTTGTAGACCGTGCACTATCTTTTCTATTACCCGCTGACTTACTTATATTCACCACCACATGTATACATTTATGTTTTCAGGTAGCTTGTGGATGGTTGGTGTGTCACTTGGAGTATCCTGTCTGTCGGACCCTACGTCACATCCGGAGACCGTTTCGGGTTTTTGTATATGCTTTATTTGTATTTGGTATTTACTGTATTTGGTGTGTTGTTGTATTTGTAGTTGTGGTTGTTGTATTAAGCCTAGACGGCTAGCAGTGTGTTGATTTGTTTTGTATGGGCTTTCCGTTATCAATTTTCCACTATGTTTTTAGTACAGTCGTGTGGGCTGTTTTATATATAACTGCGTGGTTGTGATTGTTTCATTCTAGCTGAGTGGGTTGTGATTATAACTGCGTGGTTGTGTTTATATATTCCAGCCTCATGTGGCTGATGTATATTTTGTTTGTAGTGATGCTTCATAATGTCACCGGTACAGGGGAGATGTTGCCAAATTTTTGTCTGGTAGGGACTCCTTTGGGGGCGTGACAAACGGAGGCACTCAGACCCAATGCGCAAGTTTGTTGCATCACTAACAAACCAATAATGGAGATCGTGGAATTTATTTATAAATCACTCTCCCAATTAGTTATTTAAGATGAGGATTTTATCATGCACATACACACATCACAGCAAATAAAAGCAATAAATATGGAAAATAATTTTCCAACTATTACGGTATTTTTCCATCACCTCCCTCCGTGTGCTGCCAACCCTAGCTGCTGCCATCTTTAGCCACCGCAATTGGGTCTAGTCGTCGTATCTATCTTTCCACTTTTTCCACTGCGCCTCTGGTGCTCAAATAATACTATGCCTCGCAAGGATACGATCCACGACTAAAATAAAATTTTACATACATCGATCATATATTCCATAAAGGAATGTACATAGAGTCTAGATCAAACAATAATGTAAAATCCTAAAACTAATACAGCTCATGTTGTATTTAATACATACAAACATGCATACACATAAAATGCCCTCGACATGTCCGAGTGTCCAATCACACACAATCACAATAGGCCATAATAGTTGGAGCCTGCAACCACAGAGTTAATCTATTTGCACATCCTACTATTATCCTGCCTAAAATATGTATGACATGTGCATAATTAAACTAAAACCAAACACAGAGGTTAAAACCTAGCTCTGATACCAATTGTTGGTTGCTACTCGGAATACCGTCCTAGTTTCCCTGTACAAAAATGTGTACAAGCATAGAACTATCCTAGCTACCCATGTGCTCTACTAAAGTTAAATTTGGATTGCAAATGATGCTTAATATTATTAATCCAAATTTTCCTTTAGAAGTTAAACTTAGATTGGGAATGAAACTTAACATTCTTACTCCAAGTTCAACCGATATGATCTTCCTAAGTTAAACCATATTACAGAAGTTATCAAATATCTATTTCTAAGATCGGCTTCTAGGTTAAACATGGCGAGGCACTAGACCTTCTTGGGTATGGAATCATCCACCACTTCCTAGATAAAGACTCACAGAGAAATTGGATATTTAACTTCTTACAGTAAACTAGGTTTAACTATAGAGACCTCAATAGAAACACATTATCGAAACATGAAATTGAAAAATAAAATTGATAACAAAACGATAACTTAAAACCGATAACCTATTGTGTTTGGTTTTACAAGATCTATACAAAAGGATAAATTAGTCATGATGCAGAAAATAATAACTAGTTATACCTTTCGTAGCTTATAGACCTCTTGATCTTCTATTATATTCCTCTCCTTCTCTTGAACATCGTGTGGGCGACGATCTTCCAAGAGGTAGTCCACCCAAACTTCTTCCAAAGCTTCCAAGATCCGGCCACCAACTATCCTCCAAGGGATGCTAGACAAGAGAGCTTCCTTCTCTTCTTCTTCTCCTTCAAGCAACCAGCCACCAAGAGATCACCACTAATTGATGCCGCCGGCCTCCAAGAGAGAAAAAAAAAGGACAGAAGAGAAAGAGAAAGGGCCGGCCACCAAGGAAGAATAGAGAGGAATAGAAGATGTGTTATTGGCTGAGGCACCCCCTCCTTCTCTTTTATATTCCTTGATTTTGGCAAAAAAGGAAAGTTTTGTAACAAAAAATAAAACTTCCTTTCTTATCATAGCATGGCCGGCAACAAGCTTGTTCTCCAAGCAAGGAAAGATTTTAAACAAAAAATTAAAATCTCTCTTTTAAACCCCATTTTGTGGATAGTTATAAAAGGAAATTAAAATCTCTCTCTTTTAAATCCTTTTATGGATATCTATAAAAGATAAGATTTAAAATAAAAACATGATTTCAAAAAAGAAAAGTTTTATAACAAAAATTAAAATCTTTCTTTCACATTATAGATAACTACAAATAAGGAAAGATTTCAAATCTCTCTTTTATTCCTTTGTAGAAAGCTATAAAAGGAAAGATTTTAAAATTTAAAACTCTCTTTTAAAACCAACGTAAAAGGAAAGTTTTTAACAAAATAAAAACTCCCTTTTATTTCCTTTTATGACCAATCTAAAAAGGGAAAATTTTATATTAAAATCATCCTTCTAAATTCTTTTTATGGATCTCTATAAAAGGAAAGATTTTACAAAAAATAAAACTTCCTTCTTCTTGTGTGTGGTCAGGCTCTTGCTTGGGTACCAAGCAAGGCTTGGTCAGCCCTAGCTTGGGCTCCAAGATCAGCTTGGCCGGCCCCTTGCTTGGTCTCCAAGCAAGGCTTGGCCAGCCCTACCTTGAGCCTTAAGAAGCTAGGCTTTGAGTGGATATAAGGCTTTATATAAGAGGCTATAATAGGGACCTAGAGGAGGAATTAGCTTTGGTCTCCCAATGAGCTTGAGCTTCCCATGTTCGCCCCAAACATCCAACTCAAGTTCATCAATAATAACTCATACCACTAAAGAGTCATTATTGCACTACCGCACCAATCCCATATTGCAATATGGGCTCCTTCTTATTATAAGTGTGTTAGTCTCCCTGTGTTTAAGATATTGAATGCCCACTAATTAAATAAGTTACTGACAACTCACTTAATTAATATCTAGCTCCAAGAGTAGTACCACTCAACCTAATCATCATGTCGGACTAAGTCCACCTGCGGGGTTTACATGACAATCCTTATGAGCTCCTCAAGGGGATATCATCAACCTAGATTACTACGACACAGTTTCATTCTATAATCAACAACACACTGTATAAATAATATCATTTCCCAACTTATCGGCCCTATTGATTTAACGAGCTAAATCGCACCCTTTGATAAATTAAAGAAATAAATATTAAATATACGTGCTTGTTATTATATCATGATTAAGAGTACACACTTCCATAATAACAGAGATTTTGTTCTTTTATATACTTAGTATAAAAAGAAACTACCTCAAATGGTCCTGCTCAATACACTCATAGTGTACTAGTGTAATTTATTAGTCAAGATAAAATAATACCTAATTGCACTACAACTACTCCAATGGTTTGCCCCATTCTATCTTGGTTGTGAGTAACTGCTAATAATTTATAAGGAACTGATAACATGAACTTCTGTATATATCCTCACATCATGTTATCTGCAATATAAATTAAACGGACAACTACACTTAGCATAAATGTAGACATTTGACCAATGTGATTCTTATTTCAAAATAATTGTTTACAAAAATCTAGACTTTTAGTATACACTCTAACAGAACATAGGAAGCTCAAGTCCATCAGGAGGCCAAAACCAATTCCTCCTCTAGGTCCCTGTTGTAGCCTCTTATTAAAAGTCTTTTTATCCACCTAAAGCCCAGCTTCTTACCCAAGCTAGGGGTCGACCAAGCCTTGCTTGGTGACCAAGGTAGGGACCCGCCACTAAAGAAATAAAAAGAGAGATTTTAATTTTTTAAAATCTTTCCTTTTATAGCAATCTACAAAGGATTAAAAAAGATATTTTAATTTTAAAATCTTTCCTTTTTTGTTGTCATCTATAATGGTTTAAAAAGAGAGATTTTAATTTTGATAAAATTTTCCTTTTTTGTAACCATGATTTAGAAGAGAAGTTTAATTTTAAAATCTTTCCTTTATGTAGACATCTACAATGTTTAAAAGAAAGAGATTTTAATTTTTTAAACTTTCCTTTTGTAGCCATCACAATAGAAAATTTAAAAGAGAGGGAGATTTTAATTATTATTAAAATTTCCTTTTATGCCATGACCAAGGGTTATAAAAGAGAGGTAGAGGGTGCCTTATGGGAATAACATGTTGGGACCTTGACGTTCGCTAGAGGGGGAGTGAATAGCGTCTCACTCAAATCGTCACTTCCTACGTTTGTTAGTGCACAGCGGAAACAAAAATACTAACAAACAAAAGTAAAGCTAACCCTAGAAAACAATAAACAAGAAGCAAACCAATGACACGTTGTTTAACGTGGTTCGGAGATGAAGCTCCTACTCCACGGCTGTCCGTAAGGTAGACGATCTCGATCCGTCGGAGGATGACTCCCCTGAAAACCTCCGGCTAGCTCGTGTAGCTCCTTATGGGTGGAGAAACCTCGCCACAAACTCTCACCAAGGACTCTTGAGAAGCTAGGGCACTGGTAGACTACTAATAAGGGTTAACCACCTCTATTTCATCAACCTTAACCAAGCTTCCAATGCTTGGTTATATAGGCCAAAAGTTAGAAAACCCCGCCTACCAGTCAACTGCTAAAACATGTAGTCGGCTGCCCTTCGTAGAAATTCGACCGTTGCAGCCCAACGGCTCGATACCAACTCTCTGTTCGCTCCAGTCGACTGCACCAGTCGACTGATGAAACTACCAGTCGACTGCTACAGTACTGCTACAGTAACGCTACAGTACTTCTACAATAGCGCTACAGTACTTCTACAGTAGCTCTACAGTACTGCTGCATTACTACTATAGTAACCCCTAATTCTAGGATTTTACCCCGAGTACATTCACTCAGCACTCGTTCTCGCCCGACCAACCTAGACCTAGCCTTCTAGCCTCCTTCATCAGCCTTGTGTCCCTCGGATGCCTCCCCATCCTTCACATCTTGCCTTCTGGAGCTTCCATCGGCCTTGTCATTATTGTCGGGTCTTCCTTTGCCAAGAGGTCGCGCCTCCGGAACTTCATCCATTGCCAAGTTACACTTGGACTTACGTTGCCAAGACTACATGCTTGGACTTACACCGCCAAGACTCATCCTTGGACTTTCCTCCTTTGCCAAGATCATACTTGGACTTTCCTTGTTGTACATGTATCCTACACACTCACAATGCATATCAAATACAACAATAAACCTAACTTAAACCTTTGCCTAAACATCAAAACTTAGGGTACCCAGATTGCTCCAACAATCTCCCCCTTTTTGATGTTTGGCAATCTGTTTAAGTTAGGGAAACAATATAACAATAATAATGTAAATAAATATACAATCTACATATGCATAAATCATGGAACCTAATCCTAGGCTCCCCCTTCACCTAAGCTCCCCCTTGAGCTAGGATTTCTTGCAAAGATAAACTTCTCCCCCTTTGCTAATAAATGAGCAATCGCTCCCCCTTCACCTAAGCTCCCCCTTGAGCTAGGATTTCTTGCAAAGGTATGTAGGTTTCCCACTTAAACCTAAATTTCTCCCCCTTTACCATACATCAAAAAGAGCTCCAACAATATCCCAATTATTGGACCCTTTGACCTCTAATGACCATAAACATCATGTATTAATCCCCCTTAAGATTACATACATGTTCACCACTCTTTTGGACATTTTCTAATGCTGAAAAATATTTTCAGACCGTATCAGTCGACTGCTATAAGTACCAGTCGACTGACATAATCAAAACGAGCTTACAGAGACATTCTGTGCTCATGAACAGTGCTACCAGTCGATTGGCCTCGTCAAAATGAGCTTACAGAGGTCCTCTGTGCTGAAAATTATTGTTACCAGTCGATTGGTACTCTTTTTGGGCAAAAATCAACCTTTTTTACCCACTTTCAGAAATGCGCCAAAAATTCCACAGACCTCCAAAAAATCTCAAATTTTGTGGGGAGGTCTATTTTATTCATGTATACTTGGAAAAATATATATAAAAATATATTTATCACAGATCCCAAGATTGATACAAAATTCAAAACTAGCTAAATGGTTCAATTGAACCTTAACCTAAAGTCCTAGTTTTGACTTCCTCTTGATGTATCTGCCCATACTAAACCATAATGCATTCCTAGCATTAGTTTATATGGCATCTATACATCAAAAACTAATTTTCATGCAATATGAACTCAATTCACATTTCAATGCATGAAATACATCCCAATTGTGTCAACCCACTATGTTAGAGACTTAAGTCCATCTCCTAACCACTTGGTACATTTGATAACCCATCTACCATGGGTCCCAAAGGCTCTTCCTAACCTTAGGAATCTTAACCTTAGTCACCTCCCTTGATGACTCATCCACTATGGCTAGGCCACTTCGGTGCACCTCGGGTGACACTTGGCCTACAAAACTCACATCTTAACCTTAGACACATTGTCTTTAGTTAATTTCCTCTTGTCCTTAACCTTGGGCATCCCATCCTTGCCATAATTATATGCCACCTTAGCATATTCCTTCTTATTGGCCTTGGATGACTCTCCCTTGTCCTTAGTCACACCTCCCTTACCAATGTCATGTGCTACCTTAGCACTTGACCTCCTTTTGGTCTTGGAGGGACCTAATTTGATATTTTTGGATCTTTGACCACCCAAATACATGTCAAGTCCTTTAGGTCCAATAATGAGCCTCTCTAGGACTTTCTCCATTTCCTCAAGCATTGTCTTCAAGGCTTGATTTTCCAATTCTAGAGTTCTAACCCTAGAATCAACATGTCCATCATGGACATTCCTAGACCTACCCTTCCTAGGCATGTGTCTCCCCTTCTTGGGATTAATGCTTAGGTTTTCACCCACTTTCCTTCCCTTAGGCAAAGTGGTTTAGGTCTTATTAGGTCTACCCTTAGTGTATGATTTCTTAGGATTATCTACCATGTTAACCCTATTTCTATCATTATACCTAAATCCATGATTATTCTTAGGTAAATAATCTACATTATTTCTAACAAGCATATAAGAATTGGAGATTGGATTAAACTTCAAAATAGGGATTACCTTCCCTTTTACCTTTGAAGCTCCCCCTTGACTTGTGCTCCTCTTCTTTTCCCATTTCTTCAAGTGCGCCAATTTCTTGAGCTCTCCTCTCCTTGGGCACTTTGTGTGGTAGTGACCCCACTCACCACATGTAAAGCACCTAATGTGCTTCTTCTCCTTCTTCTTCCTACAACTCACATTAGTTTCTAAATTAACTTTAGTGAGTTTAGGGTTTACCTCCTTTATCTTCTTGAGCGAAGGACACCTACTCTTGTAGTGCCCCATCTTACCACACTCAAAGCATTTGATGTGATCCTTTGTGCTCTTCTTGGTAGTTGAGGTGGAGGGTTGAGCTTCCAAGATCTCCTCTTCCTTGGATTGCTCTTCTTCCTCTTCACTTGAAGATGTGGACGGTTCCACTTCTTCCTCCCTTGAAGATGTGGATGATACCTCCTCATCTTCCTTCTCCTCCTCGGATGTTGAGCTCGTGTCAACATTCGATTGGTCCTTCTCTTCTTGGATCAATTAGTCCTTCTCCTTGGGTTCCTCCTCTTCTTGGATTTGTGTAGGACTCTTATGAAGCGCAATTACCTTTTTCCAAAGGTCACTTGCATTCTCGTATTCACCTACATTCAATATCGCATTAGAAGGTAATAAATTAATTAAAATTCTAGTTACCTCCTTGTCCGTCTTCGATTGCTCCCTTTGCTCATCTGTCCAATATCGACGTCGGAGACGCTTTCCCTTCTTGTCCGTTGGAGCTTTAAATGGTTCCTCTAACGCAACCCATTAGTTCCAATTCATTTGGAACCACATCTCCATGCGCTTCCTCCAATAGTCGAAGTCCTCGCGCTCGTATGGAGGCGGGATTCGGATGTCCCATCCGAGAGGTCCCTCCGACTCCATCTTCTTCCTCTAGCTGCTCTCCTAGCGATTAGTCCAACAAGAGCTCACCTTGCTCTGATACCACTTGTTGGGACCTTGACATTCGCTAGAGGGGGGGTGAATAGCGTCTCACTCAAATCGTCGCTTCCTACTTTGTTAGTGCACAGCGGAAACAAAAATACTAACAAACAAAAGCAAAGCTAACCCTAGAAAATAATAAACAAGAAGCAAACCCAATGACACGTTGTTTAACGTGGTTCGGAGATGAAGCTCCTACTCCACGGTTGTCCGTAAGGTGGACGATCCCGATTCGTCGGTGGATGACTCCCCGAAAAACCTCCGGCTAGCTTGTGTAGCTCCTTGTGGGTGGAGAAACCTCGCCACAAACTCTCACCAAGGACTCTTGAGAAGCTAGGGCACTGGTAGACTACTAATAGGGGTTAACCACCTCTATTTCGTCAACCTTAACCAAGCTTCCAATTCTTGGTTATATAGGCCACAAGTTAGAAAACCCCGCCTACCAGTCGACTGCCAAAACATGCAGTCGACTGCCCTTCATGGAAATTCGACCGTTGCAGCCCAACGGCTCGATACCAACTCTCTGTTCGCTCCCAGTCGACTGCCCCAGTCAACTGCACCATCGACTACCCCAGTCGACTGATGAAACCACCAATCGACTGCTACAGTATTGCTACAGTAACGCTACAGTACTTCTACAGTGGCTCTACAGTACTGCTGCAGTACTGCTACAGTAACCCCTGATTCTAGGATTTTACCCCGAGTACATTCACTCAGCACTCGTTCTCGCCCGACCAACCTAGACCTAGCCTTCTAGCCTCCTTCATCAGCCTTGCGTCCCTCGGATACCTCCCCATCCTTCACGTCTTGCCTTCTAGAGCTTCCATCGGCCTTGTCATTATTGTCGGGTCTTCCTTTGCCAAGAGGTCGCGCCTCCGGAACTTCATCCATTGCCAAGTTACACTTGGACTTACGTTGCCAAGACTACATGCTTGGACTTACACCGCCAAGACTCATCCTTGGACTTTCCTCCTTTGCCAAGATCATACTTGGACTTTCCTTGTTGTACCTGTATCCTGCACACTCACAATGCATATCAAATACAACAATAAACCTAACTTAAACCTTTGCCTAAATATCAAAACTTAGGGTACCCAGATTGCTCCAACATAACACATCCATATTTCTCTTGTTCCCTTAGGGTCAAAACCTATGCTTTCCCTCTTCTCTTTTCCTTGGTGGTCGACCCTTCTCTCTTTCTCTTCTCCCTTTGCTTTCTTCTCTTAAGGCCGGCGGCACATCAAGCTCCATCTTCTTGTGGACTGTTTGCTTGGAGGGGAAGAAGAAGAGAAGGAAGTTTCCTATTTTGGCATTCCTTGGGTGGTTGAAACTTGTAGGAAAATAAGAATGTTCGGGTGGATTTCATCTTGGTGGATCGTCACCCACACGACGTCCAAGAGGAGGAGAGTAATACAATAGAAGATCAAGAGGTCTTTAGCTGCAAAGAAAGGTATAACTAATTATTTGTTTTCGCTGCGTAATTAGTTAGTGTTCTTTGTATGGATCCTTAAATACTAACACAAAAGGCTATCGATTTTGTGTTTCGATTTTGTGTTTATATTTTGTGTTTCTATTATGATCTCTATAGTTAAACCAAAGGTTACTGTAAGAAGTTTAAATATTCGATTTCTTTGAAAGGCTTTGTCTAGGAAGTGGTGCATGATCCCATACCCAAGAAGGTCGATTGCCTCACCATGTTTAACCTGGAAGCCAATCTTTGAAATAGATATTTAATCAACTTCTATATTATGGTTTAACTTCTGAAGAATACATGGGTTGAACTTGGAGTAAAAATGTTAAGTTCCATTTCCAATCCAAGTTTAACTTCTGAAGAACAACTTAGATTAAAAATGTTAAGTTTCGTTTGCAATCCAAGTTTAACTTTTGTAGAGCACATGGGCTGCTAGGAAAAGTTCTGTGCTTGTACAAATTTTTGTACAAGGGAAACATAACAGAATTCTGAGTAGCACCCAACACAATGAATCTACTCCATAATGTAAAGATAGAGATCCAAAGACAAAGAGATCACAAACATTTCTATCCAAATCATCGAGCTCAGCAGCTTCGCAGTAGAGTCACAACAAGAACTGGGAGCAGTCAGAGGCTCAAATGTGCGCGCAGTAGCTTGTATATACTTGTGTATAAGTGCCCCTTTGAAACTGCCTTATAAAGTGCTTGGAGGGCGCCTTCCAAAGGCCTTGAAGGCGCCTCCAATGGAATAAAATCTATTCCAACTTCGCTACGCCTTATTTGCGAATCAGTCAAATTTTATCCGTGGAAGGTGCCTTCCATAGGCATGGGAAGGCGCTTTCTATAAACAGTACCGAGGCGCCTTCCATAGCCATGGAAGGTGCCTTCAGGTATTGTTCACCCGAAGGTAACTTTGCTTTTTTGCTTGCTTTCTTACCCTACAACAAATGTGTTAGTCCAAAATATCCTGCAAGACAAGTGTTAGCACAATATAAAAAATAGAGTAATTAGTCAAGGTCTTAGCTTAGGGATCTCAAATGGACCTAAACTGGAACGACGCCTATTGTCCCTCAACTGGGGCGCGTCCTCACAGTCACTCCCCTCTAGTGACTTACCTTTTGCCAAACATTCGGTCAGCCCATCGACCAGTCTGGACTTCGTGCCAACTATTCGGTCGGGTCGTCGACCTAGCTGAACTTTCGTGCAACACTAAGTTAGCACAATAGATAAAATGGTAAGGTAAAATAGTGTTAACAGAATTCATAATTCGTTGGTCCGGTCGACCGTGCATGGTCGACTGAAAACCACAACTTAGGGTTATCTCCCCCTAGGGTTGCCTAGCGTCACTCACTAGGACTTTCATTGTCTGGCTTTACTCACCAGGAATTCCTCCACCTAGCTTCACTCAGTAGGGCCCGACTTCACTAACCAGAACTTCCGCCACCTACCTTCACTCACTAGGGTCTGGCTTCACTCACCAGGACTTTCACTACCTAACTTCACTCACTAGGGTCTGTCTTCACTCACCAGGACTTCCACTACCTAGCTTCACTCACTAGGGAATAGCTTCACTCACCAGGACTTTCACTACCTAGCTTCACTCAATAGGGTCTGGCTTCACTCACCAGGACTTCCATCCACTACCTAGTTTCAATCACTAGGGCCTGACTTCACTCATCAGGACTTCCACTTTGCCTAACCTCCAATTAGGACTTCTCCTTGCTAGTAATCTAGTCCTGACTAGACTACTCTCTTCCAAACATCAAGTCCTGTTTGGATTAACTTTTGGTCAAACTAAATAGACTTGGATGCATTATCAAACATCAAAACCCTAAAGGTCAATTGCACCAACAATCTCTCCCTTTTTGATGTTTGACAATTTTCGTAAGTTAGGCTTAGGTCTTTAAGGGTGAATTCTCAAAATTAAAGAGATTAGTCACTTTCCCCCTTTTAGTCACTTTCCCCCTTTTAACCTTTTTAACTTAAGATTACTTTCCCCCTTTTGCACACATAAAAAAATATGAACTTAAACGTTACTCTCTATTAATTAGATTTTGTACCAACAATAATATTTGGTAACGGGGGCTTTCAAAATAATTTTTCAAGGTGGTGTTGTAGACTAATTTTTAAAGTTAGTTTTTAAGTTTACTTTTCAAGCAACTTTTGACATTCAATTTTTTTTTAAAAAAAATCTTCCAGTATTTTTTAAAGATATGTTACACACAAACATAAAATTTTATAAGAGTTTTGTAAAATATATTTCGCATTGTTTTCAAAGCAATATTCCAAATAATGTTAAAACTAAGAGTTTTGCAAAAGAGTATTAAAAGATTTTCAAAGTAATTTAAACGGAGTATTTTTTGAAAACATTTTGGAAATTATGTTTATCTTTCAATCAGGACTCCCCCTCAACTTGACATACCTTAGGAATCCTTATTAACTACAAGAAAAACTTCCTATATGTCTACGGAGTTGATCCAAATCAAAAGAACACTAAGTTTGAAGGTGAATTTTCAAAATAGATATTTGAAAAGTAAAAAAAAATAAGTTTGGAAAGTAATTTGCAAAATATTTTTTTAAAAAATTATTAAGTAAAAATAGTTTTGGAAATATTTTAAGAAATATTTTCCAAATAAAGTTTTAGAAGATTTTTCAAAGTATTTTATTTCATCCTCCCCCTCAAGTTGACACTTCCCCTTAACCTGGTACTATCTTAGAAAATTCTTATTAATCACCTATGTGTCTGAGTCTATAAGTTTATGGTTGAATTTAAAAGATCAAGACACTATGTGTTGGTCAACAAAAAAATGTGTATACTTTTGAAACCTATATAAGTAATTATAGTCACGACTTAATTTTTTTTTTGTTTTTTTTTGGATTTAACTTAAGTAGGATTAACAAACTTTAATTCGAAGTTAAATTTATTAAAGTTATTAAACAAAGTTAAAAAAAGGTTCAATTTCAGTCAATCTTTAATTAAAATAGTTAAAATTTTAATTAATATTTTAATGTAAAGTCAAGTTTGATTTAGAAATGAATTAATGTAGAGTTAATGTTTTAATTAGGTTAAATTAAGGTACTAATCAAGTCAATATAAGTTCTTAAATAAAGTTAGACTGAGCAATTAATTTTTATTATTTACATATTAATTAATAAATTCAAAATTTAATTTTATTGAATTTTAATTAAAATTTAAGTTTTAAGTTAAGTGACTAAGTTTCAAAATGATTTTTAAAAGAGTTTTTTTAAATAATTTTTAAAATGATTTTCAAAAGAGTTTTTAAAATGATTGTTTTTGACAAAAAAAAGTAATTTTTTTTAGTTTTTATTTTAAATAACATTTAAAATAAATTTTTTAAAAAAATTAAAAATGATTTTTAAAGTTTTTAAAATTATTTTTTTAAAGAATTTCCTAAAATAATTTTTAAAGTTTTTAAAATAATTTTTTAAATAAATTTTTCAAAAGATTTTTAGAGTTTTTAAAATAATTTTTAAAGTTTTTAAAATAAATTTTGAAGGAATCTTTTAAAATAATTTTTAAAGTTTTTAACAGAATTTTTTAAAAAGATTTTTAAAGTTTAAAAAATAATTTTTAATGAATTTTTAAAGGATTTAAAATGATTTTTACGGTTTTTAAAAATATTTTTAAAATAATTTTTAGAATAATTTTTTAAAAATAATTTTTAAAGATTTAAAAATATTTAAAAGGATTTTAAAATAATTTTTAAAGGATTTTTTAAAAAATAACTTTTATAAGATTTTTAAAATATTTTTTAAGGATTTTAAAAATATTTAAAAGGATTTTAAAATACTTTTTAAAAGATTTTTTAAAAATAATTTTAAGATAAAATATTTAAAATAAATTAATTAATTAAAATAATTTTAAAATAATTTTTAATTTAAATTATTTTTTAAAATAATTTTTTAGTTAAAATAATTTTTAAAATAATTTATAAATTAAAATAAATTTTAAAATAATTTTTAAGTTAAAATAATTTTAAGTTAAAATAATTTTAAAGTTAAAATAATTTTGAAGATAATTTTTAAGTGAAAATAATATTTTTTAAGTTAATTTTTAAGTTAAAATAATTTTTAATTTAAAATAAATTTTTAATTTAATTTTAAAAATAAATATTTAAATTAATTTTTAAAATAATTTTTAATATTAATTTTTTTATTAAAAAATAAAATTTTAATTTATTTTTAAAATAATTTTTAATATAAATTTTTAATTTTATTTTAAAATAAATTTTATTTTAAAAAATAAATTTTTAATTTAATTTAGAAAAAAATAATTTAATTTTTAAAATTAATTTTTAAGTTAAAAAATAAATTTTTAAGTTAATTTTTAAAATAAATTTTTAATTTAATTTTAAATTAAATTTTATTTTATTTTTGTTATTTTAATTTATTTTTAAGTTTAATTTAATTTAAATTTAAATTTAAAATTTAATTTAATTAAATTTAAATTTAGTTTTAAATTTAATTTAATTTTAAATTGAAATATAAATTTTAGTTTTAATTTAATTTAATTTTAAATCCATAGTTATCTCACCTGATCTATGTTTTCAATCAGGAAATCATATAATTTTGTTGGATGAGTTAAGTTCAATTTTAGGATTTGATTTATCTTTGTGTTAGATTCAGGTTTAACTTTGAGCTCAACAAACAAACATCCTTTGGATAAATTTCTGGGTTTTGGTGAGTCACCGGGACATTATTAGAGTAACCATGCCTTCGAGGTTTTCCAAATAGTCTCATCCATTGAACTTATTACAAAACCTTGGTCTAACAACTGGTTAGGATCCGTAAAGGGTAGCTGCAGTTAGTTCCACTCAGCTAAATGCACCAGGTCAAAGTCATATTTTCTTAAACATGCATAGACAGAGCTTACCTAACCTACTATCATCCAAAACTTTACCAGTACCGTAGGTCAAGTTAAACTTTATCCTTTTTTACTATAATCCTAATTACTCTATCGGGTATGTTACTTTTGGAAGTGCCAGCTAGTTTGGAGCCTCCCCTGAGTTATTGAATATTTGTTTTATTAGGTTTATTTAAATATTTAAGTTTTAAGTATTGAGTTAAGTGTTGATTTTATGTATTTTATGTTTCTGATTTGAATTTGGTTTATTATTATATTTGTTGATTAATTTCATAATCAAGAGATGATTGTATCTTGGTTTTTTATTTAAATGTAGTTTAGACTTATAATTCAAGTCTAGATTTAATGATCTGGTGAGATTATTAACTATTTTCTCTAGTTCATAAATTTTATTTTTCAGGCGATTATTTTATTTTTTTTAATTTTCTAAAAGATAAATTTTTAAACTTTGAAGGATTATTAAATGATTTTGAATTAGCTTGATTAGTTAAATTAATTGATTTGTTTGAGTGAACATGCATATCCAAGTTTGGGGGAGAATCTAAAATTGATCAGCAATGATTATCCAAATTACTAACATATGTAGAAAAAAATAGGGTTTCATATATTGTAAACTTACTAACCTTTGCTCCCCCTAGATCCTTAGGTCTTCTTTCTGGGAATTGAAGTTTGTAGTGACCCATATTTTTGCACTTGAAGCATTGGATATGTTCTTTCCCCTTTTGAACTTTTGGTGTCGACTTCTCCTTTACCTCTGGTTGTGTGGTTCAAGTCTTATAGGTGGAGCATTTACTTTTGTAGTACCCTCTTTCACTACCTAGCTTGACTCACTAGGGCCTGACTTCACTCACCAGGACTTCCATCCACTACATAGCTTCACTCACTAGGGTCTGACTTCACTCACCAGGACTTCCACTTTGCCTAACCTCTAGTTGGACTTCTCCTTGCTAGTCATCTAGTCCTGACTAGACTACTCTCTTCCAAACATCAAGTCTTGTTTGGATTAACCCTTGGTCAAACTGATCAGACTTGGGTGTATTGTCAAACATTAGAACCCTAGAGGTCAATTACACTAACACATGCTCTCACGCCTCCAGACTCTCTTCCCAGCGCTAGTTATAAGTGAGCATACTCTTACGACCAACGAGATCTCGGTCAGGATTCCAGACTCTCGTCCCAGCGCGAGTTATAAGTGAGCATGCTCTCACGCCCAACGACCTCTCGGTCGGGATTCTATACTCTCGTCCCAACGCGAGTTATAAGTGAGCATGCTCTCATGCCCAACGACCTCTCAGTGGGGATTCCAGACTCTCACCCCAGCGCGAGTTATAAGTGAGCATGCTCTCACGCCTTCAGACTCTCGCCCCAATGCGAGTTATAAGTATGCACGCTCTCCAGACTCTCACCCCAGCGCGAGTTATAAGTGAGCATGCTCTCACGCCCAACAACATCTTGGTCAGGACTCCAGACTCTCATCACAGCGCGAGTTATAAGTGAGCATGCTCTCACGTCCAACAGCCTCTCGGTCGGGATTCTAGACACTCGTCCTAGCGAGAGTTATAAGTGAGCATGCTTTCACGCTCAACGACCTCTCGGTCGAGATTCCAGACTCTGCCCCGGCACTAGTTATAAACAAGCCTACTCTTGCACTTAACAACTCATGGGTCATCTTTCTACACTCTCACTCCCGAGCGGGTTATTAGCAAGCAAAGTCTTCACTAACCACCCCTCAAGATCTGTATACAGCAAGAAAGGGCAAGGGAAGAAAGGAAAAAAGAAGCATGAAGAAAGACCAAAACTCAACCAAATTTTCATTTATTTGATAAAGTGATAAAGTACAGGAGATACTCCTCAAAAGGTCATTTTTGCATATAAGACATCTAAGTAATCAGAGTTCTCTTTCAGCATTAGCAGCCGGTTGGCACTTCGAGCAAAAGTGTTCAGCCTGACTTGCCCGTTCCAGATGGATTTGAGCCTGTGCCAACTCATCCTTAGTCAACTGAATGATTCATTGTTGTTGGGCAATAGTTTCATCTTTGATCCGGGGTTCTTCTTTAAGAAGAGATATGGAAGCGGCGTGTTTTTCTTTTAAGTAGATCAGGAATTGGGCTCGGCTCTCCAGGTCTGCGTAAGCTTTATGCTTCAGGGTTGCTTCAGCTCGTGCCCAAAATTTAGCAGCCAACCAGAGTTCCTCAATCTCCCTACGGAGGGAGGACTGAAGATCCCTATCCTACATCATCTCAGCTAAAGCAGTATCCTTTTGGGCAAGTAACTGGTTAAGATAGGCTAGTTGTTGGCGAAGGTGTGACATCTAATCAGACTCAGAGATGGATTCCATGGTCAGAGGAAGTCAGTAAGGAAAGTACGATGACGTAAGGGGAGTCAGCCCCTTTTAAAAAGGAAGATGTGAGGAGTCAGCTTCTGTAAAGGGTTTATGAGGCCCTTCCCCCGAGGTTGATTGGGCAATTAAATGGTCTGCAATACTGAGGGTATGGGAAAGGAAACCGCGTTTATAGTCACGATGGCAAGTAAATGAGACTCGAGTCTGAGTCTAGTCAGTCAGACTTAAGCCTCTTTCGAGTAGAATTGGAGGGGAGGCTTGCGATACGGTACATAAAAGTGGGGTCCGATAAAGCCAGGCAGTCAGAAGTCAAGGCGACGTGACAGTCAGAAGTTAGAGAAAGAAAAAGTGGGACCACCTGACATCATCATCCGCCTGATTCCTGGCCAGGTGATTACTGATCAGGATTCCAGATCTGAGACATGATGGGTAACCAGGGTAATGCCCGACCTGCCACGATCGGTCGGGTTCTTCTCAGTTCGGTCTACATATCTAGGCCTGGTGCTCTCAGTAGGCCAACTCCAGGTCGGTCCTTTAGTAATCCAAACAAGAAGATGTGGCTCTCACCACAGCTCGTCCTTCATTAAGATGCAGGTCAGGAGACACCCCGAACGGTCATCCCGAGTTGTCTATAGCCAAACCCGAGTAGGGAGTAAGCCATTAACAGACAAACAAGATTAGAGAATCGTAATCGTCTGTCAGAGAGTAGCTGCTGTATGTCAGGGAATATTTTGATGGTCTGCCATCACCTGCGAATGGAACCTTCCTTTCACCAATGAGAGGGCGCCCCATGACCTCCCTCGTCCAACAGGCCATGACACTCGACATTCTCTGACAACGATCAGGCTTCAGAGGTACACAGTGTCATATAAAAAAGGAGGTCCTCTTCCTTAGCCAAGTACATGCACATCTGCACTTGTCTTTTACAGTTCTTTTTCCTTCATACTCTTTCTTCTAGGGAAAAAGTACCTGACTTGAGCGTCGGAGGGTCTGCGCCGGGGGATTTTCCCTTGTTTTGGGTCTCTAACGTTCCGGTTGCTTATCTGAGTGTGTGCAGAGCCAAAGTACCACCGGTCTTCGTCATCGCCGTCCTTCTATCGCACAAGGGAGTGCCCTTTTCCTGTGCACGTACGTTGGGTGTGTCTTAGTTGTCTCTCTATCAACACTGATGTCATCTCAGCCGGCCTTCGTCTTATTCAGATTTCGGACAAGATCATTATATATACACACTAAAAAAACTATGGAGAAGAGCATGGTGTAAGAAAATCATGGTCCTAATCCCCACAACTATTTATTGTCATATTGTGGTCCTAACGCTTTCTACACATTATGATGATTCCCTCCCTTTTGCTGGAAACCATGACACGCCATCACTCCCCAGATATACTTATGATATACTTGACCAAAAGCTATGCTTTATAGTTCATATTCATACTATATATACATTTACTAATCTTCTTCTAATTTGTTCTAACTTCAAGCCATTATTTGTGGAGGAACATTGCATGTGGTTGGTCACTGATTCCAAGTTTCTTTCAAGGCTCTATTTGCCTTGATTAGGAGCTGTGGTATATATAACTTGATCGATGGAGAATTTTGAATATGATGTCTAAGCTTTTTTCATATCTTTGCATTTGTAGATTTTTTTTTAGTTCGATAAGTGAAGATAAAGTTTACCTTATAAACTATCTATCTCGTTGAAGCCTTTTAATTTTTTTTTTATCATTGTTAATAATAATCTCTCTTTCACGATGGATAGTCCAAAGCTGTTTTAAATTTTAATAGTGGAACGAACCATATGACATGATCAATCTTGGAATTTCTCATTAGCCACATAGACAAATGAACTAAATCAAATCCAAACCGAGCCAAACAATTTAATTGCCTCGTTCCACTCAACGACAAGGCTCAACAGATCATTCCCAGAGGAAGCAGGCAGATCATTCTCCGCCGGCTCCAACAACAATAAATCAGTTACTTCATAATTATCCGATTGTTCATCCTATAAATAAGATCTCATTCAATTCCATTCCATTCCATTCCTCATTCCCAATCAAACAATGAAGCCAAGTTCCAGCAGCTGTCTCTTCTTCTTCCTCTGTTTATTACAATGCGAAGCTTCTGGTACAGTGCGACAGGGAGATGCGCTGAACAAGTTCTACTTTAACAACAGAGCAAGGAGGTCTTCTTCATGGACTAGTAGTCTCCTTTCGATATCCGACCTGGAGTCGAAGGTCTACGACAATAGCGGGCTGAAGAAGGACGACAAGATCGTTGGGCTGCCCGGCCAGCCGGACGGCGTGCATTTCGATCAGTACGCAGGGTATGTCACTGTTGACAGAGCCAACGGCCGGGCTCTGTTTTACTACTTTGCTGAGACTGCCGAGAATAACGGGTCGAAGCCTCTTGTTCTATGGCTCAATGGAGGTATGGAATTAGTATTTAGTAGAAAATGAATCGATAGATGAAGTGCTTTTCGATAGAGTGGTGATGGCTGTGGCATGGGTGGGTGCAGGACCGGGGTGTTCGTCGCTCGGGTACGGCGCCATGGAGGAGCTCGGGCCGTTTCGGGTCATGAGCGACGGCAAGTCTCTGTACAGGAATCCGTACGCTTGGAACGAAGGTAGGAATCATCATGACACACATATATATATATATATATATATATATATATATATATATATATATATATATATATATATATATATATATATATATATATAGATGTTATTTCCTAAAGTTTAGGGAGTAGAGTGAGAAAAGGTTTCTGCTTTGGCATTACCCCGAACGAGAGTGACGTGCATTGTGCAATGCAGTTGCGAACATCTTGTTCCTGGAGAGCCCCGCCGGCGTCGGCTTCTCCTACTCCAACACCACATCGGACTACGCCAAGAGCGGCGACCGTAGAACGGCGATCGATGCACTGGTTTTCCTCGTCAACTGGTTCGAGCGGTTCCCGGAGTATAAGGGGAGGGACTTCTTCATCACCGGCGAGAGCTACGCCGGGCACTACGTCCCTCAGCTCGCCCATGCCATACTCCATCACAAAGATCGTCTCATCAACCTCAAAGGCATCGCGGTAAGCATGGATTCCGAAATCAAACAGTCTGATCAATCCTCTCTCATTTTGATTGCAAATTAAATCCGGAAGGATCGATCCCCTCCGATGCTTCAACAAAAGTTCCCATTTTGATTGCAAATTAATTTAAGAAAGATCGATCTCCTATAGTTCCCGACCGAAAGATCTCATTTTGCTTTCTAATGACCTAGATCGGGAACGCGGTGATCAACGACGAGACAGATGCCAAGGGGTTGTTCGACTACTTCTGGACGCACGCGTTGATCGCCGACGAGACCATCGTCGCGATCCACAAGTTCTGCAATTTCTCGCCGGACACGCAGCAACAGCCACCGGAGTGCGACCGAGCGATCGAGGAGGCCGACCGAGTCTTCAACGAAGTGGACATCTACAACATATACGCACCGCTATGCTTCTCATCGGGTGTGACGCCGACTCCAAAGTTGCCCTCGGTTTGTCTCTTGCAAGCATCTTTATATTTATCCTCATTGTCCTGGTACTTTTAGAGTCAATTTAGATCGACCGATTCAACCTGTTAACTCAAGAATCTGAGTTCATTGCTTTCTTGTTTCATAAGTGCAAGGAGCAAGTTAAATTAGGGGAAAACTATACTGGATTTAGAGGGTAAGCAGACTCAAACTGCTAACTTCTAGTCTTCTACCATGTTGAGTTGTATCCCTTCTTGATTCCATTTAGAAATGGAATAACAACTAACTTGATGCAAACCCTCATCTGAAAAAAAATGCATGAAGGGTATCGATTGAGCATGATCGAGATTAAGAAGAGATCTGCACTGGAAACTTGTTCCCTTTCAAGCCCTCTCCACCAAATTCATTTGAATGTTAATCACTAACATTACATAGTTTTCATTCAAATCATTTTATGGTTCTCAGTCACTGGATAAGGTTAAATTGCACTAAGGGAGACCTATACGCTGCACGATTGATCGAACAGGACTTGAGCTGCCATTCTAGATGTGAGCGAGCGAGATCATAAGTTCCCCTAGATCATGTGGTGCACACGCTCCCCTTTCATGCAAAAACCACCTGCAGGAGCTAAGATTTGCACACTAGCTTTGCTTCCCTTCAGAGGCTCCCTTTTTTTTACTGAATTATTTTTATTCAAATCATTTTATGGTTTCTCAGTTACTGAATGTAATTAAATTACACAAATGGAGAAGGGAGGCTTATGCTTTACATGATTAGTATTTAGTTGAGCAGGATTTGATCTCGGCCATTCTACATTCGAGTGAGCGAGATTAAAAATTCCTCTTGATCATGTGTTTCACAAGCTCCTCCACTTGCAAGAGATGGAACTTGAATATTATTTTTGTTCATGTTAGGAGGTTTGTTTTTGTGACCAAACTCATTCAAAATTTTCACTCAATCATATCAATTGTGAATAATAGAGATATGGTTTATAGCCAACTTACTTGTAAAAATCATAGAACTAACAAATTTGATCTTGTTCTGTTTTTCAAAATACGGCAACTTTGCCGGATCCCTTCTCGCCTACCAATTGTTATGTCTATATACTGAAATGTTGTTTTCAAATTCTGATGCAGATTGAGAATTTTGATCCTTGTACTTCTAATTACGTGGAGGCATATCTTAACAATCCTGAGGTGCAGAAAGCTCTACATGCTAATGTGACAAAACTCAACTACACCTGGTCTGGTTGTAGGTATATACATATCTCATATAAGCTGTCATTTGATAATTTTATTTTACCTTTAAACAAAATAATTAAAATTCAGTCATTTATTTATATTTTTGTCTTGATACAGCCAAGTTATACATAGCTGGTCAGATCAGCCTTCCACAATATTGCCAATTATTCACGAATTGTTATCAAATGGGATTAGAGTTCTGAAGTACAGGTAAAAAAAATTATTACCTCATCATTACATTATATAACTAACCTAGGAGATGGATGAGTTAAAGAGACAAAGTTTAAGTGAAAATCCCCTTCACTGTCATCGGTGTCTTCATCATATAACAACATTTTTGCGGTTAAAGCAGATAGAGATTAAAATTTCTGTATAACATATGTTATACGATAAAGATATTGTTCATTAGATCATGAGTGAAGAGGTTTTCGATCAAATTTTGTCCTTAAGTAAGCTTTGGCCTAGTTCATTTTCATATGTATGCTTGCAATTGTGCAGTGGTGACATTGATGGAAGAGTTCCAGTTACTTCCACAAGATACTCCCTCAACAAACTAAAGCTTAAAGTGAAGGCTTCATGGAGAGCTTGGATGCTTAACAGTGAGGTAGATAACTATGTTGTTTTTAATCTTTTCATAATAATACATACATATATTTTGTATTTAATTATCCGTGAATCCGTTTGCACGGATAGATAAAAGAATTGAAAGTGTTTACATTGATGACAAAGTTATCCTCTTGTGATACTTGTGGATTTATATTTAAATGTGCCAAAACTCTCTTCATTGCTCGAACGATGGCGACGATTACTAGAACGATGTTAATTTTGATGATTTTTATTATGAATATGTAGGTTGGGGGATACACTATGATGTATGATCATAATTTGACATTTGCCACTGTTCGAGGAGCCGGGCATGAGGTTCCAAGTTATCAGCCAGCTCGAGCTCTGGAGATGATCAAGAGTTTTCTTCAAGAGTCAGGGTTTTAATAGAGAACTAATCCATTTATTGTTGTTGTTGTCCATTGTGATCTCAATAGTTGAATAAAATCTAATCTATGCTTTTTAAAATATTATCTCTGGCTTAAGTTAATCATGATTTGACGTCAATTAGTAATTTAGAAATTTCTTATTAAGTGGTTTAAATTTTATGTTAATTTATCATTAACGGAATTAAGATGGTGTGATAGGTTAATAATAAGTGATTATGCCTGCATTCAACTTGTTTACATCCAGCATTCTTCAGGCGTGGAACGCGGCAAACTTGGAATGTTTAAGACAATCACCGAACATAATACGTGGGCAGCCTTGTCCTTTGATTTTTTGGTCATGGCTACGTTATGGTATATTTGATGTCATTGCCTTGGACAACACAATAAAAGTTAGTTTTCTTTTGCATTCTCCTTGATTATTTTTTTATTACACAGCATTCAATTTGACTTCACCCACAGAATTCTAGAAATGATTTATTCCCACTGAGAAGAACATATAATCAATCCTTGTACAAACTGTTACCGAAATTTTTAACGCAGCATAATTATAAATAAGCCACCATTGATTACTGAATTTCCTTATCCTTAGGCAAATAGTTCATAAGAATTAATTCATATCTTATAAACTAGGTTTTATTTGGAATTGAGGGATGAAGGAACACTACTTATGAGTTTGTTTAACTTATCTTCAATTTTTATGCTCAATTTTAATGTAAAGAAATTTCATCCTAATCTCTGTCCAGTGCCTTATCAAATTCCTTAATTTGATCCATGTTTACAACCGGGAGACATGGAGAGATTCAAGATATTAGGGAAACTCATAAGGGCGACACACCTAACCTCCGCTGCAAGGCCTTGTTGGCGCGCCTCACAATTCTCTCCTTCCCAGAGCATGCAGATTTGCATCCTTCCGTCGGCCATCACTTGATCATCAGTAGGCGCGCACACTCTTCCTCGTTGTTTACGGACCTCCTGCACCATTAAACTGCCATGTGGCATTCCTCCCTGCTTCCCCAAAGTTGTTCGTCGAAAGTCCCCTATCATGTGTCTTGCTCTGCCATCTCTGGCAGCTCTACCCACATGTTGGTCGCCTTCTCATAGCTAGCGTTGACCACATCCAGCCCGCCGACCACGAACACCTTCCCTGACCTTGCGGCGCACATGTAGGAAGTCCGCAGCGAGGCTGGCATTGGCGCACCTGCTGGGCGCCAGGTGCCGAAGAGTAGGTTGTAGATGTGGACCTCGCTAGTGGGGCAAAGGGCGGACTTGTCCCATCTGCTGACCACCACCAGATCCCGCCCGACGACCATGGTTCAGTTGTACACAACGTGGGGATGTTGGAGGTGTTGAAATAATAAACTTAAGTTTTTTATATGAACGAATATTATTAATTCATTAACTCTAGAGTATATTACTAGAGAGTATTTTTAGTATCTAAAGCATATTATTAGCATCTAGTCGGGAAGAGTAGTGTCTTTTAAAAAATCTTTTTGTATGTGTCTCTTAAAGAATTTCTTTGTATGTATAAATATGTCCTTGTACGTGATATTTTTTTATCAATCAAGAAGATCAATTGTTATGGAGCTCTCCTTCATTCTCTTTCTCTCTATAAGGATTCTCATTCTCTCTAACAAAGTGATATCAAAGTGAAATACTCAAGTGATTGCCAACAATAGAGCTTCTTTTCATTTTTCTCGTCTCACAAATGAGAATTATGAGGGATGGTGTCTAAGGATGGAAATTTTACTTGATTCTCAAGATGTATGGAAGATGGTAGAGAAAGGCTATGAGAAGCCTTAAAATAAAGATAATTTACCTCGAGTGGAGAAGAATTCTTTGTCAAAGATAAAGAAGGATCAGCAAGTCCTCACCCTCATCCATCAATGTTTGGAGGATTCCATATTCAAGAAGGTGCCCGATACTATTATTTCAAAAGAAGTTTGGGAGATATTGGCAAAGGCTCTCTAAGGTGTTGACAAAGTAAAGAAGGTAAAACTTCAATCATTAAGGTGTATTTTGAAGCATTGTAGGTGAAAGAGTATGAATCCATCATGGATTATTGTTCATGGATGAAGGCAATTGTCAATCAATTAAGATAGAAGATGTACACATTGTTGAAAAGGTGTTTCATTCTTTAATTTCTAAATTTGACTATATTGTGTGTGTCATTGAAGAAACAAAAGATTTAGATTCAATGACTATTGAAGAATTAGAAGGTTATTTAAAGCCCATGAAGAAAAGATAAAGAGAAGATAAGAAGTCATTGGAGCAAGTTCTGAAAGTTAAAACTACACTACATAATGATGAAAAAGGACACAATTATTTTAGAGGTGATCGAGGAAGAGGCCATGGGCGAGGAAGAGGACATGTACATAGCCAAAATGGACCAGGTGAGGGGAAAAAGACAACTTTAATCAAGAAGAAAGAAGTCAATCATCACCTAGCTAGATACCATGGAAGAGCAAGAGGAAATGGACAAGGCTATTATCCAACTGGAAGGAGGTATAATAAGTGTTAGTTAGAGCCCTAGAGCCAATCATTTGATGATTGTATGGACTCATGTATATCATATTCTTGTATATTAATAAAGGCATTTGTTTGGTTATTATACTTATTTGTATTAGTGCCAAATAGACTAAGTATAATAGCGTCCTTGAGTAGAAGGTTCATACCTATATCAATCGATTAGTTGAATCGATAGTGAGATGATGTAGGGAACACTACTCTAAATCATTCCTAGTCGAGTATTAACATTCAGGGACAATGTTAATGCAATAAGACTAGCATGTAGGTCAGCTCGATGACTTGATCTCACAAGTCATGGATATAGAGATATCAAGCTGACACATGGGTATACATTGGAGAATGTATACTGAATGACCCGCCATGAGAAAGTATCATGGATCGTTATATGAGTGTCATATACTTTCTCATGTGGCTATTAGTATGACTATTATTCCTTAGACCTGAAGTCACCATAGATCCCTACATAAGGAGTTATGTACTTTAGTTTCGTCAAACGTCACCCATAACTGGGTGGACTATAAAGGCGATTACTGGGTATATAACAAATTATGCAGAGGGATGTGAGTGATGTAGATGGGATCTATCCCTCCTATATGACGGGAGAGACATCGATATTCTTGATAGAGTGAGACCACGAAGTGTATGGCCATACCCAAATGAGTCAATATGAGATATTGAGCTCATTTGATTGAGTGAGTCTACTCGGAGTTCAAGATTTAGATTGGTCAAAGGATGACACGGTCTATGCCTCACATTGATCAATCTAGATGTCTAGGATAGAAGGACAATTGTCATATATTGTGAGGAGTCACAATTAATAGTCACAAGGTGATGTTGGATCTCAACATTTCTTGTAACTTGGGTAGCAATGATGTATTGCTAGATGCCGCTCATTGCTTATGTTTCTAAAGGAGTTTAGAAACATTACCAACGTTACAAGAACCTATTGGGTCACACACAAAGAACATGTGCATGGAGATTAGGTTCATATGATGAACTAATAGGATTAGATTCATATGATGAATCAAAGATTGGATTCAAATTAGACTTATTGAGTTAGACTCAATTAGATTCAATTGTTGAATGAGTCTAATTTAAATTTGATTCATGAGTCAATTTATATTAATGAATTGAGATTCATTAAATTAAAATTGACTTGAATCAAAGCTTGGATTTAACTCAACAAGGAAGAGCATTGGTCAAGTTTGACTTGACCAAATAGAGGTTGACACATCAAGTTTTGACTTGATGAATTGCCACATCATGAGGATGACTCTGTTGGTGCAATATCCTTTAGGTCAAGGTTGACTGAGTTGACCAAGCTTGGGTCTTGGTCATAGTTTCGATGTTTGACAATACATGTAGACACATAGACAATGCAGGTGTTCATGTGGGGAGATTCTGATCAGGGATTGATCAGTGTGATTGAAGGAGAGTCAAGTAGGTCAAGAGTGACCGGATACCTGACTAGGAAGTCCTAACTGGTATGTTAGGCAGCAGAAGTGAAAGTCCTGGTGAGTGAAGCCAGGCAGAAGGAAAGCCCTAGTGAGTGAAGCTAGGCAGATTGGAAATCCTGGTGAGTGAAGCCAGGTGAAAGTCCTAGTGAGTGAAGCTAGGCAGAAGGAAATCCTAGTGAGTGAAGCTAGGCAGAAGGAAGTCCTGGTGAGTGAAGCCAGGCAGAAGGAAAGCCCTAGTAAGTGAAGCTAGGCAGATTGGAAATCCTGGTGAGTGAAGCCAGGTAAAAGTCCTAGTGAGTGAAGCTAGGCAGAAGGAAATCCTGGTGAGTGAAGCCAGGTGAAAGTCCTGGTGAGTGAAGCCAGGCAAGGGAAAATCCAGATGGATCAAGGATGATCAGACATCTGGTGGAAGTCCAAGTAGGACAAGAGAGTGACCGGATACTTGGCACGACGAGTAAAGTCCAAGTGGGTCAAAGGGATTGACCAGACACTTGGTGGGAAGTCCTAGCAGGTCAAAGGAGTGACCAGATGCTAAGCATGATGTATCAACAGGTCAAGGATTGACCGGATGTTGGTTTGAGAGGCTTGGGACTTGGTTTTGGGCAAAAACCAAGTGCTGGATCGATCAGTGGATCGATCCAGGCCTTTCCTAGCGAACAGAGAGCCTCTGGATCGATTCGTGGATCGATCCAGATGTCCAAATCGATCAGTGGATCGATTGGGACGCGGCTGCTTTGCGCGATAAGCGCTGGATCGATCCGTGGATCGATCCAGGCGTTTTTCCAGAGCACAGAGGTGCTCTGGATCGATCCGTGGATCGATCCAAAGCCTCCCCGATCGATTGGGAATATTCGAATCGATCGGGATCCGACCGTTGCGTCGTATTTGAGCTGCAGGCGTGCGTTGGCTGCAGCATCTCTTCACTGTTTTATCTCAGATCTTCGCCAGCTCCTCCACAGCACTCTCAAAGCTCGTGATCGCCAGTTCTTGAAGGTTCTTGGAAGCTCTCCGAGTCAAGAGGCGGATCAAAGGCAAGAAGAGAAGCTAGGGTTAGGGTTTTCTGCATTCATTGTAAGCTTTGTGCTTGTATTTGGTTTCCCTTTCCTTCTTCTTGTACCGAGAGTCTTGTAGGGCCTCTCCGCCCTCGGTAGTTACCGAAAAGGAGTGTTTCATAGTGGAGGGTGCGTGCGTGGTGTGGATCCTTGGATTAGTCACCTCCTTTGGAGGTGGATACCAAGTAAAATCCTAGTGTTAGCGTGGTTGTATTTGTTTCTGTATTTTCCGCTGCATATTCTTGAAGAAACAAGCAACGCCGAGCAACGCCAAGCACCGAGCGAACGCGACGAGCTATTCACCCCCCTCTAGCTACTTTTGGTCCTAACAGACTCATCCTACATGGCATGCCACATCATCCCCTTATATAATGGTGTGCCACCTCATGGAGGTTACACACCATTAATCCTTTTAATGTGGCCGGCCACATTAATGTGGGGGTTACACATGTGGTGGCCGGCCACACTAAGTGAGGAAAGGGTTTCATTTGGTGGCAATTGAATGGTGTTCAATGCTTCTTCTTCCTTGGGTGCTTCTCCCTCTCTCAACCTTGCTGATGGTCGTGGATTCATGGTGGAGAAGAAGTGAGAGTTGATTCCAAGCAACTACGTGGTGTGAAGGTCACAAAAGGAGAGTACCTAGAGGAGTGTGTGAGTTCCTTTTCCCTTCTCTCCTTTCTCACCTTTTAGATCCAATCCGAGAGCCCTAGAAAGTGCTAGCACACTTGTGGGTTCTCCTCTCCATCTTTCAGTGGTAGAAGACCACTCCTTGTTCGTGTGGATACCGCTAGAGGACCGTTCGCTTGACGGTCTCGAGATCCGGCTACTTTTTGGACGTTGCGGGATTACGAAGGGCACGCATCAAGGGTAAATGTTTTTCCCTCGTAGATATAAGAGTCGATCGTGTTTTAAACTCGTACTCGTATTTTTCGAAAGTTTTACCTTGCACGAGATCCGTGGCTTGGGCGATTCGGGATTTCCGCGATGCGAAAAGCGATTTTCGCGGCCCGAAAAACCAACAATAAGTCTAAAGTTGAATGTTACACTTGCCATAAAATGGGGCATTATATATGCTTGGGAATGCCATAATGCTACTAATGATATTAAGGAAGAGGCAATAGTAGACATGCATTGAGAGTGAGTAGATTGTGGATGACTTGTATCCATGTGCTGCTATGGTGTGACAGATTGTGGGATGATTAACGAGTATGCCTCATATGTAAAGGTTGTTAACTCCTATTTTATGATTGTATTCATTTTTGTTGATTGAGGTTACAACCTCTTGAAGCTTTTTATACATTTAGCTTTTTTTTTAAAAAAAAAAAAAAAGAAGAAGAGACTCATCTTGTTGCCGACAATCAAGAAATTCAAGAATCAACATTATTGCTACAAATCAAGGAAGAAAAGAAAAGTATAACAATTTATGGTATTTGGATAATGGTGCAAGCAATCATACGTGTGGATACAAAGATAAACTATTGTAGAGCTTGATGAGAAAGTAAAAGACATTGTTTCTTTTAGAGGCTTCTCAAAAATACATATTGAAGGGAGAAGCACAATTCTCATTCTTCTAAAGATGATAGTCATAAAATAATAACAGATGCTTACTTTGTGCCAAAATTAAAGAGTAACATTATAAGTTTGGGTCAACTACTTGAAAAGGGTCGTGATATTCTTATGAAGAATAACTTTCTTTGGCTTAGAGGTCAAAATGTTAATTTGCTTGCTAAGATTGCTATGTCAAAGAACAAAATGTTTACTTTGAATATTAAGACAATTGAAGCAAAATCTTTTAAGGCTAATGTGCAAGATGAGGCATGGAAATGGCACATGAGATTCGGTCATTTGAATTTTGGAGCATTAAAACCTATGGGAGAAAAGAAGATGGTGAAATGTATGTATTTGATCAACCATCCAAATAATTTATGGGAAGCATATCTTCTTGGTAAACATGCTAGAAAGAGTTTTCTAAAAGAAGTAATATTCAGAGCAACAAAGTCACTTAAACTTGTGTATACATATGTCTATGGACCAATCAATCCTTCTTCACTTGGTACGAGTAAATATTAATACTCTTTATTGAGGATTTTAGCAGAAAAACTTGGGGTTATCTTCTTAAGAAAAAATCAAAAGCTTTTGGTGCTTTCAAAAAATTCAAGACTTTAATAGAAAAAGCAAGTGGATATAATATCAAAGATTGGAGGTCTGATCGAGGAGACGAATTCACTTTCAAGGAGTTCAATGACTTTTGTGAAATTTCTAGAATTTGACATTCTTTGACAATTTCTAGATCGCCACAACAAAATGGAGTAGCTGAGAGAAAGAATAAAATCATTCTTAACATGGAAAGATGCATGCTAAAAGCCAAAAATATGTCAAAGGGGTTTTGGGCCAAAGTTATTTCTTGTGTAGTCTACTTGTCTAATCACTCTCCAACATTGAACACCAAAGATCAAACTCCTCAAGAAGCATGGAATGGAAGAAAGCCTAAGGTCAAACATTTGCGAGTTTTGGAAGCATTGCAAATGCTCAAGTACCGCAACAAGAGAGGTTTAAACTTGATAATTGAAATGCTAAATTTGTCTTTATTGGATGTATTTTACATTCCAAATGCTACAAATTATACAACCCAAGAAATGGAAAAGTGGTGACAAGTCAGTATGTTGAATTTGTTGAAAAGCATCTTGGAATTGGGAAGTTCAAGAACAGAATACTTATAATTTTCTTCCATACTTTGGAGAAGAAGAACAAGACACTATAGTGCCAATACAAAATACAAGTTGACCATCTACTCCCCATGAAAACAGTTCAACTGAAACACCTCAAAAGAAGAAAAGTTTGAAAGATATTTATGTTGAAACTCATGAAATCAATGTTTCTATTTGTCTTTTTGAAGATTCAAAACCCCTAACCTTTGAAGTAGAAGTGAAAAATGAACAATGAAGACTAATAATGGATCATGAAGAAATAAATGCAATTCATAAGAATGAGACATGGGATTGACAACTCTCCCAAAATAAAAGCAAACTATTGGTGTGAATGGATCTATAAGATAAAGAAGAATGCAAAAGGGGAAATCCAAAAATACAAAGCTCATCTTATTGCAAGAGAATTTAGTCAACTACCAAGTATCAATTATAATGATGTTTTTACTCCAGTTGCTCGATTAGAAACTATTCGATTAATTATTGCATTGGCTGCACAAAGAAAATGAAATATTTTTTAGTTAGATGTCAAGTCAATTTTCTTGAATGGTTAGTTGGAGGAAGATGTTTATTTAGAACAACCATTAGGTTATATTGCTAGAGGATAAGAAAACAAAGTTCTAAAGTTAAAGAAGGTTTTGTATGGATTGAAACAAGCCCCTAAAGCTTGGTTGGTCTCTATGTTAAAGAAAAGGAGAATGGTGATTTAATAATTGTTTGTTTATATATTGATGATTTGATTTTTACAGGAAATAATTCAATAATATTTGATGAATTAAAGAAAGACATGATTGCAAAATTTGAAATGATAGGTATAGGGATGATGTCATATTATCTTGGCATTGAGGTAAAAGAAAGTGATAATGGTATCTTTGTTTCTCAAAAGGGATATGCAAATAAAATATTATAGGAATTTAGTATGGAAGACCATCAATCAGTTGACACCCCTGTTGAATGTGGAATCAAGTTGACCAGATTAATTTGATGATGGCAAGAAGGTAAATCCAACATTATATAGAAAGTTTGTTGGAAATTTGAGGTACTTGACATGCTCTAGTCATGATATTCTTTATAGAGTTGGACTTATTAGTCGTTATATGGAGTCCCCAACTCAATATCATATGAAGGCTGCTTAAAGAATATTGAGGTATATATGTTAAGGGAACTTTGTGTTGGATCGTGAAATGTCGATAGAGGGGGGGGATGAATATCGATTCGAAAAATAGCGAGTGTAAACGCAGCGGAATAAAAACTGGACACAATGGATTTTACTTCGTTCGGAGCCTGTGACGACTGCTACTCGAAGGCCCGTACTCCGTGAGTACTTTCGTTGGGCAATTCACTAGCAGTTCGAAATAATGATTACAAAAAACAGTACAATGAATGCTAATGAAAATGAAAAGCAAATACCGACAATAAAGACAAGAAAGGAGCGTAGTGTCGGAGCTTTGTTAGCGTCGCAGAAGTGCAGAGTAGTGGAAGACTTTTCTTTTTGTTGTTGTACTGAAGCTCTCCTCTGACCCTTCTTTTATATGAGGCTCGGGGCACCCTGGATGCCTTCCGGGCGCCCTGGTGAGACGTGGCAAGTCCAACCAGCGAGCTCCACGTGGCGACGCGCGATCAGGATGAAATTTCCCTCCCGGGCGCCCGGACCTCCGGGCGCCCGGACCCTGTTTTCCCGCAGAATCCGTCCTGCAAGACAAACGTTAGTCCGGAGGCAAATTTACCCTGCAACACAGATTATTAGCAAAAGCAAAGTGAGCATGAATTAGCAAAAAGGAGTATGAGTTAGATTCCGTCTTTTCGAGACCGGAATCTAGTCACGATCTCTACTTAGATATCCCAAATGGATCAAAGCCGGATCGACGCCTAATGTTCCCTTCCCGGGAACGCGTCCTCGCAGTCACTCCCCTCCAGTGACTTACCTTACTTACCTGCCAGACGTCCGGTCAGCCCTTCAACCCATCTGGACTTCTCGCCAGCTATCCGGTCAGCCCGTCGACCTAGCTGGACTTCTCGCCAAGCGTCCGGTCAGCCCGTTGACCCGCTTGGACTTCTCGCCAAGCGTCCGGTCAGCCCGTCCGCCAGCTATCCGGTCAGCCCGTCGACCTAGCTGGACTTCGTGCCAGACATCCGGTCAGCCCGTCGACCTGTCTGGACTTCTCCTGCACACTCGATCAAAGTGTCAGATAACAACAAAACTAACTTAACCTATTTGTCATTCATCAAAACCTAGGTTAGACCGTTAGTGCTACCCGCACCAACACTTTGGATTATGATTTAATTTATTCATTTTTTGAGAATTGCAAGTTGGTTGGATATAGTGATTGGGCATTGAAGTTTGAAGATTTTACAAGATGAAGAGCAAACTTTGAAGTAACAAAGGTTTAAGTTTAAAGGGGATGTTGAAATAATAGACTTAAGCTTTTGTATGTGAATGAATATTATTCATTTATTAACTCTCGAGCATATTCCTAGAGAATATTCTTAGTATCTAGAGTATATTCTTAGCATCTAGTCATGAAGAAAAATATCTCTTAAAATGTCTCTATTGATCCTGTCTGAAAACTGGAGAGATAATATGCTGGGCAGGTAGCTATGCTGTTAACTGCATGAAGACTTTGAATTATAGAAGAAGGAGCTTCTTCTTCTTCTTTACACACACTAAAGAGAGCAAACATGACGCCAGAGCTAAAAACTAAGGGAGAAGTCCCTAGCGTAGGCTCTCCGACGCTCAAGTCAGTATGCTGGCCTAGCGGAAATAAGAACAGTAGATAGCTGAGCATAATTGAGAAGCCTAATTATGAGTAACTTGATGTGATTTCACTTAATTATCTCGCCAATGGAGAAGACCCCCTGCTTTATATATCACCTCTCATAATCTCCTCAATCATGAGGTGATATAGAATGTCAGATGTCAAAAGTTGTCGAGTAAGGGAATACTTGTGCGCACCCCTTTTGTAACTTATGTCATTAATGAGGTGGTTGAAAGAATATGTTGTCATAAACTATCGGCTAATGGGAAGTGTAATCATCCTCGAGGAAAGTTTTAGTGAATGTTCACATTACAATAGAGGAATATTCTCTGACAAAATAGTTATTATTCTGACAGGTTATTGTGATTCTCTGACCATGTTGTCTAGTAAATGTATCCTGACAGGATCTTTAAACTGGCCAACTATATAGCCGCCCTTCCCTTAAGCCACTTGGTTATGCACCAGGTGATGTCGGAGATCTGATCTGGAAGTAATCTGAAACTAAGTTCCCTAGGTCTGGTCAGTTCTTTAGTTGACCGACCATATACTGGGATACTTGTGTCGACCGACCGTATACTGGGATACTTGTCTCTGAGAAATGACAAACTGAGTCCCAAGAGGTTCGATTCATACTTTAAGTTGATCTCCCATATGAAAGAAGACCTGCCTTTAGAGTAAGAACCTAAGATTTAGAAATTTGGCTGAGTTTATAAGAGGAATTACTTTTCTATATGTATAAGCAGTGAGCATGCTGAGATGTATGTGTAAATTTGACTGGAATTATTGCAGCCGGCTATATGAAGGAGGACTAACATGTGAGAAAGCTCATAAGGTCGACCGATGATAGGGTCGATCGGAGGTAGGGTCGACCGGCCATATACTGAAAGACTTGTACTGAGTGGGAAGATGGGTCCCCTCACCCTGATCAAACATATAACCGGCCAGATCTGTGGTAGGTCAGACATCACTTAAACTCAATCGACTATCAAATGCTCAGATATATGATAGATATCTTAATACATGAATGGAGTGCTAGGTATCCTAGGTCCGACCGGCTCATAGGTCAGCTATCTATGTACTAAAGGCCTTAACGCTGGGCCAATAACAAAGCCTCATAGAGAATGACACGTTGGCTACCACCTCCCCTTGACTTTGACTACCACATCACATTGACTTTGACTTCTACGTCATACCCGGGTTCACCTATAACATCATGTATCACTAGCCTCCCCTTCAAGTCTAGTTGAAGGAGACTTATAGCTAACTGGCTGGACCCAAGTCTAATTTTCATCCGATTGCCAAACTTACTAGTTCGACCGGAAGTATTGATGCAATTTGCACTAATGATCTAACTCAGATTATAATGAATGATAAATGGATTAAAGTTAGAGTGTTTATAATCTAATTGTTTAACTAAGTGTGCAGGAGTTGACAAGTCTGGAGGACCTGACACCAGGCTGAAAACCAACTAGGTCCACAGGACCCGATGGTTGGTGCGAAGTCTAGATAGGTTCGCGGGTCCCTATATATAGTAGAAAGTCTGATTGGATCCGCGGGACCTGACAACTGGCGGAAAGACCTGGTAAGTCAAAAGCAAGTCAAGCAATTGTAGTTGGTAAGTAAGAGGTAAGCAGCTGGAGGAGAGATCGAGTAAGGACGCGTTCTCGTTTGAGGGAACTGTAGGTGTGGGTCCAACTTAGATCTATTTAGGAAACCTAAGTTGAGACCTTGACTAGATCTTGGTCTGAGAGAGATATGATCTAATTACTACTCCTATTTGTTGTATTATGCTAGCTCTATTTTACAGGATTAACATATTTTTTGTTTCCTGGACTAATCCTTTTTGCAGGGAAGAATGCTAAAAAAAAAAGGGGAGTTCGAGCGCCTAGAAGGGATCCGAGCGCCTGGAGCTAGTCCGGGCACTCGGACCAGCCTCACTTGGGCAGGCGCCAGGCATTTGGGCGGTCCAGATGACTAGAGATGGTCCAAGCACCTGGATCAAAAATTTTATCCTGAAGTTGAGTTGGAGCATGTTGGCTTGTCAACAATCCTGGCACTCGGAGGGGCTCAAGGTGCCCGAAGGTGGATAAAACTTTGCGTATGGAGTTTCGACGAGAGCTTGCCACGTTAGCATGGTCCAAGTGCCTAGAGGGGTTCCAGGCACCCGGAATGGGTCTATATAAGGGCCTTTGACCAGTAGATTCAGGACATCATATGCTACCACTTTCCTTCTGCGCGCTGCTTCAAAAAGGTTCCTACGACGTTGTAACTCTCCACTAATAGTTGGACAACTTTACTTCATTTTCTTTGTTGTCAATAACTTTTCATATGTAATTCTTGTACTTCATTATTGTATCTTTTAAAACTATTAATGGATTGGCTAACGAAAGTGATCGACTATCACAGGCCTTGGAGTAGGAGTCATCACAGGTTCCGAACCAAGTAAAACTTGGTATCGTTAGCATTGTATTGTTTGTTTCCCTTTTCCATTGCATAACTCATTTTAACTTGCGATTTTCGATGAACGTTATTCACCCCCCACCCCCTCTAGTGACATTATGATCCAACAGGAGGAACACGCTTCCTCTCGCCCATCAATGCTAAACTTAATTATGTTGGTATGGTTAGCACTAACAGTCTAACTCAGACTTTGATGAATGACAAAGTAAGTTAAGTTAGGTTCTTTGTAATCTAACAATCTGACTGAGTGTGCAGGAGAAATCTAGTTAGGTCAATGGGCCGACCGGATAGCTGGTACGAAGTCCAGCTAGGTCGGTGGGCCGACCAGATAGTTAGCACGAAGTCTAGCTAGGTCGATCGACGAGCCGACCGGATAGTCGGCACGAAGTCCAGCTAGGTTGACGGGCTGATCAGATAGCCGGCACGAAGTCCAGACTGGTCGACGGACTGATCGGATGTCTGACAAAAGGTAAGTAAAGGTAAGTCACTAGAGGAGAGTGACTATGAGGACACGTCTCAGTTGAGGGACAGTAGGCGTTGGTCCAACTTAGGTCTATTTAGGATCCCTAAGCTGAGACCTTGACTAGTTCCTAGTCTTGGGAGGACAGGAACTAATTACTCTATTATATTTGTGCTAACACTTGTCTTACAGGGTATTCGGACTAACATATTTGTTGCAGAACAAGAAAATAAGCAAAAAAGCAAAGCTGCCTTCGGGCGAACAGTACCCGAAGGCGCCTTCCATGGCTATGGAAGGTGCCTCAGTACTGTTCATGGAAGGTGCCTTCCATGGCTATAGAAGGTGCCTTCCATGGCTATGGAAGGCGCCTTCCATAGATAAAATTTGACTGGTTCGCAGATAAGGCGCAGTGATGTTGAGATAGATTCTATCCCATTAGAGGCACCTTTAAGGCCTTTGGAAGGTGCCTTCCAAGCCAATTATAAGGCAGTTTCGAGGAGGCTTTGGAACAACAACTACATACGAGCTACTGTGCGCATATTTGAGCCTCTAACTACTCCTGGTTCCTACTACAACTCTACTGTGAAGTTGCTGAGCCTGACGACTGCTCCAAAGAGTTCCGATCGTGCTCGACAGACAGACATCAACATGAAGTACCTAATTTCAATACCTAAAGAGTGTTGGTAACATTTGTTTTCTGTAGTTAATCTTTATAAAAGGGCAAGTGCAGTTTGTTGCACTTGACCTAATTCTTTTGTACTCGATTCTCTCTTCCAGGAGTACCGGACGAGGTTTTTAGTGGATTGTCCATCGATAGATCCGCGGAACCTGAGCTTTGGTGTAGGATGTTGGTGCAACCTTAGGTCAAGGTTGACCTGGTTGACCCGACTCGAGTTGACTTGACTCGAGTTGTATTTTGATGTTTGACTTGGGAAGATTGTTGATGCAACCTTAGGTCAAGATTGACCTAGTTGAGTTGCATGTTGATGTTTGACACTCGTGGAAGAGTTGTATTCTTGATGTGAGACAAGAATAGATGGTTGGGAGATTATTGGTGCAACCCTAGGTCAAGGTTGACCTGGTTGACCTGAAAAGTCCAAGTATGGAGACTTGGCAACGGAAAAGTCCAAGTGGCAGGCGAAAAGTCCAAGTATGGAGACTTGACCGGAAAAGTCCAAGCACGGAGACTTGGCACGGGAAAAGTCCAAGCGGTAGCACGCGGAAAGTCCAAGTATGGAGACTTGGACGGGAAAGTCCAAACAGGAGTTTGGCAGGAGAAAGTCCCGTGAGTGAAGCCGGGGAAAGACCTAGTGAGTGAAGCTAGGCGGTGGAAATCCTGGTGAGTGAAGCGGTGAAAATCCTAGTGAGTGAAGCTAGGTGAAAGGGAAAGTCCCGTGAGTGAAGCCGTGAAAGTCCCGTGAGTGAAGCGGTGGGAAAGTCCTAACTGGATGTTAGGCGTGTGGAAATCCTGAGTGGAGGGTAGGCGTAAGTCAGGCAAGGGAAAATCCAGATGGATCGGGGATGATCGGACATCCGGTGTTGAGGAAAGTCAAGTAGGTCAAAGGATTGACCGGACACTTGGCGGGGAGTTCTAGCAGTCAAGGAGTGACCAGATGCTAGGGATGAAGTACCAATAGGTCAAGGTTGACCGGATATTGGTTTGAAGTCTTGGGACTTAGTTTGGGCCAAACCAGCTCGGATCGGTCACCGCACCGATCCAAAGGTGTTTGCTCGATCGGTCCGTGACCGATCGATATCTGTTCGAGTTTCTTGTCGATCGCCCGTGACCGATCGCCAACAGAGGCAAGAGGCGGTGATCGGTCCACGCATCGATCAGGCCATATCGACGGCCGGGACCGATCGGAGACGACGTCGCGAAGGAAGAGTTACCGATCGTGGACCGATCCATGTCGGTCCATGCATCGACGTAGTACGCATGAAGGTTACTGCACTAACCGTCGATGGGACCGATCGGCCCGATCGGTCCTTAGACCGATCAGGGTTCTAGCCGTTGCGACGCAACGGCTAGTTTCTTCGCTGTCTTCTTCGCAGGTATAAAGGGGTCGAGGGCTGCTGCTGCGCGATGACTCTTCTTCTCTCTTCCTGTTCTAAGTGCTGCTGTGCTTGAGCTTTGTTGAGCTCCTCTGAAGCTTCGCGTGAGTTTCATTCTACGACTGGGTCAGCTGCTGCTGCTCGCTCTTCCGTGAAGTTGCTGCTTCGTCAACGGAAACCAGTCGAAGGCAAGCTAGCGTTTGTTTTTACATTCATATTGCTCTTGCTTCTTGCTGTATTTCTTGTACACTTATCTTGCTGTTGCAAGAGACTTTGTGGTGAGGTTTCTCCACCCACAAGGAGTATATTATTAGCCGGTTCTCCGGGGACTCATCCACCGACGGATTGATAGGGCTCGTCCACCTCACGGACACGCCGAGGAGTAGGAGTTCATCTCCGAACCTCGTTACATCCATCGAGTTTGAGGTTTGATTTCTTTCTTTGTCGCTTCTATTGTTTTATTTCCGCTGCGCTAACTCGACATTGTAGAAAGAAGAGATCGATTGGGGTCGGCTATTCACACCCCCCCTCTCTAGCCGTACGAAAGATCCTAACAAGTGGTATCAGAGCGAGGCCGCTCTTCATCGGATTCACACCCGTGGGAGCACAAGCTAGAGATGGATCAATTTGGAGAAGACATCACCATTCCACCCTTCTACAACGACAACTTCGCATATTGGAAGGTAAGGATGATGTATTTTCTTAGGACTAATATGTGGAACTGGTTTTGTGTACAAGAAGGGTTTACTCCTCCAATGGATAAAGAAGGAGAGCCTCTAGAGAAGAACAAGTGGACGAAGGAACAAGTCCACCAATTCACGATCAACAATGAGGTAACTAAAACAATTGAATTTTCATTACCTACTAGTGTTTTGTGTAAGATAGGTAAATACAACAATGCCAAGGAGTTGTGGGATAACTTGGCCAAGTACCATGAGGAGAGCTCCACTTCAAGCCATGAAGAGGAGCCTAGTGAGCCAAGTAGCTCACATCATGGAGGGAGCGAATTGGGAGTTGAGGGCTACTCAACATCCAAGGAAGAAGAGGAGGAGAATTCCTCTTGTTCAAGTTCGGAGCAAGAAGAAGAAGTTTCCACCTCCGGAAGGGTTGAAGAAGAAAGCTCATCTCCATTCACAACTCTAGGTAACTCAAACACTGTGATTTCAAGCAAATTACACATAATGTGTTTTGAGTGTAGGAAACATGGACATTACAAGAGTAAGTGTCCAAAGAGGGTAAGAAAGACTCCACCGGCACCAAAGGTCAAGGAAGCCGGAGTCCCAACACGCAAAGGCAAGGAGCACATCGTGTGCTTCCAATGCAAGCAAAGGGGACACTATAGGAGCCATTGTCCGAGGGGGAGGCAACCTCACAAGGGCAAGAGACCGGGCACATCGATAGGGGGAGCTAAGGCAAACCCTAAGGTAATCTCTAAGGTTCATTATTGCAATTCTAATAAAACTCATGCTAGTAGTTTTGTTGCAATTGTTAATAATGATAAGCATGTTAACTTTAGGAACCAATACATGTGCTTAGGAGCTAAACATGTTAGCCTAGGTAAGGATAACACTAGAAATACCAACCCTAGGATTAACGCTTCTAAAGTTAAGGAAAACCTAGGTAGAAATCCCAAGAAGACTAGACACATGCCTAGGAATATCTCAAGAGAAATGACAAATTAAAACTTGAGGTATTAGAGAGGGAAAATCAAGTCTTGAGGTCAAGACTTGATAATTTAGAAAAGGCTCTTAAAAACATGGAGAAGCCATCTCTAGGGTTTAAGAGTCAAAAACCCAAGTCCAAGGACAAGAAAGGTTTGAGTCACAAACCTAAGCCCCAAATGGTCAAGCCCACATATCATAATGTTCCATTTGATTATGGAACAAGACCTAGGGCTAGGAAGACCATTACCAAGGTCACAAGGGAAGTCACCCCTATAGTTGACCTTGATGAGACCCAAATGACCAAGGCTTCAAAGCCTAAGAGGGTCATTAGGAGGGTTGCTAGGGAAGTTATCCCTAGTGAATATTTAGTGAACCCAATGAGCTCTAATAGGTATTGGGTTCCTAGGAGCATCTTCTCTATCCCATAGATGGGTTAGAGAGTGTCAACTCCAATAAGAAGGGTAGTTAACCCAACTTTGAGGAAATTGACACTCAAGGAGCATTTTCAAGGTTTTTGGGAACCTTTGAAAATGAAATGGAATAATCTTTATCATTCACTCCTTGGAAGAGTAAGTTGTGCCAAAGTAAGAATATATTAATCTTACTTTAAATTGACACAATTTGGAAAAACCTAGAGAAATATCGAATTGGGATTTTGATATTCTCTTAAGGTCCGGGCCTTAACTTAGAAGTGCTACTCTTGTAAAATCTTAAATGGTATAAATCAAACAAGAGATCAAGAAATGCCAATTTGGGTTTTGACATTTTCTTGGAGCACTTTGGGCAATCTAGGGTTAGATTTTAAGTTAGCAAAGTGGTTAAGGATACTTAGATAGGTAATCTAGGTATATTTATCTATGCTAACTTACCATGATTGGTTGCCATATGCCATGCCATGACATCATATTTATCTTATTATCATTTGAAATGTCATGATAATGCTTAGGTTATCTATATGTCATGTGTTAGTTTAGTTTCAAACTTTATGCCATGACTTCATGACATTGGCACATGTTTTCATTTATGATACCATTTTATGCCATGTCATCATCTCTTGCATTAATAATCAATTGAATTGATTTAAGGACAAACATATAATTTGATATTGAGATCAAATTGGTGTTTAGAAAATGCATGAGAACTTAGCCTAAGTTGACCTTAACCCATATCTCACATCAAAATTGACTTGGATGTGTTTGATACACTTTAGATGTGTGTGAGATATTAGGATCATGAGTTAGGATCAAGGTGCATAGGTTTTGTACCTAGATGAGCCTAATTCAAGAAAATAGGGATCATAGGGAAAGCTTGTGTACAAGTCATGTACATTTAGCCCTAAGATTATGGTCCTAAATTCAAATGGTTTTAAAAGCATTTTAAAATTGATTTGAAAAACCTTGATGAAGCTTTCCTAGTGATAGCATTCTTCATTGAGCAAGATGATACAAAGATGACTTAACTTTGAACTATTTCAAAGTCTTCGAATTTTGTATCAAGATTTGAAAATGGAAACTATTTTCATAGAAAACTATTTTTCCATGATAATGTATGTTATGAGGAATGTATCCTCAAAATTTCACAATTTTTCGAATTTTCTGGAATTTATTAGGGGTTTCTGAATTTCGGGAGAAGAAAAATCAGAAATCCCTGTGATCAGTGTCTGGATCGGTCGCTGGACCGATCCAGGGAGGGCTGGATCGGTCACTGGACCGATCCAGAGTGCTGTGGATCGGTCTGGTGACCGATCCAGTGAGGTCTGATAGCGTGCCAATGTGCTGAAATTCGACTGCATGTCTGAAATTTCGGCTGACAGTTGGTTTTTAGATTTATAAAGGTTTGAAACTCTCCAAGACATTGTTGGTGCAATGGTCAAGGGGGAGTTGGCTTTTAGGGGGAGTTTTTACTCCTTGAGGATTAGTGATATGGGATTATCATTAAGTGGATTGTTGAACTTAGTATCAAAGGGAAAATAAGAGTTTCAATGAAAGGTATGGGACTTTCATTAGGAAGAAACTCTTGACCTTGATACCCTCCTTTTTCTTTTTGATGTGTGTCAAAAAGGGGAGAGTGTTCATTGGAGAATTATTAGAGAACCCAAGTTAGGTTATCGGTTTAACCTAAGCTAGGGAAAGAATGTCAAGGAATGTTCGAGGAAGAACATTGGAATTCTTTTTGATGTGTGTCAAAAAAGGGGAGAACTATTGGAGAACCCAAGTTAGGTTATCGGGTTAACCTAAGGGGAGAATGTCCGGAGAATGTTCAAGGAAAGAACATTGGACATTGGAAGATGGTTGGAAAACCTAAGTTAGGTTATCGGGTTAACCTAACTTGATTATGATTTTGTCAAACATCAAAAAGGGGGAGATTGTTGGTGCAACCTTAGGTCAAGGTTGACCTGGTTGACCCGACTCGAGTTGACTTGACTCGAGTTGTATTTTGATGTTTGACTTGGGAAGATTGTTGATGCAACCTTAGGTCAAGATTGACCTAGTTGAGTTGCATGTTGATGTTTGACACTCGTGGAAGAGTTGTATTCTTGATGTGAGACAAGAATAGATGGTTGGGAGATTATTGGTGCAACCCTAGGTCAAGGTTGACCTGGTTGACCTGAAAAGTCCAAGTATGGAGACTTGGCAACGGAAAAGTCCAAGCGGGGAGCTTGGCACGCGAAAAGTCCAAGTATGGAGACTTGGCATCGAAAAGTCCAAGCACGGAGACTTGGCACGGGAAAAGTCCAAGGATGGAGCTTCGCGGAAAGTCCAAGTATGGAGACTTGGCACGGGAAAGTCCAAGCAGGAGTTTGGCACGGGAGAAAGTCCTGGTGAGTGAGGCAGGGGAAAGACCTAGTGAGTGAAGCTAGGCGGTGGACCTGGTGAGTGAAGCCGGTGAAAATCCTAGTGAGTGAAGCAAGGTGAAAGGGAAAGTCCTGGTGAGTGAAGCAGGTGAAAGTCCCGTGAGTGAAGCCGGGCAGTGGGAAAGTCCTAACTGGGATGTTAGGCGGTGTGGAAATCTCGTGAGTGAAGCTGTGAAAGTCCCGTAAGTGAAGCGTGCAGGAAAATCCGGATGGATCGGATGATCGGACATCCGGTGTTGAGGAAAGTCCAAGTAGGTCAAAGGGATTGGCCGGACACTTGGCGGGGAGTTCTAGCAGTCAAGGGAGTGACCAGATGCTAGGGATGAAATACCAATAGGTCAAGGTTGACCGGATATTGGTTTGAAGTCTTGGGACTTGGTTTGGGCCAAAAGCTCGGATCGGTCACCGACCGATCCGGTGTCTGTTGCTCGATCGGTCCGTGACCGATCGATATCGGTCAAGCTCTTTCGTTCTTGATCGATCGGTCGGCCATCGCCAGCAACAGAGGCAAGAGAGGGCCGATCGGTCCACGCACCGATCAAAGATGTCCCGATCGGCCGGGACCGATCGAGACGTCGCGAAGGAAGAGTTACCGATCGGTCGTGGACCGATCCGGCTATCTGATCGGTCCACGATCGAGAGTACGAAGGTTACGCACTAACTCGATCGGTCCGGGACCGACGATAGGCCCGATCGGTCCTTAGACCGATCAGAGTTCTAGCCGTTGCGACGCAACGTTTCTTCGCTGTCTTCTTCGCAGTATAAAGGGGTCGAGCGCAAGTCTCTTCTTCTTTCTTCTAAGTCTTCGTGCTTGAGCTTTGTTGAGCTCCTCTGAAGCTTCGCGTGAGTTTCATTCTACGACTGGGTCAGCTGCTGCTGCTCGCTCTTCCGTGAAGTTGCTGCTTCGTCAACGGAAACCAGTCGAAGGCAAGCTAGCGTTTGTTTTTACATTCATATTGCTCTTGCTTCTTGCTGTATTTCTTGTACACTTATCTTGCTGTTGCAAGAGACTTTGTGGTGAGGTTTCTCCACCCACAAGGAGTATATTATTAGCCGGTTCTCCGGGGACTCATCCACCGACGGATTGATAGGGCTCGTCCACCTCACGGACACGCCGAGGAGTAGGAGTTCATCTCCGAACCTCGTTACATCCATCGAGTTTGAGGTTTGATTTCTTTCTTTGTCGCTTCTATTGTTTTATTTCCGCTGCGCTAACTCGACATTGTAGAAAGAAGAGATCGATTGGGGTCGGCTATTCACACCCCCCCTCTCTAGCCGTACGAAAGATCCTAACATAGGAGTCGCCGAAGGCTCTGAACCAAGTAAAAAATCACTTGGCTTTTTCTCATACTTTCTTATCTTTGAACTTCTTACTTTCCGCTGTGCACTTGTGTTATTAAAACCGACAAAGAAGTGTTTTTGAAAACAATGTGATTCAACCCCCCCCCCCCCCCCCCACTCACGTGCATCACGATCCAACAAGTGGTATCAAAGTAGGTACCGCTCTAATTTGGTGCAACCACTAGTCAGGAAAATGGGGTAATTTTTCTTTTCATTTTTTTGAGCTTTTAAACATAATCCAAATTGGTATAATTACCTCTTTGAAAAGTTATTTTTAGTAGCAAATTAATCTGAATTGGTGCAATACCAATTTAGTCATAATATTTTCTTTTTTCTTTCTCTCACACTACTAATCGAAGACTAAGTTTTGGGACCCTCTCTCTCTTCTCTCTTTATGTGCAGAATTCGTGGCCCAGACCGAGGGTTACAGCACCATCCGACCTCTCCTATTCAATGGCAACAACTTCCCATACTGGAAGAAGCGAATGGAAATATACTTGAAGACAGACTTCGATCAGTGGTTCAGTGTCACAAGAGGCTACAAGGCTCCAGTCGACAACTCTGGAAATCCAATGGACCCGGAACATTGGAACTCAGAGATGAAGAAGAAAGCTCAAAAGGATTTCAAAGCCCTCAACACACTACAATGTGGGCTAACAAAGGAAGAGTTGAACTAAGTGGGCCCACACGAAAATGCGAAGGAACTATGGGACAAGCTCATCGAACTGCATGAAGGAACCAGCGTTGCTAAGGTAACTAAACGAGATCTTTATTTAAATAAATTATTTAATATAAAAATACAAGAAGGAGAATCAGTGAGTCAACTCCACGCAAGGATAAAGGATATCCTCAACGGGCTTCACACCATCGGCCACAAAATGGAGAACCGTGGCTTAATAAGGTACGCCCTTAATGCATTTCCTCGAAATGCACTATGAGCATCCATCGTGGATGCCTACAAAATTTCAAAGAATTTTTCAAAATTAAAGTTAGACGAATTATTTTGTGAACTTGAGCTACACGAGCAAACTAATGCCAGAACCGAGAAAGGTGTTGCCCTTTTTGCAGGTTCCTCCAAGGAAAAGTCAAGAGCCAAGCCTAAATCTGAAGGTGAGTCAAACCAAGACTCAGAAGATGAAAAACACCTGGTGAACTTGGTAAGAAAAATGTTCACCAGGAAAAAGAAAAACTTCAGTAGAAAAGACCTACAAAAGATCAACTCCACTACCGAACCAAAGAATGTGACATGTTTCGGATGCAACAAGAAGGATCACTACAAGAACGAGTGCCCAAAGCTGAAAAATGACAAAACCAAGACAACTAAAAAGAAGGCACTCAAAGCAACATGGGATGAATCATCTTCAAAGGAATCGGAAGCCGAAAAGCAGAAGCACCGAAGTTACCTCGCGCTGATGGCCCACGAATTAGAATGGGATGATGAATGGGAAGATGAGTCAAAACCCGAATCGAGCCACGAGTCCGTACTCATTTCCGAAGGTTCCGATGAGGTAAACTTTAACTTAAGCAAAAAGTTTTTTAAAATCATTTCTTGTTTAAATAGAAAATTAACTGAATAGGAAAATCAAAATAAAATGCTCCTTAAGGAAAATCAACAAGTCAAGGAACAAATTGAAAAAACAAATCCAAATCAAGTCGTAAAACTTGAGGAGGAAAATTCAACAATAAAAATTGAAATTAACAAATTTAAAGATTTGTTAGAAAATTTCACAACTAGATCTAAAAATTTGGACCTAATATTAAATAATCAAAAAGTAGTATACAACAAATCTGGGCTTGGTTACAAGCCAAATTCAACAAATAAATCATTTATGTCACTAATAACTCAATATAAAACACAAACTAAAGCTTGGGTTCTGAAAGCGTGTCTAACCACGCAAGTAGGAATTAATCAATACTATATACATAAAAATAAAGTATATTATGTAAAAATAAATAACCCAATTCAGAATCCTAACTATAAAATTAATTCAACTAAACCAAAATCAAATAATAGAAATAATTACAGAACCAAATCAAACTTAAACTATCATCAAGTCTCCTACAATTATAAAAGTAATTGACATAAACCCAAAACTAAAACTTAAAAATTATGATCAATAATTCAGGGGGAAGCTCCAAACTAATTGACACCTCCAAAACTAACCTACCCAGTAGGATAATTAGGATTACCTTAAAAGGTACAAATTTTAACTTGACCTACGGTATTGGTGAAGTTTTGGATAATAGTAGGTTAGGGAAACTCTATCTATGCATGTCTAGGAAGATATGGCTTCGACCTGGTGCATTTGACTTAGTGGAACTAACTGAAGCTGTCCTGAAATCAACACTGAAATCATCCTATAACCCCACAAATCTGTTTACAGAATTTAGCCAACATGAAGAAGCAAACACAACATTAGAATCAAACAAAAGCACACGAATCTGTCCAAAGCAATCAACCAACATCGAGGAATGAACACACATTGAAAACAAATCAGAACCACACTAATCTGTCTAGAACATTCAGCCAACCGCGGAGAAGCGAGCACACATTGAAATCAAACCAGTAACATGCAAATCTGTCCAGAACATTTAGCCAACAGTGGATAAACGATCACATATTGAAATTGGTTCAGAAACACATAGATCTATCCATAACAATCAGTCAACTATGGAGCAATAAGCACATAAATCCGGCCATAACATTAAGTCAACAGCGAAGAAACAAGCACGTATCGAAATCAAGTCACCACTACCAAATTTAGTTCTGGAAATCTAAAACCTCCATAAAGAATAAGATCAAACTCCCTCCGAACTAAACCCAACAAATCTATACCAGATTTTGAATCCATCATAAAGATCAAGAACAACATCTAAATCAGTTGTAAATCCCTAAACAGCGGCAAATGGAAGAATAGCACCATCTTACCAAATCTAATACCAACAACAAACTATCCTCACATTCAGATGCAACAAGAAGGAGTAAAAATCATCTCCGAACAAACCTCAATTAGTCCACAAATGGTCCCAAAACTTCCAGAATCGATAGGAAAATAAACATCATCATGCCATACCAAAATCTCCAAAAGAAACTATCCGGAAGCCCAAACCATCAAGAAGAAACGAGGCAACATTGATTTTAAATCACAAATCCCCAAATCCGTGGCTAGAACCCAAAATGAATCGCAAGAGGAAATAACACATCAAAGGAATCGATTCACACCTCGTAAAAATCTCTCGACATCATAGGCAAGTTTAATGCCCCCTCCTAGCTACCTATCCCTTACGTCATGGAAGCCATACCAGCATAAAAGGTGGACTTGCCTTTCCTTCCTCAATCCACTGCCAGGAGCTCTCGCCCAACTACTCTCGTGCCGCCGGTGAGGTGGTCGAAGAACTCCGTGTCCGATCACGACGCCCTCAAAGGAAGTTGTCCACGGGAGGGGCACCCAGTTGTATCTCGAAGCTCAGTGGGAAGGTCGATCAAAATAGTGGGAGAAAAGAAAAAGAAGCAGCGATTACGGGAAAAGTGAGAGGAATCGGGTGATGCCTAGTTTTAGGTAGGTAGGTGGGTGTTTTTATAATTAGGCTAGTTAAGTTAATAACTTCTATTCTTATGCTAATCACATAAATCACTTTTCAGCTTAATTTGGTGTCATCATAAGCTTCCATCATGTTTAGTAGTTCTATCTCCGTAAAACATGTTATACAAGTTCATTTTAAATCTTAAAAAATTTCTAAAGTTCATAGAAAATTTTTGTAAGTTACTATCTTAATTAACGCTTGTGAGACATTATAATTCTCCCTTCCTTATAAGAATTTTATCCTCAAAATTTGACTTACCAAATAACCTAGGATAGTGGTTGTGCATATCTAGTTCAGTCTCTCAGGTAGCTTCCTCTATCAGCTAATTTTCCTATAGGACCTTCACCATTTTAATCTCCTTGTTCCTCAACTTCTAGACTTGGCGATCAAGGATTTATTTCAGCAGTTCCTCATAGGACAGATCCGATGTCCACTGCACAGACTCATGACCAATCACATAAGAAGGGTTAGAAATGTACTTCCTAAGCATGGATATATGAAACACATTATGAACTCCTGATAGGTTCGGTGGTAGAGCAACCTGGTATGTCCGAGCTCCAATCCAATCCAGAACCTCAAAAGTTCCAATATACCTTGGACTAAGTTTTCCTTTCTTCCCGAATCTCATACCCTTTTCATCGGTGACACCTTGAGGAAAACATGGTCCCCCACTACAAATTCCAAATCTCTTTGTCGTTGATCGACATAACTCTTCTGGTGACTTTGCGCTGCTTGCATCCTATCTCAAACTTTAGCCACCAGATCCATAGTATAAGTCACAATATTTGGACCCAAACCTACCCTCTCTCCTATCTCATTCCAATGCAATGGTGTCCTGCACTTCGTTCCATACAACGCTTCATATGGAGTCATACCTATAGTGGCTTGATAGCTGTTGCTGTAGGTAAACTCTACCAGTGGCAATTTTGACTCCCAGCTCCCTTTGAAGGTCATCATACAAGCTCGTAGCATATCCTCCAGAATTTGAATCACCCGCTCGGATTAACTGCCAGTCTGTGGGTGGAAAGCGGTTCTAAAGGTGACCTTCATACCTAATCCATGATGCAAACTCTCCCAAAACCTGGAAGTAAATTTTGTATCTCTATCTGACATGATCTGAATTGGAATTCCATGTAACCATACTATCTCCTGTATATATGTTTTTGCATATTGCGTCATAGTAAAGGTGGTTTTTACTGGAAGTAAGTGAACCGACTTTGTCAGTCGATCCACAATAACCCATACAACATTCGATCCTCTAGGTGAGGTTGGTAACCCCACCACAAAATCTGTAACGATATCTTCCCACTTCCAAATGGGGATCAAAGTGATTCCAGTAGTCCTGCTGTCCTCTGGTGTTCGGCCTTCACCTACTGACAACTAAGGCACTCATGTACTACTTTGATTATATCTCTCTTCATACCCGACAACTAGTACAATAATTGCATATCCTTGTGTTGGACCGCGTTGGACCGGCTAGAAGGGGGTTGAATAGCCTAAAAAATAAAAAGGACAACTATTCTCGAACTTTCAAATAAACACTTGCATAAATTAAATAAACAGAAAGTAATAAACAGAAAGAGGCTCACAGACTTGACTTGGTTACAACCAAGGAGGTTGTTAGAATGAAACACTTGCATCCAAGGAATGAAACACGACCTTCCGCTCCGGCTTCTCGTCCCTCGGAAACGCCACGCGCCTCCTTCTTGTCCGCCCGCGTACTCTTCCGCGACGCCTCATACATCAGACGCACCGAGCCCATCGACTCTCTCCCATGCCGTCCTTCTCGCTAGTTGCGTCTTTTGCTCGACTCCCTGTGCTCCTAAGCTCCTGCACACTTAGACACAAGGTTAAAACACAACATGACCTAACTTAACTTGTTGATCACATCAAAACAACTTTGGGATTCCAACAATCTCTCCCTTTTTGATGTAAGCAACCCAAGTTAAATTAGGGTAAATAGACATAAAAACGAAATAACTAATATTGCAATAAAGTGAAAAAAGATAGAAAAAAATTGGTCTACCTCCCCCTAAACTTATACTTTTCCTTCTCCTTTGATCACATAAAAAATGAGGTTCCAAGAAAAATATAAGGGTTAAAACTTAGAAAATTTTGAAAATTATTTCAATGATTTTTAGAAAACATTTATAAGAGAAAGAAAATCTCAAAGAAAATTTCTAAGTTAAAAAAAATCTAAGTTATACAATTTTGCATAAAAAAATATTTTGAAAATTTTCTAAGTTTTTTTTTACAATCAAAATTTTTTTTGAGAATTTTTTAAGAAAAAAAACTTAAGCCAGAATTTTTTTTTTAATTTCCAAAAAATATTTGAAAGATTTTCTAAAGCATTATTTAATTTTAACTTTAATGCTTTATCAGAAAGTTAATTAAGCATTTCATTTCAATATTTTGGCTTCAAGGCAGGGGTGAGACACTATACCTTCTTGGTTATTAGAGTAATAACCACTTTCTTAGACAAAATCTCGTAAAGAAATTAATTTTTTAATTTTCTCACTAAAAGCGCTAAATCTAATTAATAGTTCAAGTTAAGCATGCTTTTGGAACCCAATATAGGTTCCAACCTCTGGATTAACTAAAAATTTCTTAGGGACATACCTTTTTGAAATATTTCTAATTTATCCCTGGCGATATCTAAAATACCAATTTAAATTGTTGTATTTTCTAAAATTTGTGTTATGGGAACATGCATTATTTTTTAAAGAATCTATTTGTCTTTTTAAATTTTCATTTTCTAACTTTACTTTATCTAACTCTTCTAATGGGCAAGACTTAGCTAGAATTGCTTTTAAATTTTTATTTTCCTTTTCTAATTTACAACAATCTTTTGTTAATAATTTAACGAACTTAAATAATTTGTCGGGAGGAAGAGATCATACCTGATTTACCTTGTCGATCTCGTTATTCGTGTCTCACCCTGAACTACTGCTTTCTTCCGACATAGTTCACCCTTTATCGATGCTCTCGATGCTCATTTCGGAAGAGCTTGAATTGTAGTCGTCATCTTGATGACTTGCCATTAATGCAAGTCCAGAGAAAGCCTCGACTTTCGATTCGGACGATGTATCATCCCACATCGCCTTTAAGACCTTGCGCTTTTGGACAGGCTTCTTACCTTTGTCTTTGTCTTTATTCCTTAGCTTGGGGTAGGTATCCTTGACGTGCCCTTCTTCGTTGCAGTGGTAGCAGCGGATCATCCTTTTCTTTCTACCCTACAGATGGTTAGTATTTTTAGACTTACATAGTTTCTTAAAACATCTTACTATTATAACCATTTCCTCGTCGTCGAGAGAAGACTCTGACTCAGATTCGTCTCTCGATGCTTTGAGGGTGACGTTGTACTTGGACTCCTTCGTACCTGCACATCTTAATTCATGCACTTCAAATGTTAAGAATAATTCTTCCAAAGTAATTTTTTCTAAGTCTTTAGAAATATAAAAGGCATCTACTAGTGATGCCCATCCATTTCGTATTTCTAGGAAAAGAATTTAGTGCGTACCTTAGTGAATCTCGGTTACTTACCTTTTCTCCGAGATTCGAAAGTTCGGTGATAAGCTCTTTAACTCTCGAGTGGAGATGCACAGTTGTTTCGTCTTCTCCAAGTCGCAGGTTGGTGAGCTAGTTGCGAAGTAGATCTCGTCTTGTGAGCTTGGCTTCAGATATCCCTTCATGTAGCTCAAGGAACTTCTCCCAAAGTTCCTTCGTGGAGTCATAGTTGCTGATTCGGTTGACTTCTTGTGGTAGAAGAATGCTCAGCAGATGGTATTCTGCTTTACCGTTTGCCACGTAGTCGGTCTATTCCTTTTTTGTCTACTGATATTTCTCTTTACCTTCTGGTGCTGTAAAATCGAATTCCATAATTAACGATAACTCAAAATACGTTTTAAAAAAATACCTGCATTTGCTTTTTCCAAGTAGCGAATTCCCCTTCGAACTTCGGCAGGTATATGCTCGGTTCAGCCATCGTCTTTGTTTCGATTAACGGTTAGTCCTCCTGAAGCATCCTGACTCTGATACCACTTGTTGGACCGTGTTGGGCCGGCTATAAGGGGGTTGAATAGCCTAAAAAATAAAAAGGATAACCCTTCTCGAACTTTCAAATAAACACTTGCATAATTAAATAAACAAAAAGTAATAAACAGAAAGAGGCTCACAAATTTGACTTGGTTACAATTAAGGAGGTTGCTAACCCAAGGAATGAAACGCGCACTATAATATCTCCTTCAGGTGCAGAAGCCTCTTACAATAGTGAAAGCACACAAAACAGAAGCTAAACTAGAAATGAAAGCACACAAGTGTTGGATTGCTAATTCTTAAGTTGATGAAAAGCTTCTAGACCAAGGTTGTATTTATAGCCTTGGTCAGGGCGCCTGGAATTGTTCCAGGCGCCCGGACCAGTAAAGTCAACAAAGTTGACTTTTAGTCCGGCTACTCTGCTCCGGTGCTGCTCACCTCGGTCCGGGTCTTCCGCTCCGGCTCCGCTCGCTTGGGTGATTTCAGCCAACCGAAATAAGGCTCATCCAAACCCAATTTCGGCCTTCTCGAGCAACCTTCCACTCCGGCTTCTCGTTCCTCATAAACGCCATGCGCCTCTTTCTTATCAGCCCGCGTACTCTTCCGCAGCACCTCGTACCTCAAACGCATCGAGCCCGTCGACTATCTCCCGTGTCATCCTTCTCACTAGCTACGTCTTTTGCTTGACTCTCTGTGATCCTACGCTCCTGCACACTTAGACACAAAGTTAAAATATGACAGGATCTAACTTAACTTATTGATCACATCAAAACAATCTTGAGATTCCAACACCTTGTACATCTTCGTGCTCCTAGGGTGAACATTGTACGGAGTGGTATGTGCCTTAGTCATGAGATCCTCTCTGAGTAATCCAACCTTAGGCACCCAAATGCGACCCTTGTATCACACAATCCCATTAACCATCGTGTAGATAGCACGCCCCTTTGCTTCATCTCTATGTTTCCATTCCATTAAATGCTGATCAAATGTTTGTTCCATCTGGATCTAGTCCAATAGGTTTCATGTAACGATTAGCATTGACAAACTAATTTGCTCATTTAGTGTTAACACTTCCAAATTCATTTGTTGAAATTCTGATATCAGTTATTGCTGGGTGGCCAACTATGATAGCATCGCGGACTTGCGACTCAAAGCGTCTACCACCACATTAGCCTTACTTGGGTGACAATTAATGTTGCAGCCATAGTCCTTCACCAACTACAACCATCGTCTCTATCTCATATTCAATTCCTTCTATGTGAAGAAATATTTCTAGCTTTTATGGTTAGTGAAAATCTCACAACGTTCCCCATAAAGGTAATGCCTCCAAATCTTTAGAGCAAAGACGACTGTCACCAATTCTAGGTCATGTATGGGATAGTTTTTCTCATGCACCTTCAATTAACGTAAAGCATAGACAATTGCCTTCCCATCCTGCATCAGCACATCCCCTAGACCATTATTGGAGGCATCTGTGTATACCACAAATCGGCCTGAACCACCTAGAATTGTGAGTATCGGCATCGTCATCAATCTTTCCTTCAGCTCCTTGAAACTCTTCTCACACTAGTTTGTCCATCTATACTTTACCTCCTTCTTGGTCTGCGAAGTTAGGGGTAAAGTAATCTGTGAGAAATTCTGGATGAACCTTCAATAGTAGCCTGCCAACCCTAAGAAACTTCGAATTTCGATAGCATTTCTTGATGTAGCCCAATTTTGAATTACCTCTATTTTAGCCGGATCCACCTTTATACCCTTCTCCAAGACTATGTGTTCTAGGAATGGAATCTGCTGCAACCAAAAGTCACATTTGCTGAACTTCGCGTATAAGCGTTTATCCTTCAGAGTCTGCAGTACCACCATCATGTGTTGATGATGTTCGTCCCGACTCCGAGAGTAGATTAATATGTCATCAATGAAGACGATAACAAACTAGTCCAAATACGATTGGAAGATCCGATTCATCAAATTCATAAAGACTGCTGGGGTGTTAGTAAGCCGAAACGACATAACTAGAAACTCATAATGACCTAACGAGTTCTGAATGCAGTTTTATGGATGTTCTCCTCATTCAACTTTACTTGATGGTAACCAGACCTCAAGTCGATTTTTGAGAATATCATTGCTCCTTGTAATTGATTGAATAGATCATCAATCCTGGATAATGAGTATTTATTTATTCTTGACTGTAACTCAATTCAGCTCCTAGTAGTTTATATACAGATGCATTGTCCCATCCTTCTTATGGACAAACAACACCGGCGCTCCCCATGGTGACACACTCGATCGGCTGAAACCCTTGTCTAGTAGCTCCTGCAGCTGCTCCTTCAATTCTTTTATTTTTGTGGGTGCCAATTGATACGGTGCTTTAGACACTGGAGTGGTTCTAGATATCAATTCTATCCCAAACTCCACCTCTCTAACAAGGGACAATCCTATGATGTCGTCTAGGAATACTTCTAGAAAGTCCTGAGCCACCTCCACTTCCTCCAAACTTGGTCTATGCATCTCAGAGTTAACCATGATATTCACTAGGAATCTGTTACACCCCTTAGTCTACATGCGTTGGGCTTTACACACTGTAATGATATGAGGGAGATATGATCTTGGGGTTGCATTAAAACTGAAAGATTCATCATTTGATAGCTTCAACCTGACCATCCATTGTTTGCAATCGATGATAGTCTCGTGCCGAGTCAACTAGTCCATTCCTAGAATCACATCGAAATCCGCCATTTCCAGAACTATAAATTCTGCGTACACTGTACAATTTTACATCAACATTTGACAATTCCTTACCATACTATTACTGCGCAGTTCTTCTCCGGAAGGAAGAGAAATGCTATATCCCATAAACATTTGATCGGAGGTAATGCCCAATTTTGCAATATAAGTCATAGATATAAAAGAATGGGTAGCTCCAGAATCTATTAATGCATGGGCAGGTAGATTGACAACAAAGATCATACCTGTGATAATAGCAGAATCCGGATCCACTTGCTCTTATGTCATCGCAAACACCCTTCCCTTAGTCGGCTCCTTGAGTTGGGGCCAATCGCTAGCAAAATGTCTCTACTTTTTGTACATGTAGTAAACATTTGAACCCATCAAACATTGACCTACATGAACCTTCTCACACTTAGGACATCGGACCCTGTCATCAGCCTTGGGAATATTTCCTTCAATTGATTGAGATCCCTGATGTCGCTGTCGTGGCTGTGTCGGATTCTGCTACTGCTTACCTAGAAACTGAGCAGGAGCAGGCTTCTTCCTACTTGGCCCTTGCTGTTCCCTTTCTTGGTAACCCACTCTCTTGTTCTGTGCTTCCTTGATAATATCGTTCCTGTCCCTCTCTGACATCAGAGCCTGATCCACTGCCTCTCTGAATGTAGTAACCCGACTCAGTCTGATATTATGCTGAATGGCAGCTCTCAACCCCTCAGTGAAGTGCTTTAGCTCCTTTGCCGGTTGTCCTGTAATCATGGGCACAAAGTATCTTCCCCTCTCAAACTTCTTGACATACTCAGCCACTATCATATCCCCTTACTGAAGCTCCAAGAATTCTCTTGCTAGTCTAGTTCTGCTGTCGATGGTGAAATACTTCCCATAGAATATTTCTTTAAAGCCAACCTAGGTCAAGATAGTCATATCCACTGCAGAGCTAGCACCCTCCCACCATATATGCGCATCATCACGTAGCATAAATATGGTGCACCTAACCTTGTCAGCATCCGTGAGCTACATAAAGTCATAGATTGTTTCTCGTGATCGGATCCATCCTTCTGCAATGATCGGGTCTGTTGTGCCCTTGAACTCTGTCGGTCCAAGGTCCCTGAACTGTTTGTAAACGAGGTTCACCATGGCTGTGGAGCGACTGTGTACATGTTCATTCTCCCTAGATCTCAATAGTTGTTGGATTTGCTCACCAAGAATGCAATTCTGCTCCTGTAAGAGGACGGTGAGTCTTGCTAAAAATTGATTGTTCTGGCATCCAGTCTCACCATTATTCCTCCTAGCCGCCATAACTTGTACATCCCAATACATGTTCATCATTACCTCACATATGCATATTAATATATTAGCATGTAATAACTAAGTTACCAGGTTAAATTCAAGACTATAACAAGGTAAACCTAACAAACTTGAAGGCAGAAATAGCCGAGTTTTTGACGAGATGGCGTGCACACACGGTCCTTTAGGAGATCGAGATGTCGACGCAAAGGGCGAGGAAATCGGGAGAAATAAGGAGTATGCTTCGATTTAGGCTTTTATATACTTAGGGTTAAATTAATTAAACTCTAAGTTAACTCCTCAATCAATTCTCACTTAATTGGATAATCAAAACAGACTTCCTCACAGCCAAATAGGTGCATCCCCTTAAACTTGTCATACGGACTCCGTTTAAATCCTAATTTTTTTAAAAAAAAAATTAAAAAATTTAATAAAATTATTTCTCTAATAATTATTATTATTTAAATTTACCGTATATTACAATGATTGTCCGCACTAACCTTCACTTTAGGCGGCCGACAAAAGCTAGAATTATTATTAAGTAAAGAGATGGATGGGTATTATTTTGAGCTTATTGAAAGCAGGAATATTTCTAATACCACGCCTATGCTTTTCAGAAAATAATTGCATTTCTTACATGACTAGAGTGAAATAAATAACAATTAAGGACACGTATTTCCCTCTCCCGGCCCGTTGAGTAATTTTTCACTCCTGAATAATGGAGTAGCCTTTTGATTGGATTTAATATTCTATAAAAAATTATTACTTAACTACTAATAATCATTTCATTGAAAATAATTTACTAATGAATTACCAATATATACAAGTGGCTCAGAGTGCATGTCTATCATTTAGGGTCTAGGGATATAGCAAACTCTGATGCTAAGCTGAGGAGGTCTTCCAAGAAGAGAAAGCAAGTTTGCGCATATTTTACTTTATGTTATATTGTATGTTATTTTGGTCCTGATAAATACATGGTTTTATGCTGCAGGAGAATTTTGAAGCTCACATCAAATGTATTTCTAAGAAAATCGGCTTCAGTCAAGAAAATCTAGTAGCTGCATCTACCATCTACAAATGTCTTCAGCATTGGAAATAATTTGAAGTGGAGAAAACTAGCATTTTTTATCGTCTTATATGGATGATTGGTTTTGAATTTGAGGTAATTTTGCAAGATCAGATTAAATAAGCTAACATTACTATACTTCTACATCTTATTGGTTTGTTTATTTTTTTTTTCTTCAATTGCCACACATTTTACAAAAGCTGTTGGGGATTTTTATTTACACTGGTATCATCTTTTATGTTGCTACTACCTTGAGATTTGGATTCTTTTTTGATTCAGGAAGAAAAAGAGAATAATAATGATCTTGCTTATAGCTATCAAATGGTTCTAATTTGTTGTACTTGTTGCAACATAGTTTGAAGGTAGCTAGTGTTGTTGGGGGTACTCCAAACCGGAAACCTAATGCCCCAACTTCATTCTTTAGCAGGATGACTCGAATGTGAGTTCATTTGATTATGTTGATTTTTTCACATAATGATATTGGTAGTTATTTGATTCTATTTATGGACACTTATAGTTGTATTACTAATGCTAGAGTTTTCCGCTCATCATAACATTCTTTGGATGAATTATCTGTCATGAACCAAGCGAAGATAAAATGCCCTACTTTAATGTTCAAGTAGCAACTAACAAGTTATGTGAAAAGATACATAGAATTATCTGTGCTAATTTGAAAAAGGATTAATTACCTTGATATCATTGTGTATCCATGTTTATTTTTCTTGTTTACTTTGTTACGTATATCACATGCAAGTTTATCTGTTCATGACAACGTTTAGAACAAATTCTCTAGTAATGGAATTAATCAAATATCAAACTTATTAAATGTTTTTCTTTTTAGTCTATGTAAGGTGTGTGAGGGACAAAGGTTGATGAAAGAGAACACTACTTACATTATTAAATGTGTATTTGTAACAAAACTTAGTATTATTAGCTTTGCATAGAGTTCATAATGATATAAGATTCAAGCTACCACTGGATAAATGGGATCATGTCTTGTTGTACATGAATTAGTTTTTATTGTCTCTAGTAGCAAAATTGCTATATTAGTAAATTTAAAATTTTGAACTTTTAAATTTTTTCCACCATTTATGACACCAATTTTTCTAAGATGATATTTTTGTTTATCTTGGCTCCTCAGGATCCTAGAGAAACAAGAGGTAGTCTGTGTTTATCATCAAGGGCACAATCCAACCATTAGTAAGTAAATATTGAAAGACTCAATAATCTATGTATTACATTGTAAGAAAATTATGTATGTTATCCTATTAGAATATAGTGAAATTTCTCTGTTTTGCTCCATCCAGAAACGTATTCTAGCCGTTTAGCTTTGATTTAGAGGTACCTCTTATTCTAATAGAGAGAGAAGATGTTTGGACAAATTTTATCATTCCTAACCATACAAATTTTCAATAGGTAGTTGATCTTTAAATTAGTTTATCTTTTCAAAATTATTTATGCAGTAGGTAATTAATTACATGACTACTATGTCCTGTTTATAGTTTCCTTCTTTGTTGTGTGAGTGTTGCTCATTTAGCAATGGTGAATACATGAAATCTAATTTTGTTGGACTTGAGGTGTGGTGTAAAAAAACAAATCCTAAGGTACAAGATCTTAGAGACACTTATTCAAGTTGGTTATTTGTTACTCGAACTAATTTTGTGCTCTATACAGTTCTTCATGGGATGAACTTAAAACATGTCATATAAGTTGTTGATTTCTTGGTATGTAGCTTATATTTCGATGTTGAGCCGTAGGCATATATATCCTAACATAACGCATCCATATATGCCAACGTTTTTGCTGTCGTAATGGCAAAGAAAAAACTAAGATCTGTATGCCACAGTGCTAGAAGCATATATGGGCGAGATAACACTGAGATTGAATCCATCCCTATTAAAAGGTTCAAATGATTAAATTTTTATTGAAGTCTTTGTTACTATTGATCCTGCTCATTTCTTTGTGGATTCTAGTGTTCTAGCATTATCAGAATAAAAATCCCGTCTTTTCCTTTCTTTTTGACTAATGTCTATCAAAATGCAAGCTGATACGGTTGGCAATGGAGGGGCCCAAGAGGAAAGGGTGAGAAAGGTCAAGGTCATACAGCGGTCAAAAGTTAAGAGGACATGGCGGTCAATAGTCAGGGTGATTCAGCAGTCAATAGTCAAGCTGACTAGGCAGTCAGAAGCAAGCATGTGGGGTAGTCAGAGGCCAGGCAGACTTGTTGATCAAGGAGGCAAAGTAGTTGAAAGACAAGGGGAGACGATAGACGGAACACCGGGTATAGGTCGGGATCGGCAGAGCTGGGTAGAGGTAGCCTGATTTACAGGTCTGCGATTTGAAGGCCCGGAAGCGCAAGTCACAAATCATAGGTCGGAAGCGACAGAGCTGTGCAAAGACAGCCCGATCTACGGGCTTACGGTCGAGGGCCAGCGAGTACTTATGGGTCAGGATCGGCAGAGCTGGGTAGAGGTAGCCCGATTTACAGGCCTGCAATTTGAAGGCCCGGAAGCGCAAGTCACAAATCATAGGTCGGAAGCGTCAGAGCTGTGCAAAGACAGCCCGATCTACGGGCTTACGGTCGAGGGCCAGCGAGTACTTATGGGTCAGGATCGGCAGAGCTGGGTAGAGGTAGCCCGATTTACAGGCCTGCAATTTGAAAGCCCGGAAGCGCAAGTCACAAATCATAGGTCAGAAGCGTCAGAGCTGTGCAAAGACAGCCCGATCTACGGGCTTACGGTCGAGGGCCAGCGAGTACTTATGGGTCAGGATCGACAGAGCTGGGTAGAGGTAGCCCGATTTACAGGCCTGCGATTCGAAGGCCCGGAAGTGCAAGTCACGAATCACAGGTCGGAAGCAGCAGAGCTGTGCAAAGACAGCCCGATCTACGGGCTTACGGTCGAGGGCCAGCGAGTACTTATGGGTCAGGATCGGCAGAGCTGGGTAGAGGTAGCCCGATTTACAGGAGAGTGCAGGCCGTGATCGACAAGGCTGTTCAGGGTCAGCCCGACTGGCAGGTAACGCTTAGAGGTGGGGTCTGGTCGAGGGTGTGAGGTAGATGCAGACCGTGATAAATAGGATGAGCTAAGCTGTGCAGGAGTCGGAGGATCACAACTGTCCGTCAAGGGTAATCATTGCATACCAGTGAGATGTGCGAAGGCGGAGGTCCCTAAGAGAAAAGATGCTCTCATAACCAATAGCAGCTTGACAGATGTCCTTCACTACGAGACAAAACCCTTGTGTAAAGGCGGAGGTTCCTAAACAAGAAGATGCCTTCACGACCAATAGCAGCACGACAGGTATCGGGGATATACGACAAAGCCCAGCGTCTAACGTTTTCTGACAGGGTTGCAGGTTCTGGAAGCAAGGCGGGTGCATAAAAAGGAAGAGATTCCTCGTACGCGGGTACGCGCTCTCTCGTCATTTTTTCCACAACTTTTCATTTTTGAGTCTCTCTGCTTTTCTGGGGGAAAAGGACCTGACTTGAGCGTCGGAGGGCCTGATCTGGGGACTTTTTCCCTGGGTTCTGGTCTCTAACGTGAGGGGGGGAAGATCGTCTGAGTGTGTGCAGGGTCCTACAGCATCGTCAGCCGCCCGTGGGAGCCGAATCGCCCACGACTTTCCGTCAACAAACAGGCCACCACGACTAGCCTCCGTCCGACTCAGCTTCCGGACAGGATCAAATTTGGTGCCGTCTGTGGGAAACACAACAGCCTGATCCGAAGCGTGAAGATGGAGGACTCTGGTCGAAGCTCCAGCCAGAGGATTAATGTTACCATGACCGTGGGGGAGTATGAGCTCTTCAAGGAGGTCAGAAAGCGAGCCGCCTCTGAAAAACAAGGCACGGTTTCACGACCTCGGTTAGCACCTGAAGCGTCCAAAGAACCAGCTCCTGTTTCCGACAGGAGCTCAAAGAGAAAGCAACCGGAAGAACTCCCTTGTACTTCATTCCGAGAGCCTCGCCACAACTATCATCGAGCTGGACCTCGGGAACATAGTCCGAAGAAAGAAGAGCCGCCGGCGTCGGTGGCGGAAAGCTCTTTACATCCACCCCGGGATTCAGGAAAGGGGAAGGCTATAATCTCCGCCATAGATCTGCCTGAAGATCCGGATGATAAGGTACCCTTCTCGGCTCAGATCTTGAGGGAAAACCTGCCGAGGGGTTATCGAGCCCCAAACATTGGAGAATATGATGGGAGCAAGGACCCGGAAGAACACCTGCGGAAGTTCAAGAACGCGGCTATGCTGTATCAATACAGCGATGCTGTCAAATGCCGAGTATTCCTACACACCCTGTCCGGGTCAGCGCAGAAGTGGTTCGATGGATTGCCCCCAGAGTCCATCAATCACTTCATGGATTTCAAAACGGCCTTCCTACGCCGTTTCGCCAGTAGTCGTAAGTATTAAAAAACCGACCACTGTCTTTTTGCTCTCAAACAGGAGTCGACCGAGCCTCTGCGAAGCTACATCAACCGGTTTAGTCAGGTGGCCCATGACGTCCCCTCCGCCACCTCAGAGATATTAATGAGCGCCTTTTCCCATGGATTGCGAGAAGGGGAGTTCTTCAGGGACCTCATCAAAAACCCCGCCCGGAGTTTTGATGATATGGTGGAGAAAGCTTCTTGCTACATCAAGGTGGAGGAAGCTCAGACCGCTAGAAGAAAGGCCGAAAAAACGGTGGCTCCTGGCAACCGACCTGAAAGGAGAGCACCATAGTCAGCCCAGCCCTTCCAGCGCGTTCAACCCAGGCCTGCCCCTCAGCCCGCTCAGGGAGTCAGACCAGCCCCACGAGTTGCTGCCATACACGTGCCTAGGCCTGGACCAAGGGGAGCACCATATTACACATATCATCGGTCCAGGACGCATGATCTCAGTAACTACTTCCAATTCACTCGTGATTCCAGGCGAGCTGCCGAGCAGGGTCTGCGCCCCAAATACAGAGAATGGAGGAGGAACGGGCCGCGGCTGGACGTGCTCGTCAGGCCCGACCCGATCAAGCCGGTCCTTCTAATCAAGCCGGTCCCGTGGAAGATCGAAGAGATGCCGGAGAGCTGGAAAACTGGGGTAACGTCGCTGTACGAGAGATCGGAATGATTTCAGGAGGGCCCACTGACGGGGACTCAGGCTGAGCCCGTAAGTCACACGTTCGGCGGTTGTATGTGGGAGCTGTGGGGTGCAGCCACGAGCAGACGTCTGGCCCTATCATTAGCTTTGGGCCACAAGATTTGGAGGGTCTGGAACTACCCCACAACGATGCTCTCATAATCAAGGCCGTTATCGCTAACAGCTGAGTGGCCCGGGTATTTGTGGACACCGGGAGCTCGGTCAACATTTTGTTTAGAGCTACGTTCGAGGAGATGCAGATTGATGTCGCTGAGCTCCAACCCGTGACCACTTATTTGTACGGGTTCACAGGTAACGAAGTCAAGCCCATGGGTCAGATCAAGCTAGCCATCTCCATGGGCACTGAGCCACTGGTGCGCACCCGGAGGAGCACCTTTATAGTGGTGGATTCGCCTTCCTCCTACAACGTCATACTGGGAAGGCCAGCTCTGCATGAGTTCCGGGCTGCTGTCTCCATTTTTCACCAGAAGATCAAGTTCCCTGTTGGCGAGCGAGTCGGGGAAGTCAAAGGAGAGCAAAAGGTATCTCGCAGCTGCTACATCGATATGGTCCGGGTGGAGGCGCGCAAAAGCCGGAGGACGCAGGATGGTGGTGTACACGCTATCCAAGAGGAGCCTCTGCCTATTGCCGAGGAGCCTATTCCTTGGGAAGAGATTCAGTTGCACCCTGACAGAGCAGAAAGCATTACTCGCATCGCCAGCGACTTACCACCGGAGCTTAAGTCAAAGCTGATACAGTGTCTGACCCGCAATAGGGACATTTTTGCTTGGTCCCCGGAGGAATTGCCCGGGATCAGACCGGAGATAGCCGAGCACAAGCTGCATTTGATACATGAAGCCAAGCCAGTCAAGCAGAAGAAGAGAAATTTCTCCGCTGACCAGAATAAAATTATCCGAGCTGAAGTGGATCAGCTCAGGAAGGCAGGACATGTTCAAGAGGTGCAGTTCCCGTCCTGGCTTTCTGACGTTGTACTGGTAAAAAAGCCTAACAACAAGTGGAGGGTGTGCATAGACTTTCGCGACCTCAACAAAGCCACCCCCAAAGACTGTTATCCTCTCCCGCGGATCGATCAGGTGGTGGATTCAACTGCTGGCTGTGAAAGGATATGCATGATGGACGCTTATCAAGGATATCATCAGATACCCTTGGCTAGGGAGGATCAGGAGAAGGTTAGCTTCATAACGGCCGATGGTACTTTTTGCTATACGGTCATGCCATTTGGACTCAGAAATGCTTGGGCTACCTACCAAAGGATGATGGATAAAATCTTTCGGAATCAGATCGGGCGGAACGTGGAGGTCTATGTTGATGACATCTTAATCAAGTCCCCCCTGGCATCCAGTCTAATAAAAGATGTAGAAGAAACCTGTGGGACTCTGAGGCAATATGATGTAAAGCTGAATCCCCTGAAATGTCTGTTCGGGGCCAAAGGAGGGAAGTTTTTGGGCTATCTGGTGACCGAGCGAGGGATAGAAGCCAATCCTGAGAAGGTTCAAGCACTTCGGAACATGCAGATCCCTCAGAATCTGAAGGAAACGCAGAAGCTAGTCGGCAGGATAACAGCGCTATCTCGATTCATCTCCAGATCTGCAGATCGAGCCGCACCGATCTGTAGGACCTTTCCCGATGGCTACGGGGCAAAGACGTTTCTTGCTGGTAGCAGTAGATTACTTCTCCAAGTGGGTAGAGGCGGAAGCTCTGGCCAGAATTACTGAAGATGCGGTGATCCAGTTCTTGTGGAAGAATATCTTTTGCAGATTTGGTTTACCTCATAAGTTAGTGTCGGACAATGGCAGACAATTTCAGGGGCGCAAGATACAAAATTGGTGCAAGGGGTTCGGCATAACTCAGGCCTTTACTTCGGTGGCTCATCCTCAGAGTAATGGTCAGACAGAGGTGGTCAATCGAGAAATAGTGCGAGGGCTCAAGGTCAAGCTGGATCACACGGGAGGCAGTTGGGTGGACGAGCTGCCTAGCATTTTATGGGCCTATCGTACGACACCCAGAGAAAGTACAGGTCTGACACCTTTCCATTTGATATATGGCAATGAAGTAGTTGTACCTCTGGAGGTCGGGATACCGTCCGTGAGAAGAATGATGTATGACGAAGGGAACACTGAGCGGAGGCTGGCCGAGCTAGATTTCATCAGCGAAATTCGTGAACAAACAACGGCCAGGTTGGAAGCCTATAGACAGAGGATGAGACAGAGCTATAATAGAAGGGTGATCCCTCGTTTCTTCGGAGAAGGAGACCTGGTCTGGAAGCAGGTGAAACCCTTGGGGGAAGTGACAAAGTTGGCGCCTCAATGGGATGGACCTTACAAAGTTGTCAAGAAGTTGGCATCGGGGGCCTATTATCTGCAAGATGCTCAAGGAAGGAAGCTAGACCGACCTTGGAGTGCTAACTACCTACAGCCCTATCGGGTGTGAAGGGTGCCGACCCTGTTAATGTAAGCCAGGTCGGCCGGAGGGGCTGTATATAGTATGGTAGTCAAGCCAAAACTCAAAGATACGTATGTACATGTAAAAATTTCATCAGTTTTAGCAGTTGGTACAGATCATTTAAAAAGAGCAAAAATCTCATCCGGGAAGCCTTGGAGGATTTTCTCTGGATCCAAAAAGTCTGCGGGAGGAATGGAGTTCAAGAAGCTTCGTGCGTGGAGCTGTCGGATAACCCCGACCGCCGTGTATGGTATGGTCGCAGAGAAGCGTGCCCCAGCCTGGGATAAAAATTCGGGAGAGGTCAGATAAGACATTCGACTTCGCAGGCAATGATCCTCCTCTCCTTCTTGATAGACGGCCAAGGCAGTGGATACTCCCGTCAAAGCCGCTCGGGACTGGGATAGTTCAGCCTTCAGAGCCCCCAGTTTAGCTGCTTGGGTTTCCAGTTGAGCCGCCTGAGCCTCCAATTTCTTGTTCTTCTCCTGCAGAAGGGTATCCTTGGACTGTATTTCCTGAGCCTGATGGGCTAGTTGTTGCTGATACCCCGTCTCTGAGGCAGCTCTTTCCTCCCTCATAGCCCGGAGTTCATCTTTGACCTGCACCAGGGAACTTTTCTGCCGGTTGGTCTGATTGGTCAGGGCTTGAATTTCTGCCCGCAATGCATAACTAGCTTGGGCGGGGTCATTCAGCTGCAACTCTAAATCAGAGACTCTCTCTCGGAGTTCTTTGCTTTCGTGATGGAGGGCGTAGAAGGATTGGTTCAGCACCAAAGATTCTGCATGAGTCTAGATGGAAGATATGACTTTCAGTTAAGACAAACTAATACCAAGTGTAGGGTGAAGAGAACTTACTTTAGCCCAAGACTTCGAGAACCTATCCATCTGGGCTAATGGCGGCGCGTTATCCATTTGACTCATGCTCTCTGCCCACAAGCTGCCAAGACAGCCTTTCATTATCAGAAGGCTCATGGGGGCGTCATGTCGCCGAGCTAGAGCAGCTTCAGAGGGGATAGTGGTCCTGTAATGATGGCGGGCGGAGGAGGAAGGTTGAGAAGGGCCGGTGTCAGCACCAGGAGGAGCAGGAGGTGGCTCGGGAACGGGCTCAGTTGGCACGGGGTCATGGCGATCGCCTGGGCTGTCTTCCTCAGCAGGAGTGGGGGCAGAGCGGAATGCAGCTGGTCTTCCCCTGTAAGGGTTGGGGGAAGCTGCCAGATAGACAAAGCAAGAATGGCGAGGGGCATGATGTCAGAGCCAGCCACGGCGGCAGCGGGGGGGCCAATTGGGTAGTAAAAAGGAATAGGATCAAGCGTTTGTAAAGTCAGACCTGGTCTCCGATGCATCTGCGAAGCAGGGGCTGGTTGTCAGAATCAAAATTGTCAGAGCAAGGTTGACCCTGTGAAGAGGCTGCAGCACCCCCGTCTGTGGCGCCCCGACCGGATGAGCTTTGACCTACGCGATGGAGTGCCGCGCGACCACGTCTAGAGGCACGGGAGGCTCCTCGGAACACGCGTCTGGCCGGACGACCGGCTTGATCGAGACCCCGACCTCAGCTCGGGGCAGCAGGTGAAGGAGAAGTATTGTGTAGAGCAGAGCCGGAAGTGGGCTGGGTCGTTGCCTCAAATGAGGTGGATCCAAGATGAGGGAGTAGCCTCCTATCCAAGATCACCCGACCACGTCGCATTATTTCCAGATCATCGAGGGGCAAAGGCAAAACCTCTGAGGCACGATGCAGAACCTCCGCTATAGGCACCAATACGAAAGGTCAGTCTCACAAAGAAAATGGTCGAAAGCGAGGGAGGGGGGCTCACCCTGAACTTACCTAAGGAGCGCGGTGTTTCAGAGGAAGCGGGGCTCAGCCGGAAAAAGGAAAGTAGGTCTTCAGATATCAGTCTTGTCAAATTCAAGCGTCAATCCTCCATCTGGATTGCAGCCGTAGCATAGGAGAAGTCCATGTGGAATTCGTCCAGCGCCGGAGTTAGGGGGAGCTCAGACTGCCAGTGCATAGGCCAGCCTGTTTCCTCAGGAAACCGGAGAAAAAAAATTTTTTTCCTCCAGTTAGCACTAGGAGGAGGAAGAGGAGAGAAGAAAGCAGTATGACTGCGAGCTTGGAAGTAAAAGAGACCATCGGCGTGGCGAGCAAGAGCAAAGAAGCAGTGAAAGAGGGGAGCGGACCAAGAAACTTCGCAAACTTCGCAGAGTATTACAAATCCGCATAAAATCTTTATGGAGTTGGGAGTTAGCTGACCTAAGGGGATCTTAAAGTAGCGGCACACTGCAGACAGAAAAGGATGCGGGGGTAGACGAAGGCCAGATACAAATTGCTCAGTGAAGAAAGTACAAGAACCAGGCGGAGGATCGAAGTACAAGTTCACACCAGTAGGGATGATGGGGCGAAAGCTAGTAGGGATTTCGTAAGTATACCGTAGGTCATCCCAATCCAACTCGGCAAAAGTCGAAGCGCCTGGGAAATGCTCCGCCAACAAGGAGATCCAAGAAGGAGCGGCCATTGCGAGAGAGATTATCTCAGGAGGTAGAAAGAACAAACGAAAAGAGGCGACTTGAAAAAAAGGAAGGAGCGTGGCGCAGTCTCGGAAAAAGTCAGTCGGCGGCGGCAACGTTTGAGTGCTCCGTGGTGATGGCGAATCATAACAGAAGGGAAAGAGGAAAAAGATACTTATAGGTATGGCGGAGGAAGGATATTTTCGTAAGTTAACAACGGATGGTTGATACAGGGGCGAAGATAGACAGGGAGCACTCTGTGATGACTCTCGAGAATATAACCAGAGGGCATTATAGGAAAGGCAAGGGCTCGAGATACGAAGCACCTCCTAAGGTGATTGCTCCAAGCAAGACAAAAATGTGCGGAGGGGCCATTAGAAAGGTGGATAGATCAAAACAGCGGGCATACAAGGGAAAATCTATCTCTCGCCGGGCTCGGTCCAAAAGCAATCATAGAAGGAAGAGCGACGTAGCCAAGCAAAATAAGCAAGGACGAGCGGATTAGCAGAGATCGACCAAAGCCGCGGACGACCTACTAAGAACAGAAGCGAGCTAAGAACACATGAAGGGGACAGCCATACGATTATTCAGACATAAAGGCAGATAAGTATGATCATCCAAAGTTCAATAAGACTACGCAAATAAATACAATTAGAGAAGGTTCAGCATCAACACATAAAAGGTAAGCATTACAACATGGTTCAGACTACACAACATCTGAGGAAGAGGGCGCAGGATCAATAGAGGCCAACGGAAGGAGCAGGGGATCAGCCAGCACTATGGCGGAAGACGCAGGATCAGCGGACGTTTCAGGAGCAGCAGCAGGAAGGGCCTGGGCAGAAATATCCACGGGAGCTGAATCGGCCGCAGGGGGAGGAGCCTCCAAGAGGAAAAGCCCATCATTCGCTTCGAAGGAGGGGAAGGTTTCCTGTGGCAATTCCCTGGATAGGCGAGCTGTGTCCAAAAAGGTGGCAGGAGGTGCCAAGCGTAGAAAACCTTGCTCGAAGGCCTGTCTGACCCCACCAGCGGCCCCATGACACAGCAACAAGACCATCCAGCGTCCCAGTTTTTAGAGGAAGAAGGTAGAGCGGACATAGGCCAGTCTGTACGCCTTCAGCCGCTCTGATTCGCCAGCTCGGTACGCTTCCAAGCTGTTCTTGTTCTCGGCAACCTCGGCGCGGGCCACGGATAAATCGCTCTGGCCCTGAGACACTGCTTCCTGGGCCTTCGATAACTCCGTTTGCAAGGATTGGAGAGTGGCTTGGCAAGCTTCCCACTAAGTCTGCATGGTTGCCTCCCGGCTAGCGGCAGCACTAGCCAGGGCCTGGGCATCAGCCAACCCCATTTGCAGGAGCTCCCGACTTTGCCGTAGCAAACTCACATCCGCCGATCAGGAGAGCAGCTCTGCCTCTTTGTCTTTCAGCTCAGAAACTGCCACTTGATGACGATCCGCTTCAGAAGTCAAGGAAGACTCACTTGTCTTTAAAGCCGCCTCCAACTTCTGAAGTTTATTGAAGGCGGCATGGGAAATGGCTCGAGCAGAGGCCACAGATTCCCCGACGGCACGCAGATAAGCATCCAGGCTTCCAACAAAAGGCTCAGGAGGAGCTGAGGAAGTTACAGGGGGCTCTAGTTCCTGAAGACGTGCCTTGAGCACCGCGTTCTCTCGCTGAAGCTCGGCCGCTCGCTGAACGACACTCAGACTCGCGGAACAGGCCTGCAGGTGGCCATAGGAAGGGAAAGGGGGTTATAGAAGCATATGAATTCCCAGAAGAGGAAGGAGAAGAGCTTACCGCTACCAAGAAATGAGCAATTTGATCAAACCCCTCCAAAGGGGAACTGCTCCCCCAGAATTGGCGGTTGGCCGATTGCCAGGTGGTGGCCAAGTCCCCACAGAAATCGACCTTACCGAAGATAGAAGATAGGTCGGCAGCGGGCGGGTAAGTCGGGTCGATCTCTGAAGGAAGTCTCCAGGAAGCCTCGAAAGCTAAGTCTGCAGAAGGCAGGTTCAAAGTCGGCATGGCTGAGCTCATAGGCGCAAGAAGAGGAGAGGCTGGGGGAGTCAGCGAGTCCAGGGGCTGGTCGCCAGAGGACGAAGGCGAGGCAGGTAATACACTCTGGATTGATACAGGAGCTGTCAGGTCCAATGACGGGTCTGCCATTTCCAGATCAGAGGCCTTCTCCCGGGCCAAGCTTGTCTCCTGGGTCGAGCTCGTATCCGAGGACCTAGAGGAGGAGATACTCAATACCCGTTGACGGCGAGGAGGTGGGGGAGAAGTTGCGGTGACCGGGGCCGCTCTCTTGCCCTTGCGCGTAAGGCGCAGCTTCATAGTAGGAGGGAGTGAGGGCACTTGCTTTGCTGGCGAGGGCTCAGACGCAGGTTGATCAGAGGTGCAGGGTAGGGCTGAGTCTGCAGGGCTGGGGGCAGGTGGCTCAATAAGCGCTGAGGCGGCTACCGTCTCTGAGGTTCGGGGTCCCGAAGGCTATGGACCGACGGAAGCAGCGGGGTCGGAAGATAGGCCTTGTGTTAGCTCCTCATTCAGAGCTTGCAGAACGGCCACTGAGGGTGTCTCCTGACTGGCAAAAGAGCGGAGGATGGCAGCCACTACAAGAATAAGAGGAAAAGCACCTCAGTTAGCGAAGAGCGGTATATAAAAAGTAACAACTTACCAAAAGGAACTCCGATTTCTGTGGAGACAGGACTAAGACCAAAAGCGTACAGAATGCCTTCAAGCATCAATACAGACAAGTGAACAACAACACCGCTCAGCTTGGCCACAGCTGCAGAGCAGGTAGGCTCATGAGCGTGCGAAGGGAAGTCTGAAGCAAGGATGGGACGCCATTGGGAAGGGCCGGCTAAGGGGACGGGGGGCTTGAGGAAGAAAAAGCGAGATCTCCAGCCTTTATTGGAAGAAGGTAGGTCATCAAAAAACTTATGGCCTGGCTTGGCCTGAACGTTGAATACCCCCGCCTCGGCTCGCCGGAAAGAATAGAAATGATGGAATAATTGAGCGGTCAAGAGAATGTGATAAATGCGGCACAAGATGATGGTTCCGCAGACGGCTCGGAATACGTTAGGAACGAACTAAGAGATACCAATACCACAATACTGACTCAACTCGGAGAAAAAAGGATGTAAAGGAAAGCGAAGACCGCCTAAGATTTGATCCCTAAAGACAGTGATAAACCCTTCGGGAGGAGAAGAGGGATGTTCGGCGGGCGAGGGAAGTCGGAACTCATATGCGGCGCCTAGTCCCAAGTTGGATTGCAATGAAGAAAGGTCGTGATGGTCTAAATCAGAGATATAGCGTGAATACCAGAAGAGTTCCTTACCATCCATGACTACGAGGAGTAAGCAAGTGAGGAGGTTGAAGACAAGAGGAGTCACAAGTCAGGCGCAAACAGGAAGGCGAGAAGCTTCGGGCGCAAGCAGGAGGACGAGAAGCTGCACTACCAGAGACGGTCACGAACGAGAGGAATAGGATAGCGAAGCGTCAAAGTGAAGACGGCGGACTGCTCTTAGGGTTTATAAAGCCCATTCATTAATAGGACACATCGAGAGTCGAGCCAAGTATCTTTTTGGGTAACACACCCCAGCGTCGTCTGATAGGAAGTAAGCGCTGAAGGGTGCAAAAAGGGGTCAGAAGCTGGCGTCAGGAGGCGTGAGCAATAAAGGCATCGGACAGGTGTCACCCCGAGGAGAAGTGCATTAAGGATTGACATGGCAAGGTAATCATGAAGGGGCGTGGCCTACGAAAGATGCATTTCTCCTCGAAAAGGCCCGAGGTTAGGCGGGAAGTTTCATAAAGCTACAGAAGCCAGGCCATTTAAAAGGGTCGCGAATGAGGCAAGGCAGGTCAGCTGAAGCGAATGTCAGATCTATCAAGCGGGCCTGTGGGAGTGTGGCTTGCTCGAACCATCCGGGCAAGTAGCTCTGCGTAGACAGCCCCTGATCCGGTCAGCTAACCAAGCGCATCGCGAGAACCGCGGGGTCATCATAAGCTGCGAGGGCACTGTGGCCCAAGGGTTGAGTAAGGTTTTTACGCTCCTTTCTCTATTCTTAATTCTATGCCATGCATAATGCAATTGCAGGGAGAAACGCGACGCGAATGAGTAAGCCCAAAGCTAGCAATAACGACCAGATCAACCACAGCAATGAGCTTGGTATAGGTAAGACGGATAAAGGCAGAGAAGAGCGATGCATCTATGCCTCCGCCGTTTGAAGTATCATTACTGGTCTCAGACCAGCGTCATCGCCACCGGTCTCGGACCGGAGTATCATTACTGGTCTCAGACCAGCGCCATCGCCACCGGTCTCGGACCAGATTACCCCAGACTCTCGCCCCAGTGCGAGTTATAAGTGAGCTCTGTTCTCACGCCCAACGACCTTTCAGGTCGGCTCCCATGCGAGAATTATAAGTGAGCCCTGTGCTCACGCCCAACGACCTTTTAGGTCGGTAGTCCCAGACTCTCACCCCAGTGCGAGTTATAAGTGAGCTCTGTTCTCACGCCCAACGACCTTTTAGGTCGGTAGTCCCAGACTCTCGCCCCAGTGCGAGTTATAAATGAGCTCTGTTCTCACGCCCAACGACCTTTCAGGTCGGCTCCCATGCGAGAATTATAAGTGAGCCCTGTGCTCACGCCCAACGACCTTTTAGGTCCGTAGTCCCAGACTCTCACCCCAGTGCGAGTTATAAGTGAGCTCTGTTCTCACGCCCAACGACCTTTCAGATCGGCTCCCATGCGAGAATTATAAGTGTGCCCTGTGCTCACGCCCAACGACCTTTTAGGTCGATAGTCCCAGACTCTCGCCCCAGTGCGAGTTATAAGTGAGCTCTGTTCTCACGCCCAACGACCTTTCAGGTCGGCTCCTATGCGAGAATTATAAGTGAGCCCTGTGCTCACGCCCAACGACCTTTTAGGTCGGTAGTCCCACTCTCGCCCGGTCGAGTTATAAGTGAACTCTGTTCTCACGCCCCAGGTCGCCTCCCATGCGAGAATTATAAGTGAGCTCTGTGCTCACGCCCAACCACCTTTAGGTCGGTAGTCCCAGACTCTCGCCTCAGATTATAAGTGAGCCTGCTCACGCCCAACGACCTTTCAGGTCGGCTCCCATGCGAGAATAAGTGAGCTCTGTGCTCACGCCTAACGACCTTTTAGGTCGGTAGTCCCAGACTCTCGCCCCAGTGCGAGTTATAAGTGAGCTCTGTTCTCACGCCCAACGACCTTTCAGGTCTGCTCCCATGCGAGAATTATAAGTGAGCCCTGTGCTCACGCCCAACGACCTTTTAGGTCGATAGTCCCAGACTCTCGCCCTAGTGCGAGTTATAAGTGAGCTCTGTTCTCACGCCCAACGACCTTTCAGGTCGGCTCCCATGCGAGAATCAAAAGTGACCTCTGTTCTCAAGCCCAACGACCTTTCAGGTCGGCCCCATGCGGGAATCAAAAATCAACTCCCCTGCGAAAATCATAAGTGAACTCGGCGCCCACGCCTAACTACCTTTCAGCGGGATATGCCTCACACTGAGCGGAGCATTTTCAAATAATCAGGTTAGCCACATCTGGCTTTATTTCAGCTCCTTTATGCAAATTGCAAATATGCAAGGCACGGAATGTGGGAGGCCATCTACCCTACCCCTAAAGCATCAATATTAAACTGCGAAATCAGGTTTTGCACGTTCATTGTAATTTTAATTCTCAAGCAATATGTTGGTTTTATTGTTCAAAATTCATACATGAAAAGGAATCATGATGCGACTCTTGGCTCTTACATACGGGCCAGTTTCTAAAAATGCTTGCTAGATGAAGTTTGAGCAGGAAAGACTACGTCGGCAAAGGACAGATGTACAAGTACAGCAGCACAGTTCAATAAGCAGGCGATACAGCCAAGCTACAGGAGGGAACGTTTTGCGGCGAAGGAGCCACTGAGACAACTATGGCCCGAACTAGTTTTAACTCAGGGAAAGGATTGGTCATGGAGAATGAGCACTGCCGTGTAAAGAAATGTCTGGGGACTCAGGAGCCTCTGGGGCGTTCAAGGCTTGAGCCAGCTGCGCGTGTAAGGAGTTGATGACTGTTTGTTGCCGGGCGATCGTGTCTTGCTTGTCGTCGAGATACACACGGAGGAGAGATAGCTCCGTTTCATGCTCTTGTTTCAAGCGTTCCTGAAGGCTAAGTTGGCGCTGCAAGCTAGCCTGGCATTCCTCTTTCCTCGCCTTCTCAGCATGCACGCAAGACTTCGCGACACGATACTGGGTTTCCATGGAGCGCAGGGCAGCTAGCTGACGAGCTCGATCCTTGGATACGCGCTCCAGTTCACGTTCTTTCTCGACAAGTTGTAAGGTGAGCTGATCTATCCGCGTTTGGGAAGGTGGTTGATCAACCTCCTCAGGAAAAGGAGAATGCATCGCGTGGGAAAGAAGCTGGTGGAACACGGGTTAGCAAAAGAAAGTGGGAAGGCGTGACAGAAGAAGGATAGAATAAAGAAGTGACCGTAAGGCTCTTTATAAAGAGGATGGCTGGCCAAGTCAAAGCAACTACGTGGACACGGTACCCCCCAAGCGACTGGCGAAGCAATTAAGGGGGCACGGTACCCCAAGCAGCTGTCGAAGCAATGAAGGAGGCATGGTATCCCAAGCGGCGCGACACAAAGGTTGATGCGTGAGGCAGGAAGCAGAGCGCGCAGAGATATGCTGAGGTAGAGACACAGAGGTAGACCGATGTCACAGAGATATGCTGAGATCTTAGAGATGTGCTGAGGTCTAGTCAGTCAGACTTTCGTCCTCCTTCGACTAGACTTATGAGGGAGGCTTGTGATACGGTTGGCAATGGAGGGGCCCAAGAGGAAAGGGTGAGAAAGGTCAAGGCCATACAACGGTCAAAAGTCAAGAGAACATGGCGGTCAATAGTCAGGGTGATTCAGCAGTCAATCGTCAAGCTGACTAGGCAGTCAGAGGCAAGCATGTGGGGTAGTCAGAGGCCAGGCAGACTTGTTGATCAAAGAGGCAAAGTAGTTGAAAGACAAGGGAAGACGATAGGCGGAACATCGGGTATAGGTCGGGATCGACAGAGCTGGGTAGAGGTAGCCTGATTTACAGACATGCGATTTGAAGGCCCGGAAGCGCAAGTCACAAATCATAGGTCGGAAGCGTCAGAGCTGTGCAAAGACAGCCCGATCTACGGGCTTACGGTCGAGGGCCAGCGAGTACTTATGGGTCAGGATCGGCAGAGCTGGATAGAGGTAGCCCGATTTACAGGCCTGCAATTTGAAGGCCCGGAAGCGCAAGTCATAAATCATAGGTCGAAAGCGTCAGAGCTGTGCAAAGACAGCCCGATCTACGGGCTTACGGTCGAGGGTCAGCGAGTACTTATGGGTCAGGATCGGCAGAGCTGGGTAGAGGTAGCCCGATTTACAGGCCTGTAATTTGAAGGCCCGGAAGCGCAAGTCACAAATCATAGGTCGGAAGCGTCAGAGCTATGCAAAGACAGCCCGATCTATGGGCTTACGGTCGAGGGCCAGCGAGTACTTATGGGTCAGGATCGGCAGAGCTGGGTAGAGGTAGCCCGATTTACAGGCCTGCAATTTGAAGGCCCGGAAGCGCAAGTCACAAATCATAGGTCAGAAGCGTCAGAGCTGTGCAAAGACAGCCCGATCTACAGGCTTACGGTCGAGGGCCAGCGAGTACTTATGGGTCAGGATCGGCAGAGCTGGGTAGAGGTAGCCCGATTTACAGGCCTGCAATTCGAAGGCCCGGAAGTGCAAGTCACGACTCACAGGTCGGAAGCAGCAGAGCTGGTCGGAGTCAGCCCGACTGGCAGGTAACGCTTAGAGGCGGGGTCTGGTCGAGGGTGTGAGGTAGATGCAGACCGTGATAAATAGGATGAGCTAAGCTGTACAGGAGTCGGAGGATCACAATTGTTCGTCAAGGGTAATCATTGCATACCAGTGAGATGTGCGAAGGCGGAGGTCCCTAAGCGAAAAGATGCTCTCATAACCAATAGCAGCCTGACAGATGTCCTTCACTACGAGACAAAACCCCTGTGTAAAGGCGGAGGTTCCTAAACAAAAAATGCCTTCACGACCAATAGCAGCACGACAGGTGTCGGTGATATACGACAAAACCCAGCGTCTAACGTTTTCTGACAGGGTTGCAGGTTCTGGAAGCAAGGCGGGTGCATAAAAAGGAAGAGATTACTCGTACGCGGGTACGCGCTCTCTCGTCATTTTTTCCACAACTTTTCATTTTTGAGTCTCTCTGCTTTTCTGGGGAAAAAGGACCTGACTTGAGCGTCGGAGAGCCTGATCCGGGGACTTTTTCCCTGGGTTCTGGTCTCTAACGTGAGGGGGGGAGATCGTCTGAGTGTGTACAGGGTCCTGCAGCATCGTCAGCCGCCCGTGGGAACCGAATCGCCCACGACTTTCTGTCAACAAACAGGCCACCACGACCAGCCTCCATCCGACTCAGCTTCCGGACAGGATCACAAACTAACATAGATTAGTTTTGCTATATAACAAGGAACCAACACCCGAACTATAATTAGAGTTTCCTTTAATGATATAATCAAATGATGTCTTTTCTTTGATATCCAAGTAATGTTTCAAAAATATAGAGTTTCCTTATGATGATGTAGTCAATGATCTTTGCCCGATAAGATACTTTATCTGCTGACTCTCATTTCTAGTTTGTTGCGGCAACAAGTATTGTTTTTGCTTGGTGCTCAATGCATCAATGATCGAGGAAGGATAGTAGACTTTCTCAATAGTGTGCTTGTGCTATTTTCTTTCCTTTCCTACAGGTTCTCAGTATCTACCAGCTTCGCCGAATTGGCACTCAGTACAAGGATGACAAGTACACACTGTTCCACAAATGTAACTTCAAGGAATTAGTTCTCTTTTATGTAAAACATCTAATCTACCTTCATGAAGTTCGCAATAAATCATCCACTTTCATGTTGCTTTGCTTGTGGTATCAATCAATGACTTTATTATTTTTTTGTTGACCCTATATACATATCCAGTTTACATATCATGAAAAGTCTAGAAGTTTACTTTCTCAAGGCAAGTAACTCATAAGCTATTGTCATCATTTACAATTTCAGGCTTTGGGTCTTTAATAGTGCCTGGGAATGAGTTCTAAGAATGCTATTATCTTCTTGTACGGACATTAGGACTAACTTGTCCACAATGACAATATTTCTTTTTGATAATTAGGGTTCGAAGTGTCACTTATGATTGCTTTTGTTATAAGTGGTTCTTCACCATGATATCATTCCTTCTTTGTAGTTAACTTGACACATGTTGGTCCTAGAATGATGAAAAAAAATGGAATTATGGCCTTGATCTTATTATTAGTAGCAATTTAGGTCACTATTTAGCTCTTAACCTTTTACCTCTTGTCAAATTCCATTGTTAGTTCTCCATTTTTCTCTTTTACAAGTTATGTCAAGATCAGTATGCTTTGTTTAGTAAAGATCTAATCTTCTAGATAGTAAGAGCAATAACACTTTGTTTTTCTCTTCTTGCAGTGCTGTCTATTGACCCAATAATTGGAGCTATATGTAATGTTGTTGTTCTGACCATCAAAAGTTTCCCAACAATCATCTTTTTTTTTGCAAAGTTTTTACAATGTATGTAGATAATTCTTGTATAAAAGTTATCGAGGGTTCCATCAGAGAAACAATAGTACTTCTAGAGCAAAAGTGGGACAAAATATTCTATACAGATTTTAACTTGTTATGACAATACTCTTCTCAATTTTCTTTTAAACAATTTACTATATGCACTCATTACAACCACCTAATCGATACTTTTATTTCTTAAAAATTCTGAAGCAGATTTCTTTTTTGACATCAGAGAGTTGGCTTAACTAAATATGTCTTACAAGTAGCAAAAATGTGGGACACGTCGTGATGGTGGCTACTGCAAAGCATCTAACACCAATAACCTTTGATCATGGAGGGAAATTTCTTGTTGTTATGGATTTGAATACCAAAATTAAAGTACTTAGGTTTTATTTTCTTCATAAAACATGAATTTTCTTCCAACCAATCTAGATTTTCTTCCTATCTATTCAAACTTTGATAATCATTTTTTAATGATTCAGGTCATAGCAAAGAGAATCATAGTTAACAAGTGAGGAGATTCTAACAATGGACAAGCTTGTATTGCTCCAGATTATATTCTGATAAAAAAAAGCATTTGCAAAAACACTAGTTAATTCTTCAAGGAAAAAGTGTATCAATAGCTTGTATCTCGCCTCTTCTCCTTATCTTTTAAATTCTATGTTTGATAATAGGTTGATGCTTTAAAGATAACTTTGGACCATTTCTCATGCTTGACAAATCATATAAATGACCAAAAAGTTTCTCATGCTTGACACCCGAATTAAGTTGTGGAAGAAGCTTCACACCATAATTGACTCGCAACGTTACTGAGAAGAAGCCTAGTTGGCCTTCACCTCATACCTTTGCTCACCATGTCTTCAAGCTTTGTTGTACGATCAGCATACATAATCGTTTTTTGAACCATGCCTTTATCCTTCTTATATGGATACATAAATTTTATGATCATGGAGTTTGCATTATCCATTTTTCCTGTTTGTCAATATCTATTGCCAAAGGTCATGGAAACAAATGCATGTGCTTACTTTTGCATGCACAACCTTAATTATTTTTCTTCTGTATATTTAGGAAACTGATAATGGTGTAGATGCAAACCTGGAGAATTCACAAGACGATGACGGAAACAACGATGCTGCACGAGCTACCCTCGGAATCAAAGAAAAATTAGATGGTTATGAAGCAGGTGGTAGGGCCAGGTAATAATATGTTTATAATTAATGTTTATCTTCTTTCTTCTGGTTCTGTGTGCATATATGTCTGATCATCGTTTTTCAAGTGTTTGCCAACTAAGGTAAATGACTGATCATTAATTTATTCTCTGCTTAACTGAGTTTGCATAATTTGGAGATGTGTCTAAGCTCTTGTTCCATGTTGTCATTAATTTATTGTGTGTTCATCTATGGTAAATGATCAATGTTGCATAATTTATTCTCTGCTAAGTACAATCATAAATCTAACTGCAATTCGATTTGATTGCTCTAAATTTGAGTATTAAAGACAACTACTACGAATTGGTGCAACTTCTGGCATGTCCTTTTTGTCATATGTTTCCAACTGCATTGAATTGGTGTATCTTCTAGTTTTGTTGAGTCCCATTTCTACAATTATTTTTTTGCTTCATAGCTGTTGTATTTCAATACTGCATTTATGTAAAACACTTAAATGCAAGTCCATTTTCTAAAACAGTTTAGATCTTTTAGTAAATTGTTTTCAATATTACTGCAAATCAATTTTAGAAGTGATTTCGTTTCATAGTGTGGCATAAATACACAAAAAAATTACACCTTTTGCAAACAATAAAGCAATAATAGTTTAATAAATCACATTCTATCATTGAAACATAATAGAAAATTGTAGTTAGTGCCTTAATTCTTTTGTTCAATTTTTTTTATTTTTTTCAGCATTTAGTTTATGTACAAAATTGAAAATATTATTTACAGACAATATAAAAGTTATGTCCATCTTAAATAAATTAATTAATTAATAATTAATTAATTAAATAATAATAATAATAATAATAATAATAAGTAGCACGTACTTTGAAATTGTTAAATTACGAGGGTATTATCGAATTTAATACTATTAGAAAGTATTAAAGTAATCATAGTTATAGAGCTCAGATTTTTTGGTCCATAAAAAGTGGATCAAGGAATAGATTACTTGTAATTACAGTTAGATCATGGTTGCGATATTTCTCTCTGGGTTCACCATCCCCTAGATTATAGTTTGGGTCGGGATGATGCACGTAGATTATATATGCTATTACGCACTATTTTACGTACATCTGCTTATATTTTATGTTTATGATCTATGTGTTTTACACCCTTCTATATCATATTTCAACATAATTACTATTTTACGTTCAGAGATCTATTCGGTGTTTGTTTTCATTTACAAAAGCAGTTTGGAGTGGAAAATGACATTAAAGACGCAAAAGAAGATCAATTGAAGCAAGGATTGGAGTGTCTAAGTCAATTTAAAGGCAAATTGGACCTGACCATGTCTATATTTTATTTAGCTAAATAATATATATATATATATATATATATATATATATATATATATATATATAAAATATATATATATATATATATATATATATATATATATATATATATATATATATATAATGATGCGGTGATAAGGAGAATTTATCCTGACATGATCTATATTTAAGGCGAGTGATCCGGCAGTAAGAATGGGGGGCACCATTTAGCAGAGTCAACGCCGCGAGGAGGTCCAAAGGCAAAAGGCCAACCATAAGCTTGGCCGAGCGGATAATGAGGGCGACGACCGGCTGAAGCTTCCGAGCAGAAGCAATACACCCCGCCAGAGTCGGGGTTCCGACGCTCATGATGAACAGTATAGTAGTGCCGAGCGGATGGCCCGCTCGGCCGAAAGAATGAAGTATCAACACTGCGAACAGTTCCGAGCACGCGACCAGGAAGCTCCTGAGCGGATCAGCACATCCGACCGGTCGGACGTGAGGAAACCGCCGACCGGTCGGACGCTCGGCATGGAGACAAGGACAGAAACATCCTCTGACAGCAGGTGATACGTAGGATCTTAAGGCATGGGCTCACTGTCCCATCAATGACGTGCTCAGACTGTAGCAGTAAGGGGTCAGGCAAGCCCATCTGACAAGCCCATACTAAGGTATGACACAGAACACGTGTGCACCTCGGTATGAGTGCACATGCCTCTTCACAGCCCTATATAAGGGTCCTCACCCTTCGCCGGAGGTACGCTCTCTCGCATGTTGGAGCCTCATATCTGCTGTCTGCTTGCCTGACTTGAGCGTCGGAGGGTCGTCGCCGGGGACCCCTCCCCGGCCCGACCTCTGTGCAGGTTCGCCGGAGCATTCGAGGATAGAGAGAGAGCGCCAGCGCCCGTCGATTCAGCGACTCGGACAGGATCAAATTGGCGCCGTCTGTGGGAACGCGCCTGTATCCGAGCGGAATAGATGGACGAGGCTGGATGACTTCACACCGTGATGCTCCCCCAGGAGAAACTCGACGCTCTAACGGAGGCAAGAGCAGCTAAGCTCGTGGAGCAACAGAGACAAAAGGCTCAAGCTGAGCGGATATCCGAGTGACCCAGGAGGACCGACCGGAGAAACATTAGAAATGGGAGCAAAATAAGGGTCCAATCGGCCCTCAGGTGGGAGCAACTCCTGCCCCGATATCGGTCCGACAAAGGGGTCTTCATCAGGCGAGGCAACTGGCCAATAAGTTTCGACAAGTATAACGTATGCTCCTCACTCCACGGGTATTCGGGAGTTGAGAAATTGGGTCATAGTCGTGCCGATCGATAGGTCAGTTCTTTCAATTACCTGTTGCTCAGATTGGTAGTTTTAGTAAGAACTCCCATGCCACTCGGCCGGGAGTATGTTAACCAAGCCAAAAGCTCGATGGGAAGACCCCGTGCCGCTCGGCCGGGAGTGTATAAGCCGAGCTCCGAGCTCGATGGGAAGACCCCGTGCCGCTCGGCCGGAAGTATGTTAGTCAAGCCAGAAGCTCGATGGGAAGACCCCGTGCCGCTCGGCCGGGAGTATGTTAACCGAGCCAAAAGCTCGATGGGAAGACCCCGTGCCGCTCGGCCGGGAGTATGTTAACCGAGCCAAAAGCTCGATGGGAAGACCCCGTGCCGCTCGGCCGGGAGTGTATAAGCCGAGCTCCGAGCTCGATGGGAAGACCCCGTGCCGCTCGGCCGGAAGTATGTTAGTCAAGCCAGAAGCTTGATGGGAAGACCCCGTGCCGCTCGGCCGGGAGTATGTTAACCGAGCCAAAAGCTCGATGGGAAGACCCCGTGCCGCTCGGCCGGGAGTATGTTAACCGAGCCAAAAGCTCGATGGGAAGACCCCGTGCCATTCGGCCGGAGGTATATTGAACGAGCCACACGCTCGAAAATTCGAAGGCCCCGTGCCGCTCGGCCGGAGGTAAATTATCGGAGCCAAGCGCTCGACGACGAAGGCCCCGAGCTGCTCAGCCGGAGGTATATTGTACGAGCCAAAGGCTCGAAGACGAAGGCCCCGAGCTACTCAGCCGGAGGTATATTGTACGAGCCAAAGGCTCGAACCCGAAGGCCCCCGAGCCGATCGGCCGGGAGGTTTATATCCGAGCCGGGAGCTCGAAACCGAAGGCCCCCGAGCCGATCGGCCGGGAGGTTTATATCCGAGCCGGGAGCTCGAACCCGAAGACCCCAGGACGTTCGGCCGGGCTGCGTATAGAATATAAGCAGCGTTCGAAATCGAAGACCCCGAGCTGTTCGGCCGGGCTGCATACTAGTGTGGCAGGAAGGAAACCAAAGCCCTGCGCTGTTCAGGATGATAGAGGGAGGTTATTGCCTGAAGCGAAGGCCTGAGCCGGTCGGCCGGGTATATGGTTTTCCGAGCCAAGTGCTCGACAACGAAGGCCCCGAGCCGCTTGGCCGGAGGTATACGGATCAAAATTGGCGCCAAGCGCTCTAAAAACGGAAGCCCCGTACCATTCGGAAGGGGGTATATTATCCGAGCCAAGATACTCGACGAAGTGGACCCTGAGCCGTTCGGCCAGGGGGTAATTATCCAAGCTAGACTTGAAAGGAAGGCCAAGGTCTAGGGTTTAGGGAAAACCGACGAGCCCCGTCGTTAAAAATCGAGAGCCGCGCCGACCGGCAATAAATATCCGCGCCGTCTAGCCCAGACGTTAAACCGTAGAGCCGCGCCGACCGTCTATAAAAACCGAGCAGAAAACCGACGAGCCCCGTCGTTAAAAATCGAGAGCCGCGCCGACCGGCTATAAATATCCGCGCCGTCGAGCTCCGACGATAAATATCGAGAGACGAGCCGCCATAAATAATCCGAAGGACAAACCGACGAGCCCCGCTGTTAAAATCGAGCCGCACCACCGCTATAAATATCCGCTCGAGCTCCGGCGATAAATATCGAGACGAGCCGACGCCTATAAATAATCCGAAGGACAAACACGAGCCCCGTCGTTAAAATCGAGAGCCGCGCCGACCGGTTATAAATATCCGCGCCGAGCTCCGACGATAAATATCGAGAGACGAGCCGGTTTCTATAAAATCCGAGCGGACAAACCGACGAGCCCCGTCGTTAAAAGCCGCGCCGACCGGCTATAAATATCCGCGCCGTCGAGCTCCGACGATAAATATCGAGAGACGAGCCGGCGTCTATAAATAATCCGAGCGGACAAACCGACGAGCCCCGTCGTTAAAAATCGAGAGCCGCGCCGACCGGCTATAAATATCCGCGCCGTCGAACTCCGACGATAAATATCGAGAGACGAGCCGGCGTCTATAAAAACCGAGTGGAAAACCGACGAGCCCCGTCGTTAAAAATCGAGAGCTGCGCCGATCGGCTATAAATATCCGCGCCGACGAGCACCGTCGTTAAAAATCGAGAGCCGCGCCGACCGGCAATAAAAACCGAGCGGAAAACCGACGAGCACCGTCGTTAAAAATCGAGAGCCGCGCCGACCGGCTATAAAAACCGAGCGGAAAACCGACGAGCACCGTCGTTAAAAATCGAGAGCCGCGCCGATCGGCTATAAATATCCGCGCCGTCGAGCTCCGACGATAAATATCGAGAGACGAGCCGGCGTCTATAAATAATCCGAGCGGACGAACCGACGAGCCCCGTCGTTAAAAATCGAGAGCCGCGCCGACCGGCTATAAATATCCGCGCCGTCGAGCTCCGACGATAAATATCGAGAGACACTTAAAGTTGGGACGAGGGAAAAATTTCTTGCTAAAATAGAAAGGAGCAGAAGATTATCTAATATGCAAGCCAAAAAAGTCATTACATAGATAAGCGGGGCCGAACGGCGGGAATTCAAAAAAGTTTACAGAAACGCTCCTCACACATCGAAATCAAAAAGAGCGTCGGGGATGGCGTCCATCACGCTCGCCAGATCCTCGGGGGGGATAGTCAGCTCGGCAGACAGGTGACCTTTGGTCTTCAGATAGCCCACCGCCGCCTTGATGGCCTCCTCGAACGTGAGGGATATCTTGTCGGTAAACTTCTCTCCGAAGCCTTCCGAGCGGAGGAACGCCTTCCTCACTTCGTCCGAGCGGGCCGACTCCCCCTCTTGATACTCCTTGAGCGCGGCATGGGCAGCGTCGCTAGCAGCTTGGAGATCCTTCAAGTCTCCATCGAATCTTTGGAGATCAGCCGAGCGGCTCTCTTTTTCGGTGGCCAGCAGAGCATCCAGGTCCTTGATGCGTTGCTCCAGCCCCCGGATCTCCACCTTCATGTGGTCCATATCGTTGATGGCCTGTTGCTTCCGAGTGGTCGCCGTCTGGATCTCCTTGTCTCGCTGCTTAATCATTGTTTCAAGCCGAACGACCTTGCTCGCCAGATCAGAGGCTCGTTTCCGTTCGGCTTCTAGCGATTTCTTGGCCTTCTCCAGAGCGGCCGTCGACTGCGTGGCGTCCCCCGCTGTTTTTTGTTTTTTCAACTCGTCCTCCAGCTCGGCCAATCGATTGCTAATAGCGATCTGCTCCACCCAGTTCTACCAACAAATGTCCACAGGTTAGAAACCTAATTCGAATATGCAAATAAAGAAAAGGAGAGCATACCCCGGTGGCCTGTTGAAGGTTGCTATCGCCGAGCTGCCCGGGAGTCATCTTGGCTATGCGACGCCGAGCATCTATCCAAGCTTGGGCAAGAGGGCCCGTCAGAGTAATCACGCCGGGACCATCGCCGATCAAGAAGACCATGTACGCCTCGAGGGAGGCGCAGCCTTTATCAGTTTTGGCCGCCGCTCGCCCGAGAAGCATGCCCATCGGACGCCCACCGCAAGAGGAGGAAGCCACCCATGCCCGATACGCGAAAGTTCGAAGGGTCGACGGCGCACTCGTGAGCCGGCCCTGAGAGCCTGAGGAGTTGGGGTACTCGAGGAAACCGTCCCGACAGCAGCGTGCGCCGCCCGCCGGCAAGGGCTCATCGAGGTTAGAGGCAGGGGCAGAGGCAGGGGGTGCGCAGCGGCACATCATCGGCCGAACGGCCCTCCACTTCAGCTTCACTCGCAGGTTCTATATTGCCCGTGGCCTCATCAGGAGGGGCAGGGGCGTCCGGGGCTTCTGGGACCGTTGGCGTCCCCTCACCTTCTTCGCCGGCCGGATCAGCCGGAGCAATGCCCCGTTCGGCGGCCTCCTGGCTCGTCACCGCCTCAATCCGAGCGGCCTTCAGTTTGAGCTTCTCGATGGCTCTGGCCCGCCACATGACCTCAGCTGCAGAAGCAGAGAATAAATCAGTTAGAACAAAATAAAAGGGAAGATAAGGGAACTTACTCATGCTACAAGGCGGATCGGCTGGTGTAGAAGACAAGCCGAATATATGCATTACTCCCGGAAGGAGCATCTTGTCAATATGATAGCGCTGACCGACTAGCCGTTCGGCTGCATGGAGATAGTCCGCGTCGCCTCTAAACTTGCCGAGCTCCGGTTGCGCGGGCATAGCCGTCTGCCACTTGGTGCGGAAAGTGGGCCGCTCGGGAAAGCGTATATAGAAAAAATGCTCCTTCCAATGTTTGTTGGAGCTCGGCATATTATCGAAAAGGACGAAGCCTATCCTAGACTGGAAAACAAAGGTGCCCCACTCGGCTTGCTTGGGATAGTAGAAGTAGTGGAAGATTTTTGGGGTTAAGGGAATGCCGTTCAGTTTGAACAAAACTACCACTCCGCTCAGCAACCTAATAGAATTAGGAACTACTTGGCCGAGCGGAATGCGGAAATAGTTGCAAACTTCTAAGAAAAACTTGTGAGGAGGAAAACATAGTCCGGCCAGGAATTGATCCCGGAAGAAGACAACAGTGCCGGGCGGAGGATCGTTAGGCCGATCGGAAGGCGTGGCTAACACTATTTCGTGGTCGATCGGTAGGTCATATGCTCGAGTGAGGCGCATGGCGTCTTCCTCGTCGAACCGACTTTCCATGTTCGAGTACCAAAGACCCGGAGCACCGCCGGTTGACTGCGAGGTACTGGTCATGATCGAAAGGCCAGAATGCGGGATAGAAGAGGATGGTTCAAGCAATGGAAGAAAACCGGCTGAAAAGGATGATTAACAGAAAGAAGAATGCGTCTGAAGCGAGAAAAAGGCTCTTACAGGCGAGGAAGATGACCGGAAGAAGCCGTGTGATCGTCGGAAAGTCTGAGAACAAAGTCGCCGGCGAGAGGGGGAATGACAGGAGTTTGGAAACGAAGAAGACGAAATGCGGCGGAAACGAAGTCAAGGGTCTTATATCGCCGCCCAGAAACGATCTCCACCGTTCGATCCAGGTCGTCGATATCGAGGTTGTCATCGGATCGTCCATTTCAAACGGCGGCTGTCCCATCGGAAGTGACGTAACCGCCATACTCTGACAAATGCACGGTCGCCACGTGTCAGCCGGTTACTAGCCGCATTTAATGAGCTCCCCTTACCGTGCGCAGAGCACGTGATGGGTAGTGTGGGAGAACAACGGACATCGATTCCCAGAAAATACAAGGCATGGACAAAGTATCGCCGGACAGACAGATATCGCCGCACGGATGAGCATCTTTATGCCTGGCCGAGCGGCCTAAGGCAATGATCATTGTTCGACAGATCGGCAGTCCAGTCAGTCGGACTTTGCCTCCTTCGACTAGACTCGAGAGGAAGGCAAGTGATCCGGCAGTAAGAATGGGGGGCACCATTTAGCAGAGTTAACGCCGCGAGGAGGTCCAAAGGCAAAAGGCCAACCATAAGCTTGGCCGAGCGGATAATGAGGGCGACGACCGGCTGAAGCTTCCGAGCAGAAGCAATACACCCCGCCAGAGTCGGGGTTCCGACGCTCATGATGAACAGTATAGTAGTGCCGAGCGGATGGCCCGCTCGGCCGAAAGAATGAAGTATCAACACTGCGAACAGTTCCGAGCACGCGACCAGGAAGCTCCTGAGCGGATCAGCACATCCGACCGGTCGGACGTGAGGAAACCGCCGACTGGTCGGACGCTCGGCATGGAGACAAGGACAGAAACATCCTCTGACAGCAGGTGATACGTAGGATCTTAAGGCATGGGCTCACTGTCCCATCAATGACGTGCTCAGACTGTAGCAGTAAGGGGTCAGGCAAGCCCATCTGACAAGCCCATACTAAGGTATGACACAGAACACGTGTGCACCTCGGTATGAGTGCACATGCCTCTTCACAGCCCTATATAAGGGTCCTCACCCTTCGCCGGAGGTACGCTCTCTCGCATGTTGGAGCCTCATATCTGCTGTCTGCTTGCCTGACTTGAGCGTCGGAGGGTCGTCGTCGGGGACCCCTCCCCGGCCCGACCTCTGTGCAGGTTCGCCGGAGGTCGATGCAGCTGGCCGAAGATAGAGGAGAGCGCCACGTGCCCAGCGTCCGTCGATTCAGCGACTCGGACAGGATCAGCGAGTATTTCTTCCTTGTGTTGGTGCAATACTCCTTAGGTCAAAGTTGACCTGGTTGACTGAGCTTGAATTGGGTCAAGCTCAAGTCTTGATATTTGGGTTTCGATGTTTGACAATACATGTAGACTACATGGAGATTGCAGGTGTAAATTGTCTATGTGAGGAGATTGTGAAGGAGAGTCAAGTAGGTCAAGGTTGACTAGATACTTGACTGGAAAATCTTGGTAAGTGAAGCCAGGCAGAAGGAAAATCCTGGTGAGTAAATTCAGGTGCAAGATCTAGTGAGTGAATCTAGACAGTATGAAAGTCCTGGTGAGTGAAGCTACGCAATTGGAAAATCCTGGTGAGTGAAGTCAGGTGAAAAACCTAGTGAGTAAAGCTAGGCAGTTGAAAAATCCTGGTGAGTGAAGTCAGGTAAAAGTCCTAGTGAGTGAAGCTAGGCAGAAGGGAAGTCCTGGTGAGTGAAGCCAGGTACAGGAAATCCGGATGGATCAAGGCTGATCGGACATCTGGTGCTGGGAAGTCCAAGTAGGTCAAAGGGATTGACTGGATACTTGGCACGAGGAAATCCAAATGGATCATGATTGATTAGACATCTGGTGTTGGGAAGTCCAAGTGGGTCAAAGGGATTGATCGGACACTTAGTAAGGGAGTCCTAGCAGGTCTAGGGTGACCAGACGCTAGGCATGATGTCCCAACAGGTCATGGTTGACCGGATGTTGGTTTAGGGGACTTTGGACTTGGTTTTGGGCAAAACCTTGAGCTGGATCGATCAACCGACCGATTGGCTCATGCCCAATCAATCGGCTGATCGATTGGGTGAGTCCCCGCGGCAAGCCTCCTCCCAATCGATCAGTGGATCGATTGGGAGAAGCTCGCGATCGCACAGAATGGCTATGGATCGATTGGTCGATCGATTCAGAGCCCCCAATCGATCGGGCGATCGATTGGGAGTCGCGATTCTGTGCGATAAGCCCTGGATCAATCGGTTGATCGATCCAGGTAATTTTCAAGAGCACAGAGGCACTCTGGATCGATCGGCTGATCGATCCAAAGCCTCTCCAATCGATTGGGAGCAATTCAATCGATTGGGATTCGACCGTTGGCGTCGTATTTAGCCGTGGGCGAGCGATTCTCTCAGTAGTACTTCTATAGCTTCATTTTTTTCTCTACACAGATCTTCACGGCGACTTCTCCACAGCTCTCACGCCAGATCTTGAAGGTTCTTGGAGGCTTGTGCTGGTGCACGTCCAAGTCAAGAGGCGAGGAAGAAGCTAGGGTTAGGGTTTCGTGTGCATATCTTGTAAGCTTTTGCTTGTATTGTATTCCCCTTCCCTTTCTTCTTGTACTGAGAGCTTGTAGGGTTTCTCCGCCTTCAGTAGTTATAGAAAATGAGTGTTTTCATAGTGGAGGGTGCGTGAGTGTGTGGATCCTTGGACTAGTCACCTCTTCTTGAGGTGGATACCAAGTAAATCCTCGAGTTAGCGTTGTTGTATTTGTTTTCTTGTATTTTCCGCTGCACATCATTGAAGAAACAAGTAACGACGAGCATGAGATCACACCGAACTATTCACCCCCCCCCTCTAGCTACTTTTCGGTCCCAACAAGTGATATTAGAACCAGGTTGCTCTTCACCGCAATCATCGCCGGAAGGGTCAAAAAGCTAGAGGGTGAAGAAGTTGGAGCAATTCTACAAGTCGAAGACTTCATTCAAAATCTCAACTTCAAGATGGAATTCCAAGATGGACTTGGATTCGATACAAGGGTGCCTCCACCGTTCACAATGACAAGTTTCGATTCTTGGAAATCAAGAATTGAAAATTTTCTTATGATGGAGATAGAGCAATGGTTTGCTCTTATGGAAGGCTTCAAGGCTCCAACGAATTCAAAGGGCAAAATTCTCAAGAGGAGCAAGTGGAGCCAAGAACAAATCCAAAGGTGTGAGGCTAATGACAAAGTGACCAAGCTTTTGGTTAATCTATTGCCGAGCAACATCTTGGAGAAAATTAGAAAATTTAAAGATGCCAAAGAGCTCCAAGCTCCATGAAGACCCCTTCACTATACAAAATCAAGACAAATCCAAAGAATGTGACTCATTGGAGCAAGACGAAGAAGAAGAGAACTCCGAGGTTGAGAGGTGCTCAACATCGAAAGAAGAAGTCCTAGAAGCTTCATCCTCAAAGGAGTGCAACCAAAAGAGCAAGGAAGGAGCATATTCCTTGTTTCATGTACAAGAGGATGAAGAAGAAGATGAAGCCTCCACCTCTAGGATCGAGGGGGAGTGTAGATCATTGACACCTGAGCAAGAAGAGGCCTCTACGTCCGGGTCAAATGGAGAAGAAGATGATGCATCCTCCAAGAGTCATGAAGAATCAAATGGAGGATCAAGTGTCATCCCTACATGTGAAGGTATAAATGTTTTAATTAAAAATAAAAATCACATTATATGTTTTGAATGTAGGGAACATGGGCACTACAAGAGCAGGTGTCCTAGATTGACCAAGGAGAAGGACCAAGTGGCACTAAAGGGCAAAGAGAAGCCTAAGGAGACTGCTCCCGAAACAAAGAAGAGCAAGGAGCACATTGTGTGCTTCTCTTGCAATCAAAAAGGACATTATAGAAGTCAATGTCCCAAGGGGAAGAAAGCGGTCAAGGCTCAAGGAGTAAGCACAATTCAAGGAGGAGCCCCCAAGATAAAATGCAAGGTATCATTTATTGTGCCTACCCCTTTAAATAATGGTAAAAAGTATGCTAATACCAATTTTTATCATTTTAATGCTATGTACCATAAAAATAGGGAGCATAATAGCATTAAAGAAAAATATATGGCTCTCCATGCTAAGACTACCACACCTAGGGTTAGGAAGGTAGGTAAAAGGTTAGGCAATAACACTAAGGACCATAGTTATAAGCCTAGAAATAAAAATGCTCAAGGATTTAAAGAAAAATCAAAATCTAGGGATTTATGGGAAGAAAATCAAGTCTTAAGGTCAAGGCTTGATAAAATGGAAAAGACCCTAAAAATGATGGAAAGTATCCTAAAAGGGAAAAATGAGCAAAACCTAAGTTTAGCACAACAAGGGTCATCCAAGGGTCATACAGGTTTGGGATACAAACCTAAAACCAAAAAGGATGTGCCTTCTTACCATATGGTTCCATATAATTATGGAACCAACCCTAGGTCAAAGGTCAAGTCAAAAATACAAGGGAAGTTATCCCTAGAAGTATTTTTGCAACAACAAACGTGACTAAGACTTCTCAGAAGTCGAAGAAAGTCACTAAGAAGGTCATAAGGGAAGCAATTCCTAGGGTTGACCTAGAAAAAGTGACCAAGGCTTCTAAGAAGCCTAACAAGGTCACTAGGATGGTATCTTGGGAAATTATCCCTAGTGAATACCTAGAGCATGTTAGAGTGTATACTAAAAGCCTAACTTTTGGTATAAACATTTATCTAGAAATAAGAATCACATTGGTCAAATGTCTACATTTATGATAAATGTAGTTGCTCAATTAATTTATATTGTAGATAACATGGTGTGTGGTGTCACACACAGAAGATCATGTTATCAGTACCTTATAAATTATAAACAGTAGCTCACGATCAAAATGGAAAGGAACAAACCATTAGAAGGTCGTAGTGTAATTAGGTATCAGTTTATCTTGACTGTATAATTACACTAGTACACTTAGAGTGTATTGAGTAGGACCATTTGAGGTCGTTTCTTTTATACTGATTTTATAAAGAAACAAAGACCTCGGTTATTATAGAAGTGTGTGCTCTTAATCCTGATATAATAACAAGCACATATATTTGATATTTATTTCTTTAATTTATCAATGAGTGAGATTTAGTTCGATGAATCAATAAGCCCGATAAGTTGAGAAATGGTATCACTTATAGTGTGTGTTGTTGATTATAGAAGGAAACTGTGTCCTAGAGATACTAGGTTGAGAATGTCCCCAAGAGGAGGTCATAAGGATTGTCATGTTAATTAGATAGATGATGAGTTATTTAGAAAATTACCAAATTTGTTTTAAGGATAAACTCTGGAAACGAAAGTGAACATAGTATCTTCCAAGTTAGAACTCTCTACTCATATAGAATTGCTGAATAGGTGAAAACCTATTTTGAAGCATATTCGGGTTCGGGTAATCCAGCACATATATTAAAGAGAGACAATGATAAGTTGGATAGGAGTTCACTTGTTTGTAAGTTATCCTAGATAAACAAAAGTAAGTTTATAGTCTTAAAAATCAGAAGGTCATTGTTAGCATCAATGACTGATTTTTTTTAGAAAAGGACTATATAATGAACCACGTGCTCATAAGTAAATTTGTTCTTAAGGAAATAATAAAGGACATGTCTAACCTAGTACCAACTGTACAAGATGAGATACCACAAGAAAACTGCAACATGTATCACAAATTGATACACAATTACAGAAAGTGTCTTATTGTAGTGGGAGGGTTGTTATGCAACCTAAATAGGTTCATGTTTTGGGAGAGTTTTTGGACTCGATCCCTGGAGGGCATGAACCTGATCTCCCATATGATGAAGCACTCCAAGATAAAGATGCAGCATCTTGGCAAAGAGTAATGAATAAAAGAATTAGAATATATGTATTCTAATAAAATCTGGAAGCTTGTAGAATCACCAAATGGTGTAAAAGCCGTTGGGTGTAAAAAGGTCTATAATAGGAAAAGAGGGATAGACAGGAAGGTAGTAACTTTCAAAGCAAGGCTTGATGAAAAAGGAAACTTTTTCACTGGTAGTCATGCTTAAGTCTATTCGGATTCTTTTATCTATTTGGCAAGAGGATGTCAAGACAGCATTCCTTTATGGAAGTTTTGAAGAAAACATCCATAAAAAGCAACCAGAAGGGTTCATTGCAAAGGGCTAAGAGCATCTTGTGTGAAAGCTCAATCAGTCTATGGACTGAGGCAAAGCTTCAAGGTCTTGGAACATCCGATTTATCAAAGTAATTCAGATCTATGGATTTAGTAACCGGATAAGTCTTGTGTATACAAAAGATATGATGGAAACGTGGTGGTATTTCTTGTACTATACTTAGATAATATTTTTGGTAGTTGGAAACAATATCAAAATGTTGTCAGAAGTAAGGGTATGGTTGTCCAAACAATTCGATATAAAGGACTTGGGAGAATGTATATATTCTTGAGATCAAAGTAATAAGGGATCGCAAGAAAAGAATATTTTACTTATCCCAAGCTTCATACATCGGAAAAATCCTTGTTCGTTTTAAGCATACAAAACTCCAAGAAAGGTTTCTTACCTTTTCAGGATGGAGTAACTTTATCTAAAGATATGTCTCTGTAGACATCAAAGGAGATAAAGGAAATATAGGCAGTTCTTTATGCTACGGCTGTTGAAAGCCTAATGTATGCTATGCACGAGATCAGAAATCTATTTTGCCAAAGGCATAGTTAGAAGATATCAAAGTAACCCTGGACAAGGACAGTGGACTGCAGTAAAGCATATATTGTAGTACCTTAGAGGCACTAGAGATTATATGCTAGCTTACAAGGCAGTTAATTTAGTCCTTGTGGGTTGCATGGATTTTGACTTCCAATCGGATAGGGACAATAATAAGTCGACTTCGGAGTTTTGTGTTTACTTTAGGAGGTAAAGTCATAACTATGGAAGAGTGATAAGCATAGGTGTTTTTCTGGACTCCACCATAGAAGCTTAGTATATGGCAAGCCTCTGAGGTAGCCATAAAAGCTGAATGACTCAATAACCTCAAGATAGACTTAGATATGATTTCTAGTTTGTCCAAAGATTATTACAATTTATTGTAATAATATTGGTGCAGTAGCAAACTATAAGAAACCATAAGTCTATAAAGGCAAGTAAACATAATAGAGCGCAAGTACCACCCAATACGAGAAATCGTATAAACGAGGAGAAGTTGTTGCTACCTAGATTGCATCAGGTGATGACCTATAGATCCTTCCACCGAGGTCCTTAAGGCAAGAGCTTTTGATGGACATGTTGAAGGGTTAGGAATCAGATGTATGGCAGCAGATATAGCAGCTTAGTCTTTTAGTATAAGTGGGAGATTGTTAGAGTGTATACTAAAAGCCTAGCTTTTGGTATAAACATTTATCTAGAAATAAGAATCACATTGGTCAAATGTCTACATTTATGATAAATGTAGTTGCTCAATTAATTTATATTGTAGATAACATGGTGTGTGGTGTCACACACAGAAGATCATGTTATCGGTTCCTTATAAATTATAAACAGTAGCTCACGACTAAGATGGAAAGGAACAAACCATTGGAAGGTCGTAGTGTAATTAGATGTTAGTTTATCTTAACTATATAATTACACTAGTACACTTAGAGTGTATTGAGTAGGACCATTTGAGGTCGTTCTTTTTATACTGACTTTATAAAGGAACAAAGACCTCAGTTATTATGGAAGTGTGTGCTCTTAATCCTAATATAATAACAAGCACATATATTTGATATTTATTTCTTTAATTTATCAATGGGTGAGATTTAGTTCGATGAATCAATAAGCCCGATAAGTTGGGAAATGATATCACTTATAGTGTGTGTTGTTGATTATAGAAGGAAACTGTGTCCTAGTGATACTAGGTTGATAATGTCCTCAAGAGGAGCTCATAAGGATTGTCATGTTAAACCCTGCAGGTGGACTTAGTCCGACATGATAATAAGGTTGAGTGGTACTACTCTTGGACTAAGAAATTAATTAAATGAGTTGTCAGTAACTCACTTAATTAGTGGACATTCGATATCTTAAACACAGGGAGACTAACACACTCATAATAAGAAGGAGCCCAAAAATGTAATTTGGGATTGGTGCGGTAGTTCAATAATAATTCTCTAGTGGAATGAATTATTATTGATAAAATTAAGTTGTGTGTTCGGGGCGAACACGGGATGCTTAATTTTATCGGGAGACCAAAACCAATTCCTCCTCTCGGTCCCTATCGTAGCCTCTTATTTATAGAGTTCTATACCCACCTATACCCACCTTCTATACCCACCCAATAGGGGCCGACCAAGCTAGCTTGGGAACAAGCTAGGGCCGGCCTAGGTATAAAATTGGGTGGCCGGCCCTAGCTTGAATCCAAGCTAGTGGGGGCCCGCCAAATTAAATTTAAAAGGGATTTTAATTTTAGTTTTTATTATGTGGAAGAAATAATTTATTAAAGAGAATTAAAATTAAAATATCTCTCTTGTAAAATATCTACAAAGATTAAAGAAAGAGATTAAATCTCTTTCCTTATTTGTAGATTGGAGAGTTATTTTATTTTCTCTTTAAAATTATCCACATGTTGATAAAATTAAAATTATAGAAATTTCCTTTTATCAACCATGAAGAGATTTTAAAGAGAAATTTTATTTTTAAAATTTCCGGAAACAAATTAGGAAGTTTTAATTGTTGATTAAAACTTGTCCAATTTGCTCTCCAATGATGTGGCCGGCCATTGAACTTTAATTTGGAAAATTTGTTTTATTTTTCTAAATTAAATCATGTCAAGGAAATTGAGGAAATTTTATTGTAATTAAATTTCCTAATTTGCCTAGGCCAAGGAATATAAAAGAAGGGGTGAGGGTGCCTTCATGAGATACAACATCTATTATTCCTCTCCCTCTTTTGTTCCTTGGTGTGGCCGGCCATCATCTCCTTCTCTTCCTCTTGTGGTGGCCGAACCTCTCCCTCTCCCTTGGAGTTCTTGTGGTGGCCGGATACTACTCGGAGAAGAAGAAGAAGAAGGAGAGAAAGCTAGCATCTCTTGGAGCTTGGTTAGTATTTTGGTTTTTCTCCTTGGTAAAGCTTTTCTTTTGTGGCCGAACCTTGCTTGGAGGAGAAGAAGGTGGTTGGTGGTTTCTCATCTTGGAAGATCGTTGCCCACACAACGTCCGAGGTTAGAAGAGGAATACGGTAGAAGATCAAGAGGTTTTTTCTACAAGGTATAACTAGTAATTTCTATTTCCGCATCATGCTAGTTATTTATGGAAATAATACCAAATACAAGAGGCTTACGTTCTAGTATTTCGAATATGTTTTTCGAAGTTGTGTTCTTTTGTTTTCTTTCTTTTCCTTGTGATTTGATTGTTCTCTTTGGTTAACCTAAAGTTATTTTAGGAAATTAAATATTAGCTTTCTATTAAAGGTTTTGTCTAGTCGGTGGTGGTTGCTCCCATATCCAAGAAGGCCATGTGCCTCGCCACGTCAGTACTGGGAACCTTTTATGGAAATTAATATTTAATGGAATTAATAACTTAAGGAGACTTGGGTCGAACGTGTTAAGTTCCGCAGGAGATCCAAGTCAAAACCTAAAAGAACAAATAGATTAAGTTTTGGATCAAACGTGTTAAGTTCCGCAGGCGATCCAAAATTTAATTTAAAAGAACACATGGTAGCTAGGAAAAGGTTCAGACCTTTGTACAAAATTTTTGTACAGTGGAACCTATAGGTTTTCCGAGTAGCAACCAACAATTGGTATCAGAGCTAGGGTTTTGCCTCTGTGTATTTGGTATTTAGTTTAATTATGCACATGTCATACATAATTTAGGCAGGATAATAGTAGGATGTGCTAACTTTGTGGATGCAGGATCCAACTATTATGGCTTTTAGTTAATTATATGTGTGATTGGACCCTTGGACATGTCAAGGGCAATTTATATATGTGTGCATGATTGTATTAAAATACAGCAGGAGCTGTATTTAGTTTTATTAGGATTTTATTTTTGATCTAGATACATGTACATTCCTTTTATGGAATATAGGATCAAAATTGTAAAATTCTATTTATGTCGCGGATCGAATCTTGCAAAGCGTGGAACCTTCTAAGGACCAGAGGCGCAGCGGAACAAGGAGCAAGATGGATGCGACAGCTAGACCCGGTGGCGGTGGCCAAATATGGCAGCAGCTTGGGATGACAACACACGGAGGACAACTAGAGATAAAAGCCATAATAGTTGAAAATTAGATTTTCTATTTATTGCTTTTATATTGTGTGTGCATGTTAGTTTACAAGTTTAGTAGGCTAGCATAGTTAAAATTCCTCATTAATAAATAACTAAGTGGGAGAGGGATTTTTAAGTAAATCCCATGGTCTCCATTACTGGTTTGTAAGTGATGCAAACAAGCTTGCGCGTTGGCTCTGAGTGCCTTCCTCCATAACGGATGAGCTTGTTTGCGGATCACTAGAACAGACTTCCATTTTTGGATGACTATAGGAAGTTAATTAAGAGCGTGTGATCTTCCCCAACGGAAGGGGCATAATCTTATTAATGGACTTAGTGTCAAGTAATGGTATACACTTAGATACATTTAATAGTATCCTCCCCATCGGAGTCACTGCTATTATTTGTGTGACCAAATGAAACCAACTATTAATTTGTCATAAAACTAGGTTGACAAGATAATAAAATTAAAGGGTTAAAACCCCTCTTACAAATGATTGATTTTGTATACGTCCACACTAACGTGGCATACAAAATTAACGGTGTTTGAGATAATTTTATTTGTCATAAAGTTAGGTTGACAAGATAATAAAATTAAAGGGTTAAAACCCCTCTTACAAATGATTGATTTTGTATACGTCCACACTAACGTGGCATACAAAATTAACGGTGTTTGAGATAATTTTATTTGTCATAAAGTTACGTTGACAAGATAGTTAATGGGTAAAACCCTCCTCTTACAAATGTTGATTTTGTATACGTCCACACTAACGTGGCATGCAAAATTCACGGTGTTTTGAGGTGTTGGTAAATTTAAATAGTATTGTTAGAGGAATCAATATTATTTTAAATTTAGAGTCTTGACCAAATATTTGATAGACCAACTATTAATTTTATTCGTCATAAAGTAAGGTTGACGAGATAATAAAATTAAATGATAAAATTTCCTCTTTGAATTTGTATACGTCCACACTAACGTGGCATACAAAATTCATGGGGTTTTTTTTAAGGAGTTGGTCTTAACCAAATATTTTTGTGATTCTTAGGAAGATGGTCAATCCCTAGCTGATATACTTTAGGATAGACTTAGTGGTCCCAATTATAATTGATTGGAAATAGAATTTGGACATTAAGGTAGACTGTCTTCTTAGAACTAAGAACAATATAGGTGTATTTTATTCATTAGTTGATACATGTTTAGTGGAATTATCTACCGGTACCTGGTGTGTAGATATGGGAGTCATTGATCATGTTTGCAATTCATTGCAGGGTTCCAGGAAACCCGACAACTAAATGAAAATAAAAAACATCGTCCACATGGGCACTACTGCAAAAGTAGCAGCTGTTGCAGTGGGAGAGGTTTATTCTCTAATAGGAATAAAATTTGGATTATTAGGAATTGTCTTTACATACTAAGTTTAGAAAGAACCTGATTTCAGTTTCTAAACCATTATAGAATAGATATTGTGTCTATTTTGATAACAAAGTTGTTATCAAGAAAAATAGGCAAGTTATCTATTCTGGTATGTTGGTTGACTATTTATAATCCAATAACTCCCATGATGCAACAAATGGAAATTAATAACACATCTTCTAACTTAAGAGAAGGCAACCTTCGAAAAGGAACTAATTATATCTTTGACATCTAAGGCTAGGTTATATTAACTTAAGTAGGATTCATTGGTAGCTGATGAACTTTTGGGTTCATTAGTAGTGGAAATCTTTCCAACCTGCGAGTCTTACTTGGAAGGAAAATAACCAAGAAGCTTTTAAGTCCAAGGGGTATGGAGTCAAAGATATGTTGAAATCGGTTCATTCTGATTTGTGTGATCCTATGACTATCCAGACAAGAGGTAGTATTGAATATTTCATCTATTTTATAGACAACTATTCAAGATACAAATAAATTTACTTAATGTACCGCAAGACTAAGTACTTTGATTAGTTCAAAGAGTACAAGGCTGATGCGGAGAAATGTTAAAGTAAATATCACTATGGTAAGATCGTAGTGGCAAGTACCTCTTGGGAGAATTTAGGAGTCACTTATCAAAAGTAGGGATTCAATCCCAACTAACTGCACCTGGTACACCCCAACAGAATGGTGTAGTAGAAAGAAGGTAAAGGACTCTTATGAAATAATTAGATAGATGATGAGTTATTTAGAAAATTACCAAATTTGTTTTAAGGATAAACTCTGGAAACGAAAGTGAACATAGTACCTTCCAAGTTAGAACTCTCTACTCATATAGAATTGCTGAATAGGTGAAAACCTATTTTGAAGCATATTCGGATTCGGGTAATCCAGCACATATATTAAAGAGAGACAATGATAAGTTGGATAGGAGTTCACTTGTTTGTAAGTTATCCTAGATAAACAAAAGTAAGTTTATAGTCTTAAAAATCAGAAGGTCATTGTTAGCATCAATGACTGATTTTTTAGAAAAGGACTATATAATGAACCACGTGCTCATAAGTAAATTTGTTCTTAAGGAAATAATAAAGGACATGTCTAACCTAGTACCAACTGTACAAGATGAGATATCACAAGAAAACTGCAACATGTATCACAAATTGATACACAATTACAGAAAGTGTCTTATTGTAGTGGGAGGGTTGTTATGCAACCTAAATAGGTTCATGTTTTGGGAGAGTTTTTGGACTCGATCCCTGGAGGGCATGAACCTGATCTCCGGTCATATGATGAAGCACTCCAAGATAAAGATGCAGCATCTTGGCAAAGAGTAATGAATAAAAGAATTAGAATATATGTATTCTAATAAAATCTGGAAGCTTGTAGAATCACCAAATGGTGTAAAAGCCGTTGGGTGTAAAAAGGTCTATAATAGGAAAAGAGGGATAGACAGGAAGGTAGTAACTTTCAAAGCAAGGCTTGATGAAAAAGGAAACTTTTTCACTGGTAGTCATGCTTAAGTCTATTCGGATTCTTTTATCTATTTGGCAAGAGGATGTCAAGACAGCATTCCTTTATGGAAGTTTTGAAGAAAACATCCATAAAAAGCAACCAGAAGGGTTCATTGCAAAGGGCTAAGAGCATCTTGTGTGAAAGCTCAATCAGTCTATGGACTGAGGCAAAGCTTCAAGGTCTTGGAACATCCGATTTATCAAAGTAATTCAGATCTATGGATTTAGTAACCGGATAAGTCTTGTGTATACAAAAGATATGATGGAAACGTGGTGGTATTTCTTGTACTATACTTAGATAATATTTTTGGTAGTTGGAAACAATATCAAAATGTTGTCAGAAGTAAGGGTATGGTTGTCCAAACAATTCGATATAAAGGACTTGGGAGAATGTATATATTCTTGAGATCAAAGTAATAAGGGATCGCAAGAAAAGAATATTTTACTTATCCCAAGCTTCATACATCGGAAAAATCCTTGTTCGTTTTAAGCATACAAAACTCCAAGAAAGGTTTCTTACCTTTTCAGGATGGAGTAACTTTATCTAAAGATATGTCTCTGTAGACATCAAAGGAGATAAAGGAAATAAAGGCAGTTCTTTATGCTACGGCTGTTGGAAGCCTAATGTATGCTATGCACGAGATCAGAAATCTGTTTTGCCAAAGGCATAGTTAGCAGATATCAAAGTAACCCTGGACAAGGACAGTGGACTGCAGTAAAGCATATATTGTAGTACCTTAGAGGCACTAGAGATTATATGCTAGCTTACAAGGCAGTTAATTTAGTCCTTGTGGGTTGCATGGATTTTGACTTCCAATCGGATAGGGACAATAATAAGTCGACCTCGGGGTTTTGTGTTTACTTTAGGAGGTAAAGTCATAACTATGGAAGAGTGATAAGCATAGGTGTTTTTCTGGATTCCACCATAGAAGCTTAGTATATGGCAAGCCTCTGAGGTAGCCATAAAAGCTGAATGACTCAATAACCTCAAGATAGACTTAGATATGATTTCTAGTTTGTCCAAAGATTATTACAATTTATTGTAATAATATTGGTGCAGTAGCAAACTATAAGAAACCATAAGTCTATAAAGGCAAGTAAACATAATAGAGCGCAAGTACCACCCAATACGAGAAATCGTATAAACGACGAGAAGTTGTTGCTACCTAGATTGCATCAGGTGATGACCTATAGATCCTTCCACCGAGGTCCTTAAGGCAAGAGCTTTTGATGGACATGTTGAAGGGTTAGGAATCAGATGTATGGCAGCAGATATAGCAGCTTAGTCTTTTAGTATAAGTGGGAGATTGTTAGAGTGTATACTAAAAGCCTAGCTTTTGGTATAAACATTTATCTAGAAATAAGAATCACATTGGTCAAATGTCTACATTTATGATAAATGTAGTTGCTCAATTAATTTATATTGTAGATAACATGGTGTGTGGTGTCACACACAGAAGATCATGTTATCGGTTCCTTATAAATTATAAACAGTAGCTCACGACTAAGATGGAAAGGAACAAACCATTGGAAGGTCGTAGTGTAATTAGATGTTAGTTTATCTTAACTATATAATTACACTAGTACACTTAGAGTGTATTGAGTAGGACCATTTGAGGTCGTTCTTTTTATACTGACTTTATAAAGGAACAAAGACCTCAGTTATTATGGAAGTGTGTGCTCTTAATCCTAATATAATAACAAGCACATATATTTGATATTTATTTCTTTAATTTATCAAAGGGTGAGATTTAGCTCGATAAATCAAAATACCCTATAAGTTGGGAAATGATGTTACTTATAGTGTGTCTTGTTGATTATAGAAGGAAACTGTGTCCGAGAAATCTAGGTTGATAATGTCCCCAAGAGGAGCTCATAAGGATTGTCATGTTAAACCCTGCAGGTGGACTTAGTCTGACATGACGATAAGGTTGAGTGGTACTACTCTTAGAACTAAGATATTAATTAAATGAGTTGTCAGTAACTCAATTAATTAGTGGACACCCGACATCTTAAACACAGGGAGACTAACACACTCATAATAAGAAGGAGCCCAAAATGTAATTTGGGATTGGTGCGGTAGTTCAATAATAATTCTTTAGTGGTATGAATTATTATTGATGAAGTTAAGTTGTGTGATCGGGGCGAACAGGGGAAGCTTAATTTCATCGGGAGACCAAAATCAATTCCTCCTCTCGATCCCTATCGTAGCCTCTTATTTATAGAGTTCTATACCCACCTATACCCACCTTCTATACCCACACAATAGGGACCGGCCAAGCTAGCTTGGGAACAAGCTAGGGCCGGCCTAGGTATAAAATTGGGTAGTCGGCCCTAGCTTGAACCCAAGCTAGTGGGGGCCGGCCAAATTAAATTTAAAAGGGATTTTAATTTTAGTTTTTATTATGTGGAAGAAATAATTTATTAAAGAGAATTAAAATTAAAATATCTCTCTTGTAAAATATCTACAAAAGATTAAAGAAAGAGATTAAATCTCTTTCCTTATTTGTAGATTGGAGAGTTATTTTATTTTCTCTTTAAAAATTATCCACATGTTGATAAAATTAAAATTATAGAAATTTCCTTTTATCAACCATGAAGAGATTTTTAAAGAGAAATTTTATTTTTAAAATTTCCGGAAACAAATTAGGAAGTTTTAATTGTTGATTAAAACTTGTCCAATTTGCTCTCCAATGATGTGGCCGGCCATTGAACTTTAATTTGGAAAATTTGTTTTATTTTTCTAAATTAAATCATGTCAAGGAAATTGAGGAAATTTTATTGTAATTAAATTTCCTAATTTGCCTAGGCCAAGGAATATAAAAGAAGGGGTGAGGGTGCCTTCATGAGATACAACATCTATTATTCCTCTCCCTCTTTTGTTCCTTGGTGTGGCCGGCCATCATCTCCTTCTCTTCCTCTTGTGGTGGCCGAACCTCTCCCTCTCCCTTGGAGTTCTTGTGGTGGCCGGATACTACTCGGAGAAGAAGAAGAAGAAGGAGAGAAAGCTAGCATCTCTTGGAGCTTGGTTAGTATTTTGGTTTTCTCCTTGGTAAAGCTTTTCTTTTGTGGCCGAACCTTGCTTGGAGGAGAAGAAGGTGGTTGGTGGTTTCTCATCTTGGAAGATCGTTGCCCACACAACGTCCGAGGTTAGAAGAGGAATACGGTAGAAGATCAAGAGGTTTTTCTACAAGGTATAACTAGTAATTTCTATTTCCGCATCATGCTAGTTATTTATGGAAATAATACCAAATACAAGAGGCTTACGTTCTAGTATTTCGAATATGTTTTTTCGAAGTTGTGTTCTTTTGTTTCTTTCTTTTCCTTGTGATTTGATTGTTCTCTTTGGTTAACCTAAAGTTATTTTAGGAAATTAAATATTAGCTTTCTATTAAAGGTTTTGTCTAGTCGGTGGTGGTTGCTCCCATATCCAAGAAGGCCATGTGCCTCGCCACGTCAGTACTGGGAACCTTTTATGGAAATTAATATTTAATGGAATTAATAACTTAAGGAGACTTGGGTCGAACGTGTTAAGTTCCGCAGGAGATCCAAGTCAAAACCTAAAAGAACAAATAGATTAAGTTTTGGATCAAACGTGTTAAGTTCCGCAGGCGATCCAAAATTTAATTTAAAAGAACACATGGTAGCTAGGAAAAGGTTCAGACCTTTGTACAAAATTTTTGTACAGTGGAACCTATAGGTTTTCCGAGTAGCAACCAACAGAGCATCCAATGAGCACCAATATGTTTTGGGTTCCTAGGAGCATTTTCTCTACCCCTTAGATGAGTTAGAGAGTGTCAACTCTATTTGAAAGGGTAGTTAACCCAATCATGATGAAGTTGGCACTCTAAGAGCATTTTCAAGGTTATTGTTAACCTTTGAAAATGATAAGGATTAATGGCTTACTTTTGGAAAGAATAAGATGTGTCATAATGTGAGAAGTTTGATTTTAAAATTAAATGGGTGGTACATTTGGGAAAATCAGAAGAACTACCAAGTTGGGATTGTGGTATGTTCTTAGGAAATTAAAGGTAACTTAAGCCTTAACTTAATTTGTTACTCTTTAAAAGAGTAAATTTGTGCCAAAAATTTGAGGAATATATTTAATTTAAATTGGCACCAAAATTTATAAAAGCAACAGAAATGTCAAATTTAGGTGTTGGCATTTTCTTGGGAAGTCATGGGCAATCTAGGACTTAGGATACTTAGATAGATAATCTAGGTATATTTTATTTATGCTAATTTTTCATGCATTGTTTGCCCATCATATGTCATGACATCATATTTATTCTTGCACTCATGCCTTATTATGAAAAACATAAAAATATCATGTCATGTCATACATACATCATGTAGTTATAAGAAACTTTCTTTTGAAAATTATTTATCTTTGATGTATGTCATAACACATCATGCATTATTTTTAATTCTTTGCAAACTAAGGACAAATGGTATTCATTAACAAGTAACATCCTTGGTGGAAGTTCCTAACCTCAAAATGCCTAGATAGATATGTATGATCCCTAGATTAGGGCAAAACCAAAGCTTACATCTCACTAAGAACTATAAGATACTTGTATGTGGTTTCGTACACATTAAATACAAGTGAAATGTTAGGATGATGAACAAAACTCAAGATGTTGATCTAGTGCATTCTTTTGAGTTTTAAAATTCATCAAAACACATAGTTATGTGTTTTCCAATCATTGGGAAGCTAATGTACAAGTCATGTGCATTGAGCCCAAGGAATATGGTTGGATATTGGTTTTGAAAATGGCTTTAAAATACTTTTGGAAAACCTTGGTGAAGACTATCTTTTGATAGTAATCATCATTGAATAGTTGAGCACAAACTTGAAAGAAAACACTAAAGTTTTTATAAGTTTTCAAGTTTGTATCCATCTTGGAAAATAGAAAGTATTTTCATAAAAAACTATTTTTCCTTGATAGTATATACCCTAAGGAATGTCTACATGAATTTTCATGATTTTTCGATTGTTGTAGAATTTTAGGGGAGTTTCTGAAATTCACTAAAATAAATTTTTAGTTTTCAGAGCTCCAATCGATCGCCCGATCGATTGGAGTGCCTCAATCGATTGTGCAATCGATTGAGAGGAGTTTTCCCGTGAGTAGAAGCTCACTGGATCGACCCACCGATCGATCCATGCAGGCTGAATCGATCAGTGGATCGATTCAGCAGGGTTCAATCGATTGGGATCCAACTCCAATCGATTAGAGATGCTGATTTTGGCTGGGAAAGTCTATTTTCAGCATTATAAACCATTTTTAGTCTATAAAACCATTCCTAACCCCTTAAAACACATTTGTATTCCTTTAGAGGGAGTTTTCATGATGAAAACAAGGATGGATTGGTTAAGGGAGACTAAGTAGAGGTTTAGGTTGAGGTTTGGTTTCAATATTGAATTTTTGAACCTCAAAACTTCTAAATTTGGGTTTCCTAAAGTTTAAGGGATTCCAAGTCATTTTTGGTGCAATTACAGAGGTTACGTGCATGTCTTTAGGGGGGAGTTACTCTTTAAGGACATGAAAATCTATTTTTTCATACACCTTGGAAGGTGGTTAATCTTCTTTAGCGAAAATGCTCAAGATTGGACATGTGAATATAATGGAGAGTGGATATCTTTATTATTCAAGTGGTGTATGCTCACGGATGAGCATTTAATGACAATGAAGGGTATGAGACCTTCATTTGAATCGTGTGTGAATATACCAAGTGGTATATGCTCAAGGATGAGCGTTAAGAATAATGAAGGGTATGAGACTTTCGTTATTGTGTTGTAAACAACGAGTGAAGTTGTAAACAATGTTGGGTAACTCTTCAGGGGGAGAGTTTTTGATGTGTGCCAATAGGGGGAGAATGTGTGGTTAAGTTAGGCCTTCATTACCTGAAGAGGGTTGCCCTCTGGGAAAGGGGAAGAATAAAGGAAACCCTCATTCATATTGGCATGAAGGGAGTTGAGGCTATGAGATTAGCCTAACTTAAAAGTGGTATTGTCAAACATCAAAAAGGAGGAGATTGTTGGTGCAATACTCCTTAGGTCAAGGTTGACCTGGTTGACTGAGCTTGAATTGGGTCAAGCTCAAGTCTTGATGTTTGGGTTTTGATGTTTAACAATACATGTAGACTACATGGAGATTGCAGGTGCAAATTGTCCATGTGAGGAGATTGTGAAGGAGAGTCAAGTAGGTCAAGGTTGACTAGATACTTGACTGGAAAATCCTGGTGAGTGAAGCCAGGCAGAAGGAAAATCCTAGTGAGTGAAGCTAGGCAGTATGAAAGTCCTGGTGAGTAAAGCTAGGCAGTTGGAAAATCCTGATGAGTGAAGCCAGGTGAAAGACCTAGTGAGTGAAGCTAGGCAGTTGGAAAATCCAGGTAAGTGAAGCCAGGTGAAAGTCCTAGTGAGTGAAGCTAGGCAGAAGGGAAGTCCTGGTGAGTGAAGCCAGGCACAGGAAATCCAGATGGATCAAGGCTGATCGGACATTTGGTGCTTGGAAGTCCAAGTAGGTCAAAGGGATTGACTGGATACTTAGCACGAGGAAATCCAAATGGATCATGATTGATCAGACATCTGGTGTTGGGAAGTCCAAGTGGGTCAAAGGGATTGATCGGACACTTGGTAAGGGAGTCCTAGCAGGTCTAGGGTGACCAGACACTAGGCATAATGTCCCAACAGGTCATAGTTGATCGGATGTTGGTTTAGGGGACTTTGGACTTGGTTTTGGGCAAAACCTTGAGCTGGATCGATCAGCCGACCGATTGGCTCATGCCCAATCGTTCGACTGATCGATTGGGTGAGTCCCCGTGACAAGCCTCCTCCCAATCGATCAGTGGATTGATTGGGAGAAGCTCGTGATCGCACAGAATGGCTCTGGATCGATTGGCCGATCGATTCAGAGCCCCCAATCGATCAGGTGATCGATTGGGAGTCATGATTCTATGTGACAATCCCTGGATCGATCGGCCGATCGATCTAGGCAATTCTTGAGAGCACAGAGGCGCTCTGGATCGATCGGCCAATCGATCCAAAGCCTCCCCAATCGATTGGGAGCAATCCAATCGATTGGAATTCGACCGTTGGCATGGTATTTAGCCGTGGGCGAGCGATTCTCTCAGTAGAACTTCTACAACTTCATTTCTTTCTCTACACAGATCTTCACAGCGACTTCTCCACAACTCTCACTCCAGATCTTGAAGGTTCTTGGAGGCTTGTGCTGGTGCACGTCCAAGTCAAGAGGCGAGGAAGAAGCTAGGGTTAGGGTTTCGTGTGCATATCTTGTAAGCTTTTGCTTGTATTATATTTTCCTTCCCTTTCTTCTTGTACTGAGAGCTTGTAGGGCTTCTCCGCCTTTGATAGTTACCGAAAAAGAGTGTTTTCATAGTGGAGGATGCGTGAGTGTGTGGATCCTTGAACTAGTCACCTCTTCTTGAGGTGGATACATAGTAAATACTCGAGTTAGCGTTGTTGTATTTGTTTTCTTGTATTTTCCGCTGCACATCATTGAAGAAACAAGTAACGATGAGCACGAGATCGCACCGAGCTATTCACCCCCCCCCTCTAGCTACTTTTTGGTCCCAACACCTTGGCCTCTTTAGTTTTTTGAACTTTGTGCATGGTTGTTATTGGTTATAGATTAGGTTGTTTTACCTTAAATCTATTCATTTTGTTATCCTGCTTGAGACTTATCTACTTGACCTTAGAGATGATCTGGTTATTTCATATACAGTCTTGGCTTTTGGATTTCTATACTCTGTTGTGTATATACATGTAGAGTATATATGATAGGGGATATTTGTTAGTTAGAGCCCTAGAGCCAATCATTTGATGATTGTTGTATGGACTCGTTGTATCATATTCTTATATATATATATAAGCATTTGTTTATGGTTATTATGCTTACTTGTATTGGTGCCAAATAACTAAGTATAATAGCGTCCTTGAGTAGAAGGTTCTTACCTATATCAATCGGTTAGTTGAATCGATAGTGAGATGATATAGGGAACACTACTCTTAATCATTCCTAGTCAAGTATTAACATTCAGGGACAATGTTAATGCGACGAGACTAGCATGTAGGTCAACTCGATGACTTGATCTCACAAGTCATGGATATAGAGATATCAAGTTGACACATGGGTATGCATTGGAGAATGTATATTGAATGACCCGCCATGAGAAAGTATCATAGATCGTTATATGAGTGTCATATACTTTCTCATGTGGCTATTAGTATGACTATTAGTCCTTGGACCTGAAGTCACCATGGTTCCCTACATAAGGAGTTATATACTTTGGCTTCGTCAAACGTCACCCGTAAGTGGGTGGACTATAAAGGCGATTACTGGGTATGTAACAAATTATGCGGAGAGATGTGAGTGATGTAGATGGGATCTATCCCTCCTATATAACGGGAGTGACATCATTATTCTTGATAGAGTGAGACCACTAAGTGCATGGTCATGCCTAAATGAGCCAATATGAGATGTTGAGCTCATTTGATTGAGTGAGTCTACTTGAGATTCAAGATTTAAATTGATTAGAGGATGATACGGTCTATGCCTCATATTGATCAATCTAGATGTCAAGGATAGAAGGACACTTGTCATATATTATGAGGGGTCACAACTAGTAGTCATAAGGTGATGTTGGATCTCAACATTCTTGTAACTTGGGTAGTAATGATGTGTTGCTAGATACCGCTCATTACTTATACTTCTAAATGGGTTTAGGAGCATTGCCAACGTTACAAGAACCTATAGGGTCACACACAAAGGGCAATTAGATGGAGATTAGGTTCATTTGATGTACCTAGAGGATTAGGTTCATATGATGAACCAAATTGGATTAAGAGTAATCCAAAGTAAACTAATTGAGTTGGACTCAATTTGGTTCATGTGTTAAATGAGTCTAATTTGGACTTAGAATCATTGAGCCAATTTAATTCAATGAATAGAGATTCATTAAATTAAAATTGACTTGAACCAATGGTTAGATTTGATCAACCATGGGAGAGAAGTGGTCAAGTTTGACTTGACTTGAGAGGAAGATGAAAGGTCAAGTTTGACTTGACCATTGCCACCTCATTTGTGAGTTGGCATTAAGTGGACTAATTATGATGTGCCACATCATCAAGACTAGGACATGTGTGTGTCACCTCATGAGGGAGATCAAGAGTTGTGACTCTTGATATCCCATGGAGGTTTAAAAGCCTTCTTGAAGTGGTCGGCCACTTTACTCAAGGGTGAGTTTTCATTTTGGTTGTGTAACTCTCATCTTCTTCCTCAAGCTCTTTCTTCTCTCCCTCTCCTCCACCTTGGTCGAACCTTTCAAAGGTGATAGCACACCTTTTGTTTGGTTTCTCCATCTCTTGCTTGTGTGGATACACATAGAGGAGTATCTACTTTGATACTCTCGAGATCCGGCGAACCTTGGACGAGCGGGATTAGCGAAGGGCATCGCATCAAGGTTAAAGCTCTTCTCCTATGTAGATCTAGTTTAGATCTAGGCTAGAAACTCGTACACAAAGTTTTTATGAAATTTTATTTCTTCGCACGGATCCGATGGCGGGGTTTCGGGGTTTCCGCAACGCAAAAAGTGATTTTTGCGGCCCGGAAAACTCAACAGTGGTATCAGAGCCACGTGCGAAGCGCGTATGAGTTTTTGTTTGTACTTTTATGAAAAATATCAGTTCTGTAATATTCTGTAAATTTACTATTTTTATAGATTTTATGGATATTTTTCTCGTAGAAGCGAAGCACAAGAGTTTAGACACTTGTAGGCTTCGACTACCGAGAAAATTTTTCCGAAACGGCAAGGTTTCGCCCCAAATCGTTTTGGGACAGCAGGCTAAGGCACTGAAGGATCGCTTAGGAACACTCGTGATGGTGATATCGCGGGTAGGGGTGCTGCTCCTAACCTCGCAAGGGGCTTCGTTCGGCAATTGCGCCCGAAAATCGCTAAACGGGACCGCCGAAAATTTTTACTCATAAAATCGTAAAAATATTAGACAAAAATTATAGAAATTTATGGAAATTACATAATTTAGAATTGTGTATCATTTTGTGATGGTCATGGCCCAAAAGACCCCAATTTGATTGGAAATTATGTTGTAATTCATAATACGGCCTGCGTGCCGTCATGTGATTATGCGTGTTGTATATTTGATACGCGACCTGCGCATCGTGTCTTTCTATTTATTTATTCCTGTTGTAAATAGTTTAGACTCGAATGTAACTCGAGTTTCACTTTTTGTAATGTACAAAATGAGGCGGTGGAAGGTTCACTCGAGACGGAGTTACGAGGAGGGTGCGAGCAACACAAGGTGGTCAAAGGAAGGAGCTTGAGAAGCTGTTGACCTTAGGTTGACCATCCGATCTTCTCATTGGCTTGAGAATATTATAGTAGGGTCATGACTAATCACAAAATTAATTAATTGCTTATGTGTGTATATGTGATGCATGCTAGATTAGTAATTAATTAGTGCCTTAACGATTAGATTAGATCTAAGTCGCGCACATGATGCACCTCCACGATTAGATTAGATTAGATCTAAATCGAGTATATGATACGCATCGTTGATTAGATTAGATCTCAATCGCGTCAACTCAAAAATACCTCATGTCGTGATACCTATCACTACCTCGATCATATGTTGTTGTTGAATCTGCCAAAGCAGAGCAACACAAATTATCTTGGTAGGGTACGGAGGGACAATCTTAGTCCCGCCTATCAACGCATGGGTGAGTAAAAACTCAATTAGATTGAGTACAACTAGTTAAATCAAGTTTAACTGTAGGTATTTATCCAATAGTTGGAAGATGGGACAAAATCACGTTTATATTAACTCTTGGGCGTATTAGCAAAGCTAACTCGAGTTTTAATATAAATGCGGATCTTGATCCTATATACAAGAGTTGCATAGAGATATAATTGGTAATTAGTTACCTACCGATCATACTAAGTCTTGGGCGATTTAGCGAAAGCTAACTCAGGGCATAGTATGATATGGATCTTGTCCCACATGAATTATAGAATTCAGTGGGAGCATAATTTAATTAAAGGCCTAATTAGATGATTAATTGGAATATGATATTTATTTTCTGCATTTTTCTATTGTAGATTACCATGTCGTCAAACACAAACTCCTTCTCCCTGCGTTCTGTCCTCGATAAGGACAAGCTCAATAGAGCTAACTTCCTGGACTGGTACAGGAACCTGAGAATCGTTCTCACACAGGAACGAAAACTGTACGTTCTGGAGCAGCCCATTCCCGAGGCACCTCCTGCCACTGCCACGCGAGCTGATCGAGATGCTTACAAGAAGCATCAAGATGACGCATTAGATGTGTCCTATCTAATGCTCACGACCATGAACTCTGAGCTTCAGAAGCAACATGAGTTGATGGGTGCTTATGATATGGTTGAACATCTGCGTCAACTATATCAAGGACAAGCGAGGCATGAGAGATTCGAGATCTCTAAGGCACTGTTTCAGTGCAAGATGCAAGACGGGACTCCTGTAGGCCCATATGTACTCAAAATGATTGGGTACATAGAAAACCTACAGAGGTTGGGATTCCCCCTTGGCCAAGAGCTGGCCACTGATTTGGTCTTGCAAGCATTGCCAGATAGCTATAGTCAATTTGTTCTAAATTACAACATGAACGAAATTGACAAGTCACTGCCCGAGCTGCTTAGCATGTTAAGAACTACTGAGCTCAACCTTAAGAAGGTTAAGCCCAACTCTATTATGATGGTTCAGAAACACAAGGGCAAGGGCAAGCCCAAAGGTAAGGGAAAGTTCCAAAGCCAAGGGTAAAGGCAAGGCACTGAACCTAAAGGAGGGGTTGCCAAGGATGCTACCTGCTTCCACTGCGGTCAGACCGGGCACTGGAAGAGGAACTGCAAAATCTACCTAGAAGATCTTAAGAAGAAGAGAAGTGAGACTTCCACTTCAGGTATATATGTTATAGAAGTAAATCTATCTATTTCTACATCATGGGTATTAGATACCGGATGTGCTTCTCACATTTGTACTAATGTGCAGGCGCTGAGAAATAGCGGGGCATTGACAAAGGGCGAGGTGGACCTACGAGTAGGCAATGGAGCACGGGTTGCTGCTGTTGCTGTAGGAACTTATCATCTATCTCTGCCTTCTGGGCTTGTATTAAAATTAGATGAATGTTGTTATGTGCCTGCTTTAACTAAGAACATAATTTCAGTTTCTTGCTTGGACAAGAAAGGTTTTTCATTTACAATAAAGAACAAATGTTGTTCAATTTATTTAAATGATATGTTCTATTGTAGTGCACCTCTGATGAACGGACTCTATATTCTAGACCTTGAGAACCCTATCTATAACATAAGTACCAAGAGGTTGAAGTCAAAAGACATGAACCAAACCTATATCTGGCACTGTCGCTTAGGTCATATAAATGACAAACGCTTATCCCAGCTTCATAAAGATGGTTTGCTGGACTCATTTGATTTCGAATCATATGAGACATGCGAGTCATGCCTACTGGGCAAGATGACCAAGACTCCCTTTAGTGGACACAGCGAGAGAGCGACTAATTTGTTAGGACTTATACATAGTGATGTATGTGGCCCTTTCAATGTCGCTGCTAGAGGTGTTATAGGTACTTCATTACATTTACTGATGACTTCAGTAGATATGGTTATGTGTATATGATGACACATAAATCAGAATCCTTTGAAAAGTTTAAAGAATTCAAGAATGAAGTACAAAATCAGCTTGGCAAGAATATTAAGATACTTCGATCAGATCGAGGTGGTAAATACCTTAGCCATAAGTTTCGTGACTATCTAGCTGAGTGTGGGATTCTATCTCAACTCACTCCTCCTAGAACACCACAGTGGAATGGTGTATCCGAAAGGAGGAATCGTACCCTATTAGATATGGTACGATCTATGATGAGTCACACAGATCTTCCCATGTATCTTTGGGGCTATGCTCTAGACACAACAGCCTTTATTCTCAACCGAGTTCCATATAAGGCTGTAATAAAGACACCATATAGGATATGGACTAGGAGAGATGCGCAGGTGTCTTTTATGAGGATTTGGGGTTGTGAGGCTTACGTTCGACGTCAAGTCTCGGACAAATTGGGGCCCAAATCCGATAAGTGCTATTTTATTGGATATCCCAAGGAAACGAAGGGATATTACTTCTACATTCCCAGTCAACACAAGATAGTTGTGGTTAAGACTGGGGTATTTCTAGAAACGGATTTTGTTTCTAGAAAGACTAGTGGGAGTACGTTCGATCTTGAAGAAGTTCAAGATGTGAACCATAGCACTGAAGCATCGATGGAAGTTGAACTGGAACCACAAAGTGTTGTGGATGATGTTGTTCCACAAGGAGTTGAGGAACAACAACCAGTTCAAGTAGACCTACCTCTTCGCAAGTCTGATAGGGTGCGTCGTCAGCGTAAGAGATATTCATTTCTCTTGTCTGACCATGATGACGTTGTGCTCATAGAGGATGAGCTTACATCCTATCAGGAAGCTGCGATGAGACCAGATTCCGAGAAATGGCTAGAGGCCATGAGATCCGAGATGGAATCCATGTACACTAACCAAGTATGGACTTTGGTTGATCCACTTGAAGGGGTCAAACCCATTGGGTGTAAGTGGGTCTTTAAGAGAAAGACTGACATGGATTGACTTATTTATAAGGGTCGCTTGGTAGCTAAAGGTTTTAAGCAAATTCATGGTATTGACTATGATGAAACTTTTTCTCCAGTAGCGATGTTTAAATCCATTCGGATCATGCTTGCTATTGCAGCATACTACGATTATGAGATCTGGCAGATGGATGTCAAAACTACGTTTCTGAATGGAAACCTGCTCGAGGATGTGTACATGACACAACCTGAGGGTTTTGTAGATCCACAGCATACTGGCAGAGTATGCAAGCTGCATAGGTCCATTTATGGTCTAAAGCAAGCTTCTCGGAGCTGGAATCTTTGATTCAATGATGTAATCAAACAGTTTGGTTTCATCAAGAATGAAGATAAACCTTGTGTCTACAAGAAGGTTGTAGGGAACACAGTTGTCTTCCTTATATTGTATGTGGATGATATACTACTCATTGGGAAAGACATCCCTTTGCTGCAGTCTGTCAAGACTTGGCTAGGGACTTGTTTCTCAATGAAGGACTTAGGTGAAGCATCCCGCATTCTAGGCATACAGATCTATAGAGATAGATCTAAGAGATTGCTTGGCCTAAGTCAGAGTATATACATTGACAAGGTATTACTTCGGTTTGCCATGCAGAAATCCAAGAAGGGATTTCTGCCGATGTCACATGGTGTGAGTCTTTCAAAGACTCAAAGTCCCTCTTCTAGAGAGGAGAGAGACCGCATGGATCAGATCGCTTATGCTTCAGCCATAGGATCTATCATGTACGCCATGCTATGTACTCGTCCTGATGTCTCGTATGCTTTGAGCATGACGAGAAGATACCAGTCAGATCCAGGTGAAAGTCACTGGATAGCAGTCAAGAGATCCAGGTGAAAGTCACTGGATAGCAGTCAAGAATATTCTTAAGTACTTGAGAAGGACTAAAGAATATTTCTTGATATATGGAGGCGATGACGAGCAAGCTGTAAAGGGTTACAGTGATGCTAGCTTCCAAACTAATCAGGATGACTATCGATCGCAGTCAAGGTTTGTGTTTTGCATAAATGGTGGTGTTGTGAGCTGGAAGAGTTCGAAGCAGGACACAGTAGTTGATTCTACAACAGAGGCCGAGTATATTGCTGCATCAGAAGCAGTAAAGGATGCAGTTTGGATCCACAAGTTCATTACTGAGCTTGGGGTGGTTCTTAGCATAGCTGATCCCATAGAGCTCTACTGTGACAACAATGGAGCAATAGCACAGGCCAAGGAACATCGCTCACACCAGTGGACCAAACACATACTACGGTGCTTCCATCTCATTCGAGAGATCATCGATAGAGGAGATGTGAAGATTTGTAGAGTACACACTGAGGCTAACATCGCAGATCCCTTGACCAAGGCTTTGGCACAGAGAAAGCATGATGGTCACACTAGGTCATTGGGCCTTAGAGCCTATACTGATTGACACTAGTGCTAGTGGGAGATTGTTAGTTAGAGCCCTAGAGCCAATCATTTGATGATTGTTGTATGGACTCGTTGTATCATATTCTTATATATATAAAGGCATTTGTTTATGGTTATTATGCTTACTTGTATTGGTGCCAAATAACTAAGTATAATAGCGTCCTTAAGTAGAAGGTTCTTACCTATATCAATCGGTTAGTTGAATCGATAGTGAGATGATATAGGGAACACTACTCTTAATCATTCCTAGTCAAGTATTAACATTTAGGGACAATGTTAATGCGACGAGACTAGCATGTAGGTCAACTCGATGACTTGAACTCACAAGTCATAGATATAGAGATATCAAGTTGACACATGGGTATGCATTGGATAATGTATACTGAATGACCCGCCATGAGAAAGTATCATGGATTGTTATATGAGTGTCATATACTTTTGTTGGTTAGTCCTAGGAAAACGTACCAGTTCCACTGTACAAAAATTTTTGTACGAGTGTCGAACCTTTCCTTAAATAACCTATTATGTTCTTTAGAAGTTAAATTAGGAATCACAGACGGAACTTAACATCATTGATTCCAAATTTAACTTATCTGTTCTTAATGGTTTAGATTTGAATCGCAAGCGGAACTTAACACTATTGATTCAAATCTACCTAAGTTATTAATTTCATTAAATATTAATTTCTAAAATTGGCTTCCAGGACTGTATGGCGAGGCACATGGTCTTCTTGGATATGGGAGCAACCACCACCGCGTAGGCAAAGCCTTTTAAGGAAAGCTAATATTTAATTTCCTTAAATAACTCTAGGTTAACCAAAAAGAACAATCGAATCACAAATTAGAAAAAGAAAAAAACACAAATTCAAAAAATAAATTCAAAAAATTAGATATAATTACCTCTTGTATTTAGAATTCGTACAAAGAAAATAACTAGTATGATGCGGAAGAAAATTACTAGTTATACCTTCTCTTTGTAAGATAATGACCTCAAGATCTTCTACCGTATTTCTCGTCTCGCCTTGGACGTCGTGTGGGCGACGATCCACCAAGATGAACACCACCCAAAAGCTTCCTCCTCTTCTTCTAAAATCCGGCCACCAACACCACAAAGGAGAAGAGAGCAAAAGGGAAAAGAGAGAAGAGAGGGAGGGTCGGCCACTTGATGATCTCCAAGCAAGAGAATAAGAATTGTCTCATGAAGCCCCCTCACCTCTTCTTTTATATTACTTGCCCAAGGCAAATAAGGAAAGACTTTTTACAATTTTCCTTTTCCCTTTTTATTTTCCTTTTCTTTCCTCTTGATTGAATCAATCACCAAATCAATGGTTGTGATCAATCCTATTTGGTTTAGGATTGAGTTTGGCCGGCCCCTTGCTTGGGCACCAAGCAAGGTGGCCGGCCACCATATTTAGGAAAGAAAAAATAATTATTTTTTTTTATAAAATTTTACAAGAAGAAAAAACTCTTATAAAATTTTACAAGCTCTCTTTCTTAAAGTTAAAAAAGGAAAGTTTTAAAAATTAAAACTATGTTTTAAAATTTAAAACTTCTCTTATAAAATTTCCCTTTTTAACTTGGTGGTAGAAAATTTTAAAATTTAAAACTTATCTTTCTTTTTTTTCTTAAACCATGAGGATAGTTAAAAAAGGAAAGTTTTTAAACTTTTAAAACTCTCTATTAAAATATGTGACCTAATTCAAATAAGGAAAGTTTTTAAAATTAAAATCTCTCTTTTAAAACTTATAGTTTTCTACTAAGAGAAGATTTTAAAAATTCAAAAACAATCCTCCTTGTTTGAATATTGTGGTCGGCCCCTTCATGCTTGGTCACCATGCAAAGGGTCGGCCCCTATAGAAGAGGATGTGGCCGACCCTTGCTTGGTCACCAAGCATTGGACCGGCCCACTTCTTGGACACCAAGAAGAGCCTTACATTTGGATGGACTTGAGGCTATAATGAGGTTACGACAGGGACCTAGAGGAGAAATTGGTTTTGTCCTTCCGATGAGCTTGAGTATCCCATGCTTGCCCCGAACACACAACTCAAGTTTATCGATAATAACTCATTCCACTAGAGAGTTATTACCGCACTACCGCACCAATCCCAAATTATATTATGGGCTCCTTCTTATTATGAGTGTGTTAGTCTCCCTGTGTTTAAGATTACGAATGTCCACTAATTAAGTAAGTTACTGACAACTCACTTAATTAATATCTAGTTCCAAGAGTAGTACCACTCAACTTCATTGTCATGTCGGACTAAGTCCACCTGCAGGGTTAACATGGAAATCCTTATAAGCTCCTCTTGGGGACATTCTCAACTTAGATAACTAGGACACAGATTCCTTCTATAATCAACAATACACACTATAAGTAATATCATTTCCCAACTTATCAGGCATATTGATTTATCGAACTAAATCTCACCCTTTGATAAGTCAAAGAAATAAACATTAAATATATGTGCTTGTTATTATATTAGGATTCAGAGTACATACTTCCATAATAACTAAGATATAGTTCTTTTACTAAGTCAGTACAAAAAGAACTTACCTAAATGGTCCTACTCAATACACTTAAAGTGTATCAGTGTAATTTATTAGTCAAGATAAACTAATACTTAATTACACTACGACTATTCTGATGGTTTGTTCCTTTCCATCTTAGTTGTGAGCAACTGTTTATAATTTCTAGAGAACTGACAACATGATCTTCTGAGTGTGATATCACACTCCATGTTATCTACTATATAAATTAATTGAATGATTACATTTAACAAATAAATGCACTTATTGACCAATGTGATTCTTTTATTTCAAAATTAAATGTTTACAAAAGCTAGGCTTTTAGTATACACTCCAACAATCTCCCACTTATACTAAAAGACTAAGTTGTCATATCTGTTGCCATACATCTGATTCCCATCCCCTCCACATGCCGATCAAAAGCTTCCGCCGGAAGGGCCTTAGTGAAAGGATCTTCCAGGTTATCTGCTGATGCAATCTTGGCGATGACAACTTCTCCTCGCTTGACGATGTCTCGTATCAGGTGGTACTTGCGCTCTATATGTTTACTTGCCTTATGGGCTCGTGGTTCCTTCGAGTTTGCAACTGCACCTCTATTATCACAATAAATTGTGATGATTTTGGGCAAACCAGGAATCATATCTAAGTCCATTAGAAAGTTCCTAAGCCATACAGTTTCTTTGGCTGCCTCAGAGGCTGTCACATATTCAGCTTCCATAGTTGAGTTCGAGATGCATTTCTGCTTAACACTCCTCCATGCAATGGCTCCACCTCCTAGAGTAAACACATAGTCTGACGTAGACTTACTATTGTCCTTATCTGATTGGAAATCCGAATCCGTGTAACCCAAAGGGAGCAAATCATCTGCCTGGTAAACTAGCATATAGTCTTTAGTCCTTCTCAGGTACTTTAATATATGTTTTACCACAGTCCAATGTCCTTTTCCAGGGTTACTCTGATATCTGCTAACCATGCCCACGGCAAAACTGATATCAGGTCTCGTACACAGCATTGCATACATAAGGCTTCCTATAGCCCAGGCATAAGGAACTGCCTTCATGTGCTCTATCTCCTTTGATATCTTTGGAGACATCTCTTTAGATAAAGCTACTCCATGCCTAAAAGGTAAGAAACCTTTCTTGGAGTTTTTCATGCTAAAACGAGTAAGGATTGTATCTATATATAAAGTTTGGGATAGGCACAACATTCTTTTCTTGCGATCCCTTATAACTTTGATCCCAAGAATGTGTGCACATTCTCCTAAATCCTTCATATCAAATTGTTTGGACAACCATACCCTTACGTCCGATAATACCTTGATATTGTTGCCAATTAACAAAATATCATCTACGTATAGTACAAGAAATACCACCACGTTTCCGTTACACTTCTTGTATACACAAGACTCATCCGAACACTGAATAAATCCATATGATTGGATTACTTCATTAAACCGGATGTTCCAAGATCTTGAAGCTTGCTTCAGTCCATAAATGGACCGATTGAGCTTACACACTAGATGTTCTTTGCCCTTTTCAATGAACCCTTCTGGTTGCTTCATATGGATGTTTTCTTCAAGACTACCATTAAGGAATGTTGTCTTGACATCCATTTGCCAAATCTCATAATCCATATGAGCGGCAATGGATAAGAGTATCTGGATAGACTTAAGCATGGCTACCGGTGAAAAGGTCTCCTCATAGTCGATTCCCTCTTTCTGAGTATACCCTTTCGCAACAAGCCTTGCTTTGAAGGTTTCTACCTTCCCATCTATCCCTCTTTTCCTTTTGTAGATACACTTACATCCAATGGCTTTTACACCATCAGGTGGTTCTACAAGCTCCCAAACCTTATTAGAATACATAAATTCTATTTCAGAATTGATTGCCTTTTGCCAAGATACTACATCTATGTCTTGGAGTGCTTTGTCATATGTTCGGGGATCAGGTTCATGTTTACCTGGGATCAAGTCCGAAGACTCTCCCAAAAACATGAATCTCTCAGGTTGCCTCACAACCCTCCCACTATGACGAGGCACTGTCTCTAGCTATGTATCATATGTGACACGTGATTCAGTTTCTTGTGGTACTTCATCTTGTACTATTGGTATTAAAGTAGACGTGTCCTCTCTAATTTCTTCTAGAACAATTTCACTCATGGGCTTATGGTTCATTACATAATCTTCTTCTAAAAATCGAGCATTGGTGCTAACAATAATTTTCTGATTTTTAGGATTATAAAACAAACCACCTTTCGTTCCCTTAGGATATACCATAAACAGACAAACTTCTGTACGTGATTCCAACTTGTCAGTATCTCCCTTCAGCATATGTGCTGGACTACCCCATATTCGGATATGATTCAGACTAGGCTTTCGCCCATTCCATAATTTCATGGGAGTAGAAGGAACTATTTTAGAAGGTATCATATTCAGAATATACACTGTTGTTTCCAGAGCATATCCCTAAAACGAATTTGGTAATTCTGAATAACTCATCATCGATCTAACCATTTCCATAAGAGTCATATTCCTTCTTTCTGCCACACCATTATGTTGGGGTGTACCAGGTGCAGACAATTGGGATTGAATCCCAACTTCTGATAAGTAATTCCTAAAGTCTCCAAAGAGGTATTCACCACCACGGTCAGACCGTAGTGTTTTGATACTTTTACCAAGACGTTTCTCCACATCAGCCCTATATTCTTTGAATTTGTCAAAGCATTTAGACTTGTGCCACATCAGGTAAATGTATCCGTATCTTGAATAATCGTCTATAAAGGAGACGAAGTATTCATAACCACCTCTTGCCTGGATAGACATAGGACCACACAAATCAAAATGAACCAGTTCTAACGCATCTTTGGCTCTATACCCCTTGGCCTTAAAAGGTCTCTTGGTCATTTTACCTTCCAAGCAAGATTCACATGTTGGAAAGTTTTCCAACTCTAATGAACCCAAGAGTCCATCGGCTACAAGCCTTTGAATCATACTTAAGTTAATATGTCCAAGCCTTAGATGCCAAAGATACGTTTGGTTCATTTCCGATGGTTCTTTTCTCTTATTAGAGTTAGAAGATGTGTTATTAATTTCCATATTTTGCTTTGTGGGAGAAATTGGATTTAAAGTGTATAAATTGTCAACCAATGCACCAGAACAGATAATCACCTTATTTCTCTTTATAACGACATTGTTACTAAAGGAAACTGAATATCCATCCAAATACAGTTTAGAAACTAAAATTAAATTCTTTCTAAAACTGGGTACATAAAGAAAATTTCTTAAAACCAATTTCCTATTTCTATCAAAAGATAAGTAGACGTCTCCCACTGCAACAGCCGCCACCTTAGTAGCATTGCCCATGTAGACGGTTATCTCTCGTTCAAATAGTCGTCGAATCTCCTGGAACCCCTGCAAAGAATTGCAGACATGATCAGTGGCTCCCGTATCTACACACCAGGTGCTGGTAGATAACACCGCTAAACATGTTTCAACTACTAGAGCATGAGATATACCTTTATTGTTCTGATTCCTACGAGGACAGTCCGCCTTCCAATGTCCTGACTGCTTGCAGATGAAGCACTTGCCCTTCGGCTTCTTCATTCTAGCTTTTTGTCCCTGAGGTTTATTCACTCTCTTTGCTGAAAAGACCTGTTTCTTCTTCTTCTTGCCTTTCAACTTAGAAGTAGAACCATTTTCAGCATAATGAATTTGAGAATTGTGACGAAATATTCTTTCTGCTGCCTGTAGTTCTGTCAGAAGTTCCACCAACGTATACACTCTTTTGTTCATGTTATAGTTCAGGCTGAACTGCTCAAAACTTCTGGGTAGCGTTTGGAGAATTATATCGACCTGAGTTTCCCCATCGATTTCTCCTCCAAGGACTTGTATTTCATTCAGATAAGCCATCATTTTGAGGAAATGATCCCTTACGGGTGTCCCATCAGACATGGTGGTTGTCATTAGCTTTCTCATTACCTCTTGCCTAGCAGTCCAACTCTGGTGCCCAAAGAGTTCTTTGAGATTGTTCATTATATCATAAGCTGTTGTTAAATCTTGATGCTGATGTTGCAATACATTTGATATTGATGCCAAAATGTAACACCGCGCCATCTCATTAGCTTTTACCCATTTCTTATCATACTCAATCTCCTCTGGGGTAGAGTCACCATCAGGTGTATCAGGGCAAGCCTCAGTCTTATAGCTTTCAGCAGTAAGGATAATGTCCAGGTTTCTTTTTCCAATCTATGTAGTTGGGTCCAGTAAGTTTGTTCTCTTTCAGTATAATGGCCATTGGGTTGAAAGTCATCCTAAGAATCACAAAAATAAACTTTGGTCAAGACTCTAAATTTAGAATAATATTGATTCCTCAAACAATACTATTTTAAATTAACCAACACCTCAAATCACCGTGAATATTGCATGTCACGTTAGTGTGGACGTATACAAATTCAACATTTGTAAGAGGAGGGTGTGACCCATTAATTTTATTATCTTGTCATCCTAACTTTATGACAAATAAAATTAATAGTTGGTTTCACTTTGATCACACAAAACAATAGCAGTGACTCCGTTGGGGAGGATACTATTGAATGCGTCTAAGTGTATACCATTACTTGATACTAAGTCCATTAAATAGGATTGTGCCCCTTCAGTTGGAGAAGATCACACGCTCCTAAATAATTTCCTATAACCATCCATTAAGAAAATTTGATCTAATGATCCGCAACAAACTCATCCGTTGTGGAGGGAGGCACTCAGAGCCAACACGCAAGCTTGTTGCATCACTTACAAACCAGTAATGGAGACCATGAGATTTATTAAAATCCCTCTCCCACTTAGTTATTTAAAATGAGGAATTTTAAACTATCCTAGCATACATCAAATGCATACACACACATCATAGTAAATAAAAGCAATAAATATGGAAATTATTTTCCAACTATTATGGCCTTTTTCTGTTACTGTCCTCCATGTGCTCCAACCCTAGCTGCTGCCATCTTTAGCCACCGCCATCAGGTCGAGTCGTCGCATCCATCTTGCTTCTTATTCCGCTGCGCCTCTGGTGTTCCAAAAGTACCACGCCTCGCAAGAATCTGATCCGCGATAAAAATAGAATTTTATATATATCGATCCTATATTCCACGAGGGAATGTACATGTAATCTAGATCGAAAATAAAATTCTAAAATCCTAGGGCTAATACAACTCCTGCTGTATTAGTTACATACAATCATGCACACACAAAATATTGCCCTTGACATGTCCAAGGGTCCAATCACACACAACATCAATAAGCCATAATAGTTGGAGCCTACAACCAAAGAGTTAGCACATCCTACTATTATCCTGCCTAAATTATGTATGACATGTGCATAACCTATTTGAATTCTAAATACACAGAGGCAAACCCTAGCTCTGATACCAATTGTTGGTTATCCTAGGAAAACGTACTGGTTCCACTGTCCAAAAATTTTTTATACAAGTGTCGAACCTTTCCTTAAATAACCTATTGTGTTCTTTAGAAGTTAAATTAGGAATCGTAGACGGAACTTAACATCATTGATTCCAAATTTAACTTATCTGTTCTTAATGGTTTAGATTTGAATCGCAAGCGGAACTTAACACTATTGATTCAAATCTACCTAAGTTATTAATTTCATTAAATATTAATTTCTAAAATTGACTTCCAGGATTGCATGGCGAGGCACATGGCCTTCTTGGATATGGGAGCAACCACCACCGCCTAGGCAAAGCCTTTTAAGGAAAGCTAATATTTAATTTCCTTAAATAACTCTAGGTTAACAAAAAAATAATTGAATCACAAATTCGAAAAAGAAGAAAACACAAATTTGAAAAATAAATTAAAAAAACTAGATCTAATTGCCTCTTGTATTTAGAATTCGTACAAAGAAAATAACTAGTATGATGCGGAAGAAAATTACTAGTTATACCTTCTCTTTGTAAGATAATGACCTCGAGATCTTCTGCCGTATTCCTCGCCTCGCCTTGGACGTCGTGTGGGCGACGATCCTCCAAGATGAACACCACCCAAAAGCTTCCTCCTCTTCTTCTAAAATCCGGCCACCAACACCACAAAGGAGAAGAGAGCAAAAGGGAAAAGAGAGAAGAGAGGGAGGGTCGGCCACTTGATGATCTCCAAGCAAGAGAATAAGAATTGTCTCATGAAGCCCCCTCACCCCTTCTTTTATATTACTTGCCCAAGGCAAATATGGAAAGACTTTTTACAATTTTCCTTTTCTCTTTTTATTTTCCTTTTCTTTCCTCTTGATTGAATCAATCACCAAATCAATGGTTGTGATCAATCCTATTTGGTTTAGGATTGAGTTTGGCCGACCCCTTGCTTGGGCACCAAGCAAGGTGGTCGGCCTCCATATTTAGGAAAGAAAAAATAATTTTTTTTTATAAAATTTTACAAGAAGAAAAAAACTCTTATAAAATTTTACAAGCTCTCTTTCCTAAAGTTAAAAAAGGAAAGTTTTAAAAATTAAAACCATGTTTTAAATTTTAAAACTTCTCTTATAAAATTTCCCTTTTTAACTTGGTGGTAGAAAATTTTAAAATTTAAAACTTATCTTCCTTTTTTTTTCTTAAACTATGAGGATGGTTAAAAAAGGAAAGTTTTAAAACTCTCTATTAAAACATGTGACCTAATTCAAATAAGGAAAGTTTTTAGAATTAAAATCTCTCTTTTAAAACTTATAGTTTTCTACAAAGAGAAGATTTTAAAAATTCAAAAACAACCCTCCTTGTTTGAATATTGTGGTCGGCCCCTTCATGCTTAGTCACCAAGCAAAGGGTCGGCCCCTACAAAAGAGGATGTGGCCGGCCCTTGCTTGGTCACCAAGCATTGGACCGGCCCACTTCTTGGACACCAAGAAGAGCCTTACATTTGGATGGACTTGAGGCTATAATGAGGCTACGACAGGGACCTAGAGGAGAAATTGGTTTTGGCCTTCCGATGAGTTTGAGTATCCCGTGCTTGCCCTGAACACACAACTCAAGTTCATCGATAATAACTCATTCCACTAGAGAGTTATTACCGCACTATCGCACCAATCCCAAATTACATTACGGGCTCCTTCTTATTATGAGTGTGTTAGTCTCCCTGTGTTTAAGATTACGAATGTCCACTAATTAAGTAAGTTACTGACAACTCACTTAATTAATATCTAGCTCCAAGAGTAGTACCACTCAACTTCATTGTCATGTCGGACTAAGTCCACCTGCAGGGTTTAACATGGCAATCCTTATGAGCTCCTCTTAGGGGCATTCTCAACCTAGATAACTAGGACACAAATTCCTTCTATAATCAACAATACACACTATAAGTAATATCATTTCCCAACTTATCGGCCATATTGATTTATCGAGCTAAATCTCACCCTTTGATAAGTCAAAGAAATAAACATTAAATATATGTGCTTGTTATTATATTAGGATTAAGAGTACACACTTCCATAATAATTAAGGTTTAGTTCTTTTACTAAGTCAGTACAAAAAAAACTTACCTAAATGGTCCTACTCAATACACTTAAAGTGTATCAGTGTAATTTATAAGTCAAGATAAACTAATACTTAATTACACTATGACTATTTAAATGGTTTGTTCCTTTCCATCTTAGTCGTGAGCAACTGTTTATAATTTATAGAGAACTGTCAACATGATCTTCTGAGTGTGACACCACACTCCATGTTATCTACTATATAAATTAATTGAATGATTAAATTTAACAAATAAATGCACTTATTGACCAATGTGATTCTTTTATTTCAAAAATAAATGTTTACAAAAGCTATGCTTTTAGTATACACTCCAACAACTTTCTTATATGGCTATTAGTATGACTATTAGTCCTTGGACCTGAAGTCACCATGGTTCCCTACATAAGGAGTTACATACTTTGGCTTCGTCAAACGTCACCTGTAACTGGGTGGACTATAAAGGCGTTTACTGGGTATGTAACAAATTATGCAGAGGGATGTGAGTGATGTAGATGGGATCTATCCCTCCTATATGACGGGAGTGACATCATTATTCTTGATAGAGTGAGACCACTATGTGCATGGTCATGCCCAAATAAGTCAATATGAGATGTTGAACTCATTTGATTGAGTGAGTCTACTTGGGATTCAAGATTTAGATTGATTAGAGGATGACACGGTCTATGCCTCATATTGATCAATCTAGATGTCACGGATAGAAGGACACTTGTCATATATTGTGAGGGGTCACAATTAGTAGTCACAAGGTGATGTTGGATCTCAACATTCTTGTAACTTGAGTAGTAATGATGTGTTGCTAGATACCGCTCATTACTTATGCTTCTAAATGGGTTTAGAAGCATTGCAAACGTTACAAGAACCTATAGGGTCACACACAAAGGGCAATTAGATGGAGATTAGGTTTATTTGATGTACCTAGAGGATTAGGTTCATATGATGATCCAAATTGGATTAAGAGTAATCCAAAGTATACTAATTGAGTTGGACTCAATTTGGTTCATGTGTTAAATGAGTCTAATTTGAACTTAGACTCATTGAGCCAATTTAATTCAATGAATAGAGATTTATTAAATTAAAATTAACTTGAACCAATGGTTAGATTTGATCAACCATGGGAGAGAAGTGGTCAAGTTTGACTTGACTTGAGAGGAAGATGAAAGGTCAAGTTTGACTTGACCATTGCCACCTCATTTGTGAGTTGGCATTAAGTGGACTAATTATGATGTGCCACATCATCAAGGCTAGCACATGTGTGTGCCACCTCATGAGGGAGATCAAGAGTTGTGACTCTTGATATCCCATGGAGGTTTAAAAGCCTTCTTGAAGTGGTCGGCCACTTTACTCAAGGGTGAGTTTTCATTTTGGTTGTGTAACTCTCATCTTCTTCCTCAAGCTCTTTCTTCTCTCCCTCTCCTCCACCTTGGCCGAACCTTTCAAAGGTGCTAGCACACCTTTTGTTTGGTTTCTCCATCTCTTGCTTATGTGGATACACATAAGAGGAGTATCTACTTTGATACTCTCGAGATCCGGCGAACCTTGGACGAGCGGGATTAGCGAAGGGCATCGCATCAAGGGTAAAGCTCTTCTCCTTTATAGATCTAGTTTAGATCTAGGCTAGAAACTCGTACACGAAGTTTTTACGAAATTTTATTTCTTCGCACGGATCCGGTGGCGGTGTTTCGGGGTTTCTGCAACGTAAAAAGAGGTTTTTGCGGCCCGAAAAACCCAACAATATTTTGTTGACTGTATTAACATACTGATTATGCATATGTTATTGGACATACACTTGTTGGGTATGAATTATAGAAGTCACATTGTTGATTGTTTATTTACATGTTGTGTGTGTATACATGTCCAATGTTTACTATTGGAGGAACCATGTTGATTGTACCTATGTTGTATATGCATACATGTCTAATGAGTATTATTAGAGAATTCATGTCGATTATGCCTATGTTGGTGATCATATGTGATAAAAAGGCATTGGAGGTATCATGTTGATTATACCTATATTATAGGGTACATACGTGAATGGTGCGTACAAGTTGGGTATGGCTATTTACTGTATTTGTTATTTAGTAGACACCCGTTGGATCTACCTATAGATATAGGTGCTAGATGGATCATTGTACTGGAGATTTTTATGATGATTGGGATATTGCATTGATGATTGTGTCGATATCATAATTTTTTATATCATGTTCATTATTGCACGGCATGTTGATGACCATTATCTCCCTTATAGTGTGAGAGAGTCATCAGTCATTTTTATCAGCCACTCATAGGTAGTGGTAGCTGGAGCAGTTGTCGCTTGTCCTGTCGTGCCACCCGACCACTCAGTGGGGGAGTGATATCCAACGTTGTGAGCAGTTAGGGACCCTAATATTATATAGTTAGATAACTAAGCGAACTATCCACCTTGGCTGCTCTATAGTGACTAAAGGGTAGTACAGTTGTCATATTAGGGTCGTGGTGTCTTGAGAGGTGGCGGGGGTGACCATGTGGCATGCATGCGCATTTGCATACGATGCGCGATGCATCTGTGGAGACACATCTGCATACATATCTTGTAATTACTAACTACATGTGATTGTAATATGTTGCACTTATTTGAGATATGATTGTTACATATGGTTGTCATACTTCATACATGTTCATTATTATACATGTATATGCTGTCGTTTATATTGCTCAGGTATTACGAGCAGACCTATTGTTGATCCCTAGTGAGTTTGTTGACCACTATACCGCATGTGTCAGGTGTAGTTTAGGTATGTGCATTTATTATGTCAATTATGATTATGTGCAGTTGTTATATCAGCTATGGTTATGTGCAGTCGTTATGTCAGTTATGGTTATGTTCGTTGATTATATTGTATATGATCATATTCTTATTCCCTATTGAGACTGTATACATTGATCTTTATGTTTTATATAAACCATGTACTATCCTGTCTATTACTTGCTGAGTGACCCGCACTCACCACCCCGTATGTGTATTGTCTTTTTCCTCAAATAGCAAGTAGATGATTGTAGAGTCGCTTGGAGTATCCTGTCTGTCGATCCCACGTCACATCCGAGGATGGTTTCTGGTTTTGTTTCTTGTTTTACTTGCACTACGTTTTGTGGACTTGATTTGTTTTTGAGTTTTGCTCTGTGGTGCCTTGTATTTGCTTTGTTATGGTTGTATAAAATCTAGCCGACTAGCAGTCTGTCATTTTTTGTTTATAGGCTTTCCTTTCATTTTCTGCTATGTTTTTAGTACAATCGTGTGGTTGTTTATTATATAACTACTTGGTTGTGATCATTTTGTTCTAGCCGAGTAGGTTGTGTATATAACTACGTGGTTGTGTATGTTTCAACCGTGTGGGTTGTTGATTATAGCTTATGAGTAGCCTTAAGGCATTGTATACATGTTTCATTTGTCACTATTATAGGAGAGATGTTGTCCTTTTGTCAGGTAGGGACTCTTCTGGGGCGTGACAAGTATAATTTAATTCTTATAATTATACTTAAATTTTGTAATCGTTTCGTGATTATAGTGATTGTCCAATGAAGCACTAAGTGAGTGTGGGCCTTGAAGTAGGAGTCATCGAAGATTCCAAACTAAGTAAAACCACCTATGTTAGTATTCACTTTTCGTCTCTGATCTTTTCCGCTGCATACTCTTGATTTTTGAAAAAGCAAAAAATGCAATTCACCTCCCCCCCACTAATGTATTTACGGTCCTAGTGGTATCAGAGTGAGGTCACTCTAAATTAGTGAAACCATCAATTGAGCAGAGGGTTCTTTTTCAAAAAAAATTATATATCATTTTTTATTAAAAATTATTCTTATATCTTTCGTTTTTTTTCCCTCCAAATTTTTTTCTTCATTGGAAAATTCTCATTTTTTCTGTTTTATTTTTTTCACCATTAGTTAGAATTGGTGAAATATCTCTTTGACAAAAATTTTCATAATATTTTTTATTATTATTTTTTATATTTTATTATTATTTTTCTTGAAATTTGTGTAATACTACTCGAGTAATTTTTTTTATCTCCCACACTACTTGTCCCAAGACATAGTCTTGGAATCCTTGTGAGTTATCTTTTAGTGTTGAAAATAGTGTACAAAGAATTGCTCGGGCGAAATGTCAACAAACCACCTCCATATGAGATGTATAAGAAGCACGAATTCAATTTATAAATGATGTAGATAGAAAGCTTCATCCTTATGAACGACTTCGATGGCGGCACGACACTGAGACGATCAACCCAAAACACAAAAGTCAACAAAAAGGTAATCAATTCAATTGTAAAATTATTACCTAATGAAATCACATGCAAAATTGTATAACACCGAGATGCCTATGAATTCTGGACTCCTCTGACCAAGCTTCACAAGGAGTCGATGGAAAGCTAGAGGATAAAGTCAAAAGCGAATCCAGACTCAAGTCCAACTCAATGGAGAAACCTACTGAATTAGGGGTTGCGCTTAAGGTAAGTCCAATTTACCAAAATACACTTATTAGTAGTGATTTGCATAATATGCATGATAAATTAGATATTATTTTTTGTAATAAATTAGATAATGTTTTGCATGACAAATTAGATTTAAAAATTTTAAATTAAACTAAAAATTTAATTAATAATTCAGAAAATAAAACTATTAATTTTGAAAAATTAATTATTTTAGAAAATTATGAAAATTTAGATCTAATTAATTTAACAAATTCAAATTTAAATAAAGTAATTAATAATAACTTAATTAATTAAAAACTTAAGATAAAATTAAAATCTAAAAATGATGAAGTAAATATAGATCTAGATAAGATTAATATATTTCTTAATAAAATATTTGGTAATCTAGATAATGTGAATATAGAAATTTTCATCCAAAACAAAAATAATTTAATAAATAAAAAATCCCAAGGATAAATCTATATATAAAACTAATCTAATAAATTCAACTAACACTATAAAAGATAAAAATATATATATATTTAAGGATAAAATCAAACACTTTAATGAAATCAAAATCAAATTTAGCAAATTCATAATCAACCATTAATAAAAAAAAAGTCAAATATTAAAGATAAATATTTAAAGAAAAATAATTTAAATAATTTAACTAATTAAAAATTAATAAATATAATCGGTTAAACAAAGATAATTCAACTAATTTAATAAATTTAAAATTAAAAGAAAATTTAAATCTTAAGGACAATTTAACCAATTTAATTCATTCAAAATTTAAAATAAAAGTTCAACATAAACTACAATTAATTAAAACTTAATTAAATTAAACCTAACAAATTAAAGAAAGGATTCCTAAAGGTTATCTAACCAAGCAAGCAGAACCAAACCAAATCCACATAAATCGAAACAAAAACTTAAAAAGAAAATCCATGATTCAAGGGGAGGCTTCAAATTAGTTAGTACCTCAAAAATATAGACCTTACCCATTAACGGTAATTAGGACTAGAATAATTAGAGATAAAATTTAATTTGATAAACAGTACTAGAAAAGTTTTGAATGATAATAGGTTAAGGCAGCTCTGTATATGCATGTCTAGGAAGATATACATTTAATATGGTGCATTTGGCTTTTGGAACTAACTGAAGTTACTCTTAACTAATCTTAATTGGTTAGACCAAAGTTTTGTACTAAGTTCAGTGGGTAGGACTATTTAGAAAATTTTAAAGTCGTGGTTACTTTAATGATATCCAGGTGACTCATCACAGCTTAGAAGTTTATCCAAACAATGTATGTTTATTGAACCCAAAACAAAAGTTTAATTTAACATAAATTAAACTAAACGCTGAAATTTAACTTAACTCATCTCATAAAATCATATGATCCTTTTATCTGAAAACTTAGACTAGGTGAGATGAATAAAGATTAAATTTAAAATTAAATTAAATTAATGTTAAAGTAAAATTAGTTAAGGTATTATATCAAATTAAAAATTATTTTAAAAATTCTTTAAAACATAATTTTAAAAATTCTTTTAAAAATTATTTTTAAAATCATTTAAAAAAAGTTTTAAAAATTATTTTAAAAATCATTTAAATTTTTTTAAAAAAAATTCTTTTTTAAATCATTTTAAATATCTTTTAAAAAATATTTTAAAATTATTTCAAAAATGATTTTAAAAATATTTTTAAAATATTTTTAAAATCAATTTAACAATATTTTAAAAATATTTTAAAATTTATTTTTAAAATATTTTAAAATTTATTTTTAAAATTTATTTTTAAAATTTATTTTTAAAATTTATTTTTAAAATTTATTTTTAAAATTTATTTTTAAAATATTTTAAAATTTATTTTTAAAATATTTTTAAAATTATTTTAAAAATATTTTTAAAATTTATTTTTAAAATATTTTTAAAATTATTTTAAAAATATTTTTAAAATTTATTTTTAAAATCATTCTAAAAATTATTTTATAAATAATTTTACAAATTCTTTTAAAAATTCTTTTAAAATGTAAATTTAAAAATTCTTTTTAAAAAATTATTTTAAAATTTCTTTTAAAAAATATTTTTTAAATCCCTTTATATTCATTTTAAAAATATTTTAAAATATCTTTTAAAATGATTTTTAAAATATTTTAAAAAATATTTTTTTAAAATCATTTAAAAAATCTTTGAAAATTTATAATAAAATTCCTTTAAAAATTATTTTTAAATTCTTTTAAAAATTATTTTAAAATTCTTTTAAAAATTATTTCAAAAATTCTTATAAAAATTCTTTTCAAATCATTTAAAAATTATTTTAAAAATCCGTTTTGAAAAAAAATTTAAAATTTATCTTACTTACTTTGTAAATGATTAAAAATAATATCTATTTTGAATAATAAAATAAAAATGTTTTGCAAATTGCATTGAAAATTACTTAGAAAAATGTTGAAAGACATTTTGAAAAAATTTTGACAAGTTTTGTAAAGCTTTATCAAATTCTTGTAAAAATCTATCTTTTCAAAATGTTTTATTTTTATTTTTTAAAACATTAGAAAATCATTTACAAAATGGTTTGTTCTTGAAAATTCCTTTCAAAATTTCCTTAATTATTTTAAAAATCTTTTATAAATTTTGAAATTCTTTCAAAATTACTTTGAAATTTTTTTTTCATTTATTCCTCCGTACAATAAAGTTTTTTTTTTGAAAATAATGTATCTTTGTAAAATTTATTGTTTTCAAAAGCTTATTTTTTAAAATACTACTTAAAGTCTTGGAATTATTATTTGAAAATTTACTTGAAAAATTATGTTTACAAAGTTTGTTTTGCTAAAACTTTATTTAAGTTGTCCAAAAACTAGCTTTAGTTTCGTAAATCGACCAACTCCTTGATTGAATTGCTCTTATTTCTGCTTGATACATGACATTATTTTTTTTATATATGTCAAAGGGGAGGGGGAGAATAGTGGGTTAGGTTAGAAAATTTAAATTTACTTTACTTAATTTAACTCAATGCTTGCTTAATTACATCAAAAGGGGAAAATTATTGGTTTAGGTTGCACTGATAATCAAGTTTTGATGTATGACAAATAGGTTAAAGTTAGATGTATTGTTTGTCTAACCTTTCTACCAAATATGTAGGAATTGACTAGTTTGAAGGATCTGACACCAAACTAAAATCCAGCTAGATCTGCAGGACCCGATAGCTTATGCGAAGCCTAGATAGGTCCGTGAGACCCGATATCTGGAGGAAATTTGGTTGGATGCGTAGGACCTGACAACTAGCGGAAAGACCTAGTGGGTCAAAGACAAATTCAAGTGACTGCAGTTGGTAAGTGGAGGTAAGCAACTGGAAGCGAGATCCAATGAGGGTGCGTTCCCTGTTGAGGGAACTATAGGCAGTGGTCCAACTTAGGTCAATTTGGAAAATCTAAGCTCAGACCTTGACTAGATCTTAGTCTTGAGAAGATAGGATCAAATTACTACTACTATCACATTTTTAATGTGCTAACTCTATTTTGCATGATAATTTTTATGCCTGGACTAACTTTTTTTTTGTAGGGAAGTAAAGGCTAAAAAAGTGGGTTTGGGCACCCGGACGGGATCTGGGCACCCACGGTTCTGGCACCCGGAGTTGGTTCGAGCGCTCGGACCAGCTTAGCCCACAGGTGCCTGGCCAGGTACCCGGGTGGTCCGAGCGCCTGGAGTTGGTCCAGGCACCCGGACCACAAAAGTTACCCAGAAGCTGAGTTGAAGTGTAACGACTAGCTGAACCCACGTCAAAGGTCCAAGGACCCGGAGGGAGTCCCGAGCGCCTGAAAGTGGATAAACTTGACGGATCAAGTTTCGATCAGAGCTTACCATGTCGGCATGGTCCAGGCACCCGAGAGGGAGTCTAGGTGCCCGGAATGGGTCTATATAATGACCTTCGACCAACAGCTTCATAACATCAATTACTACAACTTTCGTACTCACGCGCTGCTCCGAAAAGGTCTCCGGGATACCTAAAAGCTACACCGACAACCTGCGCTCAAGTTTTCAAAGGTGTATTATCAGTATAATTTAATTTCTACACTTGTACTTAAATTCTATAATTGCTTCATGATTATAATGGTGGCCCAACGAAAGCACTTAGCAAGTGCGGACCTTGGAGTAAGAGTCGTCGAAGACTCCGAACCAAGTAAAATTACCTGTGTTAGAATACGCTTTTCATCTCTGTTATTTTCCATGCATACTTTTGATTTTTGAAAACGTAAAAAATACTATTCAACCCCCCCTCCCCACCCCCCTCTAGGATATTTACTGTCACACCCCCAAAGGAGTCCCTGTCAGACAAAAATCCAGCAGCATCTCCCCTGTACCGGTGACAATCTGAAGCCTCAATACATACAAAGTATACATCAGCCACATACGGCTGGAATATATACACAACCACGCAGTTATAATCACAGCCCACACGGCTGGAATGAAACAATCACAACCACGCAGTTATATATAAAGTAGCCCACACGACTATACTAGAAACACAGTGAAAAAACGAAGGAAAGCCCACACAAACCAAATAAATACAATGTATGTCGGCACGGCTTAAACACAAATACAATACCAAAACCATAAGATAGTCACATGGCTACACACAAATACAATGCCAAAAATAATAAAAGGATATACAAAAAGAAAACAAACACGAGATGAAACCGTCTTCGGATGTGACGTAGGACCCGGCATACATGATACTCCAAGCGACACACCAACCATCTACAGGCTACCTGAAAACATAAATGTATACATGCGGTGGTCAGTATAGGTAACTCAGCGGGTAATAGAAAAGACAGTGCACGGTCTACAAATAAAACATAGAGATCAAAAGTATACAGTCTCAGTAGGGAATAAAAAAATATTATCATACTATCATAATCAATGCACCTAAATATATCTGACATAATAACCTAACATATAAACTGTACAAACCACAACTAACACAATGACAGATACATACCCAATCTGGAATCGACATATGGTACAATGATCAGTAAACTCACCGGATCTGCAACAGACATACCCGTGACACCTGTGCAATATAAATACGACTGCATATACATGTAAAATAAATGACATGTATGCAGCATGACAACCATATTCAACAAGCATATCTCAAACAAGTGCAACAACCACAATTACATGCAACTAGTATCTACTAGGCATGTATGCAAATATATATCCATAGATGCACTGCGCATCATATGCAAATGTGCATGCATGCTCCATGGTCACCCCCGCCACCTCTCCAGACACCACGACCCCGATATGGCCGAGAGGCTTGGGTCTGTGACAAACCATACAAGCCTCACGCACGTAACTGCTATAAAGCGACTGAGGCGATAGTATGCTATGTAGTTATCTAACTACATAGCTGAGGGTCCCTGACCACTCACAACTCAAGCCCCCTGACTACTGTACCATCAAGATCCACTACTCCAGAGTGGTCGAGGTTGACAGAGTAAAAACACTGAACAGCTGAGTAAGCGCGACAGGACATGGCATAGCTCCACTCCTCAGCTACCACTCTCCATCAGTGGTCGAATGGACAGCTATAAAAGACTGACAATCCTCTCAACCACAAGGGAGATAATAATCGTCAGATGCAATGAATGATGAACATGATATATATATATATAATCATGATACCAATATTGTCATCATCAATGCAACCTCCAAACCACATAAGCACTCCACAACATGAATATAATCGTCATGATAAATCCACACATCCCACCAAACACATGTATACAACTACACACGTATAATCAACCAAAAATCTCCAATAATCCCACTGGACACATATGCACAGAACATAAGTACAATCAACATATATCTCCAATAACAAACATATCAGACACATGTATAAACCACAAACATACAATCAACACAACTCCTCCAAAAGTACATAACCAAACACGTGTGTACATACAATATGCAAATGTACGGTCAACATGATGACTCCTAAAACACATACCAAGCTACGTACAATTCACATTATATACAAAATCAGCATGGTAAATCCAACCACTCGACAATCCCTACAATACATACTCTACACGTGTAATCACAGCAGAGTAGAAATCAAGAATAGAGACTGTATAAGATATAACCAGGACATCTTAAAGATCAAGCATAAGTATCAAGCAGGAAGGCAACCAACAAATACGATATAAGGAAAAATAGCCTAATCCACCACATAAAACCATGCACTAAGCTCAATAAAAATCTACATAGAGCCAAGGAAGAAATACCCGCCTTAAATCTGTCGATTGTGCTAGATAAATCAATCCCACGTCGAGACGCTCGCCTCGAAACAAAGTCCTGCGATCACATAATATATTTAGCTAATTACATAGGTAGCAAATAGCTAAATAAACTCCCCAATCTATTTAGGAAAAACCCTAATCGAAATAATTAACCTAATCCCTTAATCCAATTAGGTTTAACTAAATCCACAATCTTGCACTTCAATCCAAACAACCACAGATCACAGTCTCCAATATAATATGATATAAATCTTTATTCACCCATTTATCACATAAATGCAACCAAAACTCCATACTTAGCTTACCTCGATCCAAAACAGATTCACACCCTTTGATGAAGAAATCCAAAGTTTACTGTGGAGAAAGATGGAGTTTCCCCACCCATCTGCAGCTGGTCCGGCATAAACAGAGGAGACAAGAAACCTAAAGCATTTCGTCAAACACCTGTTAAGCACAAGAAATGCCACTGCCCTAATCAACACTACCTAATTAAATTAGGGTTTACAACCATGACTTACTCCAAACAAACTCACCCAAATTCACAGTGACCACTGGTGGAATTGCTGTTGAAACCAGGGATGGTGCTATAAGGATTGATCCAATAACTTGTTTATGCCGGAGATCCATTGCTGTGGTAGGGATCTGCAGTCCAAGAAATGTTGATCTAGTGATACACTATGGTGGTAATCGGATAAGAACAGAGCGAAGACAGGGTAAGGAGGCAACCATACCTTCCTGTGGCAAATCCTCCTCGTCAAGCCAGGGAATAACTGGGACTAGGTATTCCGGCGATCAGAGGCCCAGCTCGTGAGTGAGGAGAAGAAAGATCCAATCTAGGGTTGGTTTCCCCCTCTTGACCGAGAGCCACCCGTGATGCCCTAGGCGCCGAGCAGATGCCGATCGTGCGCAAGAACCGCCAAGGAAACGACCTCTCAACCGGTGATGGCCGATTCCGTTGAGATCTGACAACATTTGCCCTCCGATGATGCGACGAAGTTGAGATCGCAGGTGGAGCAGGCTCTCCATCGGCGATCCAGAGCAGAGACATGAGAAAGAGGAAAGGAGAGGGCATCAATAGAGCACGCAGAGGGAAGGACGAGGGAAGGACTGCTGCTACCGACGGTGAGCCCATGGCAATCGGCGTCGGGGAATCGCGAGAAAGAGGAGGAGAGGGTGCGGGTCGGGTGGACAAGACGGCTCGTGTGAGAATGAGGTATCGTACGAGGGAATCGAGAAAAAAGCAATTAAGTACTCAGGGTTTATTTAATTAAACCCAAAGTTCACTTCTTAATCAACTCCCACTTAAATGGGTATTTTAAATAGGTTTCCTCTGTACCACGAATCAATTCCCTCAAAACGGGTCATACAAACTCCGTTTAATTCCCGAAAAATTTCTAAAAATCTCGAAAAAATCCAATAAGATTTTCGTCCAAAAATATTTATTATTTAAATTTTACAGTATCTTACATTCTCCCCCACTAACAAAAATTTGATCCCCAAATTTACTAGTCAATTCAAGGATCCTCATCCAAGAGTAGCATCCAAGCAACAAACTCATATACCACTCACTCCAAGTATAATAAACAAATCCCCAACCCTAAAGGATGACCTTATGGGTTATGAGCTCACCCTACTTCTGTGATTCCCATACTGTTACCTAACCAACAGTGGATAAATAAACTACATCTGTAATCCATAATCTACTAACAACAGATCCTCCAACAACTGTATAGGGCCGCTCAAACTATCCATCAGTCCGAAGGTAAAAATATATACTAAAGCAAACTTCGAACCCAAAGTCTGCTATAACCACAATCAAAATTATGATGAAAAATCGCAGATCTCCATCCAATATAACACTCAGAGATATACCATGAGATCCGGTAATCTCTCTAAAGTATTATCATACTACTCAATCCGAAAGAATTCGCCCTACAAATTGATAGCTAGGGAGCAAAGTCGTCACCCAACAATAATTACCCAAACCATCATATCCTCTCCATATCCTGGATTATCTCACAACAAAATCCGTCAAAACATGCTCCTAACTCCACTCCAAAATACGAGTCTACTGAAACAATCCTACTAATCTCTTATGTTCAGCCTTCACTTGTTGTCATGCTAGACATCAAGCTACAAAATCCACGATGTCTTTCTTCATATCGTTCCACCCATCAGAATGCTCCCAGTCTCCCTACATCAGGTGTCAACCGAATGTATCACAAATCCATATCAATGTGTTTCCTGCAGTAACTCGTCCTGGATAAGAAATGACTCAGAAACCCACATAATCTCCCACGAAGATAAAGAATTTCATTCTTATCACACGATAATTCGATATACTCGCATGAGACTACTCCACTCATGCTACATCGGAACTGCACCAAACCCCAAGTACGCCACACCTATGTAGAGTAGAAATCTGTCTACACCAGAAAGTACAACTAAGACGGTGCAGTTAACAACTTTTTGTTTCAACACGTGAAACTGATCTCGTAAGCATCTATCCAGCAAAAATTCCATACCATTCCTAGACAGTCCAGTCAACGACATATCAATGCTAGAGAAACCCTCAACCAATCTCTGGTAATATCCAACTAGACCAAGAAAACTGAGAGTCTCATGTATAGACTACGACTACTCCGAACTGGTAATAACCTCCAACTCCTGCGGATCCACTAATATCCCTCTACTAAAGACAATGCATCCCAGATATCTCATAAAAGACAATCACAATACGCACGACTGAACTTCGCATATAGATGTCCCCGTCGAAACATCTCTAGAATTATGCAAAGCTAGTGTACGTGATCCACCTCGGATCGAAAATAGATCATAACATCATCAATGGAGACAATGAAAACTGATATAAACACCCTAATAATACCAAATACATCGAGTCCATGAAAACATAACGTATAGGGTACTGTAAGCCTAAACGATAAAACCATAGACTCGTAATATCCGTACAATAGGCACACCCAACCGTAAAATCCCTGACAAATCTGTCATCTGATCATGCACTACAAATCAACAAAACCATACATATCACTGACAGACCACACTCCATGTCACTATCAACATCAAACACCAAATAACAGATCATCAAATCAAATATCCACTAATAGATCATCAAAAGACAACCTATCACCACACCTAATCTCCCAATATCCACCAATCTCCAATCATCCTCAACATCAATCAATCATACCAAATAGTCTCATAAACAAAGATAGAGTCAAAGGAAAGCATCCAATCCTCAACACCTACTGCCAACAAACTAAATGTATCCCAAAAGTCTGCCAAATCTCATCATCTCATCCTTTCTGATAATCAAATATCCATAGTAAAGGAATGTCAATCCAAAGTCAAAGGGTCACACAATCTCCTGACTAAGAGTCTACCCATCAAAAGAGTATCTCCATCACCCTCATAATCATCCTATATATGTCCCTCGACAAAAGCTGATAAAAGGATCGAATACTCTATCCTAAATAGCTGGTCAAAATATCTGTCAATCGACGCTCTACCATTCAAAGATCATCATATGAAATTATACCTAGTTACTGTCGTACCTCCTAGGTATTACTCAACTAACACCATTTCCTCCGCACCATTGCGGACTATATATCACTAAGCGCATCAAGGATATCTAACTATATCCGATCAGTCCATGAGTCAGGATCTCCCATGGAACAACATTAGACGAGTTGACTGATCATCGCCTTATAGACCATCATGCTACTGAAAGCGATAAAGAAGTACTCTCTCTTCAAACACCTCAAAGAAATCACTAAATGATGTCCTGATCTCCAAAAAGCATTCTCTGCTTCTTCCTTCACATGGTACCGGGTCACGTAAAGGTTAAGCAGCTAACTTCGACTCTCTCACGTCAGTACAAATCATATAACCAAATGTACTCTCCAAGTTATACCCTAGTAACGGTTGTATCTCAAAGTATTAAGCAAGTAGCTTTACACTTTTCCACACCGTGCGATATTCTATCTGAATGTACCTTCTAAGTCCTCCAACCAAGTACAAACAATCCATAGTCAAAGTCCCCATGGAATAGGATACATCAATCCTCTATAAACTGACTAAGCCGACAATGGTATACGGCTAATTCAGTCCTCTCTACATCGATACAAGTCCTATACTCAAATATACCTCAAAATATCTAACCAAGCACGAGTATCCTAAAGATAGGAATCTCTAAAAATAGAATAAGTCGATCTCCTACTGATCGGATCAACATAAATAAATCGATCAACTACTATATGATCCAACAAGAGTACATCAATTCTTCACTAATCAAACTAAGGTAAATGATACACAACTACCCAAGTCAACGAGGTAATCTACTAACCTAACCAACAGGAGTAAATCAATACTCTACTAATCAAAACAACAGGAGTACGAAACTAACTAAGATATATCAAACCCCTCTGCCCAAGTCAAACAGGTAAATCAATCCCAAAACTAAACAAACCAATAAGAGTACACCAGTACTCTACTAACTATGTCATCATGAGTATACAGATATCATCCACTACTCAGCTAATAATAATAGAGACTGGTATGTGACTAACTCTCAACCAACTAGTAGTAACAGACACCAAAACTACTGGTAGTATGATATGAAGAATCCCTTGAGACTGTAAACCTTAATCTCCAATAGGGTCAACCGTGATCAGTGATTGACCCAACACATGAAATGCATGATACAATCAACTAGACAAGTACTAACAAGAGAGTACTAACACACATGTCATAACTACTAGCATAGACAACAATACGTATACTAGCAAAAATGTATGATAACAATATGCAAACATACCTCCTATAGCTTGGAGATGTCCTGCTGCTGCTTGGTCCCAAAGCCCGAAAGTCACATCAAGAAACCCAAAACACGAAATCCAAAAATACAAATAACAGGCTGTAACGCCCGCCCTCCCTGCTAACCCTAAGGAACGGGGTTACGATACTCTATGTACATATTACAGCGGAAAACTTAAAATAATTTTCTTAGTTTCATAAAACTTTTCTTTTGTTTTCAAATCCGAACTACACTAATATGGTTTCCATAACATGATAACAAGATAAATAGAAACATAACATCAAGTTACTCATATAGTGCTACAATTTACGAAACCAAAGCGTAATTCTTAAAAGTTCTTAAAGCAGGTTCTTATTTGGTTGCCTAGCCACCGCCACACACATCTCCTTGCCTCTCCTGCTGCTCCTTTAGCTCGTCCAGCTTTCTCCTTTATCTGTGGTACAAGGAAAGTAAGCTATGAGTACTCATGGCTCAGTAAGTTCCTTTCCTACTCACTAAAACCGAAAATCATCACATGATCAAAGAATATCTCAACATAACATGATCTCAACTAGTCATGGCATAACATATCATACTCTTTAAGCATATCATGCAACATAACAAAATCATAACTAGTCATGGTATATCATCTCTTAAAGCATAGCATGATATATAACATAATCATATCTAATCATGGCATATCATAGCATCATCATAAGGTAGCATGGCATATCAAGCTCTTAAAGCATAGCATGAAACATAACATAATCATATCTAATCATGGCATATCATAAATCATAGCATCATCACAACATGATCATAAGGTATATGCAATATGATTTTGAAAACATGTATCCGAAAAACATGTGTATGTCTCATGATCTTTGAAACCATTTCTTCTTACATATATACTTGAACATATTATCAACTTAAAGGGGATCCCGACTATGTACCACTTACATATTGCGCACAACCTATGTAGGTCCAAGGTAGCAAGTCTTGAACCCTACAAGGCCAACATACTAGGCCCGAGTCTTACTCCATCGACCTAGGGGCACTTAGGAGCCCATCCCTAACGAGGCCCGAGTCTTATTCCATCGACTCCGGAGCGCTTATGGAGCCCACCCTTGGTACAAGCCATATAAAGTAAAGTACATGTCATACTTATACATATCATACATCATAAGAGCATGCATCACTTAGGCACACATCATATCATAAAAGTATGCATCACTTAGGCATACATCATATCATAAAAGTATGCATCACTTAGGCATACATCATATCATAAAAGTATGCATCACTTAGGCATACATCATGTCATAAAAGTATGCATCACTTAGGCATACATCATATCATAAAGGTATGCATCACTTAGGCATACATCATGTTATAAAAGCATGCATATTTTCACCACATAGCATATCATAAAAGCATGCATATTTTCACCACATAGCATATCATAAAAGCATGCATATTTCTATCCACATAGCATATCATAAAAGCATGCATATTTCTAGCACATGTCATATCATGGAAAGTATGAATCACAAGCATACATGTTTAAGCATAAGGGTGTATCATGTGATTATACTATCATAAGAAACATGGAAACATAGTTAACTTGGATTCTAAGCTTCCTAATCCCTTGGGTTCTTATCATGGCCGAGCCCCCTTAGATCTCAATTTAGGTAAAAATAACCTCCAAGCATGTGGAACCTAAATTATCATCACATCAATTTCACAGGAAGCATTATAAGCATGATTAACTTGGTTTCTAAGTTCTCCAAGTCCCTAAACTTCATGTGGCCGAACCTTATCAGGTGTGAAACAAGGTCCCAAATGTCATGAAAGCATGGAAACCTTAAACCATATTTATAGCATTTTTCTTCCAAGTAACTTAGTAATCATATTTGAGCTAATTCCTAAGTTCTTCAAGCCCTTAACATATGTCATGGCCAAAATTTCACAAGTATTCATTAGGGATAAAAACAAGCATACAAGCATGTGAACTTGAACTAACATCATGTATAAATTCATAATAAGGTATCATACAAAGGGTATGGCCGAAACTTACCCTAGCCTCATTTTATGTCATTAAGCAACATATAGCATGAGAACTTTGGCTTTCTACTTATCATATTTCATGTAGAGTGACATGAGCATATTTAAATTTTGTTCTAGGGTTTCTAGGGCATCTATCCCTTCATGGCCGAGACCTACAATGGTCCATTTAGGTCATGGAAAAATTATACAAACATGTGACACAATCAACACATTATCATATTTCCATAAAAAGCATTTTTAACACAATTGGTTTCAATTCTAAGGCCTCTAGGTCATTTAAACCCTACTTGGCCGAGACCCTTCAGTGGTTAACTTTGCTTCAAATAGCCTAAAAGCATAGGAAGTCATACAAGTTTCATAGCATGTATAAAGACAAGCATAATAAACATACATGTGCATTGTGTCTTAGGCTTCCTAGGTTTCTTTCCTTTTTCTTTTATTTTTCCTCATGGCCGAAACCTACCATTCTCTAAACTAGGTTTTAAGTGGCCTAAAGCATGGAAAACCTAAGTAAGTTTCATGACAAAAATTACTAAGAACATCATATACAGTTTGGTTCATAAACAAGCTAGGACCCTTGTGACCTTACAAGTCATATATCATGTAACTAAATTCTCTACACCCTAATTAAGCATGAGAGCATTAAACCACGTTCATATCTTAATATCACAGAGGTCTTGAGCATGTTAAAATTTTGTTTAAGATTTCCTAAGCTATCCATCTTAACATGGCCGAAAATCTTAATGAAGAGTTCATGAATTTCTAGCAATATTCAACATACAATTCTTTAAGAGAACTCTATATTCTATCATATAAACATGGTTACTTAAATTTTAAAGGTCTTCCTAACCCTAAGCTCTTTTCTTGGCCGAAACATATGAGGGAATTTCCTTTGGTTCCAAGTAACTTTCAAGCAAGAAAAACCAATGAAAGATCCTTAGTAATTCATGGAGGGAATCTTGTACTAGTTTGGTTAAACAATGATTTCCCTAACCTCTTTAAAACATTTTTGGCCGAAATTCTAGGGTTAGGTACTCCTCTGACCAAGCATCATATAGGTATAAAAACATGAAGGAAAACCTTCCTACATAGCATAGAAAAATATCACGAAATAAGGACTTGTTTAAACCTTCCTAGATTTGAAACTCTTCTTTGGACGAATTTTCTTAAATTCTATTCTAGGTTTTCTAATCCTCATAAAATCCGAAAATCACATAAAAAGCCTTGTACCACAGGTGAGGGGAAGCTTACATCCTTTTCGCTTGTGGATCTAAGGTATGGTGATGGAAGAAGTAGCCTCTTCTTCTAGTTCCCTTCCCTTGTCCCTCTTGAAAAGTCCTCCTTGTATCTTAGGCTTTCTTAGGAGAAAACCTTGGCTTGGGGCCGAAGATGGAGGAGAGGGGGCTGGGGTTCTCGGTGATGGAGAGGGGAGAATGAGAGAAATGAGAGAAAAATTAGAATTCTTCTCTTTACTTGCTCCCTTTTATGTTAAGGAGGAAGAAGTAGCAAAATTAGTTTTTGCTTTCCTTCTCCCTTAGCCTTTTTTTTCTATTTTCTTTTTATTTTTATTTATTTATTTATCCTCATCATTCATGGTGAAATAAGGGGGAATGAATCCCCTTAATTAGCCTCTTTTATTTTCGGCAAGAGAAGAGAGAAAGAGGGAGAGAAGGAAGGAAGGCAAGTTGTCTTTCTCTTGCTCTTTTCTTGTTTTCTTTTGGCTAACTTTTACTCTCACCCTTATCATGAGTTTCCCTCCTTTGCTATCAATATCTTTTCTCTATCCCAATTGGTTTCTACTAATTAATTCTATAAATTATAATATAAGAGGTTCAAGGTTCAAGGTTCAATCCTTGACCTCCTCTTCTTTTTATTTCATTTTATTTCTTTTTGCTTCAACCCACTTCCTTTTATTTTTCTAAGGCAAAATCCTACATTCATATACTTATCTTAAAAACTTAGTGGGTGTTACACAGGCATCGTACTTGCTCTTATACCAAAAATTGGTATCAGATTAACTCAAAAAAAAACACAAAACAAAACGGGTATCGTACCCACTCTGATACCAAAAATTGTCACGCCCCCAAAGGAGTACCTGCCAGACAAAAATCCAGCAGCATCTCCCCTGCACCGGTGACAATCTGAAGCCTCAATACATACAAAATATACATCAGCCACATACGGCTGGAATATATACACAACCACGCAGTTATAATCACAGCCCACACGGCTGGAATGAAACAATCACAACCACGCAATTATATATAAAGCAGCCCACACGGCTATACTAGAAACACAGCGGAAAAACAAAGGAAAGCCCACACAAACTAAATAAATGCAATGTATGCCGGCACGGCTTAAACACAAATACAACACCAAAACCATAAGATAGCCACATGGCTACACACAAATACAATACCAAAAATAATAAAAGGATATACAAAAAGAAAACAAACATGAGATGAAATCGTCTTCGGATGTGACGTAGGACCCGGCATACAGGATACTCCAAGCGACACACCAACCATCTACAGGCTACCTGAAAACATAAATGTATACATGCGGTGGTGAGTATAGGTAACTCAGCGGGTAATAGAAAAGACAGTGCACGATCTACAAATAAAACATGGAGATCAAAATTATACAATCTCAGTAGGGAATAAAAAAATATGATCATACTATCATAATCAATGCACCTAAATATATCTGACATAATAACCTAAGATATAAACTGTACAAACCACAACTAACACAATGACAGATACATACCCAATCTGGAATCGATATATGGTACAATGATCAGTAAACTCACCAGATCTGCAACAGACATACCCGTGACACCTGTGTAATATAAATACGACTGCATATACATGTAAAATAAATGACATGTATGCAGCATGACAACCAAATGCAACAAGCATATCTCAAACAAGTGCAACAACCACAATCACATGCAACTAGTATCTACTAGGCATGTATGAAAATATATATCCACAGATGCACCGCGCATCATATGCAAATGTGCATGCATGCTCCATGGTCACCCCCGCCACCTCTCCAGATACCACGACCCCGATATGGCCGAGAGGCTTGGGTTCGTGACAAACCGTACAAGTCTCATGCACGTAACCGCTATAAAGCGACTGAGGTGACAGTATACTATGTAGTTATCTAACTACATAGCTAAGGGTCCCTGACCACTCACAACTCAAGCCCCCTGACTACTGTACCCTCAAGATCCACTACTCCAGAGTGGTCGAGGCTGACAGAGTAAAAACACTGAGCAACTGAGTAAGCGCGACAGGACATGACATAGCTCCACTCCTCAGCTACCACTCTCCATCAGTGGTCGAATGGACAGCTATAAAAGACTGACGATCCTCTCAACCACAAGGGAGATAATAATCGTCAGATGCAATGAATGATGAACATGATATATATATATAATCATGATACCAATACTGTCATCATCAATGCAACCTCCACACATAGTACTTACGTGCTATTAGTTGATTTCCTTTAACTTTCTAAACCTAGTCATCCACGGGGAATTTTATTTTTTGGCAGAAGGTTGAAATGACTGCCCTAAATTCATTTAGGTCTAATAGACCTAAAATGACGTTGTATGTGGAGAGCGTGTCCACGACTATAAAATTTGATCGGCACGCCCTCATTAGGGACTCCTCCCCTGAGGATATAGCTAACTTTATTTAGCCAAGCGACTGAACTTCATTGCTCATAAAGCCATACAAGGGCGTTACCATGGGCAGAAGCTTACTCAAATGCTTATTTGAAGATAATGTTGATAGAGCTACCTGTGTTAACAAAAGTACGATGGATGTTATGATTGACAATAACCACCTTAATTATTAAAACATCATCATGGGGTATTTCTACCCCCTCTAAATCCTTGGGCCTAAAGTTAATCTAGGGCCCTTGTGCTTACTCTTAGCTGCAGTCGACCGCATGGATTTCCAATCAATGGGTGTGTGACTTCCTCGCTCAGTTGGAATCTCTATCGATCGAGCCTTCGTCAATCATGTCAATATCTCCTCGAGTGGTACTGTTAAGGTTTTCTTCTTGCTGCATCGAGATTTCTCCTGCTGGGCTCAGGAGGGGACCTGAGCCCGGTCTTCCTATAACATAGGCGTCCTTTAGCGCTGATTAGAACCTTGGTAATCTCTCCCAGGCGGACCATTAGGCGATATTGTCGACAGTTAGGAGACAACGAATGTCGATGGTATCCTTGGTTAATAGTCTGGCGATTCCCACAATTGTAATAATAACAATCCTGAGTGTCGTGAGTCATCGAGCGGTGTTATATATAGAATCTGGGTGGGGCCCATCTATTCGACAATCCACCCACTCGACCTCCACATGTTGCACGGCTGGAGGCCAAGGTTCTAGATGATGCAGTTAAGGGCCTGCTCGGGTCCTTTATGAGGAGGAGGGGAGGCGACACTCAGCGCTCGGGAACAGATGTCTGAGTGAGTGTGGAGATTTCCTTCTTCTGAGCAGATTGTGCTTCTTTCATATTAATGTACTTAGTTGATCATCTAAGTAAATGGTTGAAGTCTTTAGGCGGCCTCCTGATGAGAGAGAGAAAGAAATCATTATCAGTGAGCTCTTGGGAAAATGTGCTCACCAAAATCTCCGGGGTGGTTGAAGGAATATCCATAGCCACCTGAACAAACTTTTTAATTGAAGCTCGGAGCATTTCCTTGGATCCCCTACTTGAGCGAAAAGAGGCTCAAGGGGGTCTTGTGGTAACGACGATTATTGTTGAAATGGTGAAGGAAATCCTTGCAGAAATCCTTAAAATTGTATATGGATTTGACCGACAATTGCTTAAACCATATCTGTGCCGAACCAGAGAGTGTGGTGAGAAACACTCAACACTTTACGTCGTCTATATATTAATAAAGGAGGGTGACATTTGCAAACTTTGAGAGATGATCCTTTGAGTCTGTGGACCTTGCATATTCCCCTATCACTAGGGGACAGTAGTGTTTAGGCAATTTGTCGTCTAGCACCCCCTAGGAGAACGGTGTGCTAATCTACTCTGGGGAGCTATCAACCATTGGGTTTTTCCTGTGAGTAAATCTTGGGTAGGTGCATCTCTAGAAGACGATCTTTAGGGTCGTTCCTCTCGGCCCATATACTCGGGTGGCATGCGAAATAGTGCCCGGTGATACACAGGCGATTGAGGCATGGATGGTAAGCTAATTGGTGGAACATATGGCAGCACCAAACCAACCGCAGGAGGAATGGCTGGTGTCTCGTAGGGCCTACCACCCGGTCTCCTTGTTTAGTATGAGGGCATGTTATTGAGGCAGTAGGGTCGTGTGGCAAAGTACCACTAGTCGCTGCTTGTTATTGTTGTTGCACCAACTTCTGCGCTCGAGCGTTTATTAGCATTTCCAACTCTTGCATCAAGGTGACAATGGTGAGTCATCCAGCTTCTTCCATCCCTACATTTCATATTCAGGTGAAGAATCTCTCAAATGGCGCCAAATATGATCCTGTATGAAAGATGGAGAGATGATGCACTGAGCAGGTGGCTGTGAGATTGATTGAACGAAGACTTTAGATTAGAGCAGGGGTTACGAACGGGAGCAGAAATCATTCCTGTGTACACTCGAGAGAGTAGATAAACGTCAGTGCCAAAAACCAGAGAAAGGGTCCCTGGAGAAGGTCCTCCAATGCTCAAGTCAATATAATGCCCGAGCGGGAAATTAAATAGTAGATGTATAGCAAAGCGTGTGCATAGTAAGAATATATTCCAAAGTGTATCTTACCATCAGAGAGGACCACCCCTTTATATATCACCTCTAATAACCTCTATAATTATAAAGTGGCAAAGAAAGTTAGATGTCAGAAGTTGTTGATTAAGGGAATATATACCCTAGGAGGCATATAGTTACCGTTCAAAAAATCTTCTATTACCCGTGTGCACCCTTTTTGTAATTGACGCCGTTAATGAGGCGGTTGAAGGAATATGCTGTCATAATGTGTCAGCTAATAGAAATGTAGAGTTACTTTCGAGAAAGATCATATTGAATGTCTATGTAATAACAGAAGAATATTCTCTAATAAATTGTTGTTATCTTTTAACATATTGTTACGATTCTTTGATAATGTGGTTCCCGGGAAATGTGATTCTCTAATAATGTGGTCCCCGGGAGATATCCTGGCAGGATATTTAGCCGACCGGGTGTATATGTAAAAGTAGAGTACTAAGTATGGTAGGATGTTCAGCCTTTAGGGTTGCCCTGATATATGTCATGTGATGATGGAAGCCTGATTATAAAATAATGGGAAGCCGAGTCCCCTAGGTTCGTACTGTTCTTATAACCGATCGACCAACCATATGCAGGGATACTTATTTTTGAATGGAGAACTGAGCCCCAAGAGGCCCGACCGATACTTTCAGTCGATTGTCCTTGTATTGGGAGGCTTGTCCCTAAAGTAATATTTGAGCTCTAGAGATCCAATTAGGTTTCTTCTGAGATTTGCCTCATATGTTTGCTTGGCGAAGATAAGGATATTGAGCCTTGTAACTCTAGTCAACTGTATACTCAGCTGTCTATGTACAAAAGGATGAGGAAATGAACAATGAAAGTTCATATGTTTGACCGGTTGTATGTTAAGTTGTATTCTAAGTGAAAGGATAGATTACTGAAACTCAAACAAATGTATTCCAGGATGTCCTTGTGGCAGGCCGATCCTTAATTAAACCCATGCAGCACAAGAACAATCAGTTATATGCTAAATATCCTAGCATAAGATCGACACACTAGGTCTCTCAGGTTCGATCGGTCGTCCTTGTATTGGGACCCTTAGCGCGGGGCAAGGAGCCGGACCTTGTTAAGAGTGATCCTTTGACTATCATCTTTTATTGACTTGAATCGTCATCTCATCTTGACTTGAAGTGTTCCGTCATCTTAACTTTATTACTACAATATACTTAGATCTGTTCGTAATAATTTGTATCAATGAATCTTTCTAAAATGAAGACCTTGACTTTATTTTGTTTGGTATATCTATTTACCCCTCGATGACTCCGGAGCTCTTGCCGGCCCGTGACGTCGTCGCGGGATTCTTCGATCCCTCAAAACAATGCCATCTATAAATTCCCCCGCCGACCTCTCAATCAAAACTGAAACCATTATCGTGCCCTGTTTCACCATGTTTCATCATCTGATCCTCTGTGCTCCGATCAACCATGCGCTACTTCTTCTTCAAGCACAGCTGCTCTTGATCTCCGTCCTATTGTTTACTAATCCGTCGCATGGATGTGAGTATCCAAATCGAGATTCTTGGAGCTTAATCATGGCGGTTTTTTAATTTGGTCTGCTTTCATGCAACTAATTAGCTTCAGAAGAATGGCTGCTGATCGACTGCGGAACGAGGACCAGTTACACCGACGGCGACGGGCTCCGGTGGCAAACCGACGTTGGCTTCATCTCCACCGGCGAGAACAATACGGTAGAGAAAGGAGTCTTCGTGTCGGACCCGATGGGTTCGCTCCGGTTCTTCCCCACCCTCCTCAAGAACTGCTACACAATCAACACGCCGGAGAAAGTGAAGTACCTCATCCGCGCCGGTTTCTACTACGGGAATTACGACGGCCTCAGCCGGCCGCCCACCTTCGACCTCGTCATCGATGCCAACAAATGGGTTACCGTCAACACTTCCTCGCCGGAGCCGGTGCTCCACGAGATCGTGTACGCCACCAAGGGGGACAACTTCCTGGTCTGCCTCGCCCGGACCCGGCCGGAGGAAGTCCCTTTCATCTCGTCCCTTGAGGTGGTGCCGCTCGCCACCAGCATGTACTCCAAGATGAACAGGAATTACGCTTGGTACCTCAGCCACCGCGTCCGTTTCGGTGGCTCCGATGTCGTCAGGTGATCCAAAATTCGATCTTTTTCATATCAATCTTGAAAAAAAACGATCCTTTTCATATCAATCTTGAAAAAAACTGGATCTTTTTTATTCCAAATTAAAATAAAAAAATAAAAATAAAAATCAATTTCGATCAGCCCAACAAAAGATGACTACAACAGAGAGTGGAATCCATACCAAGATCCAAGTCTCGTTTCCGTGGCAGCAAATTTCAGTTCGCTCTTCGGTTATTGCGCCGACGACCCTCCTCTTCCGGTGATCCTCAACGCCGCGGAGCCAACCGCCGGAGACGCGTCGAATGCCATTTCACTGAGCTTCGAATTCCCCGCAAACAGCAGCCGAACAAACTACGTCGCTCTCTATTTCACCGAAGTGATCCAACAAGACGATGGCGAGACGAGGGAGTTCGTGGCGAGCGTCGACGGGAAGGAGTACGGCCTGAAGGTGTCGCCGGAGTATCAAATTTGCAGCGAAGTGAACGTTACGACAGAGCCAGCGGCCGGAGATATGAAGATTGAGCTCACTGCAGTCTCTGGATCGAGTTTACCACCACTGATTTGCGCCGCTGAGATTTATACGGTGGGAGAAACACTTCTCGCCGGAAGTAATGAAGATGATGGTAATATAATTAACCTTTTTCCATGAATTAATAATTTTTAAAATTTAGTTGTTAATTAACATTTTATTATTATTATTATCATTGAAAAAAAAAATCAAAAGACACTTTTTGTCCTAAAAATATTTTTATTTTGATATTGTTGTAACAGTCAAGATAGTCCTATATAACAGTGATAAAATAAGAGTATTTGAAAAATATAATAAGATTAATATTTTTTTAAAAATAATTTGATATTTTTTAAAATGAGATTTTTTTTATGATAATAAAAGGCATTTTTTATAATTATTATTATTTGTTATTTTCTTGTTTACAGTGAATGGCGTGGAAGAGATGAAGAAGAGTTTTAGTAGATTGCAAGCATGGACAGGTGATCCCTGTCTTCCTAACAACACGGTCTGGGAATGGCTGGGCTGCAATGCAGATGATCCTCCGAGAGTAAGAGCTATGTGAGTAATCCAACCCGGTTTGCCACTAGGTATTTTTGATCAAACCAAACTTGAATACTTGATCAAATCGATTTACCTCCGATTTCATCCGAGTTTAATTTCACGGTTGATCTAACTAGGTCAATTTGGATTGCATTAGTCAACTAAAACTAGCATGTGTAGAACCAGTATATGTCAGCCGCTAGAGAGGAGTAGTGAATAATGGATTTAGCTTTCTTCATTTTTATTAGGATACTTGGGAGCTAGAGGGAGGTGAACAACTTCTTTCACTTCTTCTTGTTGATGTTGTAGTGGAAAATTCAAAGCAATACTAACATTTTCGCTTTGCTTGGTATCCACTTTTTTGAAATGATCAATCTAAGAGTCTACTCTCCTCACTCACAAATATATTATGAATACCTTTTTCATGGAAGCGGAGAAACCTCGTATTAAGTATAAATACGAAAATACACCAAGAAGAGAAGAAGCAAATACAAATGGAAATTGAAAATGATTTTCTAATATTTGAATCTTACTTAGCATGCTTTCTTCTTGCTTGGGAAATGTCTCTTGATGTCTGGAAAGTGTAGTAATACTTGTCTTTGAGAGTTCAAGAATTGGTGAACGAAAGGCGGAGAAGAGTTGGCTTCAATCCTTCGCGAAATCCCTTTATATTGCACTGATTTAGGGTTCTTAATCGATTGACTTTACTCCCAATCAATTACCATGTCAAATTAGATTGAATCCAGCCGTCCAAACCTCGTAACGGTTCTTTTCCATTTTGCCCAATAGATTAAGCCCTATAGGAATCGATTAAGCAGCTTCCAATCGATTTAAAAGCCTACTATTCACTCACAAACTCTTATCAATCGATTGGGCAAACTCACAATCAATTCAGCCTCTTCGCGAACAACTCTCAATCAATTGGGGTCCTTCCTAATCAATTCAGCACAGAAACTACTATGCTTCACAAAAAAATTCTTTCAATCCATTACCCATGATATGGCAATTAAGGTGGACACCTGAGTTGGGTCAAAGTCAAGGAGATAGGCTGGCATGACAGTCAAAGTCAAGGAGATCGGCTGGCATGATAGTCAAAGTCAAGGAGTGTCAGTATTCTGGGCCAGTGCATACGATTGTCTCAATTAAGCGTTTATCCGATCGGAGCCTTTGGCCGGTTGGACCATGGTTGGAGTTCCGAACCGAGTTGATACCCTTCAGAGTAAAGTCCTCTTCATCACTCGAGCTACCATAATCAATTATTCCAGTCGAGCCACCCAGCCGAACGGACCTATGGTCTGATGGGACAAATGGAACACTTGGTCTGATCGAACTCAATAGCTAAATAGATGGTTTGAATGAGGGGCGAGTCCCCAACAACACTCTATAATCCAATCAGCTTGCCATTGCAAGTGATTGTCGATCAGGTTATAAGAGGAACTCGGTCGGCTTGACATGTAAGCATATAGTGGGTCCCTCAACCCAATGACCTCATATTTCTTCTTAACGTTGTGTCCCACCGAGGACAAAGAATATTCTGCATGCAATTTGTACATTATAAGCTTCATCTTTGTCAAACACAGATCTTGCAGGTCCATTTTGAGAAAGGTGTCGAAGCATCTTTATAGTCTGTCCTTTTTTAGAAATGCTTTGAGATTCGTGCACATTCAAATAGTAACACTATAAAGGGGGTCTCCATCTACAGGCGGAAGTATGCAATGTTAAGCAGTTTTACACATTCATAGCTAATGTTCATCTACTCGACTTATCACTGACTTGAGCATTGGAGGGCGTATGTTGGGATCCCTTCTCTGGCTCGGTCACTAACGCTTATTTTCACACGCAGGATTGCTCGAAGCCACTTTTTACTGAATCGGAGTCTTCAAGTAATCAACATCAGTGTCACCGTCCCAACCAACCATTTTCTTTGCTTTCGGACGGGATCAACCTAATTGACTTGCCAAGCCCTTGATCGATTAACCAATCAATTCAGAACCCTTCTACTTTCACGAGGAAATCTTTGGCTTTGGACCAATCGATTACGTAATTAATTGCCCAGAGCTAATCTCTTAAACCTGGTTTTAGGGTTCATTTGCCCAACCCGAAGCCTTCCATAACTTGTTGGAACTTCCCATTACCTAGCATACAATCAACTTTGACCTATTAGGATTTTTTCACCAAATGTCCGATCAACGCTCAACCAACTTGGACTTTCCATTGCCTAGTTCCTAACTAGAACTTCTCTCGTGTCAAGTGTTTAGCTCCCAGCTAATCCGCCTTGGGCTTAACATAGTTCCCAACTAGTTTGCATAGTCCCACTAGGACTTCTCTTACGCCAAGTGTTTAGCTTTCAGCTAACCCACCTTGGACTTAACCTAGTTTCCAACTAAGTTTGCCTAGTCCCACTAGGACTTCCCTTGTGCTAAGTATTTAGCTCCCAACTAATCCACGTTGGACTTAACCTAGTTCCCAACTAGGTTTGCCTAATCTCACTAGGACTTCACCCTTTACTTAACCTAATTCCCAACTAAGTTTGCCTAGTCTCACTAGGACTTTACTTGTGCTAAGTGTTTAGCTCCTAGCTAATCTATCTTGGATTTAACCTAGTTTCTAAGTAGGTTTGCCTAATTTCACTAGGACTTTCATTTGTCTAACCTTCAGTTAGGACTTCTCGTTTACCTAACTTTCAGTTAGGACTTTACTAGTCAAGTCTCTAGTCAACATTGACCTACTTGACTTCTCATTCATACATCTTATCCAAATATCGAAACTCAAGCTTGAGCTAACCCAAGCTTAGTCAACTTAGTCAACCTTTACCCAAAAAAGATTGCACCAACAATTTTCTCATTGACAATATTTTTCTACAATTGTTAGTATGTGGCCAAATCATAAAATATAAACACAAACACACAATCCAGTTTATCGATCAATTCGAAACTCCTAGTTCCTACTCCACGGTTTGTGATCATTTGGTGGGGTTAACCTTAGAGTTTCATTATTGTTTTCCTTCTTGGTCAAGACTTTTATTGATCAATTTGAAACTCCTAGTTCCTACTCCAAGGTTTATGATCATTTGATAGTGTTAACCTTAGAATCTCATTACTTTTTCCCTTCTTGGTCACTTTTCAGAGACATAGAAACATTTGACAAGTACTACGACAACATATAAGCATAACAAATACAAAAGGAAAGAAAAAAAAAACTTAGGCAGATATTTGAGTGTGCATAAGTTGTACTCTAAATTTATCCAGTAGACAAACCAGAGAGAAATGCCGCTTGAGAACCTACTTGAACCAATCTTAGCTAAAACCTCCACAAACACCCTTTATAGAATTTTCGTTCATGGTCTGAATCTGCTGATTAATTGACTATTTATTGTCCTCTTAGTCGATTACTTGCTCAAGAGTCAACTGGTGGCCTCCTTCTACGATACCCATTTCTACTTAATTAGAGCGAAGTGATAAATATTATTTCAATTCTTTTCAATATTAAATTTTTTCTTCTCCATTTTCTCGTTCAGTTACCTTTCAGGTTATGGATTAGAAGCTGGCATCCCTAACTTTGGCCAAATGCAAACCCTTGAAATCATGTAAGAACATTAAACAAGAAACAAACAATCATATTCCTCACTCAAAATAAAAACAAAAAAACCCACTAAACAAAATAAATCAAAAATGTTTTCAGATACATGGATAACAATCTGCTCAGTGGATCCATCCCTGACTTTCTCGGCAACTTGCCCAACTTGAGGGAATTGTAAGCCATTGTGTGTTTTGTGTTTTGTGTATTTTGATTTTAGAAACAAATCCATTGAGCTATTTTGATTCTGAATTGTTTTCTGTTGTTGCAGGAATCTCGCTTACAATCAGCTGAGTGGCAGAGTCCCAGAATCCCTGCTCAGCAACAACAAACTAAACCTCAAGTATATATGTTTATATGGCATTAGTTTGTTTAGTTAAGTGGATGTGACTACGAGGACTCTTTTCGATATTTGTGACAGTTTGACGGGGAATCCTTTGCTGACAATAGAAGAAAAGCACATGCCTCACTGGAAGAAGGCTATATGGAGTGTAATTGCAGTGGTGGTTATTATTGTTGTTGTTGGAGTTTGTTGTTGTAGCTGCCATGGTGAGTCAGACAGTGGGCCACCTCAGCAAGTGATGCCACGGCCACCTCAGCAGCTGATGCCACGGCCAGTGTCACCACCGGCACCAGAACCTCAACAGTTTGAGGAGGTTGAGGAAGAAGAATATACAAGAAGGAGAGTGAGAAGGGCAAGGGCGGGGCCAGGTTGAAGGCCACCTGGGCTCTAGTTCGGATGGCAATAGCTGATTTACTGTAGTTTTAATGTAATTTAATACAAGAGAAATAAAAAAATGGAGAGAAAAACAGAAGCAGCCCGGGGACGGTATCGATGCTCGTAACTCATCATCCACGATTAGCCTAGGTAGTTTTTTGTTATTTCACTGATAATATGTTATCAAATGTCAAATTTCACATACGTTTTCTTTATAACTTCTATATCATTCTCTCAGAAAGGAGTGCCTGCGTAAGTGCCGTGTCTCTGTCCCAGGCAATAGTACAGGCAGAGTGTATATTCTTAATTTTTCAGATTTCAAAGATCAAATTTCAACATCGGCGAGTTAACAGATAAATTTTTTTTAATAGATGATTGACTTAAGGTCTCCATATACTACACTCCAGCTAGAAGAAGCCATGAAAGTGCTGGTAGATAAGGCTTCTCAATTAAGTGTAAGAACATGTTTTGCTATTATGGACAATCAAGATACTAATGCCGTAACTGAAGTGATGAACTTATAATATTTACATGTGAACCACACTTCTTCTCATTCCACCACAGATTTTGTTGTATTCTATAAGTAATAATACAGTAATGTATTTATACAAAAACAGCTAGCATGCAATAAACAGATAAATAAAAGAGTTGGGTTAGAAAATAGTTATCCGGGGTTGAAACGTCGGCGTGCCGACTGTCCTTAGAGAATTTATCGCCGCCCCACGGTGCAAAGGCTCTCGGGCAAAATCCTCCCAAGATCCGACAACCACTCGTGACGATCGTAGGTGCACTCCAAGACGATCATCACACTCGAACCCAACCTCAGATCGCACAGACCAAGCCTCAGGACTGTAAAACTCGGGAACCAGAAAAAGACCTCAGATCCCAGAGAAGAGAGGAGAAGAAAATAGGAATAGCTTGAGTGAATAAGAGAGGCACAACGCCTCCCCTTTTATTCACTATGAAGTGACTCGAAGCACTGCTTCGCCAGCGAACAAACGCATCGCTGTTTCGCCTCCTGCGTCCTTTCCTCACGCGGGAGTGTCGCTTCGCCTTATGAGTCCGGAGGCTAGCAAAAAACGAACAGAATCGGAGAATCAAACCAACTGGTTTGGTTCAGACCGAACCATACCAAAAATTGGCAAAAACGGATTGGGCCGCCTGCAAGTGTGAGGCCCACGAGCTGGGGTTTTGCACCCCCCCCCCCTCGCGCGATAATTGCGTGCGTCGCGCCCGGTTTATGGATTTCCGGCTTGAACCCCCCGAACTCACTTGATTTGGGCTTGACCCGCGCATGCGTGTAGGTCCACCCACTATTTTCTAACCCAGCTCTTTTATTTATCTGTTTATTGCATGCTAGCTTTTTTTGTGCAAATACATTACTGTATTATTGCTTATAGAATACAACATTCTTAGAGAATTTATCGCTTAGCATCGATAGACATAATGAATGATAGGGTAACGGGACCTGATGAGGCTAGTGCCAGACCCGAGAGATTTTTCGGGCAAAACTTCAGACGTTGGCAACAACAGATGAAATTTTGGCTTACTACGCTAGGGCTATTCTCCGTTATAGAAACAGACCCTCCTTCACCTAATGAAGAGGAACCTGCCCGTAGTGCTGCCTTAGAGAGGTTTAAGCAAAGAGATTATCTCTGCCATGGGAGAATCCTGTCTGCCCTTTAAGACGCACTATTTGATGTGTACTGCTCAACATCTTCGGCTAAAGAGTTGTGGAAATCTTTAGATAAAAAATACAACTCCGAAGATTCTGGATTAAAAAAGTACACTGTGGCAAAATTCTTAAACTTCAAAATGGTTGAAGGCAAATCAGTGGTCGAGCAAACACATGAATTCCAAGTTCAAATTCATGGTCTTGCTGAAGGAGATATGCCATTACCCGAAAAATTTCAGGTCTTGTCTATCATCGAAAAATTACCTCCGAGTTGGGAAGATTTTGGCATGACTCTTAAACATCGGAGAGGTAAAATCTCTCTAGAATATTTGATGATTGCCTTAACTATCGAAGAAGAACATCGGAAGCAACATAAAAATGATGATACAAGAATGCATATGGACTTTATTCCAAAGGCAAATGTAGTAGTCTCATCTGACAAGAAGAAATTCAAAAATCAGAAAATGAAGAACAAGATGAAACCCAAGCCAAAGGTTCAAAAGAAAAATGGAACCAAACCGTGCTGGGCATGTGAGCAAATTGGGCATTATGCCAAATTCTGCCCTAAGAAGAAAAATCAAAGCAATACGTCCAACACCAAGGCACAAGCAAATGTCGTGACTGCTAGTGACGACACCAGCAATAGGTTTGTTACTTTCAAACCCGAACTAAACTTGATCTATCAACCTAATGAATGGTTAGTTGATACAGGTGCCAATGTGCACTGTTGTGCTGATCGCTCTGCCTTCCTTACTTATCAGGTAATTGAAGGCACTTCCGTGACCATGAGGAACCATTCTGCAGCCAGGGTGTTTGGGATAGGACAAGTTGACCTGAGGTTCACCTCTGGAAAAGTCCTGTCACTGCATGAGGTGCATCATGTTTCAGCGGTCCGTCGGAATTTGATTAGCGGGTCAAAGTTAGTCTGTGCTGGTTATGAGCTGAACTTTAAATGTAATAAAGTTGTAATATTACATTTAGGAACCTTTATTGGAAAAGGTTACCTTAATGAAGGTTTATTTAAACTGAATGTAGAAAATGCTACCTTAAATAAATCTATTGATATTGGTTGTTCATATAACATTGAGTCTTATGATATATGGTATGACAGATTAGGACATGTCAATTCTAATACCGTGAAAAGAATGATGAACCTTGACATGATTCCTAAGTATGTTATAAATGATAAGAAAAAATGTGAAGTTTGTGTGCAATATAAACAAACCTGAAAACCCTTCAAATCAGTTGATAGAAATTCTGATATTTTAGAATTGATCCATACTGATTGTTGTGAGTTTAACGGTGTAATAACGAGAGATCATAAAAGGTATTTCATTACCTTCATTGATGATTACTCTCGTTATTATTATGTTTATTTGCTGAAAACTAAGGATGAAGCTTTAGATAAATTTATGATTTTTAAATCTGAAGCTGAGAATCAAACAAATAAAACTATTAAGAGGTTAAGGTCTTATAGGGGTGGAGAGTTTACCTCGAACCCGTTTCAAAAATTTTGTCAAGATACAGGTATAATTCACGAAGTAACTGCTCCATATAGTCCTCAATCTAACGGTATAGCAGAACGAAAAAATTGAACCCTTGAAGATATGATTAATTCCATGTTAGGCAGTTCTGGGTTACTCAACTTCATGTGGGGAGAGGCTCTATATACTGCATGTCATGTGTTAAATAGAGTCCCCATGAAGTCAAAGGATAAAAACTCATATGAGCTTTGGAAAGGCCGAAGGACAAGTTTGAAATACCTTAAAGCGTGGGGTGCCTTGCAAAGGTACTAGTACCTGAACACAGAAGAAAAAAAACTTGGTCCAAAGACCATAGATGGTATCTTCTTGGGTTATGCTCAAAATAGTATTGCATATAGGTTTCTGATTATTAAATCTGAAATTTCTAGAATAGATGCAAATACTATTGTAGACCTTCGTGATGCTACATTTTTTGAGGATATATTTCCTATGAAGACGAGAACACCTCAATCTATATCTAGTAAACCAACTAGAGATATACCTGTTGGGATCTTAGATGGCTAGAGGGGGGGGGTGAATAGCCTCTTTGAAAAATACTAAACACAAATTTCTTCAAGAACTTTGTTAGCACAGCGGAATTAGAAAACTAAAACAAAGAGAGAACACAGCACACTAACTCAGAGATTTACGAGGTTCGGGGATAACTTGCCCCTACTCCTCGGCGTGTCCGTAAGGTGGACGATCCCTTGATGTTCCGGTAGATCACACCCCGGAAGCTATCCGGCTAAAGGATTCTCCTTCTCGGTGGAGTAACCTCTCCACAGAGTCTTTAACAGTAGTAAGAAATTAAGCACAAGACTTACAGTAGTGGCTCAAGTGAAATGATCAAAGGAAGCTCACAGCCACAATCAGCGAAGAATAAGCACAAGCAGGAACACAAGAATACAACCTCTCTTCAAGCACAAAGCACAACACAGCTTGTTTCACACAATCAACCGAGAGCACTATTCCTTGCTTCCTCGTCTCTCTTCTTATGCCTCTGCTCTTTTGCTGCAGAAACTCTGCGTCGAATCTCTGCCGTAAACACAAACATCGCCAATCACTCTTCCTCCTCAGCTAGTTCTCTGAACTCACACCAATACCATCCTTGGTCTTGCTGGTGTCTTCTGAGCTCCAACCAACCCACAGGAGTCAAGCTGATCGCGAACAGAGATTGCAGTCTGTTAGCATCAGTATCCGTTGATGCTCAATCTTCCCTCATCGCAGTGATACACAGAAGAAAGTAAGCTCTGTCTTATTCCTTTGATGAGGCTTAATTTGAAATTAAGCACTGGAATGGAACCTGCAACCTGCACCACATAAAGCTCACAGCAGAAGTTGATTAGTTCAAACGAATCAGAAACCAGCAGAACCTGACAGTGTGCAGACAATGTGGTGGATCGGTCAGCGGACCGATCCACACCTTTGAATTGATGTCTGATCGGTCGTGAAGACCGATCAGGGTATGGCCTGATCGGTCTGCAGACCGATCAGGGCTTAATGAGTGCGGTTCCTCGCACTCCTAAGATCGTCACCTGATCGGTCCCAAGACCGATCAGGATATGGCCTGATCGGTCCTACAGACCGATCAGAGTGCATATGGATCGGTCCACAGACCGATCCCCTGCCTTTTTCCTTCTCGCGACATCATCTCCTGATCGGTCTACGGATCGATTACTCGATGAGCTCTCGGTGTTTCCTGATCGCTCTGCGGCATCGACGATTACACTCGGTGCTATCTTGGGTGTTTCACGATCGGTCACCGGCCGATCAGCAAACCTAGTTTCATCGACCGATCGTGCACCGATCGTGCAATCAAAATCTCACTGGATCGGTCATTGGACCGATCCAACGCCTATGTCATACTAGGATTAGTCACGAGAATGAGCTACGAGCCCTCTCGACCGGTCCGGCCGCAGAGCGAGCTCACCGAGCCCTCTCGGCCTGAGTCCGGAGAACGAGCTACCGAGCCCTCTCCGACTTCGTCCGGTCCAGAGAACGAGCTACCGAGCCCTCTCCGACTTCGTCCGGTCCAGAGAACGAGCTACCGAGCCCTCTCTGACCATTCCGTGCCAATCACCATACTTGGACTTTTCCCGTGCCAAGCTCCCTGCTTGGACTTTTCACCAGATGTCTGGTCAACCTTGACCCATCTGGATTTCCCTTGCCTGGCTTCACTCACCAAGACTTTCCCTCCCAACTGATCAACCTCGATCAGTAGTCATTCTTAGTTTAATTAATATCTGATACAAACTTAAATCAGTGTCAACATCAAAACAACAGCCAGGTCAGACTGTATCAACAATCTCCCCCTTTTTGTTGTTTGACAACACGATTTAAGTTTAGATCAGAATTGTTCAAATTTTCATAAATTTAGGGGAATCAAGATCCTCCCCCTAAGATGGATACAACACTATGTGAGGGTCTTCTAAAATCAAATTTGCATTCATCTAAACTTAGTTATCTTCTCCCCCTTTGTCAAACACCGAAAAGGTGCGAATAAGGTAAGATAACTTAAAGAACTCCCCCTTAACCCTTACTGTCTGTTTCTTAAAGCACTTAGACTTCCCTCTAAGTATATTATAAGACAGTAATAAAGAAATAAAGGACAAACAAGACATGCAAGTGAACAGCATATTAATAGCCGATAGAAAATGAAGCATAATAAAGAGAAAGCAAATATAAAACTGAGTAGCATAAATACATGAGTAGCATCAGAAGTGCAAACATCTAGGTCAGATATAAAAACTAACAAATAGCATCCAGAATACAGACAGTCAACAAACAAACTGTATCAATCAATATCCTCACACTGAGGAACATCACCATCATCGGCAGGAGGGGTGAAATCCTGAGGCGGCACGCTGGGAGATAGATAGCCTGGGTAAGACTGCGGAGGCGGGTAGCGCGCCATCCATTCGAGTAGCAACTGCTGTGTCACCACCTGCCGACTGCGCAGATCATCGAAGCGCTGGTCAATCTGCCCGCGCAGGTCATCGTAGCGTTGGTCTATCCGAATACGCAGGCCATCCAGCTCAGCAGATATCATCTCATCGTGATGATCAAAACGGCTCTCCAGCTCTGCAATCTGCCAGCGCAGATCCGGATCCGCCTCTCCGTACTCAGCAACAGCAGCCTGTCGTGGAAGCGCCCGTGGTAGCTCACCAAGTGCTCTCCCATCCTTCCACCGTACTGCCCCATTCTGGCCTATGATACCAGACTTGGAAAATACCCGTTTCCCAAGTCGGCAATCCTGTCTTACCATCTTCACTATCCTACCCTTGGACACATCTACCTGAAGGGACTCGAGCCAATCTGTAATTATATGCCCATAAGGCATATAAACAGTGAAGCTGCTAGGCTGACTATATGAGATGATCGAAGTGTAAATGCTCGACATGATATCAAAATCGAGACGTCGACGCAATCCATAGAGCATCAGACAATGAAATGATCGGATCTCAGCCAGGGGTTTGGATGTGATTGGTAGGAGACAATTCGTGACAATCTTAAAAAGAATATAATCGGAGGCAGAAAGTTTCAAAGCTGCAAAAGTAGGGAACTCAGAATCTAACTCATCTAGCCCATCCGGTCTAGGATGTCCAAAGAAATACTCATGGATGGTGTCAGATGATACATCAAGTGGGGGAAGTAATGGGACTGGTAAATCAGGATAAATAGAAAAAAGATCTCCTGAACTCCTTCGGCAATCTAGATACTCAAAGAACTCTGCAATGGAGAAATCGATAGATCTCTTAGCGACTCTAGTTCTATAGATACCATCACCGGGCTGATGAAGATTGTTGTATAATTCAGATACTAGGTCAAAGTTGATGTCCCTTTCTAGAAAAACCAAAGAATCGAGCTTGTAATAGGCAATGGTTTCTAAAATAGAGGGACAAAATTCCTGCATGAACTTCTTATCAACAGATCGACAAGGGAGTAGCTTGAATGTCCTCTGTTTAAACGCTTGTTCAAACTGTTAGTTAGAAAATCTACTGGAACTAGCTGGTTGGGGTCGAGAGGGAGCAGGAGCTTTGGATTTGGATTTCTTGGTCGGTTCCATAGAGGTTCCCTCACCACCAGTGGGTTTCTTTCTAACAATTAGGACAATGGGAACAAGGAAAGAGCACCGGCCATGGGCAAACCACCGAGCACAAACCATAGTGACAGTAAGAACATGATAACATGACCTGCCAAAGACAATAGAGATCGAGAGATTACCTCGGTGCCATTGTGACCTTCGGCTTTTAGAAGACGATGGGTCAAGAAGACGGGAGGAAGAGAGGGGCGTCGGCTAGGTTATGAGTCGGTCGGCTAGGGTTTTGAGAAGGAAGAAGATCGGGAAGAGAGGAGGTCGGGAGGATTTAATGAGGGGATAGTGCACAGTGTGATCTGATCGGGCGGCTGTCCGATCAGGATCGATTTTAATACACAAAGGGGTCTGATCGGTCCCCCGGACCGATCAGGAAACCCTCTGATCGGTGCTCGGACCGATTAGTGAACAGAGAGTTATGGATTCGTTGCGGATCTGTCGACAGACCGATCCAGTATCGCCTGATCGGTCCCCGGACCGATCAGAGGTCGAACAGAGAGGTTGAAACGTGCCAGAACCTCTGATCGATCTGCAGACCGATCAGATGTCGAATGGAGAGGTTGAAACTCTCCTGATCGGTCGTAGAGACCGATCAGAGAACATCCTGATCGGTCCCTGGACCGATCAGTTACTGAGATCCAGTGATTTCAATCTCTGTAATTCGTATCAAAGACTCTGAAACTTTGTTCAACAACTTCTAAGGTCAGAACCTAGGATTTGGAGAGCCCACAGACTATATTCAGTGATACCAATGAATATTTTCTAAGGATTTGTTCTCCTGGTTTGGAATCATCCAGGGCTCGAAAATTTCAGATACTTAAACTTCTTCTTGAATCTGAAAGTCTCAAAACCAGAGAACTTTCAAGACCTGAGAAGTTTGTGTTATTTATTTGCTGAAACTATAATCTATAGTGAACCAAGGTACCAAAACTAACTTAGGCTATCTATAACCTGGTTCAAAATTCGTCCTTTCTATGAATAGTTTCAAGTTTATCAAAATATGTCTAAATTGCTGATATTTCTTCACCAACTTGTCCTATTTTCAATCAAGGTCACGAAATGTATCAAGCAAAGGTATCAATCAACCACATCAACCATGTTAGATGTTTTTTTTTTATTAGGCAAATGTCCAACCAAGATTCCTTGGTTGGAATATATGAGTAAGATCTAGGAACCAAATACACATAAATTATGTAATGGTCTTCCCCATACTCAATTTATATCTCGTCAACCTCATTATTCAAGGGATGCATGATACATTTTGAACAATTTGGTTGATCCTAGCATCTCACCCCATTTCTAGCAGGCAAAAATATTTTGTTCAACCTTATAGTTTGTGTGAGATGTTCCCAAGTTGCCCAAAATTATTCCCAATTTCTCTTGTCATTTTAATTGTCCTTATTGATCATGATGAAGTCCTAAGGACCTAAGGAGCCAAACACATTCCCAACTCCCTCCTTAAATGACTAAATTCATTCTCCGGAAGGGGTTTGGTGAAAATATCAGCTAGGTTTGACTTTGACTCAACATATATGAGTGCAATGTCTCCCCTAGCTACGTGATCTCTTATGAAGTGATGACGCACTTTAATGTGTTTGGTCCTCGAATGATGGACTGGATTTTTAGTTAGGTTGATCGTGCTAATGTTGTCACATAGCACTTGTACACCCTTATAAGAAAGTCCATAATCCTCTAGGGTGTGTATCATCCACAACAACTGTGATACACTCTCTCCCATGGCAATATATTCGGCCTCGGTCGTGGAGAGAGCAACACAATGTTGCTTCCGACTTGACCAACTAACTAAAGATGAACCTAAAAATTGACAGCCCCCACTAGTACTTTTTCGATCCAATTTGCACCCAGCATAATCGGAGTCGGTATAACCTATCAAGTCAAAAGACTCAGTACGTGGGTACCAAAGACCTACTCTAATAGTGCCTTTAAGGTATCTCAGAATTCTCTTAACTGCAATTAAGTGAGATTCCTTGGCACAGACTTGATACCTAGCGCACATGCCCACAGCAAAGAGTATGTCCGGCCGACTAGCTGTGAGATATAGAAGACTACCAATCATGCTTCTATATTGCGTTAGATCAATTGGTTTTCCACTCTCATCATTGTCAAGGCGAGTGTTTGTTGCCATTGGAGTGGACACTTCCTTAGAGTCACTCATATTGAATTTTCTAAGCATCTCTTGAGTGTATTTTGTCTGATGGACATAAATTCCATCTCGAGTTTGTTTGATTTCAAGTCCGAGGAAGAATGTCAACTCTCCTACTAGACTCATCTCAAACTCACTTTCCATGTGAGAAATGAATTCATTCAAATAGCCCTTGTTATTTGAGCCACAAATTATGTCATCGACATATACTTGGGCTACAAAAATGTTTTCACCATCTCTACGTAGAAATAGTGTTGGGTCTATTTGACCTCTTACAAATCCCTTCTCTAGTAAATAAGTTGACAGCCTTTCGTACCAAGCTCGAGGTGCTTGTTTAAGCCCATAAAGAGCTTTCTTGAGCTTGTATACGTGGTTTGGAGCTTCGGTACTCACAAACCCCGGTGGTTGCTCAACATAGACCTCTTCTTTGATGAGACCGTTCAAGAAAGCCGATTTAACGTCCATTTGATAGAGCTTGAAACCTCTATGTGCAGCAAAAGCTAGCATCAGGCAAATGGACTCTAATCGGGCCACGGGAGCATATGTCTCATCATAATCAAGACCTTCGACTTGACTATAGCCTTTGGCTACAAGTCTTGCATTGTTTCTTACAACTTCACCCTTTTGATTTAATTTATTTTTGAAGACCCATTTGGTTCCAATAATGGTGGTCTTCCTAGGTCTAGGAACTAAATCCCATACTTGGCTCCTTTCAAATTGACCTAATTCGTCTTGCATAGCTATGATCCAATCAGGATCGTGCAATGCTTCATCAACTAGTCTTGGTTCAATTTCTGAGATTAAGGCAACCTCATTGGACTCATTTCTAAAGAATGATCTAGTCCTAACCCCTTGTTGGATGTCTCCCACAATCTGGTCTTGGGGATGACTAGAGGCTAACCTAAACTGCCTTGGTGTTGGCGGTGCCTCATGAATGGTCTCACTATGCACAGGCAGAGACTCAGTATCAGGCAAAGGATCAGATTGAGTTCTTTGTTGCCTTTGCTCATCAACATCAGAGTCAACTTCGACTCGTTCTTCATTTTGATCATTCAAACTTAGATTTCTAAGTTCAAATTGAATTTCTCCTATAGCCCTTGATTGATCATTTAAGTTAGGGATTTCTTCAAAAGCTACATCAGAGGACTCTTCAATCAATTTAGTCCTATTGTTGTAGACTCGATAGGCTTTGCTGGTGAGCGAGTACCCGACCAGTATCCCTTCATCAGCCTTGCCGAAAATTTTTCAAGATGGTCCTTGGTGTTCAAAATAAACACCTTACAACCAAACACCCTAAGATGTTTAATTGTAGGTGGTTTCCCAAACCAAAGTTCATGGGGAGTCTTTCCTAAAAACCTATGTATCAGGATTCGGTTTTGCACATAGCAAGCTGTATTCACAGCTTCAGCCCACAAGTAACTCGGTAGTGAGTACTCATTGAGCATGCTTCGTGCAACCTCTTGTAAGACTCGGTTCTTTCTCTCCACAACCCCATTTTGTTGTGGGGTCCTTGGAGTTGAGAACTCATGTCTATACCCTTTTACTTGACAAAATTCTAAAAACCTATGGTTTTGAAATTCACCACCATGATCACTTCTAATGGTTTTAATTGTTGTTGATTTTTCATTTTCAGTTCTTCTACAAAAGGAAATGAAAATATCTATGGTTTGATCCTTAGTTTTCAAAAAGAAAGTCCATGTATATCTAATAAAATCATCAATAATTACTAAACAATATCTACTACCATTCAATGAAATAACATTGTTACAATCAAACAAGTTCATATGTAATAAGTCTAAGGCAGTAGATGTACTCACAGTGCTTTTACCTTTATGAGATGCTTTTGTTTGCTTACCCATTTGACATGCATCACATAGTTTGTTCTTTTGGTACTTGATGCTGGGTAAGTCTCGCACTAATCCTTGGTTGGCCAACTTCCGGATGTTCTTCATGTTTACATGTGCCAACCTTCTATGTCATAGCCAAGACTCTTCTTCTTTCGACATGAAACACTTAATCAAAGCATTAGTAGCACTTTTAAACGATACTTGATAAATATTATCAACCCTTGTGCCTACTAGTACCGTGTCAAGTGTGTCAATGTGTTTAACCAAACATTGACTTGAATGAAATTCAATTGTGTAACCCGTATCACACAATTGACTGACACTTAGGAGATTAAAAGTCATCCCCTTGACTAGAAGGACATTCTTGATATGGAGACATTCGGATATATGAATGTCTCCAACTCCTACAACCTTAAGGCTACCATTATTACCAAAAGACACATTACCTCTACTTTTGTTTTGAATGGTTGTAAACAGTGATTTGTCCCCGGTCATGTGCTTGGAGCATCCACTATCAACAAACCAAGTTGATAGATGCTCCCCCTCAACCAATGCCTACAAGACACGGAAAATAGAGATTTTAGGTACCCAAATCTTGGGACCTAATGCTTCTACAACGAAAGACCTAGGAATCCATGCCTTGGTCATACCTTTCCTAGTTCCATGAGCCCTAGAAACATGTGATCTACTATTTTGAGTTTGAGACATTAGAGAAATGAAACTCGACTCCTTGGGTTGATACCCTAGCCCAACCTTGTTGTAGACTGCCCTTTGGGCATTTAGAATCATGTCTAGAGTCTTAGAGCTAGTTGAGAACTTCTCAAGCATTTTCTTGAGTTTCTCAACCTCACCCTTTAAAGCCTTGTTCTCATCCTCAAGGACTTCTAGATGTAGGTCATCGACCTCATCTTCCCTAAGGGTCCTTAAGGTTTTTACTTCTTCTTTTAACAATTTATTTAATGTTTTTGACTTTTTAAGCAATGTAGATAAGTGAGTGATAGTCTTATAACACTTTTCTATATGAGAAGAGGTTACCTCTTCATCATCCGACGATGATGAAGCCGCGGTTGAAGCGTCGCTCGAATCTCCCTCACTTCCGGAGTCCGAAACCTCCCTTGCCATGAGTGCTAATTGTCGTGTGCTCTTTTCCATCTTCTCTTCTTCCTCCAATGAGCTTGATGAGGACTCATCCCAAGTGGCCTTGAGAGCCTTCTTCTTCTTGGCTCTTTCCTCCTTCTTTTTGGCTCGTTCCTCCTTCCTCTTTAATTTCAGACACTCGCTCCGAATGTGTCCTTTTTTGCTACACTCATAACATATAACATTAGATTTATCAAAATTTTGATCATTAGTTTTACCTTTTCCTTTGTATCTTCGGCTTCTTCTCATAATCCTTCTTACGAAGTTCGCCATCTCACTTGATGATGATCCACTTTCATCATCGGATTCGGAGGAAGAGGTGGATGAGGAAATCTCCTTTTCCTTCTTCTTTTCCTTCTTCCTTCTTCCATCCTTGCTCTTTGGTCCTGCAAATAAAGTAATACCCTTCTCTTTTTGACCTTTGTTAGCAAGCTCATGAAGTTCCATCTCACAGAAAAAATCATCTAGTTTAACAATGGAAAGATCCTTGGATACCTTGTAGGCATCTACCATAGATGACCACAAAGCATTCCTAGGAAAAGATTTAAGAGCGTACCTTACTAGATCACGATTCTCCACTCGTTCGTCCACAGAGTGTAGACCGTTGATGATCTCCTTGAATCTCCCATAAAGTTCACTTACCGTTTCATTGTCCTTCATGGTTAGATTTTGGAGCTGATTCAAGAATAGGTCCCTCTTGGCAATCCGAGAATCTCGAGTTCCCTCTTGGAGCTCGATGAGTTTGTTCCATAGGTCTCTTGCACTCGAGAACGGACCTACCTTGACTAGTTGGTCCTTGGCCATTCCACATTGCAAGGTGACCATAGTCTTGGCATCGGCTTGTGCTTTGCGGAGTTGTTCAGTAGACCACCTTGACGAATCGAGTTCCTTACCTTCTTCATCCTTTGGTGGTGTGAAACCTTCCTTGACTGAGAACCACATGGCAATGTCGGTCTTGAGGTAATACTCCATGCGGCCCTTCCAATATTGAAAATCTGCTCCTTCGAAGTAGGGTGGTCGATTTGTGCTAAAGCCTTCCTTCATAGCCATCCTTGTTTGCTCTTTTGGGTGTTAATCCGAATCAAAGAGCCCCTTGCTCTGATACCACTTGTTGGGATCTTAGATGGCTAGAGGGGGGGGGGTGAATAGCCTCTTTGAAAAATACTAAACACAAATTTCTTCAAGAACTTTGTTAGCACAGCGGAATTAGAAAACTAAAACAAAGAGAGAACACAGCACACTAACTCAGAGATTTACGAGGTTAGGGGATAACTTGCCCCTACTCCTCGGCGTGTCCGTAAGGTGGACGATCCCTTGATCTTCCGGTAGATCACACCCCGGAAGCTATCCGGCTAAAGGATTCTCCTTCTCGGTAGAGTAACCTCTCCACAAAGTCTTTAACAGTAGTAAGAAATTAAGCACAAGACTTACAGTAGTGGCTCAAGTGAAATGATCAAAGGAAGCTCACAACCACAATCAGCGAAGAATAAGCACAAGCAGGAACACAAGAATACAGCCTCTCTTCAAGCACAAAGCACAGCACAGCTTGTTTCACACAATCAACCGAGAGCACTATTCCTTGCTTCCTCGTCTCTCTTCTTATGCCTCTGCTCTTTTGCTGCAGAAACTCTGCGTCGAATCTCTGCCGTAAACACTGTTGGTGCAATATCCCTCAGGTCAAGGTTGACCTGGGTAACCAAGCTGAGTCTTGGTTTGGGTTTAGATGTTTGACAATAAGATATTGATTGAAAAAGAGTCAAGTAGGTCAAGGTTGACTGGATACTTGACTGGGAAGTCCTAACTGGGATGTTAGGCAAAATGGAAATCCTGGTGAGTGAAGCCAGGTGAAAGTCCTAGTGAGTGAAGCTAGGCAGATGGAAATCCTGGTGAGTGAAGCCAGGTGAAAGTCCTAGTGAGTGAAGCTAGGCAGATGGAAATCCTGGTGAGTGAAGCCAGGTGAAAGTCCTAGTGAGTGAAGCTAGGCAGATGGAAAACCCTAGTGAGTGAAGCTAGGTGAAAGTCCTGGTGAGTGAAGCCAGGCAAGGGAAAATCCAGATGGATCAAGGATGATCGGACATCTGGTGTTGGGAAGTCCAAGTAGGTCATGGAGGATCACTTGGCATGAAAGAAAAGTCCAAGTAGGTCAAGGTTGATCGGATACTTGGCACAGAAAAGTCCAAGTGGGTCAAAGGATTGACTGGACACTTGGTAAGGAGTCCTAGCAGGTCAAGGTTGACTAGATGCTAGGCATGACATACCAACAGTCAAGGTTGACCGGATGTTGGTTTGGGAGGTTAGGACTTGGTTTGACAAAACAGGGTTGGATCGATCGACGGATCGATTGAACCAGAGTCCAATCGACCAGTGGATCGATCAGGAGAGCTTCGCGAGCAAGGGTAGCCCAATCGATCGATGGATCGATTGGGGTTATGCCAATAGATCGATCGATCGATCGGAGGCCACTTACGCGAAGAGCACAGTGTGCTCGCCGTGGATCGATCAAAGCCTCCGATCGATTGGGAACATTCGAATCGATCGGGATCCGACCGTTGGCGTCGTTTATAGCCGCAGGCGTTCGATGGCTGCGAGAACTTCTCCGATTCACTCCAGACTACTCGCCAGCTCCTCCACAGCGCCCTCAAAGATCAGATCGCCAGTTCTTGAAGGATCTTGGAAGCTTTCCAAGTCAAGAGGCGGATCAAAGGCAAGAAGAGAAGCTAAGGTTAGGGTTTTGTACTCATTGTAAGCTTGTAAGCTTGTATTTTGTTTCCCTTTCCTTTCTTCTTGTACTGAGAGTCTTGTAGGGCTTCTCCGCCCTCGGTAGTTACCGAAAAGGAGTGTTTTCATAGTGGAGGGTGTGTGCGTGGTGTGGATCCTTGGACTAGTCACCTCTTGTGAGGTGGATACCAAGTAAACCAACCGTGTTAGCGTTGTTTGTGTTTGTTTATGTATTTTCCGCTGCGCATTCTTGAAGAAACAAGCAACACCGAGCAACGAGCACGCGACGAGCTATTCACCCCCCCCCCCCTCTAGCTACTTTTGGTCCTAACAAGTGGTATCAGAGCAAGGCCGCTCTTCACCGGAATCATCGCCGGAAGGGTCAAGCATATCAAGAAAAGCTAGAGGGTGAAGAAGTTGGAGCAAATTCTTCAAGTTCAAGACTTTATCAAGCTCAACTTCAAGATGCAATTCCAAGATGGGCTTGGATTTGACACAAGGGTGGCTCCACCATACACTTCTACGAGTTTCGATTCTTGGAAATCAAGAATTGATAATTTTCTTATGATGGAGATAGAGCAATGGTTTGCTCTAATGGAAGGCTTCAAGGCTCCAAGAAATTCAAAGGGCAAAGTTCTAAAGAAAAGCAAATGGAGCCCGGAGCAAGTCCAAAGGTGCGAGGCAAATGACAAAGTGACCAAGCTTTTGGTCAATTTATTGCCAAGCACCATCCTTTGCAAAATTGGAGAGTTTGAAGATGCAAAGGAGCTATGGAGCAAATTGGCCAAGCTTCATGAAGAGATCCCCTCCACTGTACAAGATCATGAAGAATCCAGAGAGGGTGACTCTTTGGAGCAAGACCAAGAGGAGGACTCCGAGGTTGAGAGATGCTCAACCTCCGAAGAAGAGGAAATCCAAGAAGCTTCATCCTCAAGGGAATGCAACGAAGGGAACAAGGAGGGAGCATACTCCTTGTTTCATGATCAAGATGATGAAGCCTCCACCTCTAGGATTGAGGGGGAGCAATCCTTGGTGACGCCGGATCAAGAAGAAGGAAAAGCTTCTACATCCGGGTCAAGTGAAGAAGAAGAAGATGGTGCCACCTCCGAAATTCAAGAAATAGCAAATGGAGGAGCAAGTGTCATCCCTACACAAGAAGGTATAAATGTTTCAATTAAAAATAAAAATCATATAATATGTTTTGAGTGTAGGGAACATGGGCACTATAAGAGCAAGTGTCCCAACTTGGCCAAGAAGAAGGGCCAAGTGGCACAAAAGGGCAAGGAGAAGCCCAAGGAGACCACCCCCGGGACAAAGAAGAGCAAGGAGCACATTGTGTGCTTCTTGTGTCAACAAAAAGGGCATTACCGAAGTCAATGCCCCAAGGGGAAGAAGATGGTCAAGGCTCAAGGAGGCACTAGTCAAGGGGGAGCCTCCAAGGTAAAAAGGAAGGTAACTTTCATTGAGCCTATTCCTTTGCAAAATGGTAAAAAGCATGCTAGGTCAAATTTTTATCATTTTAATGCGATTTACCATAAGAATAGGAAGCATGAGGGCTTTAAGGAAAAACATGTGGCCCTACATGCCAAAACTACTATCCCTAAGGCTAGGAATGTAGGTAAAAACCTAGGCGATAACTCTAAGGATGTAAGATACAAGCCTAGAAACAAAAATGCTCATGGATCAAATGAAAAACCAAAAACTAAGGACTTAGTGATAGAAAATCAAGTCTTGAGATCAAGGCTTGATAAAATTGAAAAGACCCTAAAAAGGATGGAAAATATCCTATTAGGGCAAAATGAGCATAACCTAGGTTTAGGGGTACAAAAGCCATCCAATGGCAATAGAGGTTTGGGATACAAACCAAAGGCTAAGAAGGATGTGCCCTCTTACCATAGAGTTCCATATAGTTATGGAACAAACCCTAGATCTAGTGGTCAAGCCAAAAATGCTAGGGAAGTCATCCCTAAGAATATTTTTGCAATAAATGTGACTAAGACTTCTAAGAAGCCTAAGAAAGTCACAAACAAGGTCACAAGGGAGGTTATCTCTAGAGTTGACCTAGAAAATGTGACCAAGGCTTCTAAGAAGCCCAACAAGGTCACTAGGAAGGTATCTAGGGAAGTTATCCCTAGTGAGTACCTAGAGCATCCAAGGAGCACCAATAGGTGTTGGGTTCCTAGGAGCATCTTCTCTACCCCATAGATGGGTTAGAGAGTGTCAACTCCGATTAGAAGGGTAGTTAACCCAACTTTGAGGAAATTGACACTCAAGGAGCATTCGGGTTTTGTTAACCTTTGAAAATGAAATGGAATTATTATTTACTCCTTGAAAGAGTAAAATGTGCCAAATTGGAGAAGTATTGATTTTATTTTAAAGTGGCACAAATTTGAGAAAACACAAGAACTACCAAGTTGGGATTTTAGTATGTTCTTAGGAAATTAAAGGCAAACTAAGCCTTAATTTAAAAGTGCTACTCTTGTGGAAAAATGGAATATGCCAACATTTGAGGACATGTTTATTTTCAATTGGCATACATTAAATCAAGGAAATTAGAAATGCCAAATTTAGGCTTTGGCATTCTCTTGTAGCATTTTAGGGCAATCTAGGTTTAAGGTGTAAGTTTAGCTAAGATTTTAAGGATACTTAGATAGCTAATCTAGGTATATTTTATTTATGCTAAATCTTGCCATGATTGTTTGCTCATCATATGCCATAACATCATGTCTAGTTTTTACATTCATGTTTTATTATGAAAAATCCAAAAATACCATGTCATGACATTCATACATCATGTAGCAATAGGATATTTTCTTTTGAAAATTATTTTCTTTTGATGTATGCCATAACATAATCATGCATTAAGTTTAATTCCTTGTAATTAAGGACAAATGGCATCTAACGACACTTATTGACAAGTGACATCCTAGGTGGATGTCTAATATTTCTAAAATGCCTAGATAGATATGCATGATCCCTAGATTAGGGCAAAACCAAAATCTACATCTCACAAAGACTATAAGGTGACTTGTATGTGTTTTAGTGCACATTAGATACAAGTGAGATGTTAGGATGATGAACAAAACTCAAGATGTTGATTTAGTGCATTCTTTTGAGTTTTAGGTTCATCAAAACACATAGTTATGTGTTTTCCCATCATTGGGAAAGCTAATGTACAAGTCATGTGCATTATGCCCAAGGAACATGATGGGATATTGGTTTTGAAAATGTTTTTAAAATGTTTTTGGAAAACCTTGGTGAAGGCTATCTTTTGATAGTAATTACCATTGAATAGTTAGACACAAACTTGAAGAAAAACACTAAAGTTTTTGCAAGTTTTCAAGTTTGTGTCAATCTTTGAAAATATGATGTATTTTCATAGAAAGCTATTTTTCCATGATTAAGTATGCCCTAAATAATGTCTACACGAAATTTCATAATTTTTGGATTTTTGTAGAATTTTCTAGGGGTTTGAAGTTGACTGAAATGGAATTTCAGCAACTATCAGAGCTCCGATCGATCCATGGATCGATTGGAGTTCCTGAATCGATCCATGGATCGATTCAAACGGCAATTCCCGCGAGCAGAAGCTCGCTGGATCGATCAGCCGATCGATCCAGGGAGTCTGAATCGATCAGTGGATCGATTCAGAAAGGTTCAATCGATTGGAACCCAACTCCGATCGATCCAAGTTGCTGATTTTGGTGGGAAGGCCTGATTTCAGCATCTTTGAACCTCCTTGAGTCTAGGTAACCATTCCAAACCCTTAAATACATTTGTATACATACAAAGGGTGTTTTCATGTTGAAAACAAGGATGGATTGGTTAACGAAGACTAAGTAGAAGTTTAGGTTTTGTTTCAAATTTTGAATATTTGAACCTCAAAACTTCTAAATTTGGGTTTCCTAAAGGTTTAGGGATTCCAAGTCATTGTTGGTGCAATGAGAGAAGTTACCACCATGTCTTTAGGGGAGGACTTTTTAAAGACATGAAAATTATTTTTCATGAACCTTGGAAGGTGGGTTAACCTTCATTGTGAACTTGCTCAAGGTTGAGCATTTAAACTTGAAATGGGGAGAAATGGGGTGGATATCCTCATTATTTCAAGTGGACACTCAAGTGGTAGATAATGCTCAAGGTTGAGTAGTTGTCTACATTGAGGGAGACGTTAAGGATAAATGAAGGGTATGGGACCTTCATTATCGTGTTGATCACAACGAGTGATGTTGTGAACAACGATGAGCAACTCTTCAGGGGGAGAGTCTTCAACAAATGGATTTGTTGAAGTGTGCCCAGAATTGGAGCATAGGTTGATGTGTGTCCAACGATGGGTTGATGTGTGCCAATAGGGGGAGAATGTATGGTTAAGCTTAGTCCTTCATTACCTATGGGAAGGTCATAGGGGGAGAATGAAAGGACTCATGAAAGGGAGTAAGTTAGGCTTTCATTACCTAGAGGGAGCTTGCCCTCTTGGGGAGAATGAAGAGCTTAATTTATGCTTTCATTACCTAGTGGCATGAAGAAGGAGGCTATGGGATTAGCCTAACTTACATATGGGATTGTAAGTGTTATTGTGGTATTGTCAAACATCAAAAAGGGGGAGATTGTTGGTGCAATATCCCTCAGGTCAAGGTTGACCTGGTTGACCAAGTGAGTCTTGGTTTGGGTTTAGATGTTTGACAATAAGATATTGATTGAAGAAGAGTCAAGTAGGTCAAGGTTGTTGGATAATCTAGGAAGTCTAACTGGGATGTTAGGCAAAATGGAAATCTGGTGAGTGAAGCCGGTGAAAGTCCTAGTGAGTGAAGCTAGGCGGATGGAAATCCTGAGTGAAGCCGGTGAAAGTCCTAGTGAGTGAAGCTAGGCGGATGGAAATCTGGTGAGTGAAGCCGGTGAAAGTCCTAGTGAGTGAAGCTGGCGGATGGAAAACCCTAGTGAGTGAAGCTGGGTGAAAGTCACGGTGAGTGAAGCCGGCAAGGAAAATCCAGATGGATCGAGGATGATCGGACATCGGTGTTGGGAAGTCCAAGTAGGTCAAAGGATTGATTGGATACTTGGCATGAAAGAAAAGTCCAAGTAGGTCAAAGGGATTGACCGGATACTTGGCACAGAGAAAAGTCAAGTGGGTCAAAGGGATTGGGACACTTGGTAAGGGAGTCCTAGCAGTCAAGGGATTGACTAGATGCTAGGCATGACATACCAACAGTCAAGGTTGACCGGATGTTGGTTTGGGAGGTTTAGGACTTGGTTTTGGACAAAAACCAAGTCTTTGGATCGATCGATGGATCGATCCGGGCCACAGATCGATCGGTGGATCGATCCCGGAGCTTCCACGGATCGATCCGTGGATCGATCGAGGTCAATCGATCGATGGATCGATTGGGACGCTGTCGCGATAAGCGCCGGATCGATCCGTGGATCGATCCGGTGAGTCGATAGGCGCTGGATCGATCCGTGGATCGATCAAAAGCCTCCGTCGATTGGGAACATTCGAATCGATCGGGATCCGGCCGTTGGCGTCGTTTATAGCCGCAGCTTCACGATTTCATCTCCGATTACTCGCCAGCTCCTCCACAGCGCTCTCAAAGATCAGATCGCCAGTTCTTGAAGGATCTTGGAAGCTTTCCAAGTCAAGAGGCGGATCAAAGGCAAGAAGAGAAGCTAGGGTTAGGGTTTTGTACTCATTGTAAGCTTGTAAGCTTGTATTTTGTTTCCCTTTCCTTTCTTCTTGTACTGAGAGTCTTGTAGGGCTTCTCCGCCCTCGGTAGTTACCGAAAAGGAGTGTTTTCATAGTGGAGGGTGCGTGCGTGGTGTGGATCCTTGGACTAGTCACCTCTTGTGAGGTGGATACCAAGTAAACCAACCGTGTTAGCGTTGTTTGTGTTTGTTTATGTATTTTCCGCTGCGCATTCTTGAAGAAACAAGCAACACCGAGCAACGAGCACGCGACGAGCTATTCACCCCCCCCCCCTCTAGCTACTTTTGGTCCTAACAAACACAAACATCGCCAATCACTCTTCCTCCTCAGCTAGTTCTCTGAACTCACACCAATACCATCCTTGGTCTTGCTGGTGTCTTCTGAGCTCCAACCAACCCACAGGAGTCAAGCTGATCGCGAACAGAGATTGCAGTCTGTTAGCATCAGTATCCGTTGATGCTCAATCTTCCCTCATCGCAGTGATACACAGAAGAAAGTAAGCTCTGTCTTATTCCTTTGATGAGGCTTAATTTGAAATTAAGCACTGGAATGGAACCTGCAACCTGCACCACATAATGCTCACAGCAGAAGTTGATTAGTTCAAACGAATCAGAAACCAGTAGAACCTGACAGTGTGTGCAGACAATGTGGTGGATCGGTCAGCGGACCGATCCACACCTTTGAATTGATGTCTGATCGGTCGTGAAGACCGATCAGGGCTTAATGAGTGCGGTTCCTCGCACTCCTAAGATCGTCACCTGATCGGTCCCAAGACCGATCAGGATATGGCCTGATCGGTCCTACAGACCGATCAGAGTGCATATGGATCGGTCCACAGACCGATCCCCTGCCTTTTTCCTTCTCGCGACATCATCTCCTGATCGGTCTACAGACCGATCAGATTACACTCAGTGTGCTACTGAGTGTTTCCTGATCGGTCACCAGACCGATCAGCAAACCTAGTTTCATCAGATCGGTCTGTGCACCGATCAGGCAATCAAAATCTCACTGGATCGGTCTGTTGACCGATCCAACGCCTATGTGATACTAGGATTGGTCCTGAGAATGAGCTACCGAGCCCTCTCCGACTTCGTCCGGTCCAGAGAACAAGCTACCGAGCCCTCTCCGACCTAATCCGGAGAACGAGCTACCGAGCCCTCTCCGACTTCGTCCGGTCCAGAGAACGAGCTACCGAGCCCTCTCTGACCATTCCGTGCCAAGTCACCATACTTGGACTTTTCCCGTGCCAAGCTCCCTGCTTGGACTTTTCACCAGATGTCTGGTCAACCTTGACCCATCTGGATTTCCCTTGCCTGGCTTCACTCACCAGGACTTTCCCTCCCAACTGATCAACCTCGATCAGTAGTCATTCTGAGTTTAATTAATATCTGATACAAACTTAAATCAGTGTCAACATCAAAACAACAGCCAGGTCAGACTGTATCAACAATACCTACTTCCGTAGAGGCCCCATTATCCGTAGAAGGTACACCGTCCTCAAGTCACTCTAGACTAGATGAATCTAGTAAGCATACAAAACTGAGAAGGAGCAAGAGGCAACGTGGTCTATGGATTTAGGCCAGGACTTTATCACCTATAATATAGAAGGTGACCCTGTGACATATAGAGATGCTATGGCTTCTCCTGAAGCTAAACACTGGAAAGAGGCCATTAAAAGTGAAATGGACTCTATTATCTCTAATGCCACTTGAGAGTTGGTAGATTTACCTCCTAGGTGTAACACCATAGGATGTAAATGGGTGTTTAAGAGAAAACTAAAACCTGATGGGTCAGTAGATAAATTCAAAGCCCGCCTAGTTGCTAAGGGATTCAAACAGAAAAAATTGATTGACTATTTTGACACTTATTCTCCTGTTACCAGAATTACTACAATCCGAGTGTTAATAGCATTGACATCCATATATCATCTTGAGGTCTATCAAATGGATGTCAAAACGACATTCCTTAATGGAGATCTTGAAGAAGAGATATATATGGATCAACCTGAGGGACATGTAGTTTCTGGAAATGAGAATAAAGTTTGTAGGTTAGTCAAATCTCTTTATGGTTTGAAGCAAGTCCCAAAGCAGTGGCACGAAAAATTTGATAGAGCTATGCTATCGTTTGGCTTTGAAATGAATGACTCTGATAGATGAGTGTATGCTAAAATGAAATGTGATAATTGTATTGTCTTATGCTTATATATAGATGATATTCTACTTTTTGGTTCTAACCTTTTTATTATTAATGAGACTAATGTAGGATCGAAAAGAATTTAGATATCTCCACAATAGCATGATATTGTCCACTTTGGGCCTAAGCCCTCATGGTTTTGCTCTTGGGCTCTCCCCAAAAGGCCTCATGCCAATGGAGATATCTTTCTCTTATAAACCCATGATCTTTTCCATGTGTTTTCAATATGGGACTATGTTTGCAACCTTGCAATCCCAACAATCCCCCCCTCAAACAAAGGACCATGGGCTTCCCACGTCCGATCCTTGACCCACCAGGTCTTCCTGCCCCTCGGTCTACCCGACCTACTAGGACTTCCTGCCCCTCGGTCTACCCGACCTACTAGGATTTCCTGCCCCTCGGTCCACCCGACCTACTAGGACTTCCTTGCCTAGCCGCAACTAGGACTTTCTGCCTGGTGTCTGGTCCTCTTGATCCGAACATAGGAGCCCCTACTTTCTTTGTTCGAGGTCAATATTGTACTCACATGGTTCAATCAGACCATAACTCTTGTGCACAGTCGGCGGTTAAACCTTCTGGCAGTCCGGGCTCTAATACCAATTGTAGGATCGAAAAGAATTTAGATATCTCCACAATAGCATGATATTGTCCACTTTGGGCCTAAGCCCTCATGGTTTTGCTCTTGGGCTCTCCCCAAAAGCCCTCATGCCAATGGAGATATCTTTCTCTTATAAACCCATGATCTTTTCCATGTGTTTTCAATATGGGACTATGTTTGCAACCTTGCAATCCCAACAACTAAGACCCTCTTAAGTGGTAAGTTTGATATGAAGGATATGGGTTGTGCTGACATGATTTTAGGGCTAAAGTTGACTCGTTCAACTAATGGAATCGCAATTTCTCAGTCACTCTATGTTGAGAGAGTATTAGAGAAATATGGCTATAGCCAAGTTAAATCTGTAGTCACACCTTATGATCCTTCAAAAACTCTTCACAAGAATAAAAGTGGTGTGGCAGTATCTCAATTAAGATACTCACAAATAATAGGTAGTCTAATGTATTTAGTAAATTGTTCTAGACCTGATATTTCTTTTGCTATATCGAAATTGAGCAGGTTTACTAGCTGTCCAGATAGAACGCATTGGGATGCATTAGACAGAGTACTCAGATACCTAAAAGGCACTATATCCTTGGGCTTGTGGTATGGGAGATTCCCTGCAGTCCTGGAGGGATATAGTGATGCTAGTTGGATAGCTGACACTGCTGAGTGTAAAGGCGTTACTGATTATGTCTTTACACTTGGAGGTGGTGCAGTTGCTTGGAGGTCTGTTAAACAGGCAATTATAACCCGTTCTACATCTGAGGCAGAATTGTGTGCTTTGGATACCACAGTAACTGAAGCTGATTGGCTTAAGGGTCTTCTTTCTGAAATTCCCTTGATGGTGAAGCCAATACCTTCTATTTCAGTACATTGTGATAATCAAACAACAATAGCTCAGATTAGAAGCTCCAAGTATAACCAGAAACAGAAGAGACATGTACGAATAAGATTAAAGTCTATTCATGAGCTAGTGTCTCTTGGAGTGGTGTCATTGGACTTTGTAAGTTCAAAAGACAATATTGCTGATCCACTCACTAAAGTACTTGATTCTAAGAAAATCAAGAGATCCAGTAAGGGAATGGGACTGAGGCCTGTCCTGGTTTCATCTATAACGGCAACCCAACCTATCTGATTGGAGATCCCAAGAAGTAGGTTCAATGTGGTATAAACAAGTTATAAGGGTGAAACGTAAGCATCAAATTGATTGAGATGTAATCTCATAGTCTCTTCCCTGGATAGATGCTTGACTGCTAGTAAGGATGAGCTTAAAAGCTCTTAATGAGTTTAAGGTCTTAATGACAGGATGCTCGCAGTACATCCTTGGAGAACTCACCTATGTAAGTGTAACTGTATAGTTGCAGTGTGAGGGGTCTAGACAACTCTCCTTAGCACTTATGAAACAAGATTCGGTGGCATGACCGTAATGCACCAACCCAGAAGAATTCAACCGTCGCCCGTAATGAGTTGTTACCAATTGACTTTCACATATAAAATGTTTAAGTTCAAAACTTAGTTCACTTCAAACCTATGTGAATAAGATTGGTGTACTTAGGTGAAAATTCAAACCGGAAGGTATGTAACGACCCAATTTTCCCTATTTCGAGTTCTAAAAGTCCTTATAAAAATCTGGAAATGCTTTTAAAATATTCTAGAGATTTTTAGGAATTTTTAGAGTATTTTTATGCAATTTTTGGAGTTCGTTTGGTATTTTTACCCAGAGGAAGAAGTTTTAAAAATAAAATAAAAAGAAAAGAAAAAAATAAATTTGTAGAAGCTGGGGTTCGAACCCAGCTCCTCGGCCCAAGCAGAAATCGGCCCAACCAGCTGAGCTACACGGTTTTGTTAACCTTATATGGGGCGAAATATATATAAGCAGTATTTAGGAATGTTTAAATAAATTGAAAATAAAAGTACGCGGATGAGGAATCGAAGCTGCGACCTGGGATTTGGTTAAAGCCGGGCTGACCAAGTATGCTAGCGATCGTTTCTTATTTAAAAAGGAGAAATATTCTATTTAAGAAGTAGTTAATGAATAGGAAATAAATAGGAAGGAAAAATGGTTGCAGCCAAGTTTCGAACCCATGCGCTAGGCGTTAAGCAGAACGCAGCCCACCAACAGACCAGCTGAACTTTTCTTAATAAAACCCGAATCAAGTTGTATTTAAGCAATAGTTAGTTAACAGAATATTAAAGTTATAAGAAGAGAACTTAGGTTTTCCTCGTGACAAAAATCTTCTCCTCTCCTCTCGTGACGGCGTTTTTTCCTCTCGGGCAAAAACAGAGACGAAGCTAGGGCTTCGTCTCCGGCAGCCGGCGAGCACCCTTCTCCGCGAGTTCTTCATACCTTTGTGATCCTCTCGTCGAGGAGAGCAAGAAGATACCAAGAGATCGTCGAGGAAGCATATATCCGAAGCCCTAGAAGCCTCCTTCTTCTCGGTTGTAAGTCCAAGAACAGCGAGGTGAGTTGCTACTCACCTGCAGTAGGAGAGGTTTTCGGATTTTGATTGAGAGTTTTCTCTTGTCCGGTTTCTTTCAGATGTTTTGAGGTTTCTGATCTTGATGGATTCGGTTTTAATCTCCTTGCTATACAAAGAGTGTAAACAGCCCTTGCATTTAGCACTGAAAGTTTTAGTTTCTGGCCACTTCAATGACCATGAACGGATTTCTGTTAAGTGGCAGTCTTAGTTCCTTTCTTACTGTATTGAGTATGAAATGGTTGTAATTTAGCAATTCAGTGTAGGATTCCCTGAGAGGTACGAGCATGGACAACTCTTTTGCATCAAGCATTAGTTAGTTTTATTGTTTACTTAATGAACAAGAATAGACAAGTAGTGGAATGGTTAGGTATTCTATTAAATCTTGTTTTTAGGTTTACGAGTAGTTCAAGGATTATATTTTTCCTTCTTTGATTGTGGCAGCAGTAGAACCTTTTATTCCTGCCGTGAGCAGGATTAGTTTCTGATTCGATTTTTAGTTAGCAGTTCAGATTTGTATTCCTTTACTTTAAGTATACCATGTTTAGAAGACCTAAAGTAGCATTCTGTTTTTACAGCATGTTTAGAAGACCTAAAGTAGCATTCCTTGCTGTTTTTTTCAGTATGTTAGAAAGCTTAGAGTTTCATTCTTTTGCCCTGTTTTTACAGTGTGGTTAAAAGGCTTAAAGTTGCTTTCTTTTGTTTAGTTTATAGCATGATCAGTAAGCCCAAAGTTACTTGCTTTTACTCTATTTTTATAGCATGCAGATTTTTATAAGTAAAGTATGCAGATTTTTGATAGGCTTAATATGCAGATTTTTTGGTTAAGCTTTGCATGCGGATTTATGTTAAGCTTTGTATACAGATTTTCAATACGTAGGGTGTGTTCTAGTGCACACCAAATGCTTGATAAAATGCTTAGCTCAATATAATCCTACAGTAGGCATTTTAATAGCTCAGTAAATGCAGTAGAAGCATTTAAAATAACTTATTTAGTCTTGCTTCAGCTTATATGAGACTACGGTCCAATGGGTGGGCTCCCACAGTCGCCTCTAGGTTCAGATAACCTAGTTCTAGGTTCAGATAACCTAGTTAAAGCAAGGTAAGAAAATTAGCTATGAAATCAGTATTTTATTTTCAACAATGGCACTGTACTGGATTAGATATCCATTGGGTTGGGCTCCCACAGTCGTCCCTAGGTTTAGATAACCTAGTAAACCCTACTAGACTCGGAACTTGCAATCCCGGGTTTAGTTAGGGATGCGCGCACAACAAGTACAGTTGTCGGGCCCATCAGCAGCATGATTATTATTTTGATCTATTATGTAAATAGTTTTCAAAACTTCACAAATTAGTTATGTGAATACAAGTTAGACTCAGTTTAGCATTAATTAGTTTAGCTTAGGTATCAATTCAGTTTCTTATTGATACACATGATAGTTCTATGATTAGCTTTACATGTTAGCTTTTCAGTTAGTTTCTTCGCTATTTATGAGCATGATTAGTTGTACATGTTTAGTATTTCAGTTAGTATGATTCCTTTATTGGTTTATGAGCATGATTAGCTATACATGTTTAGTATTTCAGTTAGCATGATTCCTTTGCTATTTATGAGCATGAGTAGCTATACATGTTAGTTTTCAGTTAGTTGATTTCTTTGCTATTTATGAGCATGAGTAGCTTTACATGTTAGCATTCAGTTTTAGCATGTTTTTATTTACATGCATATCGAGTTTTTGTGAGTAGGATAGCGCTCACTAAGCTTTTAGCTTATAGATACTATTTTCCTCCTACTGCAGATAAAGGAAAAGGAAAAGTATAAGAAGGAAGGCGACAAGGAGATGCTGTGACAGTGTGTGTGATGCCAGGACTATGGAGAGATCCAGAATTAGCTGGCAAAATTGTCAAGACTTTTCCTTAGTTCTCTTTTAATGTTATATTGAAATTGAGTTTATTTCCGCATTTGTAGTTTGATACCTCCTATTGTTGGAGTGATATGGTTGTTGTCATTGCTAGAGTAGTTTCATATTTTTATTGAGCTATTATACTGCGTGGTCGTGAAATTATATGTTCCAGCCGCCTGTGGCTGAGTATATTCTGTATGTATTTACGGATATGGTCACCGGTACAGGGGAGACTCTGTCGAAATTTTTCGGTAGGGTTTTCCTAAAGATTTTTATCATACCGGTTAAGTAGAGTTAGTAGTCAAGTAACGGTCACCTTTAGAGTAGTAGTAGTAGTGTAGAAAGGTGGGTCGTTACAGTTGGTATCAGAGCAGTTCCCATTCTCCAGCATCACACACATCAGCATCAGCCTTGCCGTCTTCCAAGTAAGAATACCTTTACTCTATTTATGTTTCTTGCTTTCATGTTTAGGAATAATTATAGCATGCTTATGTGTGATAGCCTCTAACATGTTTATAGTAGCTAGTTAAACATGATTAGATTAGTTATGTACATCCTCTATGTCTTTAGAAATGGCACGAGGACGCCCAGCTAGAAGGGCACTAGCTACGGAGCCCCAGCAAGAGGCGGTTCAGTGCCTCCTCCGGACCTTACAGCATTAGTGGCTCCTGAACAGCAACACGAAATAGCCACCTTAAAGGCTAATCAGTAGAATACCCCACGGTCACCCCGGAACCGAATCTGACGACTCCGAAGTCTTAGAGGTTCCACCCGCCAACGCCAGTACTAGCACCGGTGAGCCGAAAGGAAGCCTATCGATCCGGTGGCGAGTCAAGCGAGAGAACTTCTCGGGCACTAGTGAACCATGGGATGCGCAAGCTTGGTTCAAAACAATGGAGCTTCGGACTGGCGATAACACGAGAAGGTGAAGTGTGCCTCCTTGCCTGACAGGAGACGCACGCAGAGAGAGTCGAGCGAGCGCCCAGTGAACCAGATGACATGGGCTGACTTCGAGAAAGAATTCTTCGAGGAGTTCTTTCACATGCGGGTCACAAACCGCCACTATGACGAGTTCACGGAGTTTCGTCAGGGCAACCTATCAGTTGAGGAAGCCGTGAAGAAATTCAATAGACTGGCTCGTCTATGTCCCGAATTAGTCAGCACAGAAAAGGAACGAGTTCGGCTGATGCTCAAAATGTTGAGGCCGAAAATAGCGATGAATGTGGCCGGTGGCATCCATAGGCCACAAACCACGGAAGAACTAGTGAGTAGTGCTCTGATCACCGAGCACTACCAGAACAGCATAAAGCAGCAGAAGCAAGTCTCCTCAGAGTCCAAAGGCCAAGGAAACTCTCACACTAAAAAACAGCAAGGCCACAACTCTAATTGGAAAGGGAACTCCAACAGCAAGCGCAAATCAGGGAGTGACCCAGAAGGAGGACCATCTAGCAAGCGACCCAGTTATCCAAAGTGTGCTACTTGTGGGAAATTCCACCCAGGGGTTTGTCGCAAGGGCACACGAGGATGCTTTGAATGTGGACAAGAAGGGCACATGGCCAAGCAGTGCCCGAACAAGACCGGTCTTCCTCAGCCACAGCAGATTCAGCATGCAGGCCAGCCAGCTCAGTTATATCAGATGCAGTCCGCTCTAGAAGGTCCACTTATCAGCCAGGGCAGATTAGAAGCCCCTCCAGCTATGGCGAATGCGAGGATCTACTCACTCACCAGCGAGGACGTAGCCAACGCCTCGACAGTTGTCACAGGTTTAGTATAGTGCTACTGTTCTATTTGATACTGGGGCAACCCATTCTTATATAGCCAGGGCATTCGCCGAAAAGTTAGCAATACCCCCAGAGGTACTCAGTAGTCAGTTTCTGACGACATTACCTTCGGGAGAAGTTATGGCATCCACGCACTGGCTCAAAACAGTGCCAGTCATGATAGCAGACAGAGAACTCTTTTGTGATCTGATAATGCTAGACATGACTGACTACGATGTCATATTTGAAATGAACTTCCTGATCAGATACGGTGCCTCCATAGAGTGCCGTAAACAGAAAGTCGTATTCCAACCTGAAGCAGAAGCACAGTTCGAGTACATCGGAGAACCCAAGAGAAAAAGAGCAAGTTAAGTCCTCAATACGTAGGACCCTACCCCGATCACAGAGAGAATTGGGAAGGTAGCTTACAAGCTAGACTTACCTCAAGATATGTCAGCAATACACAATGTATTTCATGTCTCCATGCTAAAGGAGTGTATTCACGACCTTAGCCAAGTGATTCAGCCTCAGACAGTGTAGATCCAAGAGGATCTTAGCTATGAGAGCAGACACAGATAGTGGACAGAGCAGACAAGAGACTAGGAAACAGAGAAGTGTCATTAGTAAAAGTCATCTGGTAGAACCAGAAGCATGAGGAAGTTACTTAGGAGCGAGAGGATAGTATATGATAGAAATATCCATAATTATTCTAAGTTCGAGGACGAACTTTTTATAAGGGAGGGAGAATTGTAACGACCCAATTTTCCCTATTTCGAGTTCTAAAAGTCCTTATAAAAATCTGGAAATGCTTTTAAAATATTCTAGAGATTTTTAGGAATTTTTAGAGTATTTTTATGCAATTTTTGGAGTTCGTTTGGTATTTTTACCCAGAGGAAGAAGTTTTAAAAATAAAATAAAAAGAAAAGAAAAAAATAAATTTGTAGAAGCTGGGGTTCGAACCCAGCTCCTCGGCCCAAGCAGAAATCGGCCCAACCAGCTGAGCTACACGGTTTTGTTAACCTTATATGGGGCGAAATATATATAAGCAGTATTTAGGAATGTTTAAATAAATTGAAAATAAAAGTACGCGGATGAGGAATCGAAGCTGCGACCTGGGATTTGGTTAAAGCCGGGCTGACCAAGTATGCTAGCGATCGTTTCTTATTTAAAAAGGAGAAATATTCTATTTAAGAAGTAGTTAATGAATAGGAAATAAATAGGAAGGAAAAATGGTTGCAGCCAAGTTTCGAACCCATGCGCTAGGCGTTAAGCAGAACGCAGCCCACCAACAGACCAACTGAACTTTTCTTAATAAAACCCGAATCAAGTTGTATTTAAGCAATAGTTAGTTAACAGAATATTAAACTTATAAGAAGAGAACTTAGGTTTTCCCCGTGACAAAATCTTCTCCTCTCCTCCTCTTGTGACGGCGTTTTTTCCTCTCGGGCGAAAACAGAGACGAAGCTAGGGCTTCGTCTCCGGCGGCCGGCGAGCACCCTTCTCCGCGAGTTCTTCATACCTTTGTGATCCTCTCGTCGAGGAGAGCAAGAAGATACCAAGAGATCGTCGAGGAAGCATATATCCGAAGCCCTAGAAGCCTCCTTCTTCTCGGTTGTAAGTCCAAGAACAGCGAGGTGAGTTGCTACTCACCTGCAGTAGGAGAGGTTTTCGGATTTTGATTGAGAGTTTTCTCTTGTCCGGTTTCTTTCAGATGTTTTGAGGTTTCTGATCTTGATGGATTCGGTTTTAATCTCCTTGCTATACATAGAGTGTAAACAGCCCTTGCATTTAGCACTGAAAGTTTTAGTTTCTGGCCACTTCAATGACCATGAACGGATTTCTGTTAAGTGGCAGTCTTAGTTCCTTTCTTACTGTATTGAGTATGAAATGGTTGTAATTTAGCAATTCAGTGTAGGATTCCCTGAGAGGTACGAGCATGGACAACTCTTTTGCATCAAGCATTAGTTAGTTTTATTGTTTACTTAATGAACAAGAATAGACAAGTAGTGGAATGGTTAGGTATTCTATTAAATCTTGTTTTTAGGTTTACGAGTAGTTCAAGGATTATATTTTTCCTTCTTTGATTGTGGCAGCAGTAGAACCTTTTATTCCTGCCGTGAGCAGGATTAGTTTCTGATTCGATTTTTAGTTAGCAGTTCAGATTTGTATTCCTTTACTTTAAGTATACCATGTTTAGAAGACCTAAAGTAGCATTCTGTTTTTACAGCATGTTTAGAAGACCTAAAGTAGCATTCCTTGCTGTTTTTTTTCAGTATGTTAGAAAGCTTAGAGTTTCATTCTTTTGCCCTGTTTTTACAGTGTGGTTAAAAGGCTTAAAGTTGCTTTCTTTTGTTTAGTTTATAGCATGATCAGTAAGCCCAAAGTTACTTGCTTTTACTCTATTTTTATAGCATGCAGATTTTTATAAGTAAAGTATGCAGATTTTTGATAGGCTTAATATGCAGATTTTTTGGTTAAGCTTTGCATGCGGATTTATGTTAAGCTTTGTATACAGATTTTCAATACGTAGGGTGTGTTCTAGTGCACACCAAGTGCTTGATAAAATGCTTAGCTCAATATAATGCTACAGTAGGCATTTTAATAGCTCAGTAAATGCAGTAGAAGCATTTAAAATAACTTATTTAGTCTTGCTTCAGCTTATATGGGACTACGGTCCAATGGGTGGGCTCCCACAGTCGCCTCTAGGTTCAGATAACCTAGTTCTAGGTTCAGATAACCTAGTTGCAAGGTAAGAAAATTAGCTATGAAATCAGTATTTTATTTTCAGCAATGGCACTGTACTGGATTAGATATCCATTGGGTTGGGCTCCAAACCCTACTAGACTCGGAACTTGCAATCCCGGGTTTAGTTAGGGATGCGCGCACAGCAAGTACAGTTGCCGGGCCCATCAGCAGCATGATTATTATTTTGATCTATTATGTAAATAGTTTTCAAAACTTCACAAATTAGTTATGTGAATACAAGTTAGACTCAGTTTAGCATTAATTAGTTTAGCTTAGGTATCAATTCAGTTTCTTATTGATACACATGATAGTTCTATGATTAGCTTTACATGTTAGCTTTTCAGTTAGTTTGCTATTTATGAGCATGATTAGTTATACATGTTTAGTATTTCAGTTAGTATGATTCCTTTATTGGTTTATGAGCATGATTAGCTATACATGTTTAGTATTTCAGTTAGCATGATTCCTTTGCTATTTATGAGCATGAGTAGCTATACATGTTAGTTTTCAGTTAGTTGATTTCTTTGCTATTTATGAGCATGAGTAGCTTTACATGTTAGCATTCAGTTTTAGCATGTTTTTATTTACATGCATATCGAGTTTTTGTGAGTAGGATAGCGCTCACTAAGCTTTTAGCTTATAGATACTATTTTCCTCCTACTGCAGATAAAGGAAAAGGAAAAGTATAAGAAGGAAGGCGACAAGGAGATGCTGTGACAGTGTGTGTGATGCCAGGACTATGGAGAGATCCAGAATTAGCTGGCAAAATTGTCAAGACTTTTCCTTAGTTCTCTTTTAATGTTATATTGAAATTGAGTTTATTTCCGCATTTGTAGTTTGATACCTCCTATTGTTGGAGTGATATGGTTGTTGTCATTGCTAGAGTAGTTTCATATTTTTATTGAGCTATTATACTGCGTGGTCGTGAAATTATATGTTCCAGCCGCCTGTGGCTGAGTATATTCTGTATGTATTTACGGATATGGTCACCGGTACAGGGGAGACTCTGTCGAAATTTTTCGGTAGGGTTTTCCTAAAGATTTTTATCATACCGGTTAAGTAGAGTTAGTAGTCAAGTAACGGTCACCTTTAGAGTAGTAGTAGTAGTGTAGAAAGGTGGGTCGTTACAAGGTATTTTCACTAAAAGCTCATTGCAACCAAGCTTCAGGACATTTTTTTTTTTTGACCGAAATGATTTGAATTTGTGGGGGATTGTTGAATTTTGTTTTAAAAAAATTGTTTTCTTTTGAAAATTCAAATTATTTCTTTGTTTTTTTTTGTAATGCATATGTGTATGCATTTAGTCCCACATTGCTAAGCAAAGAAGGTTGGAATGGCCTTATATATGGAGTCATTCCATCCTTGCTTAGCAAAGTTGGGTGGACCTACACGCATGCGCGGGTCAAGCCCAAATCAAGTGGGTTCGGGGGGTTCGAACCGGAAATCCATAAATCGGGCGCAACGCACGCGATTATCGCGCGCAGGGGGGGTGCAAATCCCCAGCTCGTGGGCCTCGCACTTGCAGGCGACCCAGTCCGTTTTTGGCAGTTTCTGGTATGGTTCGGTCTGAACCAAACCAGTTGGTTTGATTCTCCGGTTCCGTTTGTTTTTAGCTAGCCTTCGGACTCAGAAGGCGAAGCGACACTCCCGCGTGAGGAAAGGACGCAGGAGGCGAAGCAACGACGCATTTGTTCGCTGGCGAAGCAGTGCTTCGAGTCACTTCATAGTGAATAAAAGGGGAGGTGCTGTGCCTCTCTTATTCACTCAAGCTATTCCTGTTTTCTTCTCCTCTCTTCTCTGCGATCTGAGGTCTTTTTCTGGTTCCCGAGTTTTACAGTCCTGAGGCTTGGTCAGTGCGATCTGAGGTTGGGTTCGAGTGTGACGATCGTCTTGGAGTGCACCTACAATCGTCACGAGTGGTTGTCGGATCTTGGGAGGATTTTGCCGGAGAGCCTTTGCACCGTGGGGCGGCGATAAATTCTCTAAGGACAGTCGGCACGCCGAAGCTTCAACCCCGGATAACTATTTTCTAACCCAGCTCTTTTATTTATCTGTTTATTGTATGCTAGCTGTTTTTGTGCAAATACATTACTGTATTATTGCTTATAGAATACAACAAATTTCACTTCAAGTAATTTCACCTTTAGACTCTAAAGTTATGATGTTTCCGACCTAACATCACAATAGTAGTGATCTTTCCAAACTAGCAATATTATGATGTTGGTCTCTTCATCGCATCACTCTATGATGCTAATTTCTCCAATTCAACACTACATTGGTGCTAATCTCTTCAATACAACAACACTATTATTTTGATTTCTCAAGTGTTACTGATCTTTCTAACCCAACACCTTGGTAGTGCTAGTTTCTATCACAAGGTTATGGCTTGAGAGCATGGTGGCACTCAATGTTAAGCCAGGAAACTAATGTACTTGGATTGAGTCTAATCAAAGTTGCTTAGGATAATCAATGGGTTTTGAATTAAAGTATAAAAGTTTTAAAACTAGGGCATAGAGAAGAAAAAGAAAAATAAAATAAAACCTGACTAGTCTTGGGATGATAGTTTCAGCACTACGAAATTTTTCATCGATCATCAAGGTAAATCGAGAAGCGCTCACGACGAGCGGCCAAGAAGACCAACATCCTTTAGTTGCATGCCTCATTTGGAGAAAAAATTTCTACAAATTCACTATAGTTGGGAATCGAACTGCGTGCGTTTAGGTGGCAACTTGAATCCCTTGCCGCTGCACCATAGCCCTGGGGGTTTATGGAGAAGAATAAGGGAGTGTAGGAAAGGAAGTTTTACTGTGCAAGATTGGTTATTATACTCCAAGTTGAAGATATATCTTTGTGCCAATTGACACTAGGTGATATGTGGCAGAACACTAAAAACAATGGGCATCTTGTGATGATTTTTTTTCTAAAATTTGTTACAAATTAATTTGTGAAGAAAAACTTTTCATCGCGAATAAGCCATCGTTAAAGTCTGCAACGAAATGATGTATATTTGTTGCAAAATATGCAATGAATCTATTTTTTGTCGTAAAATTCATTGTAAATTTATAATGAAAATGAATTCGTTGTAAAATTTCATGATCTCAAATTTGTGATGAAAAAGAATATTCGTCCCAAATATGTGATGAAACAAAAGTTCATCGCAAAATTCATTGTGAATTTACAATGAAAATGAATTCGTCGTAAAATTTAATGATCTCGAATCTATGTCGAAAATGGATATTCGTCACAAATTTGCGATGAAAAAAAATTGTAGCAAAATTTATTGTGAATTTGTGGCGAAAAGGAATTCACCACGAAATTTTATGATCTCAAATCTGTGACGAAAAGAGATATTCGTCACAAATCTACAACAAAACAAATTTGTCGCAGATTTGTGATTACTAAAGATTCATCGCAAATCTACGACAATCTAGGAATCATTGCATACTCGAAAAATCTATGATGAATTTTTTTTCATCACCATAGTCGTTGCAAATTTGTGTAGAAAAAATATCAAATATGTGACAAAAAGGGTTATTCATCGCAGATTTTACGACGAAATCCCTTTTCATCTCAAATTCTACGACCTATAACCCTTTTCGGGCATGAGGTTATTGCTTCAGGCAATGGTGGCACTCAATGTCAAGCCAAGGACCTAATGCACTTAGATTGAGTCCAATTAGAAATGGCCAGGGCTAATAATATATTTTTACCAAAACTCATTGATAGACCTAAGGGTATGTTTGGTTCAAATTTATCATTCATAACCTTAGTTATATGATTACTAGGTAATCACATAACTAGATTATGGAGAATAAAACATAACATAATGTTATTTGATTTAACTCTAAGTAATGCAATAAAAACTTATTTGTTTGGAGATTTTAGTGTATAACCCAGTTGAATATTTTATTTAAATAATAATAATAATAATATAATTAATAATTACTAAGGAAATAAGGTAGCGTTTTGTTTAGAGGTTTGGGAATAAGGGAATGGATTCATTCTCAAACCTTATGTTTGGTTTATGGGAATGGAATCAAGATTTTGGAATGAAATTCAAAAACTTGGATATGGATGAAACTCACCCCCTCCTTTAGGTTTTGATGGAATGAGAATAAGAATTAAGTTTTGGATGGAAATACCCTTAGTATATTTGTTCAATTTTTCTTTCATTTCACTCTCTCTCTTTGTTCTCTCTCATCATACTTTCTTTCTCCTCATTCTATCATCACATTTTCTCTCTCAACATACTTTCTCTCTCCTCATTCTCTCTCATCATACATTTTCTATTATTTTCTCTCTATATTTTCTCTCATCACACACTCTCTTTCATTATTTTCTCTCTCTTCATTCTTTCCTCATTTTTTCATCATACTTTCTCTCTCCTCAATCTCTCTTACCATACTCTCTCTCCATATTTTATCTCATCACACTTTCTCTCTCTTCATTCTCTTCCATCACACTCTCTCATCACACATTCTCTATCATTTTCTCTTTGTTTTCTCTCTCTTCATTCTCTCCTCAATTTGTCATCATACTTTCTCTCTCATCATATTTTCTCTCTTATCATACTTTCTCTCTCCTCAATCTCTCTCACCATACTCTCTCTCCATATTTTCTCTCATCACACTTTCTCTCTCTTCATTCTCTTCCATCACACTCTCTCTCCTCATTTTCTCTTATCATACTTTCCCTCTCTTCGTTTTTTCCCATCACACTTTCTCTCTCATCACATTTTCTCATCATACTTTCTCTCCTCAATCTCTTATTTTCTCTCATTACACTTTCTCTCTCTTCATTTTTCCCATCACTCTTTCTCTCTCAACACACTTTTTCTCTCATGATACTTTTTCTCTTCTCAATCTCTCCTATCACACACTCTCTCCTCATTTTCTCTCATCACACTTTCTCTCTCTTCATTTTTTCCCATCACACTTTCTCTCTCATCATTCTCTCTCATCATATGTTTATCTCATATTCAACTTTCCCTTCCATCTAATTTTTTCTCTTATTTTCCTCTAAGGGTAAAAAAGGAAATTTAGATTCATTCTGATTGAAAATATTCAACTAACCAAATATTATTTTTAAGAATGATGCCCAAGCTCATACTCATTCCCATTCCGCAATACTATGATATACATTCTCATTCCGATTCCTAGGAGTGTAATACCCCGGTTCTGAGATTCTGGTTAAGTATGACTTAAAAGGTTAGATGATACTATCCATATTACCAAGGTGCACCTTCATTTTCAGAAGCCCAAACTTAAGAATTCCAAAGTTACGCGTGCTTGGCTTGGAGTAATCTGAGGATGGGTGACCTCCTGGGAAGTTTTTCAGGGTGTGTGTGTGAGTGAGGACAAAGCACGCTGAAAGGACCTTCGGTAGTTTGTGTAACTAGTCGTCAACCCGATGGACAATTCTGGTGGCGTTCCCGGTTTGGTCCGGGTGGGGCCCGCCCGGGCCGGGGCGTTACAGATGGTATCAAAGCGACCTTGCGACCGTGAGTGCGCCTGTGGCAGGAGCACCCAGGGCACCACCTAGTGAGAGAGATTCTGGGATTTGTCTGTGGTATGATTTATGGTTACACAACGAGGACGTTGTGTCTTTAAGTGGGGGTGATTGTAATACCCCAATTCTGAGATTCTGGTTAAGTATGGCTTAAAAGGTTAGATGGTACTATCCATATTACGAAGGTGCACCTTCCTTTCCGGAAGTCCAAACTTAAGAACTTTAAAGTTAAACATGCTTGGCTTGGAGTAATTTGAGGATGAGTGACCTCTTGGGAAATTTTTTAGGTTGCGTGTGAGTGAGGACAAAGCATCCTGAAAGGATCTCCGGTGGTTTGTGGAGCTAGTCGGCAATCCAATGGACAATTCTGGTGGCGTTCCCGATTCGGTCCGGATGATACCCGCCCGGGCTGAGGCGTTACAAGGAGAGAACCAAACATCATCTAAATTTATATGAGTATATAAAATTTATTTGATTTATTTAGAATTTTTAATATTTTTTAAATATTTTAATGGGATACATCAGTGAAACTAGAAAAGCCGGTTTGACTATCCTAATTAGAGTTAATTGGAAATTTAATCTAAGGTTAAGCATTATTGGTATTACCTTCGATTTTATGCACATTAAGTTGACAACGAAGCGAGAGCGATAGATCATGAGCTCATTGAGAAGCTATAAAGCTTCCTGGTCGTATTATGATTGTTCATCATTCGCTGATATTGCAATGCTTCCATCTGCATAGCAACTTTCTCTTCTTGAAGCTTGGTTACTCATACCTTGAATACCATCAATATAATTTCGTGTCTTAGGTGCTCTATCCTCTTTAATCTCATGATTCTCAGAAAATTAAGATATATGGTTCTTAGAAAATGTTGTTTCTTCAATAAACAAATGTGAATCTAATTAGGTCATTTGTTAGGCGCAGACAGTTGAATATCTAGTTTTAAAAAAAGTAAATATCTAGAACATCAAACCAAAAGAATGATCATGAAGTGTGTTACCTTGGTCCATGGTAGCCTTTTTCATTATTCTCCACTGAGTCTTGATCTTGTGTGCTTTCTGAAACTAAAGTTGGCTTGTAAGTATCGAAACCTTGGATGTGTTCCTTGTCACATATCTCACTCCCTATTGATATATTAGAATTACTATCTGCATCAATAAATTATATCCCTTCTCAGATTAATTAGAAAAGTCCAAGTGAGGAAGCAATATTTATTGAAGTTGATAAACGTGAATAAGGAACTTAACAAAATTAATTAAAGTTGCTTTCTTAAGAATGAACCATGCTATCCTTTGTTTCAGGAAGATCTTTCTGACTCAGCCCTTCAAGTGTGATAATTGTTGTAGCCCGAGGAGCAATAACTTGTTGATCAGAAATGGGCTCTGAATATTGAGGAACCATAGAATTCTCGAGATGTATATCATCTGTTTCAGACCTCATGCCTTGAGTCACAGAACATTCATGATCTTCAATACCTTCATCCATTTTTGCAGATGGTATTAATGTTTTTTCCTCCTCTGGAATGCTTTATATATCTAGGGTCATAGTAGATTGTTGAGCTCTTTGTAGCTCAGAAGAATACAATTCCTTCTCAATATTGCTCTTAGCAACATTAGACCTTGCAATTTGCTTCACATCATTGAGTTCAGAAACCAACACAATGGGGATCTCGGTCATAGAGTCAATCAGCTCAATTGGGACTAATCAATCCTCCTCGGCGCATATGTAACTTGGAGTGGAAGTGAGGACTTCAATGGATGCATCGTACACCAAATGGCAATCATTAGAGATGGGGAAGATTCTTCTTATTCCTCCAAGATAGCAGCAGTAGCATGCCCTTCGTTCTCATCCTCTTCATTCCTTTACTCCTCTTCTTCTCCTGGAAATATTTTAGCTATGTGGGAATCAATCACTTCCTCTTCTTCCAACTTTTCCTCACCCAAGGTGACAGATTTTTCAAGTACTTCTTGATCGTCGACTTCCACTTGATCAACCAAGTCTGCTCGTACTCCGTTAGGCCCCAAGACTGCTTGGCAAGAAAGTAGGACAAGTAGAACCTACTATCCAGAATGACACCAAAGCACGAGCATTGCAGATCCTTCTCCCCCTCCTCGCTCCTCTTCATCCATGACAGCAAGGCCGGAGCGCCAGCCGACCTCGACGTTTTCGGGCAGCAATCCTCACACATCTCCCTGACCTCCGCTAGCCTCCGGTGGCAGTCGTAATACCCCAACCCGGAAACCCTAGCGGCATGGTCCACGCACATGAGGTCACGACAGGCGCTGGCTAGTCTCCACGGCCGCCATCGCTCTCGAAGAGATGATCCACCCGTAAGCAGAAGATACAGGGCGGCTGGAGGCCGAAGTAGGTGGTGAATCAAGCGATGAGGTAGGTGAATAACCCATTGAGGAGTAAAAGCGCGATCAACGTCTATTCCAGAACGGCGTACACCAGTATGACTGCCAGCTTGTGGGTGTTCCGGTGCAAGTAAGTCGTGAACTTGTTGGCGCCATGGACGTATACATAATAGATCTATCTCCCGGCCCCTCCCTCTCTCACACTGCCTAATGCTATGGTGAGACTGTGCTCATCGAAAGCTTGCTTCGATGGAGCCCCCAATCGAACACCAAGAAGAAGGCAAACAATAAAAAGAACGAGGAAGAGATCGAAAGGAGAAGAAGAAGCAAACTTGCCAGTCGCCTCCATCCACACGAGACGTTGGCATCACCTTTGCCCCTACTCGCTGATCGTGTTCCATGATCGATAGTTGCTCGCCCTCCTAGCTGATCGTGTTTAGTGACCTTTTCGCCTGTGACTTATTCTCGTTAATGGGGAATTAACGAAAACCTTAGAATTTGGTGGTAATATGATTCCAGGATACATTACCTATTTGCTGACGTTTCATGATGTGGCGTCGTGCAAGATAACTTAGGAATTGATGATTATCTAAACCAAACAAGGTTATATAATATAATCTAAAATTCATAACCAAGGTTATCATCAATTACCCCAAACCAAACGCTTCTTAAAAGTATAGAAATTCTAAAACTAGGGCATGAAGATGAAGAGGGGAGTGTATGAAAGGTAGCGTTGCTGTGAAAGAGTGGTGGTGGAAGTCCTAGTGAGTAAATATAAGTAGTGAAAAATCCTAGGGGGAGATAACCCTAGTTAATGAGAAGTCTTGGAGGAGTGAACTCCAAGCATGTGCGGTGAAATGGTTTTTGGTCGATTGCACGTAGTTGACCGGACCAACGAATCTTGAAAACAATTAGCACTGCTATAATGCCCCTAGTTTTTTTTTATTTCTTGTTTTTTTATAATACATAAACTGTGGACGCCACATACTCATGCTTCCATAGAGGCTCTTGGGTTCAAATAAAATTACATAAATGACTTGAAGAAAAATAAACATAACTAAATATGAAATTAATCTAGAAGGCCTTCAGGTTATACTGCCGTTGTTCTGAGCTGGCTCACTGGTCAACGCCTCCTGCCTCATTGGTTTCGTTGTCTGGAAAAAAAATCAAAGCCTGTGAGTCTAGAGACTCAGCATATTCAAAAATATGTTAAGCAGTAGTTAGCATTTATATTATAGTGTAGTACGGGAGACCACACTCAAGGTAACTTGGAACCTCCCTACTAACATACTATGAACATACACACAGGTAGTGACATAAACGTGAAAACATAGAGGTAAGCTTGGTAGATGAACTAAGAATAATGATAGATTTGATCGCGAGCATGTCCATAGGCATAGGCATAAGAATAACATTAACATAAATGTAAATCTAAACATAAATATAAACATTGGTGTAAACATAAACATAACTTGAACATATCTAAATGTGTACTTATAAATGTATAGTGGTGGTGGCTTGGTTGCACATAGCAGTACCGTAACATAAATTGTTGATCAGAAAACTACTCTAGCTAGTTTGGTGAGGCCCGCTCCTTGGAACGAATCCTCTACCCATGCATGATTTTGGCGTGCTCCCTGAGCTTAGGTCTCCGGTTCATCCCACCATCCCAATTCATGAGGGTTCTTTGGCAAGCTCCCCGAGCTAAAGTCCCTGGTTCATAACTTAATCCATAGTAAGATTTGGCAAGCTTCCTGGGCTTAGGTCCCCGGTTCATAACTTAACCCATAAAAAGATTTGGCAAGCACCCCGGCTTAGGTCCCCGGTGTTGGTTGCTACTGGGAATATCGTACTGGTTCCCCTGTACAAATTTTTTTTATAAGTTCTGAACCATTCCTAACAATCTATTGTGTTCTTTAGAAATTAAATTTAGAATCGCAAACGGAACTTAAGATTATTGATTCCAAATTCAACTTATCTGTTCTTAGTGGTTTGGACTTGGATCGCAAACTATGCTTAACATTATTGATCCAAATCCATCCATGTTACAAATTCAATTAAATATTAATTTCAAAGATTGGCTTCCAGGTTAAACATGGTGAGGCACTAGGCCTTCTTGGGTATGGGAGCATCCACCACTTCCTAGACAAAGCCTTTCAACGAAATCCAATATTTAATTTCCTTATAGTAACCCTAGGTTTAACCAAAAAAAATAATCGAATCACAAGTTCGAAAAAAACAAAAGAAACACAAACTCGAATAACAAATTCGAAACCTAGAATCATATGCCTCTTGTGTTTGGTATTTCAAAATCTATACAAAGAAAACTAGTATCATGCGGAATAGAATTACTAGTTATACCTTTCTTTGTAAGTAATAACCTTTTGATCTTCTATCGTATTCCTCTTCTTATCTCGGACGTTGTGTGAGCAACGATCTACCGAGACAAGAACCACCACCACCTTCCTCCTTGCAAGTTTCGGCCACCAACCTTTAAGCTCCAAGGGATGCTAGAAACAAAGCCTCCTATCTCTCCTTCTTCCTCTAACAAGATCCAGCCACCACCAAGCTCCTTGAGATAAGATGCCACCGGCCACCAAAGAAGAAGAATAGGAGAAGATGAAGGATGAGAGGGTCGGCCACACCACCAAGGAATAGAAAAGAGGAATACTAGAATATGTGTTGTGAGGTGAGACACATCTACCCTCTCTTTTATATTCCTTGATCTTGGCAAATAAGGAAAGTTTAATAAATATAATTTCCTTATATTCCTTGCCAATGTTTAAGAAGGAAAATTTAATTAAAATTTAATTATCAAACCTCGAATGGTCGGCCACCTTAATCCCTCCAAATAGGGAAAATTTTAATCACAAAATTAAAACTTCCTAATTTGTTTCCGGAAATTTTAAAATAAAAATTTCTCTATTAAAAATTCCTTCATGGTTGGTCATAAAAGAAAACTTTTATAAATTAAAATCTCTCTATTAAAACATGTAGATGATTTACAAAAAGGAAAGTTTTCTCTAAAATTAAAATCTTCCTTTCAATCTACAAATAAGGAAAAATATCAAATCTTTTCTTAATCTTTTGTAGAAACTATAAAAGGAAAGATTTAATTTTAAAACTCTCTTTTAAATCATGAGGATGGTTACAAAAAAGGAAAGTTTTATCAAAAATTAAAATCTTCCTTTTAACTACAAATAAGGAAAGATATCAAACATTTCACTTAATCTTTTGTAGAAAACTATAAAAGGAAATATTTAAATTTTAAACTCTCTTTTAAAATCATGGCTTCCACATAAGAAAAGATTTTAAAAAAATAAAATCCTTTTATTTTAATGTGGCCGGCCACACCAAGCTTGAGTTCAAGCTAGGACCGGCCACCTCTCACCTTGGTTTGGTCGACCCTAGCTTGGGCTCCAAGCTAGGCTTGGCCGGCCACCTTAAGGTGGGTAAGAAGGTGGGTATGAGTGGGTATAATATTTTATAAATAAGAGGTTACGACAGGGACTGAGAGGAGGAATTGGTTTTGGTCTCCCAATGAACTTGAGCTTCCCGTGTTCGCCCCGAACACACAACTCGAGTTCATCAATAATAACTCATATCACTAAAGAGTTATTATTGAACTACGACACCAATATCAAATTACATTTTGGGCTCCTTCTTATCATGAGTGTGTTAATCTCCCTGTGTTTAAGATATCGAATGTCCACTAATTAAATGAGTTATTGACAACTCACTTAATTAATATCTAGCTCCAACAGTAGTACCATTCAACCTTATCGTCATGTCGGACTAAGTCCGCCTGCAGGGTTTACATGACAATCCTTATGAGCTCCTCTTGGGGACATTATCAACATAGATTACTAGGACACAGTTTCCTCCTATAATCAACAACATATACTATAAATAATATCATTTCCTTACTTATCGGGCCTCTTGATTTATCGAACTAAATCTCACCCATTGATAAGTCAAAGAAATAAATATTAGATATATGTGTTTGTTATTATATTAGGATTAAGAGCACACACTTTCCATAATAACAAAGGTCTTGTTTTTATTCAGTCAGTATAAAAAAAAATTACCTTAATTGTTTTTGCTCAATACACTTAGAGCGTACTAGTGTAATTTTATAGTTAAGATAAACTAATACTAAATTACACTACGACTATTCCAATGGTTTGTTCATTTTCATCTTAGTCGTGAGCTACTGTTTATAATTTATAAGGAATTGATAACATGATCTTCTATGTGTGACACCACACACCATGTTATCTACAATATAAATTAATTGAACAACTACACTTAGCATATAAATGTAGGCATTTTACCAATGTGATTCTTTATTTCAAAATAAAATGTTTACAAAAGGCTAGGCTTTTAGTATACACTCTAACACCCGGTCTATAACTTAACCCATAAAAAGATTTGGTACGCTTCCCGAACTTAGGCCCCCCATTACAACTAGCCACTTCATTCCATGAACATGACATAAGCATAAGCACAATCATAATCATGATCACTACATAGACATAAATACAAGCATGTACATAGTGTAACACCCACGAAATATTTAAGCTATACATATGGGTATTCTCTTTTAGAATAAAAAGTAAATGGAAATAGAACCAAAAAGAAATAAAAAGAAAGAGAAGTTAAGGTTTGAACCATGAACCTCTCATAATAGATAAAGCTAAATTGGTGCATGATAACCACTAGAGTCATGAATGATATATGAATAGCAAAGAATGGAAATTGTAGTTAAAAGTAAGAGTATGATTAAGTAAGGGAGCAAGAGAAAATCAAGTAGCTTTCCTCCTCTTCCTCTTGGTTAAGAGAAGAAGCAAGCAAAAGACAAGTTGTCTTTTTCTCCTTTCCTCTTTTCATTTTTCATGGGAATGAATGAGGGTGAGGGAATAGAGGAATCAAGGGGATGAATTGGGGCATTTTTCATCCTCATTGAGAATAAATAGGAATAAGAGAAGAGAAGGGAAAGAAAGTTTGGCTACTTCTTCCTCCTTCTTTCTCCTTCTTCCTCCTCCACTGAGACTAAGACTCCTCCCTCTTCCATTTCTGAATCCAAGCTACGGTTTTCTCCCTAAGAAAACTAATCCACAAGAAGGAGTCCTCAAGATCTACTCCTTACAAGCAAGAGAAGCAAAAAGGAGAACTAGGAGGAGAAGCTTTCTTCTTCCTCTTCACTAGGGTACCTTCTTTTAAGAAAAACCAAGCAAGAAGAAGTAAGTATCCCCTCACCTATGGTACAAGTTGTTCATGTGTTTCCATGAGTTTAGATTGATTAAAAACCTAGGGTTGTTTTCTTGAAACTTTCGGCCACCCAAGTACAAAAAAAAAAAAAAAACTTAAGGAAGCTTAAGGCCTAAACTAAACATGCTCACTATATTTCTTATGATATATGTACCCTAGGATAGGAGATTAGTTTAGTGTTCTTATGCTTGTACGTTGCTTAGAAATTAGGTTCATGTTCTTTAAACTTTCAGCCAAGGCATGAAAAGAAGATCTAGAAAGGCTTAAGACCTAACTAAATATGCACATGATGTCCCTTATGATATGTAACCTAGGTTATGAGTTATGTCTAGAATTCTATTGTTTTTATGTTGCTTATAACCTAGATCTATGCCTAGTAGGTTTCGGCCATGATAGAAATGAAGGCGTAGGAGAGTTTAAAATTTAATCCATCATGCTCATGACCTTCCTTATGATATGGTATGAAGAGTTTTTAGTGTTTTCATGTTTGCATGTTGCTTGGAATCTAGATGCATCCCACTTAGGGTTTCGTCCATGATGATATTAAGGGTTTAAGGGAGCTTAAAATCAAATTTGATATGCTCATGTTTCTTTCTCATGATATGATATGAAGTTAGCTTGATATTTTTATGCTTGTATGTTGCTTAGACTTAGTTTCATGCTCCTTAAACATTCGGCCATAACAAGATCAAAGGACCTAGGAAGCCTAGAACCTAAACTAAACATGCTCATTATGTTCCTTATGATATATGATATGAAATTGGTTTAGGGTTCACATGCTTTTATGTTGTTTGTAACCTAGATCCATGCTTGACAAGTTTCGGCCATAACAAAATTAAAAGACCTAGGAAGCTTAGAACCTAAACTAAACATGTTCATGATGTTCCTTATGGTTTATGATATGAAATTGGTTTAGGGTTCACATGCTTTTATGTTGCTTGTAACCTAGGGCTAGGCTTGGTAACTTTCGGCCATAACAAGACCAAGGACCTAGGAAGCTTGGAACTTAACATAAACATGCTCATGATGTTCTTTATGGTTTATGATATGAAAGAGATTTAGGGTTCACATGCTTTTATGTTGCTTGTAACCTAGGGCTAGGCTTGGTAACTTTCGGCCATAACAAGACCAAGGACTTAGGAAGCTTGGAACTTAACCTAAACATGCTCATGATATTCTTTATGGTATGTGATATGAAATTGGTTTAGGGTTCACATGCTTTTATGTTACTTGTAACCTAGATTCAATACCTTATAAGTTTCGGCCACTTTATGGATTAGGGTTAGAGACCCAATCATGATTTACTATGTGTCTCACATGCTATGATATGAAGTAGGAGATGCTAGTTAATGATTTTCATGTATGATTATGTTTTCCCTATGATATGTCATATGCTCCTTTTTGTATGCTTATGAATCATGCATGATAATGAATCTTATGATGGGCTATATGCTCAAGTATGCATGCTTTATGATATGACAAGAAAAGGCCTAAGAGTTGCTTCCCTAGTAATTGGGACTAAGAACACTCTTTATGATATGACAAGTAAAGACCTAAGAGTTGCTTCCCTTCTTGTTGGGACTAAGAGCACTCTTCATGATATGATAAGTAAATAAGACATGCTATTTTACTTTTTATGTGGCTTGTACTAGGACCTTAGTGTCCAAGGGATGTGCTCCTTAGTTCGCCCCTAGGTCGACGGACGTAGTACGGACCTAGTATCCCTAGTAGGTTCGAGATTAGCTACCCCGTCCTAGGGATTGTGTGCATTTATGTTATGTGGTACATAGCCAGGCCCTCATGTTGAGATTATATTTAAGTATTATATGATATTGTTTTAAAGACATCTTGCACATGACATGACGCATGTTTTTGGAAGACATCTTGCATATACTTTTATGATATGGTATGATATAACATGATGTACTTTTATGATATGATATGATATGACATGATGTTCCTTTATGTTATGATATGATATGACATGATGCTCATTATGATATGATATGATATAACATGATGTTCTCTTATGATATGATATGACATGATGTTTTGGTTTGTAGAATGATATGATATGTTATGATGCACTTTTACATGATATGATGTTTTAGATGTTTATGACTCCATGCTATATGTTTATGTGATTACTCTATGATACATGGTTTTTGTGAGTAGGAAAGGATCTTACTAAGCCTGTGCGCTTATAGTTATTTTCCTTGTACCGTAGATAAAGGTAAAGAATGGATAAACTAAGGGAGCAGCAGGAGGGGCAAGAGATGTGTGTGTGTGGTGGCTCGGCTAAGGAAATAGATCTGCTTATGTTAATTTATGCATGTTATGAACCATTTCTATCTTATGTTTATGTTTTTGCATGATTACATAATACTTATTCATGCTTATGTTGGGAATTGATATCATGACTTTTTAAATTTCAAATTATGCTTAACATGCTCATATGATCATAATTAGTTATTAGTGTTAAAAAAGAAAAATAATTTAAAATCATAAAAGAATATATTAATAAATACTTCCGCTTCTTTAGAAATAGATTAGTATGCATGTATGTTTTTTTTTCCCGTAACCCCGCCTTAGCAGAGGGGCGGGCGTTACACATAGACCTAAACATAATCCTTACATAGGCATGCACATATGCATATTCATAGACATGATCACTATATAAGCATGGAATGCAAATATTACAGGTGCATCATCGTAAGTGGGTTAATTTCCTACACATTTGAGGCTATCATAATGATAAGCAAGAAGCAACATGAACTTACCTAATCTAGAGGTCCAAAATCTAGATGTAGCATATATGTATAGTCATCATGATAAGTAGAACATAACTAAAAACCGAAACCTCATTTAAAGTACCTATACATGAATGAACTTTAGGAACTAAAATAAAACATAATAGTTAAACCCCTAAAACAAAATTTAACCCAAGTCTTCAAGAATTCGAAACTTGGAAGTCCTACTCTATAAATTGAACATGCAAAGTTCTCTAACTTTTAAGGGTAAATAAGTAGTAAATCATGAAGAAACTTGTAGTGAAACTTCATAATAATTAACCTTTAAAAATAAAATTTAAACATACATTCATGAATCTGAAAGTTACTAATTTGTAAGTTGAATTAAGCATGGAAAAGTGGCCTATCTTCTAAAGGAAACCCACTACAAGCATGGAACAAATTATAATGTAACATCCCTATACATAACCCCTAAAAATAGAATTTAAAGCTCACCACAACAGAACCAAAAGCAGTAGGGTCACAACATAATTCCAGATTCGCCAATCAGTGGTATAAAAATCATATAAAATTCATCTTTGATCCGAAAAGGGTTCTATAAATTGGTAATGAAAGCTAACTAAATTTTATACATTTCAAAAGAAGATACTATAGTGAATTCATTCACCCATTGAGGTTAATTTACACCACAACAGAACCAAAAGTAGCAGGGTCACAACATAATTCCGTATTCGTAAGTCAGTGGTATAAAAATTATATGAAATTCATCTTTGATTTGAAAAGAGTTCTGTGAATTAGTAATAAAAGATAACTAAATTTTCTACATTTCGACAGAAGACACCAAAGTGAAATTCATTCACACATTAAGGCTAATTTACACCACAACATAGCCGAAAGTAGCAGGGTCACAGCATAATTCCAAATTCGTCAGTCAGTGGTATAAAAATCATATGAAATTCATATTTGATCCGAAAAGGGTTCGGTAAATTGGTAATAAAATCTAACTAAATTTTCTACATTTCAACAAAAGACATCAAAGTGAAATTCATTCACCCATTAAGGCTAATTTACACCATAACAGAACCAAAAGCAGTAGGGTCACGACATAATTCCAGATTCGTCAGTCAGTGGTATAAAAATCATATGAAATTCATCTTTGATCTAAAAAGAGTTATGTAAATTGATAATAAAATCTAACTAAATTTTATACATTTCAACAGAAGACACCATAGTGAAATTCATTCACCTATTGAGTCTAATTTACACCATAACAGAACCAAAAGTAGTAGGATCACAACATAATTCTAGATTCGCCAGTCAATGGTATAAAAATCATATAAAATTCATCTTTGATCTGAAAAGAGTTCTATAAATTGGTAATAAAATCTAACTAAATTTCCTATATTTAAATAGAAGACACTATAGTGAAATTCATTCATCCATTAAGGGTAATTTACACCACAACAAAACTAAAAGCAGCAGGGTCACAACATAATTTTAGATTTGTCAGTCAGTGGTATAAAAATCATATGAAATTCATCTTTGATCCGAAAAGAGTTCTGTAAATTAGTAATGAAAGCTAACTAAATTTCCTACATTTCAACAGAATACAACAAAGTAAAATTTGTTTACCTATTGAGGCTAATTTACACCACACAGAACCAAAAGCATTAGGGTCATAGCATAATTCCATATTCGTCAGCTAATGGTATAAAATCATATGAAATTCATATTTAATCCAAAAAGGGGTTTGTAAATTGATAATGAAAGCTAACTAAATTTTATACATTTCAACAGAAGACACCAAAGTAAAATTCACTCATCGATTGAGGCTAATTTATACCACAACAGAACCAAAAGCAGTAGGATTACGTCATAATTCTATATTCGTCAGTCAGTGGTATAAAAGTCATATGAAATTCATCTTTGATCTGACAAGGATTCTGCAAATTGATAGTAAAAGCTAACTAAATTTAATACATTTCAATAGAAGACACCGAAGTAAAATTCATTCATTCATTGAGGCTAATTTACATCACAACGAACCAAAAGTAGCAGGGTCACGGTATAATTCCAAATTTGTTAGTTAGTGGTATAAAAATCATATGAAATTTATCTTTGATCTGAAAGGGATATTGTAAATTGGTAATGAAAGATAACTAAATTTCCTATATTTCAACAGAAGACACCATAGTGAAATTCATTCACCCATTGAGGCTAAATTACACCACAACAGAACTGAAAGCAGTAAGATCACAGCAAAATTCCAGAACATCTATGAAACATCAACCCAATCTAAGTTACTCGAAATTCACAAGACATAGAAGCTAAATAAAACAATAACATGGTTGAGAACATCCCTTGAATACTTAGTTATTAACTTCTTGTCTTCCCTTGAAACTCTAGCACCGGTGGAGAAACAAAAGGGTGAGGGGGTCTTCCTAGGGCTGGCGGCAATCAACGCTTTTGAAGGTAAGGTTTAAATAGAGAGGGGGCTTAGGATTTAGTCTAAATTTCTATTTCCATATCTATCTACATATAAAAATTCATAACTTATATAAATGCTAAGTCATTTATTTTCTTTTTTTTCCATGACAATTACTCCTTTTCTTCTTTTATAATTGTTGCCTATGACTTGGTCCAACCACTAAATCATTTATTTTCAAATCAAATAATCCATTACCATATTTATTAAATCAATTTATGGCTCATAATGTTTATCCATGAATTAAATCTACTTTTTATTTATCTCATGAATCAAATAATCCATTACCATATTTATTAAATCTATTTATGGCTCAAAATGTTCATTCACGAATTAAATATTTTATTATCATATGTATACTAATTCTAAACCATGCACCTCCTTAGCCATGTCATGTATATAATTAAATTGATTGCACATGTATATATTAATTAAATTCTATTCATGAAATTAATTCGCCATGATATGAGTGTATTCACTTTAATTTTTACTAGCCTACCTTGACTAAGTTATTAATCCCTTCCTTATCTATCCCATTAATTATTTTAACTTATTCAATACTTTAATTTATTTAGTTATGCATAGAGAATGAATTTTAGGTGCTACAACTACTTTAGTTTACTATTTCATATATATATTATGCTAACTTAGTGTTGTAGGAAAGTCTTAGTTGATCAGGTTGATTAAACACTAAGCAGGACTAGAGAAAGTCTAAACAAGTCTAGAGAACCAGATATTTCGCAGATAAGGTCAGCTAAACAATCGGAGAAGAGTGATCCAGTGAGGCTATAGACACTGGTCCAACTTATATCTATTTTGGAAGTCTAAGTTAAGGTGTTGAGATGACAAAATCTAAGTCATAAATTTATTTTATTCATGTGCTAGCTTTGTATTGCAGGGCATCTTTGTTATTTGGACTAACATTTTGCAGGAGCTGAAATGCAAAAGTTAGCCTCGAATGAGTAGTGCTTGAGGTGCCTTAGAGCTGACTAGAGGTGCCTCAAAGCTAAATGAAAGCGCCTTGCATAAGGTGGAGACACCCTCATGCGGATAGAATTCGAAGATAGAGTTTCACCACAAGGAGGCGCCTCCGAGCAGACTGGAGGCACCTCAGAGCACATCGGAAGTGCCTCGGAGCTTATGGAAGGCTCCTCGGAGTAGATAAGAGTCGAATACTTTGGATCGGATAAGTGTCATTGGAAGCACCCTGAACCATTGGAGGTGCCTCCAATGGTGTATAAAAAGGGTCTTTGGCCAGCTTTTCACATATAACTGATATATGAGCTCTTAGAGTCATTCCTTCTACCCTTCAAGCTTAGTAATGCTTTCGAAACAACGATACTCTGCCACATTCAAGCTTCAATGATGCAAGAATGACACAACGCTGTGATGTGCTCAAACGAGCCTAGAGTTGGGTAACATGTAGTTATTGTTTAATATTGCTCTCACGTTTTTTTTTTTTGCATATTATATTCTAAGGTTGATAGTTTTGTTACCAACCAATCTTTTGTAAAGAAGTAATTTGATAGTGAATTACCCGACAGAAATGTTCAAAGGACTTAGGTCTTAGAGTAGGAGTCGTTGAAGGTTTTAAACCAAGTAAATCGACCGTGTTCTATTTTTCACTTTCATATTTAGTTTTATTCTGCTACGCATTTGTTTTAAAAAGTCAAAAAGAAATATTTTTTTACGTAATTCACCCCCCTCTCACGTGCCTACAATCCTACAATTCCGACGCTCAAGTCAAATGGGGAGGCTCGACAATGGTAATACCAGAACAGTAATGAAAAACAGTGGTAAGCGATGGGAGAGCTTACTTGCATGGGAAGAAGGGACCCGAAATATATATGGTATTGTTTTCCTTAGCATGAATAATGAGGCACACTACTAAAATAAGGTTAACTATACTGATAGTTTGCCATCTTTCCCCAATTGTATCAACCAATTCTATGGATGGAGGATGAAAACCTCCACTGTACAGGTTGTATAGAGCCTTTTCCAATGATTCCCTGACATCGATTATACATAGCATTAAAAGAATTATTGGGTTAATGAGTTGTTGATTATTATTCCATAATGATGGGTCTTTCGGGGCTTCCAGACCTCAATGCACTACAAGAAAAACCCTCATAGACATCGGTGGAACAACAATGGTTTTAAGCAAAAACCGATGTCTTTGAGTATTTTACACCGATTTTTTCAAAAATCGGTGTCTATAAGCGCAGATTTTCGCTCATAGAGATCGGTTTTTTAAGCCGATGTCTATGAGCACCCTTTTTTCGTTAATAGACACCGATTTTAACAGCGATTTTTAAAACCCGGTGTCTATGATAAAATAAAATAATTTAATTTTCCCATCAATACTTAGCTGAAATTTGCAACACTTCACTCTTCACTCCAAACCTAAACTTATATCGCACCGTCAACCGTATATTGTCGCGACACCACCACCACTTTCCTCCTCACCGCTGGTCGTCCGACCATCTCTCTCAGCCTCATCTGCCTCTTCCCCTTCCTAGATCGACATCCCTTCCTCTCTCGATTAGGATCAACACATGATGTCCTTGCTTCCTCTCTCCGTCTCCGTGTTTGTCTACCCCTTCAATTTTGTCGTTTCCCCTCCAGATCCCCGTCAGTAGTGATCTAGTCTCGAGATCCAGTTCTTAAATTTCTGGTCAGAAGAAGCTTTTATAGATCCGGCTTCGGATTCGAGCCCTAGATCTATTTTCCGATGTGCACCCCCTCTTCCTCCATTCTGATTTGTGTTTGTTTGGTATGTTTTTGATATGGCAGATATGCTGACCAAATTCGAGATGAAGAGCAACCGGGTGAAGGGTGTGAGCTTCCACAGCAAACGTCCTTGGGTCCTTGCAAGCTTTCACAGTGGCGTTATCTAGCTATGAGATTACCGCATGGGCACTCTCATCGACCGCTTCGACGAGCACCGGTACTATGTAGTCTTGAAGACCAAATTTAACGGGCCAGACGGTCAGTAATAATGGGCATTAAAAGTGATGCGCTGTGCTTTTGTCCTCCTCCGACCCGCGGCCATCCCTCTTCCTCCTCCGTCGCCCTCAAACACTCACAGCACTTCTGCTCACACCGCTCGCTTTCTACGATGCGGCGCAAGCTCTTTCTTTCATCCGTCCTTCGCCACTTCCAAACCCTAGTCGCTCCTCCTACCAACGTCTATGGCAGCCGCCCATACTCCACAACCTTATTTATCAGTTGATTCGGTTCCCACGACCGTGATTTATGGTCTAAGTTCTACTCCTCGGTAGCTTCCCAATCTCGCTTCTTCCAAGATGAGAAGCAGGGTTACTTCCCTTCGAGATACTCCGAGGACGCGAAGAAAGGAAGATTGGTCCCCGTTAATGCCTATTCTCTATCTACCATGTCTATTTCTCGATTCAGTATGTACGTTTGGCTCTCTGTTTCTTGTTTGCTATCATTGCTGCATGGATTATTCGGTTTCTTGATCCAAATTGTAGTGTTGATTTGAAAAGCTTGAGGGCGCAGAATGCGTTCAATCTCATTTCTCTGGCTTCTCGTGTCAGTGACTGTGTCATTCTTAGACAATAACTTCAAGTTCGAGAGTGATCCTCAGGTGAATTTGTTTCTCTATTTAAGTTAAAATTCATGTAGTGCTGTGATGTTACTGACATTTGTTGTTTTCGGTCATCTTTACTCCATCGCACCTTTGCTTGTACGCTGTTAAACCACTAACAGATGACACATGAAACTCTTATCATTATCTTAGCAAACGATGATCAAAGATAGTTGACAGAAATATTTTCTAATATTGACTAGATGTTGCTTCTCATGAATTTCTATTATTTGTACACCTCACTTCAAAATATTTTGCAAACTAAAGAATGTCAGACTGCTCTTTGTAGCATATCATTCAACGAGCTTATGTTGAGTTTGCTGTGGGAGAAAGGTGAGAGAAAGCAAGAGTCGATTCTCACAGAATCTTAGATTAAAATATTTTGCTGAAAGTAACCATCAAATTTGTTTTAAAGCATGCTAGATTTAGATGTGCTCCAATAATCTCAAGGGTCCAATTCGGTTACACTTATTTCTGACAAGGATGTTGTATTTGCAGGAGATGACTATAAGATTAAGGTCTGGAATTATAAGACACCGGTGCTTCTCCTTGGTCATCTTGATTACAGTCGCACTGTGCAGTTCCATGATGAACATCCATGGATTGTTAGCGCAAGTGACGACCAAACTATTAGGATATGGAATTGGCAATCTCAGACCTGCATTTCTGTATTGACAGGGCACAACCACTATGTGATGTGTGCCTCATTTTATCCATCATCGCTACTAAAGTCCTTCCTTATCTTCGACAGTTTCATCTTCTTGATCTCTTGATTGCAAGTATTAATTGATTGATGCATGCAATGTGTTTGATGAATCCTCAAACACTATCCTGAGTTGATTTTATCATTTTTGTTTGCTAGATTAAGGAGTTGTTATAAATTTACCTCTTTTTGTTGTTGTTGTTTCTACAGGATTTGTGTGTTGGGCTTCTTAGACGCGCTACATATACAACTTAAAGGCTTTGATCATTAAGTGAGTATTTTCTTTTGACCTTCTTGTTAAATCGATTCATGACCAAGTTAATTATGATTTTGTGAATTTCTGAATCCATCTGAATAGTTCCTAATACGGTTTAGGGTTTAGGTGATGATTCATGAATGACTCATAGTTTATTTATTGGTATAATGATGAAGTGCAAATTTTGTTTGTCATACTAAGTTAATTGTTGCTGAAGGAGGAAAGTAGGAAACAACTCTCTGTCACAGGGTTAAGCTTATTCAGAAAAATATCCCAGTTATGCTTAGGACTCTTGGTCAGATGGCTATTGCTAATCCAATATTTACTCATGGTCAGCTACCTCTATGGGTAAGTCATTGAATATGTCTTACTTTTTTTTTGCCTTCCTACTTCAAGATTGCTTATATGTACTGTGGAAATTTTTATTTTTTTTTTCAAAATCTATTAGCTAAACATTTGTTACAACAAAGATTTAGTTTGACCATTTTATTTCTCATCCTCAAACAATCTGCTGTAGGTGAAATATGTTGACCCATTACTACACTCATCAATTGTTAGAGATGCAGCATTTGAACAGTAGATAAATTCATCTGTACACTTGAATGGATTATCATTATGGAGGGTCACTCAAGGCACACTTGGATTAGGAAATTCAGTAGAGATTTTTATATCAATTTTGATTCATTGTAGGATGAATCCAAGTTAATTTTAGGTTTGGGTTAATCTTAATTGTCCTTTAATCTTATTTGAGCCTTTTTCTCATGATTTGGTTTGATTTTGATATTATTAAATTACCTTTTTGTCTTATGAGTATAAGTTTCACTATGAGTTGAGCTAGATTACTTTTGTTATTTTGGTGAAGTTTCATTGTGGTTGAGCTATATTGCTGTTACTATATTCACATCCAATGGCTTGAATTGGGATCTTGTTTGTATATCCACCCTGTTTGTGATTAAATTTCAAATGGCATGCATTGTCTACAGGAAGAGAATTGAACCATATTGGGAAAATGCTTTTGATTTATTTTTCTCTTTTAGCTTTTTGATATTGTGAAAACAGGATGTGAATCACATATCCTTTTTAGACTTGAACATCTTGATATCAGTGATATATGATCTTATACACACAAAAAAACTACTTCTGTTTATCTGATTTAGTTTGTATTGTCAAGGTACTCTGGTATGCTTGAAAAGGAGGTAAAGATTGCTTGTCTTGTCTGTTGCGACTGTTGTGATTGCAAAGCATGTTCTAGAAGTCCAGCTGAAGATGGTTATAAGGTTTACTTACTTTACAATGCAAAGTTTTATGAACATTATTTACTTTGAGAATGTTTTGTTATGAAAGTTTCCATTTATGTGATCTTCAGGATCTTGAAATTGTTCAGGAGCGTAGGAAGACTGAGCATGCCGATAGTGATGAGATTTGTCTTGTCGATGTGACAACTGTCTACCCTGTTAGTCATGGACAATTGGATTGTCCGACTTGTTCTCCTCTTGGAGCTAAAGAAGATTGGCATAAGGTTAACTGCCTAGCCAATTATTGTTAAGTTAGAGACGGTTCTGTCAACTTTCATACTAGTCTAGAACTTTTATGTGCATATGCAATTTGTATCATCTTCAGGAACTGGCAAATGGTCAAAACAAGTTTAATAATAAGGAGCACACATATAGCTTGATATCTGAATTGCTTCCCTTGCTGAAACATATCTATCAAAACCAATTAAATGAGTTGGAAGTAAAGCAAGGGGATCAAGGTAAGCTTCAAAACAATTGCCTAGTTTCTTCCTCCAGTTAGATATCCTCTTGATCGATCTATCATCTAGAAGGTGGATTTTCTAGTGTACTTCTTCGAGTATATGAGCCTCACAATGAGCTTGTTAACTGGTATGTCTTCACATCTATAACACCTCTGAGAATTTCGTAATTTGCTATGTTTATGAAATCATGGACATAATAACTAAATAATGTGTCCTGACCCTGTTTCTTAGATGGTCATTTGTAAACTTGTGCCTCTATTTTGCTTTAGCAAGTTCTAATTTTTAGGTCATATTCTGTTCTTTGTTATCGTCTCATCATGCATTAAAATGTTCACTTGATTGATATTGTTTTCTTTTCTTGTTTTCCCCTTGGAACTAGTAATTATTGCAGGACTTCACTAGTGGTTTTTCACAGAAGCTGCTCAAATTGCTCTTACAAACTTTGCTTAGATTGTTACGGAAAGATAGTAAAGGGAACTACTTCTCATACACCTGCAATTGATTCCTCCAAGGCTGGTAGGAGACAGAGGGCAAAGAAGTATGTCATCAGAAAAATTGTTGGGAAAAGATGGAGACGTTCCACAAGCGAGTGACCAGATAACTCATCTTTATCCACCGTTGAGTCTGATAGCAAGGCTAAGAATCATGGAAGCAACATTCCTTGCCCACCCAAGGAATCTGGAGGTTGTGGAAACGGTCTTCTTAAGTTAAGTTGCAGCATTCTTGGTTTACTAATATATTATTTATGTGTTTTTACAGTTTACAAATCTTAAGTACTCCAGAGTTGAAATTGATGAAGTGCGGTTCGAGTGGGCTGAATGCATGCTAGATGCACTGCACGTGAATGTAAATCATGTATATTGTCCCATGTCAATTTCTTATGTAATATTTCTAGACTTCGCAGCATGTATAATTCTTTTCCTGTTGGCTTTTGTTATAGTTAAGTAGACCAAATTTATATTTTGTTTGATGACAGAATGTTGGATGTTTGAATTTTAAAAACTAGTATCTGGCGTGAAAGTTTTGAGATTAGGAAATGAAAGGCGCAGAAGAATGGAGCAAGATAGCAAGTTGAAATGCATTCTCGATTCTCATAATTTAATGTAGTCTCGCCTTTCGATTTTTGACTCACTATGTTCTACTCGATGTATTGTTAAAAGAATGTTCTACCTGATTTCGATATCTATTAGCTGATGTAAAAGAATGCTCAGGTATTTTATGGATACCAAGTAAGAAGAATATTTATGAATTTGGGCGAATATTCGCGATTTTGTTGACATCGCTGAATGAAGAATATTTTGTAATTTGTGAATATTTGTATTTTTTCGTTATCACGGCTTTTTCACTATTTCGAAATCAAATTTGGCAAGTATTAAAAAATACTTATATTACATCGATTTTCCACCGCCGCAAAACTAGTGTCATTAACTAATATTACACTCTGCTGTGGTCACGCCAAAACCGTGTCATTAACATATAAATATTACATCGATTTTACACTGCTGATGAAACTAAAGGTCGCTAAGTGATACTACACCTAAGCACAATCGACAATACCTGCTCAAGGATACTTCACACTCTGCCAACCCGATGTCTAAAACCACGCACCTTTTTACATCTGGCCGGTTGAGGTAATGTATAATTCTGTGGAAAACCGAAGGTTCATGAGGATTTTGTTGCAGTGATGGCCTATGATGCTTCTCAATTGTCTTAACGACATCTAATCTGGACCTCCATTCCAAATGGGTCAAATTGGATATACACGGGACACCGAGTATCTATACGCTGAGTTAATATTTGTTGATTCAATTCATCTTTCCGCTATGAAGCATGGATGCACTTAAGAGAAGAGTCAAGTATATCGAACCTAAATTCAATTAAATCCTATATGGAAAAAGTTTACTTGGAGCAATTGAAGAACTAACTCGACCTCCCGAGTGACTTTTTACAATTGTTCGACTAGGCTTCAATTACACCAGACCATTCAAGTTAACCAACCACCTTAGGACTTCTACCATTATGTTCCTCGGGAGTCTGACCACCACATCCCTTGAGGTTTTGACCCCTATGTCCATAGGAACTTTGATAATGCTGAATTAAAAATATCAGAATAATAACACTATTGGATCGGAGACATCTACATCAATGTGTGTGGTGCTGTTGAAGAAACTGGAAGCACCACAGTAGTAACGTTGACCCTTTTGTTATAAAGGTAAGGTATGATGGCTAATTTAGTAACTCAAAGTGCACCCTTTCAGAAAATATCAAACATTATTTTATGATAAAATCAAAAGGATATCTTGATTTTTATTATCATTAAAAAGGACATTTTTAAAAAATATTAAAAGTGTATTTTATATTTTTAAAAATATAATATATTATTTGTGTTGTTATAGAGACTTATAGAAGCAAACTGTTCTAATATATATTCAAAATTACTAATTAAGTAATTATAGGTAAAATTATTTTAGTATTGGTTAAAATAAAATTGCTCTGATTTCAAATATTATTAAAGTAATTTTGATTAAAATAATTATTGATTCTGTCCAAAAAGGAAAAGGTGAAAATTGAGGATATAGTAGTTTTGTTGACTGATTGAAAATCTCACTCCGCTCTATAAAATAAGTAATGTCAGTGTCGAGGCAGGAAAGAGATCTCTGACGTTGATCCTCTAATGCTCAAGTCAGTCATCGGAATATGGAGAAAAGTGAAGCAACTATAAAACTATGTGCAAACAATAGATAGCGCGTACCTCCACTGATGATGGATCCCCCTTTATATAGAACTCCCCGTAGACGACGCAGCACACCCCCGAGGCATGGGCATGCCTCCCATATATCCCATGAAAGGATCCTCACAGCAATTCCTCCGACAACATACCTTAACATGACATGCATATCCCTAACGAGACAAGAGGCTTTTACCAGACGATCCTACTGTTGTCGACTCATGCCTCATGTCGACATATTACCTCCCAAAAGGATATGTAGAGATACCACAAAGGGTCATGCTGGCTACGAGTGGGGGTAGTCGCCGCCCAGACTCCGCTTCGCCCATGGCCCCGGGCCGCTTGGTCCGGGCCGAGGTCGTCACCAGGGACCCTCCGCCCACCATGAAAGTCGAGGGCACCCTCCATACTCATGGAGGGTGCCTTCCATGCTTATGGAGGGTGCCCTCCATGCTTATGGAAGGCGCCCTCTGCCTGAAGGTGGCGGAGGCACTGGCTTGCCTTAGAGGTGTCTTCTATTCCCATAGAGGGAGCTTTCAGCAGCCTTTACAACCTCTTTTTGCTCTCCTGCTATTTCGATCGCCTGCATGATTGCGGTCAATCAAAATACAATTCACCTGAACCCAATTTTTGGCCTTCTCCTCGAGCAAACTTCCACTCTAGCTTCTCGTCCCTCAAACATCGCGTACGATCTTCTCGCCCACCGTACCGCATCCTTCATCCCCTGGATGCATAGCTCTTCGCCTCCCTTCCCCGTCATCCTTCTCAGTCGCATCTTCCGTCAACTTCTCAGGTTCCTAAGCTCCCCGCATGCTGTATTGTCAGGATCAAACCAAATACTTAATTAACCTAACTTGGTCAGATCACATCAAAACAACTACATGGTCCAACAATCTCCCTATTAGTTAGAGTCTCTAGAGCCAATCATTCGATGATTGTATTAATGGATTTACTGTATCATATTCTTATATAACAAAGGCATTTGTTTCTAAGTTATTATATTACTCAGATTGGTGTCAAATAAACTAAGTATAATAACAGTCTCGGTAGAAGGTTCTCACTTATATCAACTTGTTAGTCAACCGATAAGGAGACGATATAGGAACACTACTCTTAATCATTCCTAGTCGAGTATTAACATTCAAGGACAACGTTAATTTAACAAGATTAGCATGAAAGTCAACCTCGACGACTGATCTCATGCTCATACATAGAGATATCAAGTTGATACAATGGGTACGCATCGAGAACGATAATTTAATCTAATTCGCCATGAGAAAGTATCACGGATCGTTATACTTAGTGTCATATACTTTCATGTGGCTATTAGTACATGACTACTAGTCCTTGGACCCTGAAAGTCACCACGGATCCCTACATAAGGAGTTATGTACTGTTTCGCTAAACGGGCCACCGTAACTAGGTGGACTATAAAGGCGATTACCGGGTACGAACGCATCATTTAGGAGGGGATGAGTCAATACTTAGATATTGAGCTCATTTGATTTAGTGAGTCTACTTGAGTTCAAGATTAGATTGTCGTGAGGGACGACACTGCCTACGTCATCGATCAATCTGTGATGTTCAGATGTATGGACACTTGTCATATATTGGGCGAGGAGTCACAATTAAGAGTCACAAGGTGACGTTGATTCAACATTCTTGTACCGGGTAGTAATGATGTGTTGCTAGATACCGCTTATTACGTGCTCCCAAATGCTTAGCATACTAACGCTAGCAAGAAACCCATAGTCACACACTCAAGGACAATTAGACGAGATTAGGTTCATTATTTAACCAAGAGGATTAGATTCATGTGATGAATCAAAATCGATTAAGAGTAATCCTAATCAGCTAGTTGAGTTGGACTCAAGTTGGTTCATGTTCAATGAATCTAATTTAGATTATGACTCATTGAATTAATTTAATTAAATGAATTAGATTCATTATATATTAAACGCTTGAATTAAATGGTCGGATTAGATCAACCACTAGAGAGATTAAGTCAAGTTTAACTCGACTGAGAGGAAGATGAAGAGTCAAGCTCGACTCTGGACTTATGCCACCTCATCGCGAGTTGGCATCGATCGGGCCAACGATGATGCTCCACATCATCATAGTTGCTTTGCGGGATGCCACCACGGGGCTATCAAGAGCGCGACTCTCGTATCCCATGGAGGTTGCTGCACTACAAGTGTGGTCGGCCACTAATGGATGAAATGAGTTTCATTTTTGTGTGAGTAACTCTCATCTTCTTCCTCCTAGAGCCTCTTCTTGCTCTTCCTCTCTCTCATCTTGTCGAACCCTACCAAGGTGCTAGCACACTTAGTTTGGTGATCTCCTTCTCAGTTCGTGTGATATACAGAGAGTTGTCTACCTTGACAACTCGAAGAGATCCGACACTCGACTTAGCCGGACTGCCGCGAAAGGCTACATCAAGGGTAAAACTCTAACATATAGTTCTAGTGTAGATCTATAGGTTAGTAAACTCATACCGTAATTTTGTTTTCTAATGTTTACTGGCATCGATCCGTGGTCGGGATTGCCTGTGTGAGGCTGGTGCGATTTTCGCTGCCGAAAACCCAACAAAGGTATCGTGAAAGCTACGCGAAGACTTGTACGAGTTTAATTTGATTTTTATGAAAAATATAGCTCTGTGATTTTCTATAACTTAAGTTTTTTATGGTTTTTATGAGTAATTCTTCTGTGAGAAGCTTAAGCACAAGTGTTTATACACGCAGGCTCGATCAATGAAGGATTTTTTCGGAACGGCAAGGTTTCGCCCCCAAATCCTTTTGGGACAGCCGGACTAAGGCGCCTGTAGGATCACTTAGGACATCATGATTAGATCATGTGCAGGGGGCGCTGCCTCAAATTCCCCGCAAGGATTCGCTTCACGATTGCTACTCAAAACCGCTAAACTAGACCGCCGGGAAATTTTACTCGTGAAAAATTAAAAATTAGTATTAAAAATTACAGAAAAATTATGAAATTACATAATTTAGGAATTATGTATAATTTATGATAGCTCATGACCTAAAATATCAATCGATTGATTTGTGTTGTATTCATATTACTACTGCTACACAATATTTGTGTTGGTGCGTGTTGTACATTTGATTCATGATCATGCTGTCATGTACCTTTCTCTATTTTATATTCTTGTTGTAAATTAGTTTCACCGAATATAACTCGAAGCTCAAAATTGTAATGTACAAAATTGGAGCTGTAGCGTCCACCTGAGACGGAGTTACGAGGAAGGCGCGAGCAACACAAGGTGGTCAAAGGAAGGAGCTTGAGAAGCTGTTGACCTTAGGTTGACCATCCGATCTTCTCATTGGCTCGAGAAGATCGTAGTAGGGCCATGACTAATCACAAATAAATTTAATTAGTTGCTTGTGTGTATGTGATGCATAATTAGTAATTAATTAGTGCCTAACGATTAGATTAGATCTAAATCGTGTACAAGATGTACCCTTTCGATTAGATTAGATCTATCACGTATTTGATACACATCGACGATTAGATTAGATCTAAATCGCATCAATTCTAATGCCTACCGTGCCGTGATACCTATCACTACCTCGATCACATGTGTTGTTGAATCTGCCAAAGCAAAGCAACACATATTATCTTGGTAGGGTACGGAGGGACAATCTTGGTCCCACTTATCAACGCATGGGTGAGTACAAACTCAATTAGATTGAGTATTCCTAGTTTGCTCGGTTGGATCGAGTACAACTATAGGCATTCTTCCAACGGTTGGAAAGATAGGACATAAATCACATTTATATTAGTTCTTGGGCGTATTAGCCAAAGCTAACTCAAGTTTTAATATAACTGTGGATAATGATCCTATAAACAAGAGTTGCATAGAGATGTAATTGGTAAATCGTTACCTACCGATCATACTAAGTCTTGGGCTTATTAGCCAAAGCTAACTCAAGGGTTAGTATGATGTGGATCTTGCCCCACATGAATTATAGAATTCAGTGGGAGCATCATTTAGGTAAAGGCCTAATTAAATGATTTAAAAGAATATGATATTTATTTTTCTGTATTTTTCTATTGTAGATAACCATGACGTCGAATATGAACACCTTCTCTGGACTAGTACAGAACTTGAGAATAGTTCTCACCCAGGGACGTCATTCCGGAGGCTCCTCCTGCCAATGCCACGCAGTAGACAAAGATGCTTACAAGAAGCATCAAGATGACACATTAGATGTGTCCATGAACTCTGAGCTTTAGAAGCAACACGAGTTAATGAGCACTTATGATATGGTTGAACATCTTCGTCAACTGTATCAAGGACAAGCACGACATGAGAGATTTGAGATATCAAGGGCACTATTTCAGTACAAGATGTCAGATGGGGCTCCCGTAGGCCCATATGTACTCAAAATGATTGGGTACATAGAAAACCTGAGGTTGGGATCCGCCAAAGCGGCCTGATCTTGCAATCCTTGATAGATATAGTCAATTCGTTCTAAACTACAATATGAACGAAATTGACATTAAGAAGGCAAAGCCCCACTCTCGATGGTTCGGAAACACAAGGGCAAGGGCAAGCCCAAAGGCAAGGAAAGTCCCAAGCCAAGGCAAAACTTAAGGAGGGGTCGCCAAGGATGCTACATGCTTCCACTGCGGTCTGCAAAGTGTACCGGAAGATCTTAAGAAGAAGCAAGTAGACTTCCACGTATATATGTTATAGAAGTCAATTTATCTATTTCTTCATCATGGGTATTAGATATCAGATGTGCTTCTCACATTTGTACTAATGTAGAAATAGTAGGGCATTGGCGAAGGTGGACCTCTGGCGTAGGCAATGGAGCACGGTTGTTGCTATTCTTTGTAGGGACTTATTTTCTATCTACGCCCTCCGGGCTTGTATTAGAGTTGGATGATTGTTGTTATGTTGCATTAACTAAGAACATAATTTCAGTTTCTTGTTTGGACAAGAAAGGTTTCTCTTTATTATAAAGGACAAATGTTGTTTTGTTTATTTAAAAGATATGTCTATTAGTGCACCTCGATGAACACTACATTCTAGATCTTGAAAGCCCTATCTATAACATAAATACCAAGAGGTTCAAGTCAAATGATCTAAACCAAACCTATCTCTCGCAGGTGACTTATCCCAACTCCATAAGGATAGTTTGTTGGGCTTATTTGATTAATCAGCCATGTGAGTGCCTACGCAAGACCAAGACTCCCTTGAGAGAGTGATGACTTCTTTAGGTCTTATACATAGTGATGTATGTGGCCTTTTCAATGTCCTAGAGGCGGTTATAGGTACTTCATCACATTTACCAGTGATATGGTTATGTGTACTTGATGACACATAGGAATCCTTTGAAAGTTCAAAGAATTCAAGAATGAAATAACCACTTGGCGTATTAAGATACTTTGGATCGAGGTGGAGAATATCTTAACCATGAGTTGACTATCTAGGCGAGTGTGGAACTCACTCCTCCTAGAACACCATAGTGGAATGGTGTATCCGAAAGGAGGAATAGATAAGTTACACAGATCTTCCGACATACCTTTGGGCTATGCTCTAGACACGGCAACTTTTATACTCAACCGAGTTCCATCCAAGCCGTGATAAAGACACCATATAGGATATGGGAGATCTTTCATGAGGATTTGGGGTTGTGAGGCTTACGTTAGACGTCACAGACAAATTAGGACCCAAATACGACAAGTGTTATTTCATTGGATATCCCAAGGAAACTAAGAGATATTACTTCTACATTCCCAGTTGCAAAGACTGGGGTCTTTCTAGAAAAGGACTTTGTTTCTAGAAAGACTAGTGGTTCGATCTTAAAGAAGTTCAAGATGTGGATCATAGCAAGCCTCGATAAATTGGAACCACAAAGTGTTGTGGATGATGTTGTTCCACAAGGTTGAGGAACAACAATTCAAGTAGACATACCTCTTGGAGGATAGGATGAGAGATTTCTCTTGTCGACCATAATGACATTGTGTTCATAGAGGATGAGCCTACCACCCATCAGGAAGTTGTGATGAGATCGAGAAATGGCTCGAGGTCATGAGATCCGAGATGGAATCCATGTACACCAACCAAGTATGGACTTTGGTTGATCCACCAAGGGTAAAACCCATTGGGTGTAAGTGGGCCTTTAAGAGAAAGACCGACATGGATGGACTTATCTATAAGGGTCGCTAGTAGCTAAAGGTTTCAATCATTGACTATGATGAAACCTTTTCTCCGATAGTGATGTTTAAGTCCATTCGGATCATGCTTGCTGCAACTTATCATGACTATGAGATATGGCAAATGAATGTCAAAACCATGTTTCGAATGAAAACTTGCTCGAGGATGTGTACATGACACAACCTAAGGGTTTTGTAGATCCACATACTAGTTGCATAGGTCCATTTATGGACTAAAGCAAGCTTGGAATCTTCGATTCGATGATGCAATCAAATAGTTTGATTTCATCAAGAATGAAGATGAGCCTTGTGTCTACAAGAAGGTTGTAGGGGATATAGTTGTCTTTCTGTATATGGATGACATACTACTCATTGAGAAGGGCATCCCGTCAAGACTTGGCTAGGAGTTGCTTCTCAATGAAGGACTTGGTGAGGCATCCGCATTCTAGGGATCGGATCTATAGAGGGTGCCCTCAGTGCATATGTTGATAAGGTCCTTGGTTTGCCATGCGAACTCCGATGTCATGGCGTGAGTCTTTCAAGACTCAAGGTCCCTCTTCTAGAGAGAGAGACCGCATGGATCGGATCCCTATGCCTCAGCCATAGTCGACCCGATGTCTCGTATGCTTTGAGCATGACGAGCAGATACCATGAGTGTCATGGATAGCGGTCAAGAATATTCTTAAGTACTTGACTAAAAATATTTCTTGATATATGGAGGCAATGATGAGCTAGCTGTAAAGGATTATCGATCACGGTCAGAGTTCGTATTTTGCATTAATGGTGTTGCTGTGAGCTTAGAGGCCGAGTACATTGTTGCATCGGAGGCGGTTTGGATGCAGTTTAACTTGGGGTGGTTCCCAGTATCGCTGACCCTATTGAGCTCTATTGTGACAACAATGGAGCTATAACAAAGGCGAAGGAACCTCGCTGACCAAACACATACTGGTGCTTCCATCTCATTCGAGATTATGGAGAGGAGATGTGAAGAGTACCTACAGAGGCTAACATCGCAGATCCCTTAACCAAGGCACAGAGGAAGCATGATGGTCACACTAGGTCATTGGGGCTTAGAGCCTGGCACTAGTGCTAGTAGAAGATTGTTAGTTAGAGCCCTAGAGCCAATCATTTGATGATTGTATTATGGATTTATTGTATCATATTCTTATATATAAATAAAGGCATTTGTTTTGGTTATTATATTTACTTGTATTGGTGTCAAATAAACTAAGTATAATAGCGTCCTTGAGTAGAAGGTTCTCACTTATATCAATCGGTTAGTTGAACCGATAGTGAGATGATATAGGGAACACTACTCTTAATCATTCCTAGTCGAGTATTAACATTCAAGGACAATGTTAATGCAATAAGATTAGCATGTAGGTCAACTCGATGACTTGATCTCATAAGTCATGGATATAGAGATATCAAGTTGATACATGGGTATGCATTGGAGAATGTATACTGAATGACCCGCCATGAGAAAGTATCATGGATCGTTATATGAGTGTCATATACTTTCTCATGTGGCTATTAGTATGACTACTAGTCCTTGGACCTGAAGTCACCATGGATCCCTACATAAGGAGTTATGTACTTTGGTTTCGTCAAACGTCACCCGTAACTAGGTGGACTATAAAGGCGATTACTGGGTATGTAACGAATTATGCAGAAGTAGGTGGACTATAAAGGCGATTACTGGGTATGTAACGAATTATGCAGAGGGATGTGAGTCAATATGAGATATTGAGCTCATTTGATTTAGTGAGTCTACTTGGAGTTCAAGATTTAGATTGGTCAGAGGATGACACGGTCTATGCCTCACATTGATCAATCTAGATGTCTAGGATAGAAGGACACTTGTCATATATTATGAGGAGTCACAATTAGTAGTCACAAGGTGATGTTGGATCTCAACATTCTTGTAACTTGGGTAGTAATGATGTGTTGCTAGATACCGCTCATTACTTATGCTCCTAAATGGGTTTAGGGGCATTACCAACGTTACAAGAACCTATAGGGTCACACACTAAGGACAATTAGATGGAGATTAGGTTCATATGATGAACCAAGAGGATTAGATTCATGTGATGAATCAAATTGGATTAAGAGTAATCCTAATTGGGCTAGTTGAGTTGGACTCAAGTTGGTTCATGTGTTCAATGAATCTAATTTAGATTATGACTCATTGAATTAATTTAATTAAATGAATTAGATTCATTATATATTAAATTGGCTTGAATTAAATGGTTGGATTAGATCAACCATGAGAGAGATTAAGTCAAGTTTAACTTGACTTGAGAGGAAGATGAAGAGTCAAGTTTGACTTGACTTTATGCCACCTCATTGGTGAGTTGGCATTGACTGGGCCAATGATGATGCTCCACATCATCATAGTTGCTTAAGTGGGATGCCACCTCATGGGGGTTATCAAGAGTTGTGACTCTTGGTATCCCATGGAGGTTACAGACCACATAAGTGTGGTCGGCCACTTTAATGGATGAAATGAGTTTCATTTTTGTGTGAGTAACTCTCATCTTCTTCCTCCTAGAGCTCTCTCTTCTTGCTCTTCCTCTCCTCATCTTGTCGAACCCTACTAAGGTGCTAGCACACTTTAGTTTGGTGATCTCCTTCTTGTGTTCATGTGGATACACATAAAGAGTTGTCTACCTTGACAACTTGAGATTCGACACCTTGGACGAGCGGGATTCGCGAAAGGCACGCATCAAGGGTAAAACTCTTAACATATAGTTCTAGTGTAGATCTATAGGTTAGTAAACTCGTACTCGTAATTTTGTTTTCGAAAGTTTTTACTTCGCACGGATTCGTGGCTGGGGATTTCGGGGTTTCCGCGACGCGAAAAGCGTTTTTCGCGGCCCGAAAAACCCAACATCTCCCTTTTTTTGATGTGCATCAACCTAAGTTCAAGTTAGGGTAAAAAGTAAACAAGTAGTAATAAAAGAATTTGCAAATAAAATATTTTAAGTATAAAGTTTGTAATAAAGAAATTGCAACACTAAGTATGAAATAAACTGATTTATCAAAATTCAGACTTATAATAGAGTTAGCAAAAATTTAAAATTTTGATAAAATTCTAACTCCCCCTAAACTTGTACATATTTCTCCCCCTGTGATCACATCAAAAAATAGGATAAAAATATGGAAATTTAAGTTTTCGAAAAAAACTTGATTTAATAAAACAAGTAAAAAAGATAAAACAATTTCTAAGTTATGGAGTTTTCCAAAAATTGGCAAACAATGAAAGCATTATATTAATTAATTTCACAAGCTTATCAGTTTGTCAATTAAATATTTAATTCGATAATCGGCTTTCAGGCTGTGGCGAGTGTTAGTTAGAGCCTTAGAGCCAATCATATGATGATTGTTGTATGGACTCGATGTATTGTATTCCTATATACTTATAAAGACATTTCTTTATGGTTATTATACTTACTTGTATTGGTGCCAAATAACTAAGTATAATAGCGTCCTTGAGTAGAAGGTTCATATCTATATCAATCGATTGGTTGAATTCATAGTGAGAGGATATAGAGAACACTACTCTTAATCATTCCTAGTCAAGTATTAACATTCAGGGACAATGTTAATGCGATGAGACTAGCATGTAGGTCAACTCGATGACTTGGTCTCACAAGTCATGGATATAGAGATATCAAGTTGACACATGGGTATGCATTGGAGAATGTATACTGAATGACCCACCATGAGAAAGTATCATGGATCGTTATATGAGTGTCATATACTTTCTCATGTGACTATTAGTATGACTATCAGTCCTTGGACATGAAGTCACCATGGTTCCCTACATAAGGAGTTGCATACTTTGGCTTCGTCAAACGTCACCTGTAACTGGGTGGAATATAAAGGCGATTACTGGGTATGTAACAAATTATGTGGAGGGATGTGAGTGATGTAGATGAGATTTATCCCTCCTATATGACAGGAGTGACATTTGTTAGTTGCTACTCGGAAAACCTAAAGGTTCCACTGTACAAAAATTTTGTACAAAGGTCCGAACCTTTTTCCTAGCTACCATGTGTTCTTTTAAATTAAACTTGGATCGCTTGCGGAACTTAACACGTTTGATCCAAATTTAATCTATTTGTTCTTTTAGGTTTTGACTTGGATCTCCTGCGGAACTTAACACGTTCGATCCAAATCACCTAGGTTATTAATTCTATTAAATATTAATTTCCATAATTAGTTCCCAGTACTGACGTGGCGAGGCACATGGCCTTCTTGGATATGGGAGCAACCACCACCAAATAGACAAAACCTTTTAAGGAAAGCTAATATTTAATTTCCTAAAATAACTTTAGGTCAACTGAAAAGAATAATCAAATCACAAGGAAAAGAAAAAACAAAAGAACATTACATCGAAAACAAATTCGTAACACTTAAATCGTATGCCTCTTGTATTTGGTATTATTTCCAAAAATAACTAGTATGATGCGGAAAGAAAAAATACTAGTTATACCTTCTAGAAAGACCTCTTGATCTTCTACCGTATTCCTCTTCTAACCTCGGACGTTGTGTGGGCAACGATCTTCCGAGATGAGAAACCACCAAAACACCTTCTTCTCCTCCTTGTAAGATTCGGCCAACTCAAGTGCACCTCCAAGGATGAAGAGAAAACACCACCAATGCTCCAAGGGATATAAGCTTTCTCTCCTTCTTCTCCAAGTTTGTATCCGGCCACAACTTGATCTCCAAAAGGAAGAAGAGGTTCGGCCACAACAAGGAGAAAAGAAAGCTTGAAGGGGCCGGCCACACCAAGGAAGAAAAGAGGGAGAAGAATAATAGAAGTTGTGTCTCTTGAAGGCACCCCAACCCCCTCTTTTATATTCCTTAGCTTTGACAAATAAGGAAATTTAATTATAATAAAATTTCCTTAACTTTCCTTGACATGAATTAATTGGGAAGAATTAAATAAAACTTCCTCTTTATCCATACAATGGCTGGCCACAATCAAAAGGACAAATTAGGAGAGTTTCAATCAACAAATTAAAACTTCCTAATTTGTTTCCGGAAATTTTAAAATAAAATTTCTCTTCAAAAATCCCTTCATGGTTGATAAAAAGAAATTTCTATAATTTAATTTTTCAACATGTGAATAATTTTCAGAGAAAAAAATAAAATATCTTTCCTATCTACAAATAAGGAAAGAGATCTAATCTCTTTTCTTAATCTTTTGTAGAAGAGATATTTTAATTTTAATTCTCTCCAATAAATTATATCTTCCACATAAGAAAAATAAAAAATTAAAATTCTTTTTAATTTCATTAGGGCCAGCCCCCTTTAGCTTGGGTTCAAGCTAGGGTCGGCCACCCATAAACCATGCTTAGGCCGACCCTAGCTTGATCCCCAAGCTAGCTTGGCCGGCCCCCTTTAGGTGGGTATAGAAGGTGGGTATAGGTGGGTATAATACTCTATAATTAAGAGGCTACGATAGGGACCGAGAGGAGGAATTGATTTTGGTCTCCCGATAAAATTAAGCATCCCGTGTTCGCCCCGAACACACAACTTAATTTTATCAATAATAATTCATTTCACTAGAGAACTATTATTGAACTACCGCACCAATCCCAAATTACATTTTTGGGCTCCTTCTTATTATGAGTGTGTTAGTCTCCCTGTGTTTAAGATGTCAAATGCCCACTAATTAAGTGAGTTACTGACAACTCATTTAATTAATATCTTAATCCAAGAATAGTACCACTCAACCTTATCGTCATGTCAGACTAAGTCCACCTGCAGGGTTTAACATGACAATCTTTATGAGCTCATCTTGGGGACATTATCAACCTAGATTACTAGGACACAGTTTCCTTCTATAATCAACAACACACACTATAAGTGATATCATTTCCCAACTTATCAGGCTTATTGATTCATCGAACTAAATCTCACCCATTGATAAATTAAAGAAATAAATATTAAATATATGTGCTTGTTATTATATTAGGATTAAGAGCACACACTTCCATAATAACTGAGGTATTTGTTCCTTTATAAAGTCAGTATAAAAGAAACAATCTCAAATGGTCCTACTCAATACACTCTAAGTGTACTAGTGTAATTATATAGTTAAGATAAACTAATTCCTAATTACACTACGACCTTCCAATGGTTTGTTCCTTTCCATTTTGGTCGTGAGCTACTGTTTATAATTTATAAGGTACTGATAACATCCTCTTCTGTATGTGGCACCACATACTATGTTATCTACAATATAAATTAATTGAACAACTAAATGTACACAATTTGACCAAATGTGATTCTTTATTCAAAATAAATGTTTACAAAAGCTTAGGCTTTCAGTATACACTCTAACAATCTCCCACTTATACTAATGACTAAGCTGTCATATCTTCTGCCATACATCTGATTCTCATTGCCTCCACATGCCGATCGAAAGCTTTTGCTGGAAGGGCCTTAGTGAAAGGATCTGCCAGGTTATCTGCTGATGCAATCTTGGCGATGACAACTTCTCCTTGCTTCACGATATCTCGTATCAGGTGGTACTTGCGCTCTATATGTTTACTTGCCTTATGGGCTCGTGGTTCCTTCAAGTTTGCAACTGCACCGCTATTATCACAATAAATTGTGATGATTTTGGATAAACCAGGAATCACATCTAAGTCCATTAGAAAGTTCCTGAGCCATACTGCTTCTTTAGCTGCCTCAGAGACTGCTACATACTCAACTTCCATGGTTGAGTCCGAAACACATTTCTGCTTAACACTCCTCCATGCAATCGCTCCACCTCCCAAAGTAAACACATAGCCTGATGTAGACTTACTGTTGTCCCTATCTGATTGGGAATCTGAATCCGTGTAACCCACAGGGAGCAAATCGTCTGCTTGGTAAACTAGCATATAATCTCTAGTCCTTCTCAGGTACTTTAATATATGCTTTACCGCAGTCCAATGTCACTCTGATACCTGCTAACCATGCCCATGGCAAAACAGATATCAGGTCTCGTACATAGCATTGCATACATTAGGCTTCCTACAACCGAAGCATAAGGAACTGCTTTCATGCCCTCTATCTCCTTTGATGTCTTCGGAGACATTTCTTTAGATAGAGCTACTCCATGCCTAAAAGGTAAGAAACCTTTCTTGAAATCCTGCATGCTAAAACGAGCAAGGATTGTATCTATATATGAAGCTAGGGACAGACACAACATTCTTTTCTTGCGATCCCTTATAACTTTGATCCCAAGAATGTGTGCACAATCTCCTAAGTCCTTCATATCAAATTGTTTGGACAATCATACCCTTACGTCCGATAATACCTTGACATTGTTGTCAATTAACAAAATATCATCTACGTATAGTACAAGAAATACCACCACATTTCCGTTACACTTCTTGTATACACAAGACTCATCCGGACACTGAATAAATCCATATGACTGGATTACTTCATTAAACCGGATGTTCTAAGACCTTGAAGCTTGCTTTAGTCCATAAATGGACCGATTGAGCTTGCACACTAGATGCTCTTTGCCTTTTTCAATAAACCCTTCTGGTTGCTTCATATGGATGTTCTCTTCAAGACTTCCATTAAGGAAAGCTGTCTTGACATCCATTTGCCAAATCTCATAATCCATATGAGCAGCAATGGATAAGAGTATCCGGATAGGCTTAAGCATGGCTACCGGTGAAAAAGGTCTCCTCATAGTCGATTTCCTCTTTCTGAGTGTACCCTTTCGCAACAAGCCTAGCTTTGAAGGTTTCTACCTTCCCGTCTGTCCCTCTTTTCCTTTTGTAGATCCACTTGCATCCAACGGCTTTTACACCATCTGGTGGTTCTACAAGCTCCCAGACCTTATTAGAGTACATAGACTCTATTTCAGAATTCATTGCCTTTTGCCAAGATGCTGCATCTATATCTTGGAGTGCTTCGTCATATGTTCGGGGATCAGGTTCATGTTTACCCAGGATCAAGTCCGAAGACTCTTCCAAAAACATGAATCTTTCAGGTTGCCTTACAACCCTCCCACTACGACGAGACACTGTCTGTGGTTGTGTATCATGTGTGACACGTGTTGCAATCTCTTGTGGTACTTCATCTTATCACTGGTGTGCGTGCAATCATCCTCTCAGTTCTTCTAAAACAACTTTACTCTTGCTCCTCTCATTTATATCAGTCTTCTTAAATTATAGTCAGGCACTAATGCATACGAGGTCTTCGTATATAAACCATCGTGAAGATACACGCTGAACTTCATGCGAGATTCTAACTTATGCATCTGAGAGTTTGAATATGGTGGATTACTACTACAATCCAAAAGAACTACCATGTCATGTTGCTTGTACATGAAAAGAGCCATTTAGAAGGTACTGCTGTAATGTACACTGCTGTTTCCAGAGCGTATCCCCAAAACGAATTTGGTAATTATGAATAACTCATCATCGATCTAACCATTTCCATAAGAGTCTTATTCCTTCGTTCTGACACACCATTCTGTTGGGGTGTACCAGGTGCAGACAGTTGGGATTGAATCCCGACCTCTGATAAGTAATTCCTAAACTCTCCTAAGAGGTATTCGCCACCATGATCAGACCGTAGTGTCTTGATACTTTTACCTAGTCGTTTCTCCACATCAGCCTTGTACTCTTTGAACTTATCAAAGCACTCGGACTTACGGCGCATTAGGTAAATGTATCCGTATCTTGAATAATCGTCTATAAAAGAGACAAAATATTCAAAACCTCCTCTTGCTTGGACAGACATAGGACCACACAAATCAGAATGAACCAATTCTAACACTTCTTTGGCTCTATACCCCTTGGCCTTAAAAGGCCTCTTGGTCATTTTACCTTCCAAGCAAGATTCACAAGTTGGAAAATTTCCAATTCTAATGAACCAAAAAGTCCATTGGCTATAAGCCTCTGAATTCTACTTAAGTTAATATGACCAAGCCTTAGATGCCAAAGATATGCTTGATTCATTTCCGAAGGTTCTTTTCTCTTATTAGAGTTAGAAGATGAGTTATAAATTTCCTTATTTTTCTTTGTGGGAGAAATTGGATTTAAAGTATACAAATTGCCAACTAATGCACCAGAACAGATAATCACTTTATTTCTCTTAATAACTACATCGTTACTAAAGGAAACTGAATATCCATCTAAAAACAGTTTAGAAACTGAAATTAAATTCTTTCTAAAACTGGGTACATAAAGACAATTTCTTAAAACCAAATTTCTATTTCTATTAAAAGATAAGTAGACGTCTCCCACTGCAACAGCCGCCACCTTAGTAGCATTGCCCATGTAGACGGTAATCTCTCCTTCAGTTAGTCGTCGGGTTTCCTGGAACCCCTGCAAGGAATTGTAGACATGATCAATGGCTCCCGTATCTACACACCAGGTGCTGGTAGATAACACCGCTAAACATGTTTCAACAACTAGAGCATGAGATATACCTTTGTTGTTCTGATTCCTACGAGGACAGTCCACCTTCCAATGCCCTGACTGCTTGCAAATGAAGCACTTGCCCTTCGGCTTCTTCATTCCAGCTTTAGGTCCTGTACTATGAGATTTATTCACTTTCTTTGCTGAACCAACTTGTTTCTTCTTCTTCTTTCCTTTCGGTTTAGAAGTAGAACCATTTTCAGCATAGTGAATAAGAGAATTGTGACGAAACAAACCTTCTGCTGCCTGAAGTTCTGTCAGTAGTTCCGCCAATGAATATACCCTTTTGTTCATATTGTAATTCAGGCGGAATTGCTCAAAACTTCTAGGCAGTGTTTGGAGAATCATATCGATCTGGGTTTCCCCATCAATTTCTCCTCCAAGAATCTGTATTTCGTTTAGATAAGCCATCATCTTTAGGATATAATCCCTCACAGGAGTACCCTCTTGCATGGTGGCTGTCATTATCTTTCTCATGGCTTCTTGTCTAGAAGCCCGATCCTGATGACCAAAGAGTTCCTTGAGATTGTTCATAATATCATAAGCTGTTGGTAAATCTTGATGCTGATGTTGCAATACATTTGACATTGAAGCCAAAATGTAACACCGCGCCATCTCATCTGCCTTTACCCATTTCCTATGATATTCAATCTCCTCTTGGGTAGATTCACCAGTGGGTGCATCAGGACAAGGCTCAGTCAGTACAAACTTATAGCTTTCAGCAGTAAGAACAATGTCCAGGTTCCTTTTCCAATCTATGTAGTTAGGACCAGTAAGTCTATTTTGTTGTAGTATGATGGATAGTGGGTTGAAAGTCATCCTAAGAATCACAAATAACTTTTGGTCAGAACTCTAAATTTAGAATAATATTGATTCCTCAAACAATACTATTTTGAATTAACTAACACCTCGAAACACCGTGAATTTTGTATGCCACGATAGTGTGGACGTATACAAATTCAACATTTGTAAAAGGAGTGTTTCAACCCATTAATTTTATTATCTTGTCAACTTAACTTTTTGACAAATAAAATTAATAGTTGGTATCCTTTGGTCACACGAATAATAGCAATGACTCCGATGGGGAGGATACTATTAAACGTGCCTAAGTGTATACCATTACTTGACACTAAGTCCATTAATAAGATTGTGCCCCTTCCGATGGGGAAGATCACACGCTCTTAATTAACTTCCTATAGTCATCCAAAATGGAAGTTTGTTCTAGTGATTCACAAACAAGCTCATCCGATATGGAGGAAGGCACTCAGAGCCAACGCGCAAGCTTGTTTGCATCACTTACAAACCAGTAATGGAGACCGTGGACTTTATTTAAAATCCCTCTCCCACTTAGTTATTTATAAATGAGGAATTTTAACTATGCTAGCCTACTAAAATTGTATACAAACATACACACACAGCATAATATAAAAGCAATAAATAGAAAATCTAATTTTCAACTATTATGGCTTTTATCTATGGTTGTCCTCCGTGTGTTGTCATCCCAAGCTGCTGCCATATTTGGCCACCGCCACCGGGTCTAGATGTCGCATCCATCTTGCTCCTTGTTCCGCTGCGCCTCTGGTCCTCAAAAGGTTCCACGCCTTGCAAGATTCGATCTGCGATTAAATAGAATTTTATATTTTTCGATCCTATATTCCTCGAAGGAATGTACATGTAAACTAGATCGAACATAAAATAAAAATTTACATCAATCGATCCTATATCCCATAAAAGGAATGTACATGTAACTAGATCAAAAATAAAATCCTAATAAAAACTAAATACAGCTCCTGCTGTATTTTATAATACAATCATGCACACACATATAATTGCCCTTGACATGTCCAAGGGTCCAATCACACACATAAAGAAAACTATAAGCCATAATAGTTGGATCCTGCATTCACAAAGTTAGCACATCCTACTATTAACCTGCCTAAATTATGTATGACATGTGCATAATTAAACTAATACCAAATACACAGAGGCAAAACCCTAGCTCTGATACCAATTGTTGGTTGCTACTCGGAAAACCTAAAGGTTCCACTGTACAAAAATTTTGTACAAAGGTCCGAACCTTTTTCCTAGCTACCATGTGTTCTTTTAAATTAAACTTGGATTGCTTGCGGAACTTAACACGTTTGATCCAAATTTAATCTATTTGTTCTTTTAGGTTTTGACTTGGATCTCCTGCGGAACTTAACACGTTCGATCCAAATCACCTAGGTTATTAATTCTATTAAATATTAATTTCCATAATTAGTTCCCAGTACTGACGTGGCGAGGCACATGGCCTTCTTGGATATGGGAGCAACCACCACCAAATAGACAAAACCTTTTAAGGAAAGCTAATATTTAATTTCCTAAAATAACTTTAGGTCAACTGAAAAGAATAATCAAATCACAAGGAAAAGAAAAAACAAAAGAACATTACATCGAAAACAAATTCGTAACACTTAAATCGTATGCCTTTTGTATTTGGTATTATTTCCAAAAATAACTAGTATGATGCGGAAAGGAAAAATACTAGTTATACCTTCTAGAAAGACCTCTTGATCTTCTACCGTATTCCTCTTCTAACCTCGGACGTTGTGTGGGCAACGATCTTCCGAGATGAGAAACCACCAAAACACCTTCTTCTCCTCCTTGTAAGATTCGGCCAACTCAAGTGCACCTCCAAGGATGAAGAGAAAACACCACCAATGCTCCAAGGGATATAAGCTTTCTCTCCTTCTTCTCCAAGTTTGTATCCGGCCACAACTTGATCTCCAAAAGGAAGAAGAGGTTCGGCCACAACAAGGAGAAAAGAAAGCTTGAAGGGGCCGGCCACACCAAGGAAGAAAAGAGGGAGAAGAATAATAGAAGTTGTGTCTCTTGAAGGCACCCCAACCCCCTCTTTTATATTCTTTAGCTTTGGCAAATAAGGAAATTTAATTATAATAAAATTTCCTTAACTTTCCTTGACATGAATTAATTGGGAAGAATTAAATAAAACTTCCTCTTTATCCATACAATGGCCGGCCACAATCAAAAGGACAAATTAGGAGAGTTTCAATCAACAAATTAAAACTTCCTAATTTATTTCCGGAAATTTTAAAATAAAATTTCTCTTCAAAAATCCCTTCATGGTTGATAAAAATAAATTTCTATAATTTTAATTTTTCAACATGTGAATAATTTTCAGAGAAAAAATAAAATATCTTTCCTATCTACAAATAAGGAAAGAGATCTAATCTCTTTTCTTAATCTTTTGTAGAAGAGATATTTTAATTTTAATTCTCTCCAATAAATTATATCTTCCACATAAGAAAAATAAAAAATTAAAATTCTTTTTAATTTCATTAGGGCCGGCCCCCTTTAGCTTGGGTTCAAGCTAGGGTCGGCCACCCATAAACCATGCTTAGGTCGGCCCTAGCTTGATCCCCAAGCTAGCTTGGCCGGCCCCCTTTAGGTGGGTATAGAAGGTGGGTATAGGTGGGTATAATTAAGAGGCTACGATAGGGACCGAGAGGAGGAATTGGTTTTGGTCTCCCGATAAAATTAAGCATCCCGTGTTCGCCCCGAACACACAACTTAATTTTATCAATAATAATTCATTCAACTAGAGAACTATTATTGAACTACCGCACCAATCCCAAATTACATTTTTGGGCTCCTTCTTATTATGAGTGTGTTAGTCTCCCTGTGTTTAAGATGTCAAATGTCTACTAATTAAGTGAGTTACTGACAACTCATTTAATTAATATCTTAATCCAAGAATAGTACCACTCAACCTTATCATCATGTCGGACTAAGTCCACCTGCAGGGTTTAACATGACAATCTTTATGAGCTCATCTTGGGGACATTATCAACCTAGATTACTAGGACACAGTTTCCTTCTATAATCAACAACACACACTATAAGTGATATCATTTCCCAACTTATCAGGCTTATTGATTTATCGAACTAAATCTCACCCATTGATAAATTAAAGAAATAAATATTAAATATATATGCTTGTTATTATATTAGGATTAAGAGCACACACTTCCATAATAACTGAGGTATTTGTTCCTTTATAAAGTCAGTATAAAAGAAACAATCTCAAATGGTCCTACTCAATACACTCTAAGTGTACTAGTGTAATTATATAGTTAAGATAAACTAATTCCTAATTACACTACGACCTTCCAATGGTTTGTTCCTTTCCATTTTGGTCGTGAGCTACTGTTTATAATTTATAAGGTACTGATAACATCCTCTTTTGTATGTGGCACCACATACTATGTTATCTACAATATAAATTAATTGAACAACTAAATATAGACAATTTGACCAAATGTGATTCTTTATTCAAAATAAATGTTTACAAAAGCTTAGGCTTTCAGTATACACTCTAACAACATTATGATTCTTGATAGAGTGAGACCACTAAGTGCATGACCATGCCCGAATGAGTCAATATGAGATATTGAGCTCATTTGTTTAGAGTGAGTCTACTTGGAGTTCATGATATAGATTGATTAGAGGATGACACGGTCTATACCTCATTTGATCAATCTAAATGTCAAGGATAGAAGGACATTGTCACATATTGTGAGAGTCACAATTAGTAGTCATAAAGGTGATGTTGGATCTCAACATTCTTGTAACTTGGGTAGTAATGATGTGTTCCTAGATACCGCTCATTACTTATGCTTCTAAATGAGTTTAGGAGCATTGGCAACATTACAAGAACCTATAGGGTCACACACAAAGGGCAATTAGATGGAGATTAGGTTCATATGATGAACCAAGAGGATTAGATTCATATGATGAACCAAATTGGATTAAGAGTAATCCAAATTAAACTAATTGAGTTGCACTTAATTTGATTCATATATTGAATGAGTCTAATTTAGATTATAACTCATTGAATCAATTTAATTTAATGAATAGAGATTCATTAAATCAAATTGACTTGAATCAATGGTTAGATTTGATCAATTATGGGAGAATTTAAGTCAAGTTTGACTTGACTTGAGAGGGAAGATGAAGGGTCAAGTTTGACTTGACCAAATGTCACCTCATTTGTGACTTGGCATGGGTCGGCCAATGATGGTGTTCCACATCATCAAGAGCCACCTCATTGTGTGCCACCTCATGAGGAAGACCAAGAGCCATGACTCTTGGTATTATATGGAGGTATAAAACCTCTAGAAAAAGTGGTCGTCCACTTTATGCAAGCATTCAAGGTGAATTCAAGACATCTTCTTCCTCCTCTCTTCTTTATTGTTCTCCCTCCATCCTCCATTGCCGAGCCATCCAAGAGTGCTAGCACACTTTAGGTGGTTTATCTCCATCTCTTGTCCGTGTGGATACGTATAGAGGAGTGTACGCTTGACACTCTCGAGATCCGGCAAACTTTTGGACGAGTGGGATAAGCGAAGAGCTTCACAACAAGGGTAACACTTCTTGTTCATATAGATCTAAGGTAGATCTAGGTTAGAAACTTGTACATGATTTATTTTTATATATCTTTGCACGGATCCATGGCAAGATTTTGAGGTTTTCGCAACGCAAAAAGCGGTTTTTGTGACTCAAAAGTCCCAACAGCGAGGCACTAGGCCTTCTTGGTTATTGGATCATCAACCACTTCTAGACAACTCCTTTTAAAGAATTTAAACATTTAAGTTTTCTGAAAACCTTAGAAAAAAAATATTTAATCTAAGTATGATTTTGGAACTCAATATAGGTTCCTTCCTACTGGATTAACTAAACATTTGGAGGGGGGGGGGTAGATGATTTTTTGGAACTCTCCTTATTTGTCCATGGTGATGTCTAATATATCAATTTAGTCTACCAAAAATTCTAAGTTTTGATTTTTGAAAGTTATTTGATTTCAAACATGCATGGTCAGTTTTCAATTTTGTGATTTCTATTTTCAAGTTTTCATTTTATAATTTTAGATTATCATACAATTCTAGAGACAAAGAATCTTAATAAAATTAAAGGATTGTTTGGGAGATAGAGCACGTACCTCACTTACCTCAATTTCTGATGCTCCCCCTTCATCACTACTTTCTTCGGATGATCCTCCCCTTCATCTATGCTCATCTTTGAGCTGGCCTCATCTTCTTCTTGATGTATTGCCGTCAGTGTTAGTCCGACGAATGCTTTGATTTCAGATTCGGAGGATGATGACTTATCCCATGTGGCTTTGAGGTTATGTTTGGACCGAGCTGGCTTCTTATTCTTTTCCTTGTCTTTGTTTTTTAGTTTCGGGCAGTCATCTTTGATGTGTCCTTCTTCGTTGCAGTTGTAGCATCGGACGGTCCTTCTATTTCAAAGATGTTTTCTCGTCTGCGATTTAAATTGATTAGATTTAATAAATTTATTGAACTTCTTACTATAAGAACCGCTTTGACTTCATCGATGGATGCTTCGGAGTCTTGATCTTCCGTCTTCGCTTTTAGGGCAACATTGAGATTTGTCTTTTCTATTTCTTTAGGATTTGCAATTTGAGATTTGTGAAGTTCAAAAGTGGAAAACAAATTTTCTAGCTTACTTACCTCAAGATCCTTAGAGATGTAGTATGCATTTACTAAGGACACCCATTCTGAAATTCTCGGGAAGGCGTTGAGCGCATACCAGATTGAATCTCAATCTGTTACCGATTCTCCGAGATTGTTTAACTGAGTAATCAGTTCCTTGATTCGTGCTTGGAGTTGCACTACCTTTTCTCCATTGTTCATCCTCAGGTTTGTTAGCTGGGTTCGGAGAATGTCTCGCCTTGCTAACTTTGCTTTCGAGGTGCCTCCGTGAATTTCTAGAAACTTCTCCCAGAGATCTTCAGCGGAGTTGTAGCTGCCGATTCGATTGATCTCCTAGGGCGGAAGGATGCTTAGCAGATGGAACTCTACTTTACCATTCGCCACGAAGTCCACTTACTCCTTCTTTGTCCACTGATATTCTTCTTTCTTGGCTCCATGCTGATCCGAAGGTGCTAAAAAATCATATTTCATTATTAACAGAATTTTGAAATCTGTTTTAAAAAATACCTCCATCCAGCGTTTCCACTATGCGAAATCTCCCTCGAATTTTGGTGGGTGAATGCTTGCACCGACTATCATCTTGATCTTGATGCTTCAGTCGACGGTTAGTCCTTCTGAGATGGTTGGGCTCTGATACCACTTGTTGGCGCAGCGCGGCCGGTAAGAGGACGCATTGTCTGTAAAGAAAACAAAAACCTTTCTTTGTTTTTCTTACTAAGATTAGTAGCACTATCACAATAATTATAATCTTAAAAATGAACAACTAATAAAAAGAAGAGGCAAATATATTTGACTTGGTTACAATCAAGGTGGCTGTTAATCCAAGGCGGTTGCAAAGCTCTACTAGAAAAATCTTCTTCTCTGTAGGTGGAGAAGCCTCTTACACTCGTTGAAAAGATTTAGAAAAGACTAAGAAATGATTATAGTAGTTGTTCTCAAGTTGTTGTTGTATTTCCTTGCTCAAGGGGCCTTTTTATAGCCCCTAGAAATCTTATCCTAAGCTTGAGGGTGCCTCCAGCGTGGCGCATGGATAAAGCTTTCTCCACTTGCAAACGACTAGTTTGGCCAGGTCGAGGGTGCCATCCATACTCATGTAGGGCGCCTTCAATGCTTATGGAGGGCGCTCTCCGCCTGAAGGTGGTGGAGGTGTTGGCTTGCCTCGGAGGCACCCTCTATTTTCATAGAGGGCACCTTCAGCAGCCTTTACAGCCTCTTTTCACTCTCCTGCTGCTTCGATCGCCTAGGTGATTGCGGCCAACCAAAATGCGGCTCACCCGAACCCAATTTTCGGCTTTTTCCTCGAGAAGGCTTCCACTCTAGCTTCTCGTCCCTCGAACATCGCATATGGTCTTCTCGTCCATCGGTGTACTCTTCCACAACCCTTTCATCCCTCGGATGCACCGAGCTCGTCGGTTCCCTTCCCGTGGCATCCTTCTAGCTAGTTGCATCTTCTGCTCGAGTTCTTGTGCTCCTAAGCTCCTACACACTTAGACATAGGGATCAAAATCAAACAGGACCTAACCTAACTTGGTTGATCACATCAAAACAACCACGGGGTCTAACAATCTCCCCCTCTCTGATGTGCATCAACCCAAGTTCAAGTTAGGGTAAAAAGTAAACAAGTAGCAATAAAAGAATTTGTAAATAAAATATTTTAAGTATAAAGTTTGCAATAAAGAAATTTCAACACTACGTATAAAATAAATTGATTTATCAAAATTCAGACTTATAATAGAGTTAGCAAAAATTCAAATTTTTGATAAAATTCTAACTCCCCCTAAACTTGTACATATTCCTCCCCCTTTGATCACATCAAAAAATAGGATAAAAATATGAAAATTTAAGTTTTAGGAAAAAACTTGATTTAATAAAACAAGTAAAAAAAGATTTAAAATAATTTCTAAGTTAAGGAGTTTTCCAAAAATTGACAAACATTGAAAGCATTATCTTAATTAATTTCACAAGCTTATCAGTTTGTCAATTACATATTTAATTCAATAATCGACTTCTAGGCTATGGTGAGACACTAGGTCTTCTTGGTTATTGGATCATCAACCACTTCTAGATAAAACCTTTTAAAGAATTTAAACATTAAAGTTTTATGAAAGCCTTAGAAAAAATATTTAATCTAAGTATTATTTTGAAACCCAATATAGGTTCATTTCTACTGGATTAACTAATCATTTGGGGGGTAGATGATTTTTTGGAACTCTCCTTATTTGCCTATGGTGATGTCTAATATACCAATTTAGTCTACCATAAATTCTAAGTTTTGATTTTTGAAAGTTATTTGGTTTCAAACATGCATGGTCATTTTTCAATTTTTCAATTTCAATTTTCAAGTTTTCATTTTCTAATGTTAGATTATCATACAATTCTAAAGGACATGTCTTTGCTTAGTTCAATTTTAACTCAGCATTTTCCTTTTCTAATTTCACTAGATCTTTAGTAAGATCTTAATAAAATTAAAGGACTATTTGGAAGATAGAGCACATACCTCACTTACCTCAATTTCTGATGCTCTCCCTTCTTGCAGCTTTCTTCCGATGATCCTCCCCCTTCATCTATGCTCATCTCTGAGCTGGTCTCATCTTCTTCTTGATGGATTGTCGTTAGTACTAGTCCGACGAATGCTTCGATTTCAGATTTGGAGGATGATGACTCGTCCCACGTGGCTTTAAGGTTATGTTTGGACCGAGTTGGCTTCTTATTCTTTTCCTTATCTTTGTTCTTCAGTTTCGGGCAGTCATCTTTGATGTACCCTTCTTCACTGTAGTTGTAGCGTTGGACGCTCCTTCTATTTCAAAGTTGCTTTCTCGTCTGTGATTTAAATTTATTAGATTTAATAAATTTAGTAAACTTCCTTACCATAAGAACCGCTTCGACTTCATCGATGGATGCTTCAGAGTCTTGATCTTTCGTCTTTGCTTTTAGGGCAACATTGAGATTTGACTTTTCTATTTCTTTAGGATATGCAATTCAAGATTCGTGAAGTTCGAAAGTAGAAAACAAATTCTTTAGTGTATTTATCTCAAGATCCTTAGAGATGTAATATGCATCTACTAAGGATGCTCATTCTAAAGTTCTCGGGAAGGCGTTGAGCGCATACCGGATTGAATCTCGGTTTGTTACCGATTCTTCGAGATGGTTTAACTGAGTAATCAATTCCTTGATTCGTGCTTGGAGTTGCGCTACCTTTTCTCCATTATTCATCCTTAGTTTTGTTAGCTGGGTTCGGAGAATGTCTCGCCTTGCTAACTTTGCTTCTGAGGTGCCTCCGTGAAGTTCTAGAAACTTCTCCCAGAGATCTTTGGTGAAGTCATAACTACCGATTCGATTGACCTCCGGGGTGGTTGCTCCTTCTTCGTCCGCTGATATTCTTCTTTCTTGGATTTGTGCTGATCCGAAGGTGCTATAAAACTGTATTTCATTATTAACAAAATTTCAAAATCTGTTTTGAAAAATACCTCCATCTGGCGTTTCCATTGTGCGAAGTCTCCCTTGAATTTTGGTAGGTGAATGCTTGCACCAGGCATTGTCTTGATCTTAATTCTTCAGTCGACGGTTAGTCCTTTTGAGGTGATTGGACTCTGATACCATTTGTTGGTCCAGCAGGGCCGGTAAGAGAACTCACTCTGATACCATTTGTTGGTCCAGCAGGGCCGGTAAGAGAACGCAGCGTCTGTAAAGAAAATAAAAACCTTTCTCTGTTTTTGTTACTAAGTTTAGTAGCACTATTACAATAATTATAATCTCAAAAATGAACAACTAATAAAAAGAAGAGGCAAACAAATTTGACTTGGTTACAACCTAAGTGGTTGTTAATCAAAGGCAGTTGCAAAGCTCTAATAGAAAAATGTCCTTCTCTATAGGCGGAGAAACCTCTTACACTCTTTGAAAAGCTTTAGAAAAGACTAGGAAATGATTACAGTAGTTGTTCTCAAGTTGTTGTTGTATTTTCTAGCTCCAGGGGCCTTTTTATAGCTCCTGGAAATCCTATCCTAAGCTTGAGGACGCCACTAAAGGGCTTGGAGGGTGCCTCTAGCGTGGCGCATGGACAAAACTTTATCCACTTGCAAACGACTAGTTTGGCCAAGTCGAGGGCGCCCTCCATGCTCATGGAGGGCGTCTTCCATGCTTATGGAGGGTGCCCTCCATGCTTATGGAGGGCGCCCTCCGCCTAAAGGTGGCGGAGGCGCTAGCTTACCTCAGAGGCACCCTCTATTCCCATAAAGGGTGCCTTCAATAGCCATTACAGTCTCTTTTTGCTCTCCTACTGCTTTGATCACCTGGGTGATTGTGGTCAATCGAAATAGGGCTCACTCGAACTCAATTTTCGACCTTCTCCTCGAGCAGGCTTCCACTTTGACTTCTCGTCCCTCGAACGTCGCATACGTTCTTCTCCTCCACCGGTGCATTCTTCCGCAGCCCTGTCGTCCCTCGAATGCATTGAGCCCATCGGCTCTCTTCCCGTGTCATCTTTCTCGCTAGCCGCATCTTCCGCTCGACTTCCTGTGCTCCTAAGTGTTGGAACTCCAAGGTTATTTTGGTGTGATCAACAAGTTAAGTTAGGTCCTGCGTTGTTTCTAACCTTATGTCTAAGTGTGCAGGAGCTTAGGAGCACAGGTAGTTGAGCGGAAGACGCAGCTAGCAAGAAGGACAACACGTTGTGCATCCGAGGGACGAGGCGCTGCGGAAGAGTACACCGGCGGACGAGAAGAAAGCAGCGGTGGTTCCGAGGGACAAAAGCCAGAGCGGAAGATTGCTCGGGGAGCAAGAGACGCAGCTAGCGAAAAGGTCAATGACCGAGGGACGAAGACTGCGGATGAGTATGTTGGCGGACGAGAAGGAAACACACGGCAATTCCGAGGGACGAGAAGCCGGAGGGAAGCACGCTCGAGAAGATCGGAAGTTAGGTTCGGGTGAGCCCTTTTCCGGATTACTGAGATCACCCAAGCGAGCAGATCCGGAGTGGAAGAACCGGACCGAGGCGGGACTGAACCAGAGAAGAGGTCCCGGACGAAAAAGTCAACGTCTGTTGACTTTGGGCTCTGGGGCGCCCGGAGCAGTCCGGGGCGCCCGGAACCCTTCCGGGCGCCCGAACCTTGAAAATTGACCAGATCGAGCTTTGACTCGATCTGAACGTTGGGGGATAAAATTTATCCCCCCTAGGGCGCCCGGAACCCTTCCAGGTGCCCGACCAAGGCTATAAATATAGCCTTGGTTCAGAAGCTTTCATGGATTCAAAACTCACGCATTTCTTTCAAACACTTGTACGCTTTCTATAGTTAGCTTCTGTTGTGCGCTTCAACTTTGTAAGAGCCTTCTCCGCCTGAAGGAGAAATTCTAGTGCGATAATCTTTCTTGGATTAACAACCTCCCCGGTTGTAACCAAGTCAAACCTGGTGCCTCATTTTCTTTTCTGATCTTAGTTTATTGCTTTGATTATTTTACAAGTGTTAGTTTAAGAGTTCGAGAAGGGTGTTTACGTTTTGATTTTTACAGGGCTATTCAACCCCCCTTCTAGCCGGCCCAACGGTCTTATAAGTGGTATCAGAGCCGAGACGCTTCAGGAGGACTAACCGCCGAACGAAGCAACAAGATGGTCGGATCCAACATCCACCCGCCAAAATTCGAGGGGGACTTTGCAAGCTGGAAGAAACACATGGAGGTATTTTTCGGTACCGATTTCGATTTATTACTAACAATGGAACTCGGTTTTGAAGGTCCCCAGGACAAAGCGAAAAATTCATGGACAAAGAAAGAGCAGGCCGAGTACGTGTCAAACAAGAAAGCAGAATTTCATCTGCTAAGCGTACTTCCGCCACAAGAAGTCAACCGTGTCGGCACTTACAACTCAGCAAAGGAGCTTTGGGAGAAGTTCCTTGAACTACACGAAGTAACATCCGAAGCCAAGCTTGCGAGACGGGACTTAATTCGTAACCAGCTCACCAACCTCCATCTTGAAGAAGGTGAAACAATTGCACATCTACACCCAAGGATACAGGAGCTCATCACCGGACTTTCGAATCTCGGAGAAGAGGTAAGTAACCGAGATTCGCTCAGGTACGCTTTAAATTCCTTTCCGAGAAATTCAAAATGGGCATCACTAGTAGATGCCTTTTATATTTCAAAAGACCTAGAAAAAGTTTCTTTAGAAGAATTTTTCTCGACATTTGAAGTGCACGAATCAAGATGTGCAGGTTCGAAGGAGCCCAAGAACAACATCGCCCTCAAAGCATCGAGAGACGAGCCTGAGTCGGAATCTTCTCTCGACGACGAGGAAATGGTAATGATGGTAAGACGATTTAAGAAATTATACAATTCTAGAAAAACTAACCATCCACAGGATAGAAAGAAAAGAACGATCCGCTGCTACCATTGCGATGAAGAAGGGAACGTCAAGGACAACTGCCCCAAGCTAAAGAATAAGGATAAAGATAAAGGGAAAAAACCTGTTCAAAAGCGCAAAGCACTAAAAGCGACATGGGACGATACATCGTCCGAATCGGAAGTTGAAGCATTCTCCGGACTCGCACTGATGGCGAGTCATCAAGACGACGATTGCGATTCAAGTTCCTCCGAGATGAGCATCGAAAGCATCGATGAAGGGGGAGCTTCGTCGGAAGAAAGCAGCAGCTCAGGGGGAGAAACGGATAACGAGATCGACAAGGTAAGTCAGGTACGATCTCTTCCTCCCGATAAAATGTTTAAGTTTGTTAAACTGTTAACAAAAGATTGCTGCAAATTAGAAAGTGAAAATAAAAATTTAAAAGTAATTCTAGCTAAGTCTTGCCCCTTAGAAGAATTAGATAAATTAAAACTAGCAAATGAAAAATTGAAACTTGAAAATGATGATTTGAAAATTCAAGTAGATAACTTGAAAAACTATGCATGTTCATCTAAAACCAATGTTAGAAGATTTAATAATTTAAATTGATATTATAGATATCACCAGGGACAAATTAGGAATATCTCTAGAAAACATGTCCCTAAGAAATTTTTAATCAACCCAGTAGGCTGGAACCTTTATTGGGTTCCCAAATCTTGCTTAATCTAAATATTAATAAAAGTTAGCTCTTTCAATGAGAAAATTAAACAATGAAATTTTTTATGAAGTTTTGTCTAAGGAAGTGGTTGTTGCTCCAATAACCAAGAAGACCTAGTGCCTCTCCACGACCTGGAAGCCAACATATTGAAATAAATATTTAATTAACTTTCTGTCAAAGCATTAAAATTAGACTTACTTAATGCTTTCAAAGTTTTTCAAACATTTTTTTTCAATTTAGAAATTTACTTACTGATTTTTTTTTTAAGTTGACTAAGTCATTTTCTTTACTTAAGAAATTTTTCTTAAAAATTCTCAAATGATTAAGTTAGAAAATTTTCTTTCAAAAATAATCTTTACTTAGAAATTTTTTTGTTTCTGTTAAGTTAAAAGATTTTTTTAAAAATAAATAGAAATTTATGCTCAAATTACTTAGAAATCTTTCAAATTTACTAAATGTTTAACCCTTAGATTGTTTTGAAACCCCATTTTTCTGTGATCAAAGGGGGAGAAGGATTAGTATAAATCTAGGGGGAGGTAGACCAAAAACCAAAAACCAAAATATTAACTTATTTTATTTTTTTGCACTTAAATTACAAATTAAGTTAAGTTACTTAATTTTATGTCTATTTTAACCCTAGCTTAACTTGGGTTGATCACACCAAAAAGGGGGAGATTGTTGGAACCCTAAGGTTGTTTTGGTGTGATCAACAAGTTAAGTTAGGTCCTGCGTTGTTTCTAACCTTGTGTCTAAGTGTGCAGGAGCTTAGGAGCACAGGTAGTCGAGCGGAAGATGCATCTAGCGAGAAGGACGGCACGCTGTGCGTCCGAGGGACGAGGCGCTGCGGAAGAGTACACCGGCGGACGAGAAGGAAGCGCGCGGTGGTTCCGAGGGACGAAAGCCAGAGCGGAAGATTACTCGGGGAGCAAGAGACGCAGCTAGCGAGAAGGTTAACGACCGAGGGACGAAGACTGCGGATGAGTATGCTGGCGGATGAGAAGGAAACACACGGCAATTCCGAGGGACGAGAAGCCGGAGGGAAGCACGCTCGAGAAGACCGGAAGTTGGGTTCGGGTGAGCCCTTTTCTGGATTGCCGAGATCACCCAAGCGAGGAGATCCGGAGCGGAAGAACCGGACCGAGGCAGGACTGAACCAGAGAAGAGGTCCGGGACAAAAAAGTCAACGTTTGTTAACTTTGGGCTCCGGGGCGCCCGAACCTTGAAAATTGACCAGATCGAGCTTTGACTCAATCTGAACGTTGGGGGATAAAATTTATCCCCCCTAGGGCGCCCGGAACCCTTCCAGGCGCCCCGACCAAGGTTATAAATATAGCCTTGGTCCAGAAGCTTTCAATGGATTCAGAACTCACGCATTTTTTTCAAACACTTATACGCTTTCTGTAGTTAGCTTCTGTTGTGCGCTTCAACTTTGTAAGAGGTTTCTCCGCCTGAAGGAGAAATTCTAGTGCGATCATCTTTCTTGGATTAACAACCTCCCCGGTTGTAACCAAGTCAAACATGGTGCCTCGTTTTCTTTTCTGATCTTAGTTTATTGCTTTGATTATTTTACAAGTGTTAGTTTAAGAGTTCGAGAAGGGTGTTTGCGTTTTGATTTTTACAAGGCTATTCAACCCCCCCTTCTAGCCGGCCCAACGGTCCTACACTAAGCTCCTACACACTTAGACATAGGGATCAAAACTAAACAGAACCTAACCTAACTTGGTTGTTCACATCAAAACAACCATGGGATCCAGCACCTCTTCTGCTGAACGTCCTGACATCATCCTAATTTCTTGAAGACCGTGCAAATTTTCGATCATTATGGCTGAGAATACGGCCATACTTTTTAATTAAGCCTCATTAATGACCCCCAGTGATTGAGCGCCACGTGTCCTCCTTTCTACCGCCGTATGTTTGACGTGACAGGCGGTTATCCACTGATGATGCGACAAGTGCCTTTTCAAATTCAACGATCGGATCTCCTCCTAGTTTTTCGCAACCCTGGATTAGACGGCTCAGGTCGATCGGCTGTGAGGTTTATAAACCTCGCATCCATCGCCATCTTCTTCATTTCTCGTGCCTTCGTCTTCGAGCTCCTCCGCGATGACTGTAACGACCCACCTTCCTTACTACTCTCTAAGGCGACCGTTACTTAACTATTAACTCTACTCACTAGTGTTACTTATGCTAATATTAGCAACACTTAAATTTGTCACGCCCCCAGAGAAATTCCTACCGAAAAATTTCCGGCAGCATCTCCCCTATACCGGTGACAATATAAGCATATATACACAAGCAAAATAACACCATCCACGCAGTTTAATAAATCAGATCATGCAGGTAATGAATAGCGGAAACATAATGACATACAACTTCTTACTCCAAAATTTTCTTATCAACCTAAATAAAGAATTAATCTAAACAAATTCTTAAACTAAGTCTCAAGGCTTTTATAGTCCAGGCATCACACATCCATTCGCACCTCCTTGACTATAGCTTTTCCTTTCCTTTATCTGCAGTAAGAGGAAATGCAATCTATAAGAAAAATTGCTTAGTAAGCGCTATCTAACTCACAAAACTCGAATATGCATGTGAATATACTGAAATCTAAAATTGAATGCTCAAAAGGAAAACTACTCATGCTCATCTACTAGTAAAAGAAACATACTGAAATGCTAAACATGTAAAGCAAATATATACAATCATGCTAGCATAAAGAACTAAACTTACTGAATTTTAAACACTTTCTGAATCTTATTTCTCTTGTTTAAAAACTTATACTTTAATACTTCAAAATAATAATCAACTTCTCTTGGGCCCAGGCTTAGTACCAAAGTGCGCTCCCTAATAGAAACTGGGGTAGCGAGCCACCAGTCCTACGAGGGTAAAGACCTTGGTCTTACCAGGGCCAAGACCTTGGAATTGGACACCTGGATTTGTTTAACGACAACCTTGGAAGTCGGGTACTAGCCTCTTCAAAGTAAAATATCTTAATTACTTCTTCTTTAAATGTCTTGACATTTTAACAAGCACCTTGTGTGCCAAAATCCCTAAAGTCTTGACTTTGGGATCTACTTAAGGCCTTGGCCTTTTTCTTTCTTTTCTTTATCTTTCTTATACTTGTTAATACCTCTAATAAAAGGATGACTTATACAAGATTGATCTCAAATACTTTAATACACCAAAATTTAATACTTAAACAAACTAAAATTGAATGCTATAACAACTGAAACTGCTGTGCTTGGGAAGCTCCAAAACCACAGTTTAAACAGAAATAAATCTGCATACTTTGTCTAACAAGATTCTGAAATGCTAAACAAATCAAAATCTGCATACAATACTTATCAAATTCTGCAAGCAATACTTATAAAAATCTGCGTACAATACTTATAAAAAATCTGCATACCATACTTATAAAAAACTGCATACTATACTTATAAAAATCTGCATACTATACTTATAAAATCTGCATACTATACTTATAAAAAAAAATCTACATACTATACTTATAAAAATATGCATACCCACTTAAGCTTAATTCTGTATATAAACTTAACAAATATTATGAAATCAAGCTTAATATAAATCTGTATTTGAGCTTAACCAAAAGAAATTTGCAGAATATTAAATTACACACTTTAAGAACTAAACTAAAACCAAAGTAACCTACGACATATTCACCAACAATGTGCCATTGTACACACCTTGCAACTAATCAAGGATTTGCTACTGAAAACCTAAAAGCATAACTGTTCATCATGTTCTATAACAAAGCATACCATTCTGCTGTAAGCTACAAAAACCAACCTACATGCTTTAAAAGAAAACTAAACTCTTTCTTGTTCCTTGCCCAACAATAGGAATCCGAAATCTGTAACACATCAAATTTACTGATCATGCCCATAAGAATTCATGAACAAAAGGATTTGAATCCACATTTGAATTCCCTTAAGCTAGCTACGGCAGCAATGACAAGAGAAAACCAAAAACCTAGAATTTCTCTAAGGCAACTAAACTGTACAGCAAACTCTAATACAATTTAAACTTCACAGAAATCTCCAAAGCAACTAAACTGCACAGCAAACTCTAATACGATTTAAACTTCACAGCGGCTCTAATCAAACGGTAAGGGAGAAACTAAACTACATGCTCAAAACTAACTACATGCTCGAACCATTATATGTTCAATACTCAATAACAGATTCCGAAATCTACAAGGCCCTACATGAACCGATCATGCCTACTAAGGTAACAAACAGAAAGGGTTTAAGTCGAAATCTGAGAATACTAATTACAAGGCTTGAAGGAAATCTAACCCACATGCTTGAACTGAACTAATCCTTCTCTTTCTTTCTTTAGGGTTCACGGCAACAAGCAAAAAAAACAAAACCACCAATCTTTACCACATTCTTCGGAAATCAAGAACACAAAGATCTGAAACCTCAATTCACAGCAGCAAGCTTCAAAATCACCTAGATCCAAATCCTCAATTCACGGCAATAAGGAAAGAAAATCTCGGAACTACTCTTACTGCAGGTGATAGCGCTTACAATGTGTTCTTGAACTCACAGCCAGAAAGAAAGCTTCTAGGGTTCGGATAACTCGAGTTTTCCGGCTCCTCTTCGTGCTCACAGCTTCTCCTCGACGAGAAGATCTTAAGGAGGTGGAGAAAACCCCTCGGAGAACCTTGGACGACCGTCGGAAGACAATGCCCTAACTCCCCTTTCGTTTTCGCCCGAAGAGAGGTCGCCGTCGCGCACGAGAGGAAGAAGAGAGGAATTAGGTCTCGGAAATTATCCCTAAGTTCTCCTTTTATAACTCAAGTATTCTGTTATTAACTATTGCTTAAATATATTTTGCTTCCCTTCTTATCAAGAAACACCCGCTTGAGCACTTGGTCAGCCGGATTCACTTAAGGTTTGGTTTGGGCTGGAGTTCGTGGGTTCGAATCTCGGCTTGGATATTTTTTTTTTTGAAACTTCTTTCGTTTAGTAAAAATACCAAACGACCTCCAAAAATTACATAAAAATACTCTAAAAATTTCTAAAAATCTCTAGAATATTTCTATAGCATTTTCAAATATTTTTAACCACTATTAGAACTCGTAATGAGAAATTTTGGATCGTTACAATGACTCACCTTCTCTTCTTCTCTGGCGATCTCTCCTATAAGCTTCCTCTATTTTCTTGTTCCAATTTGTTCGTTGTCTTTTGTCGAGTCTATTTTCGATGGCCAATTCCTCGCCCCCCCCCCCCCCCCGTGTCCCTGTCCCTTGACTCTGGTATACTTCTACCGAGTCCAGGTTCGATGGGGATGACGCTGAGAGTTTGAAATCGGCTTATGAATTCCCCCTGGCTACCAAATTGTCATTCCTTCTACATTTGACCGGCCACATGAACCACCATCAGGTTTTTTATATTTCTTTAGGGACCAGTTCACCTCCGGTCTGCCCTATCCACCCATTTTTCTATGTAGTATGTAAATATTTTCATATTTCCTTTAATCAATTAATGTCGAATTCCTTTCGGCTGCTGTGCGGGGTAGTAGTCTTGTTTCGCTTGCATGACATTCCATTGACTCCTCGGCTCTTCCATTACTTTTATTATCCAAAATTGTCCAAGTCAGGAACTTTTCTCTTCCAAGCCCGAGGGGGTTTAGTCTTCTTTGATAAAATGTTGTCCTCTAATGAGAATTGCAGAGACTACTATTTCTTCGTTCACTTTCCCGAGCGACCAGATTTCCAGACCAACTGACAGCTAGAAGTGTCGAACCCTCCAGCTCCGGAGCTCAAGAAGTACAAAAGCCGATCAAACTATCTCCAGGTAGTTTCAAGCTTGGCTGGTCAGAAGTACCATATTCACAAGTTGCTGCTGGAGGGCGTCGTCTACATGTTCAGCTTGAGTCTGATTCGTACAAAGCTTCCATCCAACCTAGGTATGCTCTTTATTCTCCCAATCTTTGAATCTAACTGATTTTTTCTCCTTTTGTGCAGCTCGAATCATGTTGTGAGTGTGTCTGGCCAGCAAGTGTAAGCTCGCGGACGCAGAGATCAACACTACGGTCGTGGCCGAACTGGAGGGTTGCGGTCTGTAGCTCGTCGGCTCTCACAAGGATCCGCTCGACGAAGAAGAGGGAACGCGAGGGCTAGGGAGCGGAGTTGGGAGAAGTCATACAGCGATAAGCGATGCAGCAACCGTAACAACGAACCTTCCACCCGAACGACCGCCGATGGTTCTGATTGCGGGCGCTTTAGAGTCCACTACTTCTAGCGAACCCCTACGACAGCGTAAGAGACGCCGCGTGGAGGCATCCTCCCGTTCTACCACTTCTGCATTACAGACCCCAACATCGGCCGCCTCTCGACCCCCCTCCGAGCGGGGTGATACCTCCATTCCTCCTCTTGAGCAGGCAGTTACAGAACTTCCTGCTTCCCTGTCCTTCGATCTAACACCCTCTTTGTCTGTACTGCCTTAAGGAATAATTTGTGCGCCGCCAATCGCCTTCATGCCACCATCTTTGTCGTCGACCCAAGTGTCCCGTATCCGATCGGTCCCGACATCTCGTTCTTCAGGCAGGGCGACTTCAGACCCCTTTGGCCCAAGCAGCCAGAGGCAAATAACTATGATCATTCATTTGTCGATCGATGAGTATCGCAGTGCAGACGACCCAACGCCCCTCACCCCTGAGCACTAGATAAGGATTCAAGGGTCGCTCGCACATATATGAGCGGATGCTCGGGCCTGTGTGGCGGTCATCTCTCCTGAGGAGCTCGCCAACAATTATACCCAGATGCTCACTGGGGTAAGTATGTTGCTTTTGCATTTACTTTTCATTCGTTCGACATTTACAATTTTACCTGTTGTTGCAGTTCTGGGTGGAGAGTTTGACCATGTGTCACAGACTTACCTATTTGGAGCATGAAGTCCAATAGTTGCGTGCTCCGAGAGGCCAATCGTTTGCTTCACAAACGCGCTTGGAGCATATGAGCGTCGAGGTGGCCTAATTAAAGGTCGATCTAAAGAGGAGTTCCGAACTGTTGGAAGTAGAGAAGGGGAAGAATGTCGAGCAGGCAACACAGCTTGTGACGCTCAACAAGCAGGCTTCCTCCTTCAAAGCAAAGATCCACTCAGCCAATACCAGGAAGCTCTAAGCCATCGAGGATTTAGAAATCAAGAACAAGGAGTTACGGGTGTTGGCTTAGAATCTGGACGAAGCAAAGGCCTCCTTGAATGCCAAGCGGGAGGGTCGGTCGGCCGAGTGGTCTGCAGGGAGGGCCTGGCTCGACGCCAAGGATGAGGAGCTGGCTAAATTGAAGGCAAACTTGGAAGCATCCCGAGCGACCCTCGAAGTTTATCAGGGTACAGAGTCCAGCTAGTTCGAGCTCATGAAGCGGGACTACCTCTGCTCAGATGGCTTCAACGACCGGCTCACTGAGCGGGCACTTCGTCTCTTCAACCTAGTTGTTGACGAGACACTCGACCAACTAAAGGACGACAGCTATGTTTCAACAACATTGACCAATGAGGTTATCAGTCGAGACAAACTAGCTGAGTCGTTGCCTGATGACATGTTGGACTACCTTGAGTGAACTAGCCTCCCGCAACGCTAGCCACTTTTCTGTATTGCCTTCTGGTCTTGTAAAAACTATGCAAGTGTTAATGAATGGTTGCATGTTCAGCGAGCCTTTTTATTCGGTGTCACTCCCTCATGTTGCGACGTTCAATGCTTCCTTGTTTTATGTTCCAACTTGTTTGTTCCTATGTTGCCGCTCAAGCTCGAGTAGGACTACGAACCGCTTACCATTTTGTGAAAAAACTTCCAAGTGTGGCTCTGTGGCCCACCGGTCAGCGTCGTACTACTCACTTGGATAAGCCCTTTTTTGTTGGTCTTAGGTTTATAGCCACCACTCGGCAATTAAAGACACAAGCCTGAGTTTATGGTTGTCGCTCGACCATTGTTGAAGACTTAGGTTTAAGGTCGCCACTCGACCGCTGACGTAGACAAGCGTTTAAGGTTGTCGCTCGATCGTTGAAATGCGTAGACTTGGGTTTAAGGTTTCCACTCGACCGTTGACATAGACAAGAGTTTAAGGTCGCCGCTTGACCGCTGACGTAGATAAGGGTTTAAGGTCGCCACTCGGCCGTTGACGTAGATAAGGGTTTAAGATCGCCGCTCAACCGTTGGTGAAGACAAGGATTTAAGGTTGCCACTCGACTGTTGACGTAGACAAGGGTTTAAGGTCGCTACTCGACCGCTAACGTAGACAAGGGTTTAAGGTCGTCGCTTGACCGTTGATGAAGACAAGGGTTTAAAGTCGCTGCTTGACTGCTGACGTAGGCAAGGGTTTAAGGTCGCCGCTCGACCACTGATAATGACAAGGGTTTAAGGTCACCGCTCGACCATTGATGACGACAAGGGTTTAAGATCACCGCTCGACCGTTGATGACGACAAGGGTTTAAGGTCGCCGCTCTACCATTGATGACGACAAGGGTTTAAGGTCGCCGCTTAACCGTTTGTGAAGACGAGGGTTTAATGTCGCCTCTCGACGGTTGCAATGAGTAGACAAGGATTTATAGTCGCCGTTAGACTTTTAACTTGGCTGATTGGATCAAGAGTCTGAAACACTTGTGATTTTATTTATACTTATCCTACATCCAGAAGACATACATGCACTTATACAGGTACATTTATATTTATTCACGCACCTCTCACCCGACCCTATAGGATTGGAGATGGTTTACGCTCCACAGCCGCTCGAGCAGTCTTCCGTCTTCGTCCTCCAGATAGTAGTCTCTTGAGCGAGGCTTCTACATGACCTTATAGGGTCTCACCCATGGGGCTTCGAGTTTGGTGACGTCGCCGACCGACTTTATTCTTTTCCACACTAGATCGTCGACTTGGAAGGACCTCAAGATCACCCTCTAGTTGTAGTTCTGCTTTATTCGTTGTCGGTACGCCATATGTCGAACGACAGCCTTACCCCATGCCTCGTCCACCAAATCGAGCTCTAAGTCTTCGCTTGGTGTTCCCCTCATCGTAGAGCTGCACCCGATCAGATTCTATTTCGACTTCCACCAGGACTAATGCTTCTCCGTCGTACACTAGATGAAATGATGTTACACCGGTCGTCTCCTTTGGAGTCGTGCAAAGGGCCCACAGGACATTGGGGAGCTCGTCGACCCAGCTGCCTCCTGCGTGGTTGAGCTGAGCTCGTAGGCCCCTAAGGATCTCCTGATTGATGACTTCAGCTTTGTCGTTGCTCTGGGGTAAGCCACTGAGGTGAAGGCTTGCTGAATGTCATAGCCTTCACACCACTCCTTAAGCCTCTGACCGACGAACTACCTCCCATTGTCTGAGACGAGCCGGTGGGGGATGTCGAACCGCTACAAGATGTTCTGCCAGATGAATTTGATGACCGTTTGCTCGGTTATCTTTGCCAACGGCTCAGCTTCCACCCATTTTGAAAAATAATCTACGGCGAAGAGTAGGAATCTTCACTAAGCGGTCGCCATTAGAAATGGTCCAACGATGTCCATGCCTCATTGGTTAAACGGGCAAGACACCATAGACGCCTTCATATCCTCGGCCGGTTGGTGTGGGATATTATGATATTTTTGGCACGACAAACAAGTGGCTACTGTCCAAGTAGCGTCTTCTTGAAGTGTGGGCCAAAATATCCGGCCAGAAAGATCTTCCGTGATAATGAGTGGCCGCTCGGGTGACTTCCACGGGAGCCTTGATGTACCTCTTGTAGGATGTACTCTGTGTCTTCTGATCCAACACATTTGAGCAGTGGCCTCGAGAAAGCTCACTTATAAAGTTGATCCATGATCAACGTAAATCGTTTGACCCTCTTTTTCAGTAGATGAGCTGCTCCCTGATCGGACGGTGTGGTTCTTGATCAGAGGAATTTGATCAACGGCGTTCTCCAGTCGTTTGGAAAGGAAATTCCCTCAATCCGGTTGATATGCACCACCAATGAGACCTGCTCGATCGGCTGGCTTATCACGACTGAGGTTAATGAACTAGCTAACTTAGCTAGTTCATATGGTGCCTGGTTGTCTGATCAGGGGATCTTCTATATAATGGCTTCTTAGAAATTTGCTTTTAGATTCTCGAAGGCTTCTGCGTAAAGCTTGAGTCGGGAACTATTTATTTCAAACGTCTCCGATAGCTACTGAGTGGCTAACTGGGAGTCCGAGTAGATGAGAATTTTTGTAGCTTTGACGTGCTGAGCTGCCTGTAGACCGGTTATCAAGGCTTTGTACTCAACTTCATTATTAATCGCTTGAAAATCCAGCCGAAAGGACAGCTACATCCGATCCTCCCTGGGTGAAATCAACAGAATGTCGATCCTGCTGCCTTGCCTAATGGACGAGCCATTGACGTATATCTTTCAAGTTGTCTCTGGCTCGGTGTTCTGGACCTCTATGACGAAATCAACCAAGGCTTGAGCCTTAATCGTCGTCTTGGATTGATATTGAATGTCAAACTCACTTAGCTCGACTGTTCACTTGATCAACCGTCTCGACACCTATGGGTTAAGAAGGACCCTTCCTAGGGCTCTATTGGTCATCACGATGATCGGATGTGCCAAGAAGTATAGACGGAGTTTTCGAGCAGCTAGCATCAATGCATACGCTAATTTTTCGAGACAGGTGTAGCGAATTCTATATATTTCAATATATGACTCAAAAAATACATGGGTTGTTGTTTATGCCCGTTCTGCATCACTAATGACGAGCCAACTGCGTGTTCAGTAGATGACAGGTGTTGGAACCCCAAGATTGGTTTTGGTGTGACCAACAAGTTAAGTTAGGTCCTGTCTGTTTCTAACCTTGTGTCTAAGTGTGCAGGAGCTTAGGAGCACAGGTAGTTGAGTGGAAGACGCACCTAGCATGAAGGATGGCAGTCCGAGGGACGAGGTGCTGCGGAAGAGTATACCGGCGGACGAGAAGGAAGCGTGCGGTGGTTCCGAGGGACGAAAGCCGGAGCGGAAGATTGCTCGTGGAGCAAGAGATGCAGCTAGCGAGATGGACGGCACGCGGTGCGTCCGAGGGACGAAGACTGCGGATGAGTACGCCGCCGGACGAGAAGGAAACACGCAGCGATTCCGAGGGATGAGAAGCCGGAGGGAAGCCCGCTCGAGAAGACCGGAAGATGGGTTAGGGTGAGCCCTATTCCGGATGTCAAAGATCACCCAAGCAAGTGGAGCCGGAGCAGAAAGACCCGGACCAGAGGCGAGCTGAACCGGAGAAGAGAGCACGGACCAAAAGTCAACTGAGTTGACTTTTGGCTCCGGGGCGCCCGGAACTGTCCGGGGCGCCCGGAAGTGACTTTTTCACAGGATCGAGCTTTGACTCGATCCAACCGTTGGGGGATAAATTTTATCCCCCCAGGGCGCCCGGAACCCTTCCAGGCGCCCCGACCAAGGCTATAAATATAGCCTTGGTCCAGAAGCTTTTCAACAATCACGATCATTCTATTTCCAAACACTTGTATGCTTTAGTTGTAGTTAAGCTTCTGTTTTCTGTGCCTAAACGCTGTAAGAGGCTTCTCCGCCTGAAGGAGTTTTTGAGCTTAATCTTCCTTGGATTAATAACCACATCAGTTGTAACCAAGTAAACATCTGGTGCCTCATCTTTTCTTTTATGCTTTTATTTATCTGCTTAATTCATTTTACAAGTGTTAGCTTAATCGTTCGAGGAATGGTTGTTTGTTTTTAATTGACAGGTTATTTACCAACCCTTCTAGCCGTCCCAACGGTCCTACAAGTGGTATCAGAGCCGAGACGTCTCACAAGGACTAACCGCCGTCTAAAGCAACAATGGTCGGAGCTAGCGACTACCCACCAGCATTCGAGGGGGAGCTTTCTTCATGGAAGCAACAAATGAAGGTATTTCTTAACTCTGATATTGGTATTTCTCTAATAATGAAAACAGGTTATGAAGCACCGAAAGACACGAACGGAGAGAAAATCGACATACGCCTCTGGAACGAGAAGCAACGTGAAGAGTCCATGGCGAATGCTCGGGCAGAGTTTCACATTCTAAGTGCAATACCAACTAAAGATTTCGACAGAGTCGGAGAGTACAAAAGCGCGAAAGAACTTTGGGAAAAGTTCTTAATGCTCTACGAAGAACCGGTTGAAGTCGTCTCCTCAATAGACATCGAGCCGTCATCAGAAGAATCCGAGATGGAAGAAATTACCAAGACAGCCCCAACAGCCGAAGTACATCCCGAGATCGATGAAGGGAGAGAATCTTCGGAAGAAATTAATTCAACAGGGGAAGAACCAACGACCGACGAGGTAAGTAAGGTATGGCCTCTACCCTCTGAACAACTGGTTCAATTAATCAAATTACCTGAAGATTTTTGCGAACCAAAATTTGAATTATCGAAAGAACTTTTCGGATTAGAAAATCTTTGGTCGAATAATTGTTGCAAATTACAAAATATTTTTACGAAAGAATTATGCAACTTAGAAATATTATCGAAAACTTTTTCCGGATCTAAAATTTTTTTCGAATTACAAAATATTTTGACGAAAGATTCTTGCGAATCACAAAGTATTTTTTCAAAAACTTTTTCCGGATCTAAAAATTTCGAATTACAAATTACTTTACTGAAAAAGTTTTGTGAATTAGAAATTGATTCATCAAACAAAATTTTCAGATTAAGAAATTTATTATTAATAGATTCTTGCAAACTCTTATTGTTAAAAAATTCTTGCAAATTATAAAATATTCCTTCAAACGAATTTTGCACATTGCCGAAAGAATTTTTTATATTGTCGAAAAATTTTATCAAGTTAAAATCTATGCCATCTGAATATTTCTGTGAAATTGAAATTCAAAAAATAATAGAAATTAACATGATACAAATTTCTGCATGTATAATATTTGTGGTGTTAAATCTAAAAAAGATTGATTTAAGAAATTATGATAAGTTAAAATGAAAATTTAAAACTTTCTGATAAATAGAATTAAGAACTAAATAAATAAATAAATGCATAGAAATTTTTTAAATGTTTAAATTTTCTTGCATAAAAGTCTTTTGGGCTTAGAAAGATTTTTTTAACTTAGAAACTTTTCAAAAAGCTATTGTTAACTTAGAAATATTTTTACAGATAACTTTTCAAAATTTTCTAAGTCTTTAAACCCTTAGAATTTTAAACCCCATTTTATTGTGATCAAAGGGGGAGAAGAAGAAGTATAAGTCTAGGGGGAGGTAGAGAAAATTGAAAATTAAAATTTTCTATCTTATTGCACTTAATTATTGAAAATTAAAATTTTCTGTTGAAATTTAATTTTGTTCTATCTTATTGCACTTAATTGCAATATAAGTTAGTTTATGTTTTATGTCTTTTTTTTTCCCTAGCTTAACTTGGGTTGATCACACCAAAAAGGGGGAGATTGTTGGAGCCCCAAGGTTGGTCTTGGTGTGACCAACAAGTTAAGTTAGGTCTTGTCTGTTTCTAACATTGTGTCTAAGTGTGTAGGAGCTTAGGAGCACAGGTAGTTGAGTGGAAGACGCAGCTAGCGTGAAGGACGGCAGTCCGAGGGACGAGGTGCTGCGGAAGAGTACACCGGCGGACGAGAAGGAAGCGTGCGGTGGTTCCGAGGGACGAAAGTCGGAGCGGAAGATTGCTCGTGGAGCAAGAGACGCAGCTAGCGAGATGGATGGCACGCGGTGCGTCCGAGGGACGAAGACTGCGGATGAGTACGCCGGCGGACGAGAAGGAAACACGCAGCGATTCCGAGGGACGAGAAGCCGGAGGGAAGCCCGCTCGAGAAGACCGGAAGATGGGTTCGGGTGAGCCCTATTCTTGATGTCAAAGATCACCCAAGCAAGCGGAGCCGGAGCAGAAAGACCCGGACCAGAGGCGAGCTGAACCAGAGAAGAGAGCACGGACCAAAAGTCAACTGGGTTGACTTTTGGCTCCAGGGCGCCCGGAGCTGTCCGGGGCGCCCGGAACCCTTCCGGGCGCCCGGAAGTGACTTTTTCACAGGATCGAGCTTTGACTCGATCCAACCGTTGGGGGATAAATTTTATCCCCCCCAGGGTGCCCGGAACCCTTCCAGGCGGCCCGACCAAGGCTATAAATATAGTCTTCGTCCAGAAGCTTTTCAACAATCATGATCATTCTATTACCAAACACTTGTATGCTTTAGTTGTAGTTAAGCTTCTGTTTTCTGTGCCTAAACGTTGTAAGAGGCTTCTCTGCCTGAAGGAGTTTTTGAGCTTAATCTTCCTTGGATTAACAACTACATCGGTTGTAACCAAGTAAACATCTGGTGCCTCATCTTTTCTTTTATGCTTTATTTATCTGCTTAATTCATTTTACAAGTGTTAGCTTAATCGTTTGAGGAAGGGTTGTTTGTTTTTAATTGACAGGTTATTTACCAACCCTTCTAGTCGGCCCAACGGTCCTACAACAGGTACATCCAGAGTGGCTCGCCAACTCTTAGCTTGGCCAATACAGGCAAGAAGTTGAGATATTCCTTAAGCTCTTCTAGCGCCTTGTCATATTTTGAGTCCCATTGGAATTTTGTCGCTCGATGCAGCACCTTGAAGAACGGATGACTCCGGTCAAATGACTTGGAGATAAACCTTGATAGCACGGTGATCCATCTGGTCAGCTATTGGGCCTCCTTCAAGCTGCAGGGTGGAGGCATGTCTTGTAGTGCCTTCACATTGCTCGGATTCACCTCGATTCTTCATTTAGCGAAGATATATCCAAGGAAGTAGCCACTCTTCGCGCCAAATAGACATTTACTTGGGTTCAGCTTTATCCCATATGGCCATAAGATTCGACATGTTTCTTCAATATCTGCACATAGATCAGTAGCTCGAAGAGATTTTATTAATATGTCATCAACATATACCTCTATGTTACGGTCGATCTACCGACGGAACACTCTATTCATCAGCCTCTGGTAGGATCCGAGCGACATCACGTTGTAGCAATACATTCCATCGGCCGTGATGAAGTTGACTTTCTCATAATCCTCCCGGGTGAGCTGCACTTGGTGGTATCCTTGGTATGTGCTGAGCATGCAGATCTGCTCGTAGTCTGCCGTAGAGTCCACCATCTGATCGATCCTGGGCAGCAGGTAGAAGTCCTTCGGACATGCCTTGTTCAAGTAGCGGAAGTTGATGCAGACCCTCCATTTGTTGCCCAGCTTGGAGACTAGCACAACATTAGTAAACCAGCTCAGGAATTGGACTTCCTGGATGTGTTTGGCCTCCAGCAATTTTTTGATGTCTGCCCAGATGATCAAGTTTTGCTCTACGCTGAAGTCCCACTTTTTCTGCTTCATAGGCTTTGCATCCGGTTGGACGTGAAGCTCGTGCTGAGCCACGCTCGGCAAAATCCCTGGGAGCTCACGTGTCGACCAAGCGAATACGTCATGATTTTGTCTGAGGCAGGCGACCAACTTTGCATTCTTCTCGCATTCTAGGTCGGCGGTAACGAAGGTGGTTGCCTCCGACCGGATGGGGTGGATCTGAACCTCCTCTTTTTCGTCATAGACCAGCGTAGGAGGTCTCTTTGTGATCGTGTTCACCTCTAAGTGAGGGTTTTTTCAAGTGACCCTTGCTTCTGATTTGACCATCTCGATGTAGCATCGCCGAGCGGCCAACTGGTCACCCTTGACTTCGCTCACCTTGTCGTCCACTGGGAATTTAATCTTCTGGAAAAAATGGGCACCACCGCTCGGAACTCGTTGAGTACTGGTCGGCCCAATATGACGTTGTAGGCCGAAGGCACGCCCGCCACAATGAAATTGGTGGTCCTTGTCCTCTTTAGCGGCTCCTCCCTAAGCAAGATGGCTAGGCAAACTTGGCCGATCGACAACACTTCGTTGATTGTGAATCCGTAGAGTAGAGTCGCCATGAGTAGCAAATCGCTTTGATCGATTTGCAGCTGATCGAACGCCTTCTTGAATATGATATTTACCGAGCTCCCTGAGTCAACAAAGGTTTGGCGAATAACGTAGTTAGTAATTATTGCTCGGATGATCAGTGCATCGTCATAAGGGATCGCCACTCCCTTTAGGTCCCTTGGGCCGAAGCTGATCTTGGGTCCTTCGACCCTCTCCTTGTTGTAGCTAACAACGTCGATTTCAAGTCACCGAGCATGCGACTTCCTCGCTCGGTTGGAATCACCGCCAATTGGCCCTCTGACGATCATTCTCATTTCTCCTCGAGCGGCGTTGCTCCTATTCTCCACCTCTCGAGCTGAAGGCCTACTTCATTCACCAGGTGCTCTGGCAAGACTTGGGTTGTTCCCTTGCTGGGGTTGATGATGGTGCAACTCGACCATTGTCTTTTCATCTTCCCTTCACCTAGTTGATCGGTACCTGTGTCTTCGATCAGGAGATGATGACCGACGGTGATACCCCTTCGGGGCCGGCCTGCTAGCTATCGACGTCGGGTCGTAGTAGTCCCGGGTATTGTGTGTCACCGACTGATGGAAGGAACAAAACATCAGCGTCCATATTTTACCTTTTGCAGCCTTTGGGCGACTGACTGCCACATGCTGCATGACATGCGTCCTAGGTTTATGGTGTGGTTGGGATCCTCCAGATCAAGCTTCCTTAGGGGGTTGATGGCTACTCGGCTACCGTCGTTCATACGCTGCTGTGGGCTCGACGAATGTCTTCCTCCTCCTTGCCGCTTGAGCTTCTTCCACGTTGATGTATTCGATGACCTTCTTTTGCAGGTGGCTGAAGTCCGTTAGCAGCTTCCGAATGAGCGATCGGAAGAACTCCCCTTCTGTGAGCCCTTGGGTGAACGTGTTCACCAACACGTTCGAGGAGACCGCTGGAATGTCCATGGTGACCTGATTGAAGTGTTGGATGTTGGCCCTCAATGCTTCTTTAGGACCTTGCTTCAACGAAACCAAATTTACGCTCATCTTCTGGCGGCAGCTGCTGCTAGCGAAGTAGTGAAGGAATGCCGTCCAGAAGTCGTTGAAACAGTGGATTGATCCATTCGGTAACCTCTTGAGCCAGCGTTATGCTGATCCTAAGAGAGTGGTGAGGAAAACCCGACATTTAACTCCATCGGTGTATTGATGAAGTGTGACCGCATTATCAAATTTGGCCAAGTGGTCATCTAGGTCGGTGGTTCCATTGTACTCTTCGATCACCAGCGGAGTGTAGTGCCTTGGTAGAGGGTCGTTCAGAATCCCCTCCGAAAACTGTTGATTGATCCGCCCGGGCGATTCATCCTCCCTGGGTGCCTTCCATTTCCTTGCGTCCTGAACAGGTGCATTGTCTGAAGAAGACCCCCCCCGTCCTTGTCCGTTCAGCCCCGTTCCTCCGATAGGGTCTTGAACAACACTCAGTGGAAGGGGATAGGCGTATTGGGTGTTTCCCCATATGTGCCAGCCAGCTTCTTGCTATTACCTCGAGCGGATACTTAGTTTGTTCGGTCATCGTGCTCAGCTGGTCCACCAGCAGCTGATGTTGTGGGCTCCTGCACTTGGCGTTCGACCAACGTCTGTTGTTGTTACTCCACTATCTTGGTTGCTCGGGCTTGTACCAGCATGTCAAGCTCCTCTTGCATCAACGTCACTGTTGTGAATCATCCAACGTCTTCCATCTTCTCATTCGAATGTAGGTTACGTTCCCACAGATGACGCCAAAATGATCCTATCCGAAAGCGGGAAGGTGGAAAACTGTGGATGTGGTGGCTTCACTGACCGATTGAAGACCTCACTCCGCTCTACAAAACAAGTAACGTCAGTGTTGAGTCAAGGAAGGAGTTCCCGACGTTGGCCCTCCAACACTCAAGTCAGTCACCGGAATGCGGAGAAAAGTGGAGCAACTGTAGAACTATGCACAAACAGTAGATAGCGCGTACCTCCGCCGGTGATGGACCCCCTTTATATAGAGCCCTGGTGGGCGAGTGCACGTTTCTTGAGGCATGGGCACACTCTCTGATATGCCCTATGAAAGGACCTCTCAGGAAAGTATCTCTGACAACATACTTTAACAGGACATGCATATCCCTGACGAGACAGTAGAAGCCTCCGCCGTATGATCTGCCTGTCGACCATACCTCGTGTCAGCGGTACTATCTCCCAAAAGGATATAGAGAGATACTACAGTGGTCCCGTTTCTTGGCTGAGCGGGGTAACTGCTTGATTGAGACTGCGCTCTGTCCATGGCCAGTCCCGCTGTTTGGCCGAGCAGGGTAGCCGCTCGCCCGGGACCCCTCCGCTCTATCGACGTCAGTGGCTCTTCTGTGTGGTGACTGTGTAGCAACCTGTCCTCCCCCGTTCGGACCATCTATCCAGTCTCCGTCTACGTCTTGCTACTCTGTGCTGAGACCCGACCGACCATTGCAATTGTCCTCCATTCGACCCTTTGACATTCAAGTATTAACCACGTTAACTTTGATATCCACTTTGACAGTTGACCCTGTACCAGATAGAGCTCCCTTCATCACCGCATCAGTTACCTTTATAATAATTTTGATCAAAATTATTATAATTAAAATAATTTTAATTAAAAGTGCTACAAAATAGAATAATTTTAATTAAAACTATTATTATACTGAGTAGTTGATCAAAATTACTTAGATTAGCTTTGGTTAAAATAGTTCTAGATGCTTCATATTAGATTGGAGTAAAAAATAATTTCGTTCATCCCGATATTTTTCAGTTTATCCTTAAAATAGATGGAGTCAGTTTATAGTCCATGAAGAAAAAAAATAAATGATGAATCTATTTAGTCTTTTTTTTATAGTTAAATAATCCTCTACTTAGATAGAGTGAGTGAAAGTTCATTAACAAAAAGAGAAGGGAGGAAAAAGAAGTAAAATATTTATATTTTTTTATTTAAGAGGGAGGGAAAGTTTATTAACGTAATATGTATTACTGTGTTTGAGAGGAAAGTGAGGATAATGAAGATTAAATATATAAAATTATAAAATTATCCTCACTTTTGTTAAAAAAAACTTATGCGTTCAAGAACCTAGTGCATATTACATACGTTTATTGGTTAAAACTTACGTATTCAAACAATTGTAGCTCATTTGTTAAAGTCGACATCAGCGTCGAAGTCGGCATCGACGTCAGTGCCGAAGTTAGTGTCAACATCAAAGTTGGCATCAGCATCAACGAAGTGTGAGCGTCGGGCGGTGCAAGTTGGGCGATGCAAGTGTTTTTCATTGCGACATAAAGAATACCTAATATAATGATTTTTGGAATTAATATAATAAAACAAGGATAAAATTAGAATATAATTTTTTTAAGTTTCCCTTACTCTTCCTTACACCCCAAATCATAGTGTAAGAGATTTTTTCGTTTCATTGGTAAGGAACGTTAAAGTTTATCCTTCCTTACCTTTCGTTTTCGTAGCTCACTTCCTCCCAAATAGTGTTTTAAATTTCCCTTCCCTTTCTTTACCCTTTCTTCCCTTTTCCTCACCTCCTCCTAAAGAGTGTATAAAAAAAATGATACTCCCAGTTAACCTTATTGACTATCCCTGAGAGTGATCGGTCCGACTTCACGGAAGTTTTCCATCGGCCATCGGGGTAAATCGGGAAGTGCACGCGGTGACCAGTCAAGAAGTCCAGCATCCTTTAGTTGCACCTTCCATTTAGAGGAAAAAATTAATAAATATATCATAATTAAAGTTTAAACTACAAATATTTAGATGATAATTTGAATGTCCTATTGTCGTATCATAGCCTTGGGATCCAACATTGCATAAGTGATGGTAAAAGGCGAATATGCTCGCCCCCAGCGCCCCCGTCAACCCGTCCCAGGACCAATCGGAAGAGGTAAATCACGGGGTGCTACTAGCCTTTAGAATAGTGACTAGCACATAAAAAAGACATCCCCGAGATTCTAATATTACATAAATTATGATAAAAAATGAATACGCCCGTCCTAGCATTACATAAGTGATATATACCAAAGTGGTTTCAATTGAAGTAATTTTCGTTAAAGATAAAGATAATTAGATATGAGGTGTCTTTTTTTAATTTTTTTTTTTAAAATGATGCATTTCTATGCGTACAAAAAAAGTTAGTTTTTAATATTCTATTTGTTTAATCATCACACAAATATATATATATATATATATATATATATATATATATATATATATTAAAAACGTCAACCTGTTTTTTTTTCTAAATTATAGATTAAAAATAACGGTATTCCGATCAAATCAACCGCTGAAACATCTGCCACGTCAGTCATCCGAGGGGTCATTAACGGAACACTTATGGCTGTCGATTTTCTCTAAATCAACGGCCAATATCTCATCTCTGTCCCCGCTAAGAGTTCCCTCCTCGCTATAAATAACCACCGAGCACCGCCGGGATTTCCCGAGCTCTTCTCTAGCGCCGTTCCCGATCCAAAGTCGTTTGCTTCTCGTCAAAGGTAAGATCGCAGATCGATCGATTCCTCGCTCTGAATCTTCTGTTGCCTCTTTGATCTCATCGATCTTACTCTCTTCGACGCAGAGATCGAGTTCTAGTTTTACTTTGCGCGATGTCAGGGCGAGGGAAGGGAGGGAAGGGGCTGGGGAAGGGCGGCGCCAAGCGGCACCGCAAGGTGCTGCGCGATAACATCCAGGGCATCACCAAGCCGGCGATCCGGCGCCTGGCGAGGCGAGGCGGGGTGAAGCGCATTAGCGGACTCATATACGAAGAGACCCGCGGCGTCCTCAAGATCTTCCTCGAGAACGTCATCCGTGACGCCGTTACTTACACAGAGCACGCCCGCCGCAAGACTGTTACTGCCATGGATGTCGTATACGCGCTCAAGAGGCAGGGGCGCACTCTTTACGGATTTGGTGGTTAGGGTTACTTGCTTTCTCTGATGCATTGTGCTCGCAATGGTTGTTGAGAGAGGAACGGGTGAAACGGATTTAGCTTGAGATATTTGCATCTTAAATTGGTAACTTTTTACCTGAGACACTTGTTGTAACAGTTCTTTATGGTTTTATAGTGTTAATCGTGTGATTTTTATCAGCTTGGAGTTCTTATTGTTGATTTACAATCATGGCTTTATCAATTTGTTTGTTGAGCTGCTTTCTTCTTGTGTAATCAACTTCTTGAGCTTATCTTTATCATATTGTAGACAATTTTAATTTCTTCTCTCTTAATAAAAGAGCTGAGGTTATGTATGCCTCTGCAGACATACTGATTTCTTTAAGAATGCCAGTGTTTTAAAAATTGTGTATAATCCTTTGGGTTGTTAGCTCAAATGATAGCTTGTGACTGTCAAAGTTCTGAATTTGATTGTGTGTTCTCTGTTGAATCATTGATTATCTATTTGGGTTTAACATTTGGATGCAACTACTCTTTGGTCATGTGCAATGTGAACTTTTATCTACTGAAACAACTGGTGGAATCATTTGTTTATTTTTCTCCATGATTGACATTCAGGTTTAGAGGCACAAACTGTAAGTGCATTCTTCAAGAAGAGATGTGGTGGGACTGTGTTATGGTAATTTGTGGATTCTGGTGAGATGAGTACAAGTAATGTTGAGTTTTTTTGAAGCTTGATTCATTTTGTATGAGGTGGATGCACTCTGGTTGAGAGGTCAGTTGAAATTTGATTTGTTTCTCTTGAGGTAGACAGTTTAATCGAGGTGGACTGGGGATTGGTAGAGCTTGCTTGAGGTGCATGTAGTTTAGCTGGTCATTCAACAAGTTGATTAGATCTTTGTTTGAGTTTGTTAGCCGTCATTTGAGGTGAAGAAATTGCATTGCCATAGGTTGGTTATGCGTCGATTTGAGTTGCTTAGCTTCACTTTGGCTCAGAGTGGTGACTAAGAGCTCAAACTTCCTTTTTGTCTCCTTGTGGAAGTCAATAAGCTGCCTAGAAACCTCTGAGAACTTTGCCAAAGGGTGTAAAAGCTCTGAATGGCTTCTCTAAATTATTGCAGCAATACTCTCTTTACAAGTTTTTAGGCTGAGTGTCTCCAATGACTTCTTTCCATGTGATTGCTAGTTGTTGCTGGTTATTCTCTATCGACTGTGATATAACTCCGGATCAGCTCCAAGCCAATGAGATAGGATTGTAAGTCGAGATGTACGTTCCGAACCAAGAGGAGCATGAAGGGGACTTGCACGTGCCAGCTAAACCAATAACAAAAGTAGAGGTCAAGCAAGTTCAACGTGCTGTACAAGCATTGACATCTCGTATCTTGAAAGGGCAAGTTATGGAGTCACAGTCGATGTCATACTAAACGTTCAACTTCATACAAGTCTACCCTAAATGGGCCAATCAGTTGTGGAAGAGTAGAATATCATGATACAATATGTTCCTAGTCAAATACCATATTAGAATGCATATTGTTAGGTGGGAAAACACACCATTCTAGTTGGAATTGGTGTGCCATTTAATGCCACCTACATTTTAGACGAATTCCCATGTTGGAGGACAGCTAGAGGGAGTGTGCATGAAGACTTGCATTCATTATCTTCTCTTTCCATGCCTTGGAAACTACTACCATTTTCAGTTTTATATAATGTCTTGAGTAGATATCAAAGGGGACAGCCAACATTATATTTTGAGAGAGTTTTTTCTCCTTGCTGTTCTTCAACAACTTTGCAAGGATTCCGGGTGAGCACTTGTAATTCTTAACACTCTTATAATATTGGTTCTGTTATAACCATTGGGTCGATATTCTCCGTTTTCTCATAATATTGATTCTTGATTCTCTATAATCAACGGGTTAATATTCCATTTCTTCGAAACCTCTTTTGGACAATCCCAGGACTGAGTTCCAAATCTTATTGTTGCTGGGTCTCGCGGCATTGTTCGTCGAGGTTCGCATTAGACTGTACATGCAGTTGCCTGAATTTGGCCGCATTCCTTATTCAGGTCAGTTTCCGGAAGTGATATATCAAGTTACAGTGGAACTCATAGGAGTAGTTTAATAGGAAATTCAGCTTCACAATCAGAGTTGCAGATTTGTTTGAAGCAGTTACAAAAATGAGAACCTTTCTGTGGTAGTTCAGTTTCTTTGATTTTGAGCATTTGTGGATAATGTATCAGGTACTAAACACTTAGCTATCCTTTTTTACAATTCAAGGTTACAGAAACATTCATCATAGTAGATCTGCTGTTTAATATGGTATCTAATTCATTCTAGTGTTTAAGTTCTTTTTCATCTGAATAATAAAATGGAGAAATATTGCAAAGATGAAAATGCTTCCTCTGAAGTTTTTAGATATGCAGGCCAGATCAAATATTCATATTTCAGTCCGGAAACTATCTTTGTTTGTTGGCTCAGGTAGCTTCTTTGATTGTGTACTAGGTGCCAAACTTTTTGTGATCCTTTCTAGTAAAACTTATCAGTGACTACCTTGAAAAATATTTGTCTATCGGAGATCTACTATTCGATATGTTTATCTGACTCATTATGGTGTATAAGTCCCTTTTCAACTGAATAATGTAGCAGATGACACCCAAGCGGAGAAATACTGGAAAGGGCAAAATGCAACCTCTGAAGCTCTTGGAGATGCAGGTTTGATCGTTTCTGTTTTATGTTTTGCTTAATATACTCATTTTATGGAAACTAGCAAATAGATACTTGTTTTGCTTAATAATGTAGCAGGTTCTTGTTCTTGTTCGTTTTTTTTGCTAGAGCGAATGATTTTAGCACTGGATAGTTGGAACATAACTGACAATTTTGATCGTAGACAATTTCATTTTTCATGAAAAATTGCTTATTAAAATTCTTAAATTCTCATGCAGTGAGTCACCCCAAGGAGCATTTTGCAGCTCGCCACGCTTAGCCTCACGGGTTTGCTCCTCCTTACTGATGCAAAGTTTGCTCTTCTTTTTCTTTTGTTTTCATGAACCGCTTGAGTAAACAAAATTTATATCAATAGGACAAAACATGAAAGGTTTTAGAGTCGGACGTGGTGCAATAGAAAAAGGGTACAAATAATAAGAAGATTAGAATTAGAATCCCAATAGGGATTGATCCGGTTGAGATCAGGGGACGAGGAGTTGACTCTTTGGGGTGTTGAAGCATAATACTCTACAGGTCAGATCTTATTTGATTGGATTCTGTTGAGATCAGGGGACGAGGAGTTGACTCTTTGGGGTGTTGAAGCATAATACTCTACAGGTCAGATCTTATTTGATTGGATTCTGTTGGGTCAACTCTTATTGGATGGGTTCGTCCTGCGCGGTGGACAAGAGGGGGATGAATTATCTTAAAAAGACAAGTATATTTTTCTTGAAATTTACAACTTCGATTAAGACAAACATTTTAATAAAAGCAACTAAAATGCATACAAACAAGTACTTGATTTGTAACCGGAAATGTTGCTAATCCAAAGCAAATGAAGCTTAGCTAATTGACTCCTTCGACACAAGTCGGAGGCAGAGAAGCCTCGTATAGGATGTTGACATCCCAGACTTTGAAAAATAGAGTGAAATAACTCGAATATAAAAAGTGATGTTCAAATGAAGAGCACCAGTGCTCTTTTTATAGGTTCACTAGTCGAAGTAATCGTTTGTTGATGTGGCGCAGTCCGGGCGCTCGAATTCTCTCCGGACACCTCTAGCAAGACAAATTTTATCTCTATGCAACACAACTCAAAAGTAAAGTGATAAGAGTTTATCCATTCCTAGGCACCCGGACCTCTATTGACATGGCCTCAGCGATGATCCACAATAATGAGGGCCTCTTCGGCACTAAAATTGGTCTGGGCTCCTGGACTTGGTCCAAGTGCCCGAACAAGTGTCAACTTCAGAGTTGATTCTTTGTTCAACCTTTTGTTCCGATTGCTTGGGTGATACTTTGGCCTTCCAAAGTTGAGTTAACCTGAATCCAACTCCAGCTATCTCCTCGAGCAGCCTTCCACTCTAGATTCTCGTCCCTCGAAAGCGCCATGTGCGTCCTTTTTGCTCCGTCGGCATATTCTTTCCCAGCTTCTCGTCGGTTGGATGCATTGAGTCTGTTGACTCAATTCTCGTGTCATTCTTTTCATCCGCCGTGCCTTCTGCTCGAGTTCTTGTATTCTTAAATCCCTGCACACTTAGACGTAATATATCAAATAACGCAGAACTTGACTTGGTTGTTTATATCAAAACTAATACAGGGTAATTACAATATCCTCTTTTTGATGTGATCAACCCAAGTTAAGTTAGAGTTAAAAAGAATAGTACAATAACATTAAAATAATTACAATTAATAAACATGCAATGCAATTAATAAATATGTAATATTAAAATAATTAATATGTAAAAAATATATCTCCCTCTAGATTTAATCTATTATTTTTTCCCTTTGATTAGATTAAAAATAGGGGTAAAAATATGAATGATTACATAACTACTGACTAATATGTAGAAAAATTCTGAGAATTATTTTTTAAAATTTTGAATTTTTAGGAATTCAAAAATAGTATTTTGAAAAGTAATTTTTAAATTATTTTTAATTATTGAAAAATTCTTAAAATTTTTGTGACGATTAAATATATTTATATAAAATAGTAATAAAATTTTTACGAATAAACAAAATTAATGAACAGTAATGAATTAATTTATGCAATGAGATGTATTTGTCGGGAAAAATACTTATTAAATAGATTTTGAGTTATAAAATTGTTGCAAAATTTCTTGAGTATGTAAAATAAGAAGTATATATGTAGAAAAAATAAATTTTTAAAAATTAAATGTTTGAGAATTTTTAATATTTAAAATTAGCATTTAATAAAAAAATTAGTAGAAAATTAAATAATAGTAAAAAAAAATAAAAATATTTCCTTTGATAAAAATACGATATTTTATCACAGAAAAATAAAATTTTCAAAAATAACTATTTGAAATAATTTTAATTTTAAAGATATGATTTTTGTTAAAAAATTCATAAAAAGTAATATGACGGTCAAAAAATTTTAAAATTTTTTCTACAGATAAATAATAAATTCTTTTGCACTGAAAAATTAAGATTTAATTAATTTCGAAAAGAAAGGAATTGAAAAAATTTATTTGAAAAAGTTACTGCTTAAAGATGCAACACAAATATGAAAGCAAATATAAATTATAACATATATGAAAATTTAACCTATGCATGATTTTAGAATCCAATATAAGTTTCTACCTACTGGATTAATCATAAATTTTCTTGTTATTTTTTTAATTTGACCTTTGTAATATTTGAAATACCAATTTGGCTCTTGATAGTTCTTAGAATTTTGAAATTAATTCTTTTCAAGTTTTTCTATTTGTTCCCTCAATTTTTCTTTTTCAATTTTTAACTTGTTGAAATCTTCTAATTGAAAAGATTTTGTTAAAGTTATTTTTAATTTTATATTTTCCTTTTTAAATGTATCATTTTCAATTTCTAATTGACAAGAATTTTTCAAAAGTATTTTTATAAACTTATATAATTTATTAGGAGATAGAGATTGTACCTGACTTACCTTATTGATCTCGATATCTTATGCTTCCCTTATATTGTTGCTTCCTTTTGAAGTGGCTCCGCCTTCGTCGATGCTCTCATTACTTATTTTGAATGAGCTTGCTTCGTTGTCTTCTTCATGACTTGCCATCAATGCAAGTCTGACGTAGGCTTTGATTTCCAATTCTGATGATCACATTTCATCCCACGCCACTTTTACATCTTTGTACTTTGTCCGGGTCGATCTTTTGTGTTGGTGCAGGAGGCATCAGACGATCGAACCTGAGTTTTGATTATATCAAAGGGTCCAAAGTTAAGTTGTCTTATGATCTAACAATTTTGAATGAGTTTGTAGAAAAATCCTAAGTGTACTTAGACAAAAGTTTTAGCTTCGATTAGGCAGGTGGAAAACCCTAGGGGGTGGTAACCCTAGGTGGAAAGTCTTGACGGGTCGAAGGCTTGGGCAAAAATCCTAGGGTCGGGGACTCTAGGTGGAAAGTCTTGGTGGTCGCGGACCAGATGAAAAGACTAGACGGGTCGTGGAGTGAACGTCTAGCAGAAAGTCCCGGAGCCTCATGCGCTAAGCAAAAGTCCAGTTTGTCTGGAGGACTAGTCTGACAATAGGTAAACTCTCCTGATTGGAGTAGGTGAGAACGCGTTTCTCAGTGAGGGAACAGTAGGCGTCGGTTCGACCTAGGGTTTTCGGATGGAAATCCAAAGTCAGAATCGGACAGTTCGGTGACCGTCAAATACTTATCTTAATATGATTTTATTGTGCTTAACTCTGTTTTGCAGGATATATTTTGTATTTTGGACTAACACATCTTGCAGGGAGTAAAAAGATGTAAAGCCTCAGATGAGCAGTACTCGAGGCACCCTCCATGGAGCTTGGAGGCGCCTCGGGTGCACTAGTCGAACGCCTTTGCGGAGCAGGGAAGAGGGCACCCTCCATAGAGTTGGAGGCGCCCTGGATGCTGGGTGGAGGGCACCCTCCATGAGCTTGGAGGCGCCCTCAGGCAGATAAGCAGTGAGGGAAGAAGAGCTTATCGAAGCTGTGACTTTGGCGGGGTTGGAGGCGCCCTCCATGCAGTTGAGGGTACCCTCAACAAGCTATATAAGCCTGTCTCGACCAGAAACTTGAATACAACTGAAATTCACGATTCTTCTACTGCGCGCTACTAATGAAACAATCTGGCAAAGATATAATGTTACTTCGACAACCACAAGCTCGACTTTCTCCATTCTTGAGTTGTTAGTATACTTTTAATTTATTGCACTTAAATTGTAATACTCATTTTGTAATATTTTCGGATTGATAGTGAATTGCCCAAAGTAAACACTCAACGAGTGTGGGCCTTGGAGTAGGAGTCGCCATAGGCTCCGAACCAAGTAAATCTTGGTGTTCGAGTTTGCAATTGTTTCATTTATTTTCGCTGCATAACGTTTACTCCGATCGATTGTTTTAAAACGAACGTGAAAGCCACGAGCGCTATTCACCTCCTCCTCTAGCGCTTTCGATCCTATATTTTGTTCTTTTTCTTGTTCTTTAATTTTGGGCAGTAGTCCTTTATATGCCCTTCTTCTGGGCAGTTATAACATCTCATCTTTCATTTGCTTCGTGAATGTTTCTTATCCCGCGACTTGTTAAATTTGTTAGTTTTAAGGAATTTACCAAATTTTCTTACCATAAATGCATCCTCATCTTTGTCAAGTGATGTGTCTGTATCTGGTTCGCCTTTCTGGTTGGCTTTCAGTGCTACGTTTTGGGTTGTCTTTTCTTCTTTATTCTTTAGTCTTACACATCTTGATTTGTGAAGTTCAAAAGTAGAAAATAAATTTTCTAAGTTCTAACCTCAAGGTCCTAAGAGATGTAGAACGAGTCGACTATCGATGTCCACTCTGGTGTTATCGGAAATGAATTTAAAGCGTCCCTTAACGAATCTTGATTTGTAACCTTTTCTTCGAGATTTGTGAGTCTAGTGATTAGTTCTTTTATCCTCGAGTGTAGATGTTCAACTGCTTCACCTTCTTTTATCCGAAGGTTGTTAATTTGATTCCAGAGCAGGTTTCATCTTATGAGTTTTGCCTCCGAGGTCCCTTCGTGTAATTCTAGGAATTTCTTCCAAAGCTTTTTGGCTGACTTCTTGTGGTGGTAAAGTGCTCAGCAGATGGAATTCTACCTTGTCATTTGCCACGAAGTTGACTTGCTCCTTCGTCCATTGATATTCTTCTTTGTCGGCTCCTTGTTGATCCTTACATGCTACAAAATCATATTTCATAATTAAGAATAAATCAAAATATGTTTCGAATAATACCTCCATTTTTCTTTTTCTAAGTCGCGAACTCTCCTTTGAACTTAGGTGGGTAGATGCTTGGTCCGATCATTTCTTGTGTGTTTTGCTTGGCGGTTAGTCCTTCTGAAATGTCATTGCTCTGATACCACTTGTCGGCCCCGTGCCGCCGACAAGAGGGGGTGAATTGCCCTGAAAAGACAAGTATACCCTTTTCAAAACTTACGACTTTGATTAAGACAGTCACTTTAATAAAAGCAACTAAAATGCATAAAAAGAAGTACGAGACACAAACAATTTACTTGGTTTGCAACCGGGAAGGTTACTAATCCAAGGCAAAGAAGCTCAACTAATTGACTCATTCTTCGATATAAGTCGGAGGCAGAAAAGCCTCGTACAGAACGTTAATAGCTTCGAATTTGAAGAACAGAGTGAAATAACTCAACTACAAAAAGTATTGTTCAAATGAAGAGCACTAGGACTCCTTTTATAGGCTCATTGGTCGAAGTGATTGTTTGTTGAGGTGGCGCAGTCTGGGAGCCAGAACCTCTCCGGGCGCCCTAGCGAGACAAATTCTATCTCCACGTAATGGCTACGGAATGACGAAGTGATAAGAATTTATCCACTTCCGGGCGCTTGGACTTGCTCCGGGCGCCCGTACCTCTGCTGACATAGTCTCAGCGATGATCCACAGCAACGAGCACCACTTCGGCACCAAAACTGGTCCAGAAGGCTAGACTAGCTTCGGGCACCCGGACCAGCTTCGGGTGCCTGTACCAACTTCGGGCGCCCGGACAGGCTTCGGACACCCGGACAAGTGTCAACTTCAGAGTTGACTCTTTGTTCGGCCTTCTGCTCCAGTCACTTGAGTGATGCTCCGACCTTTTAGAGTTGAGCTCACTCGAACCTAAGTCTAGCCTTCTCCTTAACAGACTTCCGCTCTGACTTCTCGTCTCTCGAAAACACCGCGCGTGCCCTTCTCGCTCCGCCAACGTGCTCTTCTGTAGCTTCTTGTCCCTTGGATGCATCGAGCCCATCAACTTAATTTCTGTGCCATCATTCTTGTCCGACGCGTCTTTCGTTTGACTTCTTGCATTCCTAAGCCCCTGCATATTCAGACGTAAGACATTAAATGACACATATCCTAACTTGACTTGATTGATGATATTAAAATTAACATAGGGTATTTATAAGCTCTTGGTGGATTAAGCCGAGGAAGGGTTTTGGGACACTTAGTGAGCAGACAACTCTGAAGGTTTCAAAAGCTCTAGCAAAGTTAAGAACAGAGAAAAGAGTTATAAGGAAGGTTTGTTGGATATAAGTGATGTGAATGGAGAAGAGGGGGAAGAGGAAAGAGACTCTATTGTGAATGAGACTTTAATCCCATATTGAGAGTTTTATGACATGTTAGTTGGTTTATATTGATTCACATGCATTGAATATGTGAACAAATGCATGGTGAGAGACTCTCTCTCACCCGTGGGTGCATAGGGAGGTGAAAATCCAGAGCCTGGATTGCACTAAATCATGTTGATTCATGTGCGGTCACGACTTGCGCTGTTGAATGCCGGACCAGTCGGGGAAAAATTTGTCCAAGCAAAGCAACCAATATTTTGCCACGTAAACCTTTTTCTGCTTGTGTAAGCATTAAAGTAAGATTAATGCAGAATCAAAACGCAAAACGGCTGAGCGAAATGCTGGTGTTTCGCAGCTTGGCGAATAATGATAATTAATCGACCATTAATGCAACCATTGATCTTAGCTCCTATATAAGGAGGTTGCGATCATAGGTTTACACACACACAGAAAAGCAGCAAGAGCTCTCCACCAGCATTCCCTCTTCCTCTGTCATGGAACTCCTGCTCGACGGAGTGCCCATGATAGTAGTCGGGTACCACTTAGTTTGCAGTGACAACCAGTGCTTGGTGGAATTACGGGTTACCATTGTATCCTTGGAAATAGATGACCCGAGTAAACCTTTAAGCACTGCTGGAGGTGGGGTGAATTTGTTTCAAGGAAACTGCGTTATTCGCAGGCCTTAGTCTGCTACTCGCTCTGTTATGCTAGTCCCGCTCAACGTCAAAGCCCAACCGACCACTTGCTCGGTCAACTCGCTCGACCTCTACGTCTACTCACTCGGTCAACCTCTCTCTGCCCGCCCGGTCGACCTTTCTGCTCGCTCGATCGTATTGATCGGTCGACCTCTTTGATTGGATGGCTACTTTGTCCGATTGGACTCTGTGCTTTGTCTGTGACTCACACTGTTCACTAGATCACTCGGCTCCACGTACCGGTCAGTCGCTCTACCCAGCCGGCTGATCTTCCTACATGAACTTCCTGCTCGACCGACCTACCCGCCTGATCTCTCAGCCCACTCTGCCACCACTGCGCAGACTACCTTCAGCACTTGGCAGAAACCAACCCCCGCTGGTAGCCTGAGATTATCTGCTCAGGTCATCTTAACAGATAAGTGAATTTAGTTTAGTGTAATTTAAATTCATCTAATACCCCGCAAATCTCCGACAATAGATTGTGTTCGCTAACAATCTTGAAACAGATTCGCTTATGTTGAGATGACACTGAACAAAATGTTGAGATGCAACAGACTCAACACATGTAAGCTCCCTCCGCCCCGATTGGAACTATGCCAATCAACCATGGGGAAACTCCAGAGAAGTTCACTGGAGTGAACTTCAAGAGGTGGCAGCAAAAGATGCTCTTTTACTTGACCACGCTCAATCTGGCTCGATTTCTTGATCGAGGACCCTCCCAAGCGTGCCGAGGATGCTGATGCGTAGACCATCAGTGAAGTAGATGCATGGACTCATTCTGAGTTCCTTTGCCGAAACTACATCCTCAACTGCCTTGTCGACTCGCTGTATACTGTGTATAACATGAAGAGAACGGCTAAGGAGCTGTGGGAGTCCTTTGACAAGAAGTACAAGACAGAGGATGCAGGAGCCAAGAAGTTCATCATGGGTCGATTCCTGGATTACAAGATGGTTGACTCCAAGATGGTAATCAGCCAAGTCTAGGAGTTTTAGGCGATCTTGCACGAGATCCACTTAGAAGGGATGATTCTGAGTGAAACCTTCCAGGCGACTGTTATTATTGAGAAGCTGCCTCCCGGCTGGAAGGACTTCAAGAACTATCTGAAGCACAAGGGGAAGGAGATGAATGTGGAGGAACTTATTGTTAGACTTCGCATTGAAAAAGACAACAAGAGTTCAGAGAGAAAACTATTCTCCCAAGATATTGTGAAAGCCAATGTGGTCGATCACGGTCAAAGCTCAAAATGGAAGAACCCCAAATCTTCCAAGATAGGACCCAAAGGAGGCATCAACAAGAAGAAGTTCTCTGTGAAATGCTTCAACTGTGACCGAGTGGGTCATAAATCTTTAGAGTGCAGAAAGGCGAAGAAAAAGCAGGAGACCAACCTGAACGAGGGACTAGAAATGGACAACCTCTGCGATGTGGTCTCTAAACTAAACCTGATCGGTTCAAATCTGTGGCAGTGGTGGATTGATACTAGAGCCACCAGACATGTGTGCTGTAATAAGGAGTTGCTCCACAACTTCGAAGAAGTCATTGGAGACAAACTATTCATGGGGAACTTAGCAACCTCGGACATCATGGGCCAAGGAAAAGTGATGCTGAAGATGACTTCGGGTAAGGACCTTACATTGAACAATGTGTTGTATGTTCCAGAGATTCGGAAGAATATAATGTCTGGATCATTGTTAAGCAAGTATGACTTTCACATTATTTTTTGAATCGGGCAAAGTTGTATTGTCCAAGAATGAAATATTTGTAGGAAGGGGTTATGTATCTGATGAGCTATTCAAACTTAATGTAATGACTATTAGGCCTAAGATAAATAAAAATGAAAGCTCTTCCACTTATATGCTTGAATTTTCATGTTTGTGGCATGGTAGAGTAGGAAATGTTAACTACGATATGTTACATAGATTAATAAACATGCAAAGCTTACCTACATTCCACCTTGACCCAAAACACAAGTGTGAGATTTGCATTGAAGCAATAATGATAAGATAATCCTTTCAACATATTGAAAGAAGCTGCGAACCACTCAGGCTAATTCACACCGATGTGTATGACCTCAAAACTACACTAACATGTGGTGGGAATAAATACTTCATCACTTTTGTAGATGATAACATAAAATACTGTTACGTGTATCTTCTCAAAAGTAAAGATGAAGCTATAGAGAAATTTGCACTCTATAAAAATGAGGTTGAAAACCAGCTTAATAGAAAGATTAAGGTGGTTTAAAGTGACCGAGGCGGTGAATACATATCGCTGTTCGCTGAGTTGTGTGCTGAACATGGGATCAGACACGAAATAGTAGCTCCTTATACTTCTCAGCAAAATGGAGTTGCTGAGGGGAAGAATCAAACTCTAAAAGAGATGATGAATACTCTTCTATTGAACTCTGGATTACCAGAGTTTATATGGGGGAAGTTATGTTAACAGCTAATTATCTTTTAAATAAGGTGCCCCGGAAGAAAATAAATAAGAGCCCTTATGAGTTATGGAATGGAAGATAATCGTCTTATAAATATTTACGAATGTGAGGGTGTCTTGTCAAAGTGTTGGTGCCTGATCCGAAAAGGATTAAGATAGGACCAAAGACTGTTGATTGCATATTTATTGGATATGTATATAATAGCAGTGCGTATCGATTTGTTGTGTATGAATCACAAATATCGGAAATACACAAGAACTTGATAATAGAATTGAGAAATGCCTCTTTTTTTGAGCATACGTTTCCGTATAAGATTCGAGAGGATACTGTTGAAATCCCATGGTAGTTTTGATATGATCAACCAAGGTTAAGTTAGGTCCTGTTATATCTTGATCCTTGTGTCTAAGTGTGCAGGAGCTTAGGAACATAAGAAGTCGAGCGGAAGACGCAACTAGCGAGAGGATGCCACAGGAAGCGAGCCGACGGGCTTGATGCATCCGAGGGGCGAAGTGCTACGGAAGAGTACACCGGTGGACGAGAAGGATGTGCATGACGTTCAAGGGACGAGAAGCCGAAGCAGAAGTCTGCTTGAGGAGATGACCAGAAAATGGGGCCAGGTGAGCCCTATTTCCGATAGTTGCGATCACCCAGGCGATTGGAGTAGTAGAAGAGTGAAAGGCGGCTCGAATTGCTACTGAAAGTGCCTTCAAAGTGAATTGAAGGCGCATCTGCACCTTCACTGTGGAAGACGTCTTCTATGGCTGGAAGGTGCCTTAGATGAATAGTACAAAGGTGCCTTCCAACCCTATGGAAGGCGCCTTCGACCAGGCAAATTTTACTGTTGTCAAAGGATAAAGCTTTATCCTTTGGCACCTCGCTGGAGGCGCCTTCCAGCTTGTTGGAGGCGCCTTCCACCCACAGATAGAGTTTCCCAGGAGCTATACAAAAAGGCCATGGAGTTAGGAAATAGACAATAACTTTAGTATCAACTCTTATTTTAATTTCCTAGCAACTGTCTGAACGTTTAATGATTATAAGAGGGGTCTCCGCCTACACGAAGAAGATCTTTTAGAGTTTTTTATTGCCCTTGGATTAACAATCACCTAGGTTGTAACCAAGTAAATAGTGTGTCTCGTCTCTTTAGTTGTTAATTTAAGTTATTATTATTGTTGCTTTTAATTTGAGTTGAAAGAATGGAAAAGGTTTTAATTTCTTTTTCAGGTTATTCACATCTCCCTCTTATCGGCCTCTCCAAGGGTCCTAACAGATGCTTGCTCCTCAAAGCGGGCATATGAAACATAAGGTGAAGATGATGATGAGGAACCAGTGGAGGTTGAGCTTAGACGAAACAAAAGAGCTTGAGTAAAAAAATTCTTTGGATTGGATTTTATCACTTTCATGTTGGAAAGTGAGTTCCGAAGTTACTCAGAAGCTATATGCTCTTCTGATGGATCTCATTGGAGAGAGGCAATTGCATCTGAGATAGACTCTATATTGTAAAATCACTTAGGAACTTGTGGATCTTTCTCCTGGAAGTAAACCATTAGGTTGCAAGTGGATCTTTAAGAAGAAAATGAAGTCAGATGACACAATTGATAAGTATAAAGCTAGATTGGTAATCAAAGGATTCCGACAACGAGAAGACCTCGATTACTTTGATACATATTCTCCGGTATCGAGAATAACTTTCATTAGAGTATTGTTGGCTATTGCTGCTCTATGGAATCTCGAAATACATCCGATGGATGTAAAGACTTCTTTTCTAAACAAGGATTTAGAAGAGGAAATCTACATGGAGCAACCTGGGAGGTTTTCTGCGCCAGGACAGAAAAATAAGGTTTGTAGATTGACAAAGTCATTATATGACTTGAAACAAGCACCCAAGCAGTGATATGAGAAATTTGATAATGCCATGAAGGAATGTGAATTTAAAATTAATGAATGTGATAAATGTGTCTATATAAAAGTCACAAAGAATGATTACGTCATCTTGTGTCTATATGCAGATAACATACTTATCATTGAGAATAATGATAAGATAATCAAATACACTAAAGATATGTTGAACTCAAGATTTGATATGAAAGACATGAGTCTAGTTGATGTGATTCTAGGAATCAAAATTCTTAGAACAACAGAAGGACTTGTTCTTAGTCAGTCCCATTACATGGTCAAGATTCTTGAGAAATTCACCAAGGGTGATACTGCATTGGCACGAACGTCGATAGATACGAGTCAACATCTATCAAAAAAATTAAGGTGAAAGTATCTCTCAGATAGAGTACTCTCGAGTGATTGGAAGTCTGATGTACCTGATGAGTTGTACATAATCAGACTTGGCCTACGCAGTAAGTAAACTGAGTAGATACACGAGTAATTCCGGTGTTGAGTACTGGAAAGGGATAACAAGAGTACTAAGGTACTTGAGATATACTCGTGAATATGGACTGTACTATACGAGATATCCTGCTGTGATTGAAGGACACATCAATGCTAGTTGGATATCTGACATAAAAGACTCTAAGTCTACGAGTAGATATGTATTCACTCCGGGAGGTGCAACCATTTCCTGGAAATCTTCTAAGAAAATGGTAATAACCAGATCCACGATGGAATATGAGTTTATAGCTCTTGACAAATGCGGTGAAGAGGTTGAATGACTACGATAATTCTTAGAAGATATTCCTAGATGGGCCAAAGCTGTACCGATAATTTGCATATATTGCATAGTCAATCAGCAATTGGTCGGGCACAGAGCTATCTGTATAATGGTAAGTCTAGACATATACGTCGTACACATAATGCTATTAGACAATTACTCTCAACAGGAGTTTTCACTGTTAACTATGTGAAATCAAAGAATAACCTAGCGGATCTGCTAACCAAAGGGTTAAATAGAGAGTTAGTTGCAAGCTCATCACGTGGAATGAGCTTAATGCTATTGTCAGCGTTCAGTGTAGAGGACATCCAACCTATGATGATTGGAGATCCCAAGAACTAGGTTCAAAGGGACAACTATTTTGCACTGACTAGACACACTGTGTGTGTGTGTGGAGGAGGGGGGGGGGGGGTAGCCCAAGAAAATAGTGATTGGATCAGGATAAGCCGATGGACTTTTAATGATCAAGAAGAGTAGATGGTTACTCTCGAGGGATCACTTATGTGAGAAACAATTGGGGTTGTTTCGAAGAGAATTGGAGACACAATTCTTAGAGCTTCTCACAGAACCAGACATATTCATGGCTAAGAACGAACACACTCAAGAGAACTGAGTTATATCAGGAAAAGTCCTGGGTGAGATATGTCAATGCTTATATAAACGACAGAACAGTTCAAGGATATCATGTTTACTGTCAGCCAGTAAGCAAACATATCTGCACAAGAGAAGGTTCAAAGGGTAAAACCTACCTGTCTTATACTAGACTTAATTACGGAATGCTATCATATACCTTATCTCCATTCATGTGGGGGATTGTTGGATATAAGTGATGTGAATGGAGAAGAGGCGGAAGAGGAAATATGCTCCATTGTGAATGAGATTTTAGTCCCACATTGGGAGTTTCATGGCATGTTAGTTGGTTTATATTGATTCACATGCATTGAGAATGCGAACAAATGCATGGGGAGAGACTCTCTCTCATGCGTGGGTGCGCAGGGGGATGCAAATCCAGGGCTCAGATTGCACTGAACCATGTTGACTCGTGTGTTGACACGACCTGTGTGCATCGATTGTCGTACCGGTTGGGGCAAAATTTGCCCAAGTGGAACAACCAATATTTTGCCACATAAATCTTTTTGCTGCTTGTGTAACAGATGCATTAAAGTAAGATTAATGCAGAATCAAAACGTAAAACAGCTGAGCGAAACGCTGACATTTCGCAGCTGACCATTAATGTAGCCGTTGATCTGAGCTCCTATATTAGGAGGCTGCAATCATAGGTTTACACACCCACACAGAAAAGCAGCAAGAGCTCTCTACCAGCGTTCCCTCTTTTTCTGTCGTGCAACTCCTGCTCGATGGAGTGCCCATGATAGCAGTCGGACACAACTCAGTTTGTCGTGACCACCAGTGCTTGGTGGAATCATGATTTACCGTTGTATCCTAGGAAATAGACGACCCGAGTAAATCTCGAAGCATTGCCGGAGGTGGGGCAAATATGTTTCAAGGAAACTGTGTTATTCGCAAGCCTCGGTCCGCTGCTCGCTCTGTTATGCTAGTCCTGCTCGGCGTCAAAGCCTGAATGGCCACTTGCTCTGTCAGCTCGCTCGGCCTCTACGTCCGCTCGTTCGGTCGGCCTCTCTCTGTCCACCCGATCGTATTGCTCGGTTGAACTCTTTGATCAGACGACTACTCTATCCGATCAGACTTTGTGCTTTGTCTATGACTCACACTGTTCACTCGACCGCTCGGCTCCATGTCCCGATCAACCGCTCTACCCGCTCGGCTGATCTTTCTGCATGAACTTCCTGTTCGGCTGACTTGCCTGCTCGACCTCTCAGCCCGCTCTGTCGCCACTGTGCAGACTACCTTTAGCACTTGGTAGAAATCATCTCCCACTGATAGTCTAAGATTATCTATTCAGATCATCATAAGTAAATTTAATTTAATGTAATTTAAATTCAACTAATATTCCATAAATATCTAATAATAAATTATGTTCGCCAACAAAGTTAAGGTGGATTAATTTAGTATGTTGTGTATGAATATCTTTTTATATGATGGCAAAAGGTTAATATGTTCATCTTTAACATCTTCGTCAATTCATCCTAGGATCAATACGAAGAAGATAAATTATAGATGACTACTCACCTTTGGAAATGAATATCTTTTTATATGATCTTAGAAACAAGGAAATGAATACCTTTTTATATGGTCTTAGAAAGAGTAGGGAAAGTCTTCACCGAACACTCCGCGCACCTTTTTATATGGTCTTATAAAGAGAAGGGAAAGTCTTCACCGAGTACTCCGCGTGCTCCCGGTGCGCTAGCCCACATGCCAGGATCATGTGCACACCACGTGTTACATGTCTGCTCACGTTTTGAGAATGTCTATGCCACTTCTTCCACTCACCTAGGGAGTAAACGAGTTAAATAATTCACAAGATATTCAGAGTTCAATTGGGTAAAAAATGTATTCGAGTTTATTTATTTAACTTATTGAGTCAAGTTCGGATTTGATTTTGAACTCGATAATTTTATTAAGCTGAGTTTGAGTTTAAAGGTGTTCGACTCGTGAGTTCATAAATATATTCGTTTATAGGCTCACGAGTTTGGGCTCGAGCTCGAGCTTGATTCATTTAAATGGTTCGAAATATATTCATTTATAGGCTCGTGAACTCGAGTTCGACTTGTTTAAAGGGCTTGAGAATATATTCGTTTATAAGATCATGAACTCGGGTTCGAACTCGGCTCGATTAAAGGGCTCGTGAACATGTTAAATTGTGTGTTGAGTTTGGAAGTTTAATGTAATAGTTTGGGATGTTCAATGATGTGCTGAATTTATATTATTTTAATTGTTAGATTTGTTGAATATTTATTCAAATAAATTTTCGAACTCGCTTAACAAGTTTACAAAACGAATCTTAAAATGAACTCTAAAACGAATCTGAAAATGAACTCGAGCTCGCTTAACGAATTAGGCTAGTTAACTATGATAAGTGAGCTAATAACGAGCCGAGTTCGAATTGTTCAAGAGTTTAATAATTTCAAAATGAACCGAGCTCGAGCTTTATGATAAAAATTTGATTTGAACTTGAACTGAGCACGAACTCAAATATAACTTAAACGAGTCAAACTCAAACTTAATACTATTCGATTCCTACACTCACCCATCCATCTAGCCGAGCCTTCCGTGGAGCTTAGTTTTGCGTGCCTCCACTTTTCAGTTTGCCCGTCTGATTTGAGCTCCGTCTTAAGTCCGATTAGCTTGATTCGAACTTGGTCATGAGTCGGATTGGTTTGATTTGAACTTGGCTGGAAGCTGAGTTGACTTTATCCGAGTTCAATCTTGGTTGGACCTATCCAGCTCTACGTTGGTTGAGTCACGGGTTTGTCCTTGTCATCTCCGCCACATCATAGAATGTTCTGGAAATGGACATTTAAGTATGTATAAATTATACTCCGGATTAATTGATAGACGAATTACAAGGGAAGATGGTCTATGAGCACCTAGATTATTAAGAAAAAGAAAGGTTTTAGAGTATTGACTGCAAACAGCCAAACACTCTTGGTCACTTTCTTGACTAACTATGTTTGTCTTTAAGGCAGTAAACTTGCAGTGTAAACTACGGCTGCTTGTAGATTGCAGTCCAGTGGCGTAATCACGAAGGCCCGTAGATGGCTACTCTTCCAGGGCCACTCGAGAACAAAACTGAACGATCTCATCATCTTTTGAGTAGGACTCCATGGAGTTAGGGGGGAAAAACATGTTCGAGTCTGGGTTCTTCGTATCAGGTTTTGATTACTTGGGAGGCCGGATGTGTTTCCTTATGATCGGTTTACCTTGAAGGGTACATATAGAAAGGACGGAGGACCATTGGGGGTTAGAATTAATTACCTTGGGGCCAAGTCACGGCCGTGAGTCAGTCATACTGCAGCCACGAATCACGATCAGACTGCGGCTGCGAAGCATGGCTAAACTGGAGCTGTGAATCGGGGCCAAACCACGGCTCTGATTTCGGACTGCCCAAAAAATAGATTAAAAATGGTCCTCCTAAGGAAGATAAAAAAAGAGCCATAGATTAGAAGATTAAAGAAAGAGAGAATTTTGTTTATTTCTTCGCATGCACACTCAATATTATGCAAAAATTCAGTTGAAGGTATCTCTATGGATATGATATAGTGCTAAATCACTTAGAATAGTAAATAAGAGAATTAGAGTTTGAACCCGAATGAATATTTTGAAGGTCGACTTTTAAATGGGCGTTCCGAATTTATTTGGTAGATAAATTAGGAGAGAAATTCGGAATAATAGGATGAAGTATAGATAAATTATTAAAAAAAATTAGCTCAAAATGTTTTTTACCTGAGCCACGTCACTAATAATAATAATAATATTATTTTATCTGTTCAATAAAATCTGACATAAAAAGACGAAGGTTGTTAGCACAAAAAGCCACCCTTCTTCCTTTTTATAACCATCTCTAGTTGTGGCCTGAAACCTCCTTCTACTTGGCACCAAACTAGCCATGAGCTCGGCCTGCCGGTCCTCCCGCTGCTGTGTCGATGCAAAGTCGCCGGTGAGGGCCAGCTACAAGGTCCTCTACAAGTGGCCGGAATCTGACGTGGCCTTCGCTAAGTCCGCGGCTGCAGTGCAAAGCCGCCGCCACGAGCTGCCCCACGTTGGCAGCTTCTCCAGCATTGAGGCACGTGCTCCGGCGGTGGTTGATGGCTACTCGTGCCGGCAGCTCTACCTCCGGAGCTACACATTCACCAAGAAGGAGACGGTGCCGCAGCGGACGCGGCGGTGCATGCGGAAACTCAAAGACGGCACCGCCGTCTTCCCAATCTTCTCCGCCGCGGCTGCCAGGACCATCGAAGATCGCAGCGAGAGCAAGACGGTGAAGAAGAACAAGATGAAGTCAGCGCTGCACTCCGTCTTCCACAGACTCCTCTTCTGCGCCACCAAGATCGAGGTGGCGGACTAACGGTCGAAGGCGATCGCCCGCAGATAAAACAAATTAATAGTGTTATGAGATGGAAACCAGTGTAAATTACACAAACTAAGGCGTGAAGAACAGAGTAACGTGATGATGTTCTTAATTCTCCCCAAATCCTATTTCTGTCATGTAGTAGATGACATCATGGAGCGCCTGTTGGCCTAGAATCGAATAGGATAGCACACTCAAAGCACACAGCACACAAGAAGAAACAAGAAGAATAGGACAAATAGAAACTTCACTTATGAAAGGAAATCTTACAATGAGATGCCTTCTACATGCCTCTAGGACTCTTTATATAACATCACAAATGATAAGAGCACGAACACAAGATCCATAAATATAGGATCTAGATGAGATCCATAAAAATAGGATCTAGATCAAGTAATAACTAATTATCAAGATAATAAAACATAAAAAAAATGACGTGGAGAGGATTATTTCTCACATTACTCCCCCTAATCCTGACATGATTGTAGATCACAGACGCCGAGTAGTTGTCGCATGGCAGCTAACTTCACTCCTAGCAATGCTTTAGTTAACGCATCGGCTCGCTGTTCTCCGGTATTAACGAACTCCACCACAATCTGTCCCTTCTCAATGCATTCTCTGATAAAATGAAACCTTATATCTATATGCTTGCTTCGACCATGGAATACCGGATTCTTCATGAGAGCTATGACGGATTTGTTGTCAACAAACAAAGTTACCGGTTTTGGCTTTACACCTGTTAATTCACTGGCAAGGCTCCTCAACCACAAAGCATGGCAGGCCGCAGTTGTGGCTGCCATGAACTCTGCCTCACAAGATGAAAGCGCCACTGTCTTCTGCTCCTGTGAGTTCCAGGACATCAAACTTTCATTAAAATAGAAAGTCATTCCACTTGTGCTTTTCCTTCCATCGAGATCGCCGGCTAAATCACTGTCCGAGTAGCCGAATATACCAATTTCCTGGGGTCCCTTTATGTAAACAAGCCCAAAATAAATTGTACCTTTTAAATACCTGAGAATCTGTTTGACCACCCTGTGATGCATGATTGTAGGTCTCTCCATGTATCTGCTCGCCATTCCAACAAAATATGACAGGTCCGTCCGTGTGTGAAGCAAATATCTCAGACAACAAACAATGCGCTTGTACTCCGTGGCGTCAACTGGAGTCCCTTCCAAGTCCTTATGCAACTGTGTCTTGGGTTCCATTGGATGCTTTGTGGCATTGCAGTCTGCCATCTTGAATTGAGATAGAATTTTCTTGGCATAAGCTGATTGTCTAAGTGAAATTCGGCTCTTCTGTTGCTCCACTTCAATCCCTAAGTAGTAGGAGAGAAGACCCAAATCACTCATCTCAAATTCTGTCATCATTTGTTGTTTGAACTTGTTGATTTTCTCTATGCTACCTCCTGTCACGATGAGATCGTCGACATACACTCCAACAAGTATACTTGCTTCTCCTTCACATCTTGTATATACTGCATGTTCTTGAATATATTTTTTGAAGCCGAGCTCTACCAGACTCCTGTTCAGCCGCATGTTCCAAGCTCGTGGAGCCTGCCGCAGTCCATAGAGGGTCTTGAATAACCTGTACACCTTATGTTTCTGATTTTGTACCTCAAACCCTTCTCGTTGAGAGACGTATATTTCTTCTTCTAACTCTCCGTTAAGGAATGCTGGCTTCACATCTAGATGGTGTACCTCCCAGCTTCGATTCCCTGCAAGTGCAAGAATGACTCGAATAGTATCAAGTCTAGCGACCGGTGCAAATACCTCTTCAAAGTCGATGCCTTGTCTCTGTACATAGCCTTTAACAACTAATCTTGCTTTATACTTAACAACTTTCCCCGCTGAATCTTTCTTCAGCTTGTACACCCACTTTAGGCCAATAGGTTTGTGGCCTAATGGGAGCTCAGTTAGGGTCCAGGTCTTGTTCATCTTAATAGTTTCCAGTTATTCCTCCATTGCTTCGTACCAGCAAGCCTCGGTTGCAGCCTCTTGGTAACAGGTCGGCTCTTCAGACATCATTAGCATTACCTCATTTTCTTCTTCATCAATACCAACCACTTCCTCAGTGTTGACATATATATCGGCAATGGACCTAAACCGAACTGGCCCTTCATGAGAGTCAGGTGAGGTAGTTGTATGGGTGCTCGATGATGATGTAGATGGACTTGATGCTCTTGTCATGGGTACCACGGCTGTTGCCGGTGGTGCGACATCTTCTGTTCCTGCCTCAATGTCTGCTACAACAATCACCTCGTCGGTGTCGAGTGCATCCTCCACCATAAACTCCGGTAAGTTTTCTTCATGGTTAGCACCTGCAGTCCATGTCCATTCACTATTTTCTTGAAATACTACATCTCTACTTACTTGTAGCTTGTCATGCCTTGGATCAAATAGACGATGAGCTTTGCAACCTTCCTCGACACCCAAGTATACCATGGGTGAACTTCTGTCGTCAAGTTTCTTCAGGTGAGGGGTTGTATTTTTCACGTATACAACACAACCGAACACTCTCAAGTGGGCGAGATGTGGCTTTCTCCCCATCCAGGCTTCAAATGGGGTACGGTCTCCTAGCGCCTTAATTGGGAGACGATTTAGCAGATAGACAGCATGCCTAACTGCCTCTCCCCAGAACCTTGCCGGCATATGTGTACCCTTGAGGAGAGATCCTGCCATGGCCATCACAGTGCGATTACGGCGCTCTACAACGCCATTCTGTTGGGGTGTGTAGGGAGCCGTAAAGTGCCGCTCGATCCCTTCATTTTCACAGAATCGAGTGAACTCTGTGGATAGAAACTCACTGCCACGGTCTGTCCGAAGTGTTTTGATCTTGTACTCAGTCGTGTTCTCCGTCACGGACTTGAATTTCTTGAATGCTTGGAATACATCTTTCTTTGTTGCCAATACAAATACCCACATCCATCTTGTACAATCATCAACAATCAAAAAGAAATATTTGTTACCAGCCAGTCTACTTGGTGAAATTGGCCCGCAAATATCAGCATGGAGAAGTTCCAACGGCTTTGTCGCTCTGAAGTTTGCTTGGTGCGGGAATGATGACCTTGCATGTTTAGCGACCACACATACCTCGCAAAGCTTGTTCGGCTGGGGCAATGGAGGTACATCAACTGCCAATTTCTTCTCCCCTAACAGCTTCAAATCGTGAAAATTGACATGTCCGAGCCTTGTGTGCCATAACCAGGTTGGGTCTTCTAGGCTTGCTAGGAGACAGACTTGCTTGCATGTCTTCAAGGTTACCTTGTACAAGCGATTTTGTGTTCGCTTTACCCGCATCAAGAGCTTCCCGCTCCTATCAATCACCTTCATGATATCTTTATCCATGTGCACTTCGTTCCCAGTTTCTGTCAATTGACCGAGACTTATGATATTACTACAAAGTTTCGGAATGTAGTATACCTCGTGGAGAGCCTTCCGATCACCATTCTTGCATTCGAACACAACCGTCCCCTTGCCTATGATCTCAATGGTTGATCCATCGCCAAATCTCATCCTCCCGGTGATGGTTTCATCTAGTTCTTGAAACTTCTCGCGATGGCCAGTCATGTGGTTGCTGGCACCGTTGTCAAGGTACCAGACGTCTTTATCTTCTTTCTTAACGCCGCGGTACATGTCCGGTAGCAACCTATCTTCACTGAGCAGAATGGTATCCTGCCGCTCATGCCTAGTGTCAGACTCCTCGTGGGACACGGTCATCATCAGTGCCGGCTCTTCATCGGTGGCACAAGTGAGGTGAGCCTCATCATCACGCCGCTTGTTGTAGCATTCGGACGCATAATGCCCCATTTTCTCGCAATTGAAACATTTTATATGTCTCTTGTCTCGAGTGCCACTGTTGTTGCCGCTAGTCCCTCCTGCACTGTCTTGGCGTTGCGTACCACGACCACGACCGCGCCCTCGCCCACGTCCACGCCATTTGCCACGACTAGGGCTGCTGGACCCATGCCCCTTTCCTCCTGACGAAGTGTCCACGTTGCTCCCCTTCTGTCGTATTTGCCATTCGGCATGGGTTAATAGGAGCTCACCTTCAGTGCCGTTGGTGTTGCTGCGTAGTCGTAGCATTCGTTCTTCGTACGCCTTCAGTCGCCCTATAGCCTCCTCAAATGGTATAGACTCAAGGTCGTAAAATTGCTCAATACCAGCAACAATAGGAAAGAATTTATCAGGGACAGAATCGAGCAATTTTTTTACCAACGAGGAATCTTCAAGCGTGGCACCAAGGGTGGAGAACTTGCTGCTTAGGGTGCTGACTTTGCCAGTAAACTCATCAATCGTTTCGGTCTCTTTCATCCGGAGAGCGTCGAACTCGCTCTTCAATGTTTGTACACGTGCCTTCTTCACCCGATCACTACCAAGGTACCTCGTCTTGAGGCTGCCCAGACTTCCTTCGCCGTCTTCTTTGTTGCGATCTGGAGAAGGATGTCTTCGGGGACACACTGCAGGATGTATGCACGTGCTTTTTTGTCCTTCTTTGCATCCACATGGGCTCCTTCCACTGGCTCCACCGCCTCCCAGACTCCCTGGGCATCAAGGATCGCCTCTGTCTTTATTGCCCACACAGTATAATTGTGAGGACTTAGCATCGGATAGGGAAATGGCACTCCGCCGTTCTCCTTTACTGGATGCTCGACATTTTATGGAATTGTAGATTCTTGGATGTCTTATACTACCAATGGCTCTGATACCAGATGTTGGCCTAGAATCGAATAGGACATCACACTCAAAGCACACAGCACACAAGAAGAAACAAGAAGAATAGGACAAATAGGAACTTCACTTATGAAAGGAAACCTTACAATGAGATGCCTTCTACATGCCTCTAGGACTCTTTATATAGCATCACAAATGATAAGAGCACGAACATAAGATCCATAAAAATAGGATCTAGATGAGATCCATAAAAATAGGATCTAGACCAAGTAATAACTAATTATCAAGATAATAAAACATAAAAAAAATGACGTGGAGAGGATTATTTCTCACAGCGCCTGCGCAGACGAGGAAGCATTGATTGTGACAAGTTATGGCGGAGCCAGCCTAGCCGTCATCTCTTTCTACCGATGCCGATGATGTAGATACCGATGCCGATCATCCATCCTAACCTTCTCTTTTGTCGATGATGATGCTATCATCCGGGCAAGCCTTCTCTTACCGTCGATGTCAACTCGAACAAGTCTTTTTTTCCCTCTATTTTTCTCTCCTTTCACATAAATTTCTTTCTTACCCCATTAGTCCCTGGGCTACGGCCCCGGTAGCCACAAATGTGGCTCCGCCCTTGCTTGTGGGTGTCGATTGATATAACATGTAATGGGTGGCCCCAGGAATATTGAGGTCAATAGTTAAGGGGATATGACAATCAAGGTTGGAGAGTACGTGTCCAAAGAGATCATTTCTTCTGAGACTTGACTTTCTGTCTCATGAGCACTACTCTCAGTCTGCTCCCGGTCGACCCAAGTATTAATCGGACCCCCCCAGGGCTCAGCTCATCATTTCTCATAGGCACAACTCCCAGTTTACTCTCGGTCGGCCCAAGCGTCGGCTGGACCTCAAGACTCAACCCATCACTTCTGATGGGCATAACTCCAGTCTGCTCCTGGTCGATCCAAGCCTCGATCGAACCCCGAGGGCTAAGCCCATCACTTCTCATGGCCACAACTCTCAGTCTACTTCCGGTTGGCCCACGTGCCACCAAACCCTAGGGCTCAGTCTATCATTTCTTATAGGCACAACTCTCAGTCTGCTCTTGGTCGGCCCAAGCACCGATCGGACATTTAGGACTTAGCCCATCACTTCTCATGGACATAACTTCCAGAGTGCTCCCAGTCGGCCCAAGCACCGATCAGACATTTAGGACTTAGCCCATCACTTCTCATGGGTACAACTTCTAGTCTGCTCCCTATAGACCCAAGCGTCGATTAGATCCTAGAGCTCAGCCCATCACTTCTCATGGGCACAACTTCCAGTCTGCTCCCGATCGTCCCAAATGTCGGTCGGACCCCAAGGTTCAACCCATCACTTCTCATGGGCACAACTCTCAGTCTGTTCCCGATTGACGCAAGTGTCATTTGGACCTCTAGGGCTCAGCTTATCACTTATCATGGGAACAACTCCCAGTCTACTTCCGGTCGGCCTAAGTGTTGATTGGACCCCAGGGCTCAGCCCATCACTTCTCATGGACACAACTTCTAGTCTGTTCTCGGTCATCTTAAGCGCCGACTGTACCCCTAGGGCTCAGTCCCTCACTTTTCATGGTCATAGCTCCAATCTACTCTCGATCAGCCCTAGTGCTTGTCAGGTTATCGCATGGGGACAATGCTGTCAGGAAATCATAACCACTTGTCAGAGAATAATAGCTATTCATTAGGGAATATTCCGTTACTCTGCCATATACAAGTCATAGAACCTCTACCCAATGGAAATCTGTTGTACATCCTACATCACTCGACATTCTCTGACGCCATATTATTGCGGAAGTTATAAGAGACATTATAAAAAGGGGTCCAATTAGTTGGTCAGGTACACGTGCACAAATGCATCTACTACAGTTCTACTTTTCATCTTTTTCTCCACTTTTCGCTTAGTTGCCGTACAGACTTGAGCGTCAAAGTGCCTATGCCAGGAACCCCTTCCCTGATTCTCGTCCTAACGCTCTAGTGCGATCTCTCTATGGTGTGTGCATGTTCGTGGGTACCATCTTCAACCGTCTCCCCCTGCTTCGCTCGAAGACCTAAAGCCTGCAATGCATCTTCGGCTCCTAGAGTCCAGTCCTTCCTTCGTCAATGCTCCTGCCTTCGTCACCAGCCCCCTCGTTTGACTCAGCTTCTAAATAGGATCAAATTTGTCACTATTTATGGGAACTTCTCAGCTTGATCTAGAATGAGAAGATGGAGGATACTGGTAAAATCAACGTCACCATGACACATGAGGAATATGAGCTATTCAAGATCTCCAAGGCACGGGCTGCATCGGAAAGACAAACCATGGATTCTCGAGCACCCCGCGCTGAGCATCTACAGCTTCGATGGATGGGTTCCCTGTCTCAGAGGGAAGATCGAAGAGGAAGCAGTCGTACGACTTCCCCCGAGCACTTTTCTGAATGCCGAGAGAAGGCTGCACTAAAATTGAGCAATCACAAGCTTCCTCGACTGAAAACTAGCTCCCAAGGGACCCGAAGAAAGGAAAGGCCTTGACCATTCGAGAAACCCCTAAACAACCCAGTGTGCCTTTCTCTTAGGAAGTGCTAGATGAAAAGCTGCCCAGGGGTTTTAAGTCCCTATCTATTGGAGAATATAGAGGTAACAATGATCCAGAGGATCATCTCCGAAATTTTCAAACACTACTCTGTTGCACTAGTATAGTGATGCAATAAAGTGCTAAGTGTTTCTGACCACTCTTTCTGGCTCAGCGTAAAGATGGTTTGATAGACTACCGGTCGAATCTTTTGGCGCAACGGGGCCTGCAAGAGGAGGGTGAATTGCCTACAAAATAAAATTGACCTTTATCGATCTTTCAATTCTAATTAGTAGCACAATTATACTAAATTAAATCAACAATTAAAAATAATAGACAAGGAAATTACTTGGTTACAACCTAAGTAAAGATCTAGAAAAAGAAGGCGGAGAAGTCTTACACTCGTTGAATGCTTAGAAAGTTGCTAGGAAATGAATACAAGAGTTGTTGTTTATTTCCAATCTCCAGGAGCCTTTTTATAGCTCCTGGAAAATCTTATCCGAGGGTTGAAGGCGCCTTCAATAGGTTGGAAGGCGCCTCTAGTGTGGCAAGCATTATCTATGCGAAGATAAAACTCTATCTTCGATAATGGTTACTGTTTGCTCAGTCTAAGGCGCTTTTTCAAGGGGTTGAAGCGCCTTCCAAAAAGGCACGAGGGTGCCTTCAACGGGTTGAAGGCGCCTTCCACCAGAAAGGCTGAGGGCACCTCCAGCATCATTAGAGGCGCCACCAGTAGCTCTATAGCTCTCCATTTGCTCTTCCACTGCTTCGATCTCCTAGGTGATTTTGTCCATCCAGAATTGGACTCACCCGAACTCAACTCCGACCTTCTCCTCGAGCAGCCTCCCTCCCCGTCCTCTCGTCCCTCGGACTGCCGCGTACGTCCTTCTCGTCATTCTTCCACAACATCTTGTCATTCGGATGCACCGAGCCCGTCGACTCCCTTCTCGTGCCACCCTTCTCACTAGCTGCATCTTCCACTCGACTTCTTGTGTTTCTAAGCTCTTGTACACTTAGACACAAGGATCAAATACACATAGGACCTAACTTTACTTGGCTGACCACATTAAAACTACGACGGAATATTTACAATCTCCCCCTTGTTGATGTGCATCAATCCAAGTTAAGGTATGGTTAAATAGCAAATGAAATAATATAGTAAAATAATGAATTAAACAAGTTAATTGTAAATTAGATACAAGAATATAAATTATGAAAATTATCCTAACTTCCCCTTAACCCCTTTAACTTCTATTTATTTCTCCCCCTTTGAGCACATTAAAAAAAATTGAGAAAAATATGAAATAAAAATTGAGAAACTTTCATGGGGTTCATGAAATTCAAAATTTTCTTTTCGTAAACTAATTTCTATTAATTCAGATAACATCAAAAAATGACAATTTTTGTCAAGATCATGATTTAACACAGAAAAATAAAAAATTTCAAAAATAAGTCTAAAAGGTATTTTTTACTTTCAAAATATGATTTTTGTTAATATTGTTGTAGAAAATAAATCAACGAGAAAAAAAAAATCTCTTTTTATAAATCATATTTCCATTTTTGCACATAAAAAATTTTAGCAAAAAATTAAGATCGGAAGATTAACGAAATAACTAATTTTATAAAGATGACTAAATTTAATAAATTAAAGCATAAGGATTTGAGTAAAGAATATATAATCAGAAAAAAAGAAAAAAATTAATCAAAACTTACTTTATCCAAAATTAATTTAAAAAGATTTTGAAACCCATTATAGGTTTATTTCGATTGGATTTACTAAAAATTTCGATAGTGCATGATTCCTAAGGATTTTCCTGATCTCTCCCAGGTGATTCTTAATGTACCAATTACTTCTACCATACTTTTTAAACTTTGATTTTTGAAGGTAGTTAAAATATGCATAGTTATTTTTTATGTTTTCTATTTGAGTTTTTAATTTTTAATTTTCTAATTTTAAATTATCAAACAATTCTAGTGGACATGTATTAGCTAATTGTCTTTTCAAATCAACATTTTATTTTTCTAATTTGCACATATTTTTAGAAACTATTTTAATAAACTCGTAAGATTGTTCAAAAGATAAACCACGTACCTCACTTACCTCGTGCTCTGATGCTCCATCTTCATCATAGCTTTCCTTTGATGATCCTCCCCCTTCATTGATGCTCATCTCTGAGCTGCTTTTGTCTTCTCCTTAGTGGTCTGCCATTAGAGCTAGTTCAACGTAACTTTCGATCTCGGATTCGGAGGATGACAATTCATCCTATGTGGCCTTCAAATTCTTATGTATTGATCTTGTTGGTCTTTTTCCCTTGTTCTCCTTCATCTTTAGCTTTGGGCAATTATCCTTGATGTGCCCTTCTTTGTTGCAAAAGTAGCATCAAACCTTTCTTTTGTTTTGAAAGTGTTTTTTCGTCTGCGACTTAAATTTATTAGATTTAATAAACTTATTAAATTTCCTTACCAATAATGCCGCTTCATCTTTGTCGATGGATGTTTTGGAGTCTTGATAATCTATTCTTGCCTTCAAGGTAATGTTCTGACTGGGCTCTTTTTTCAACTCTGCACATCTATATTCGTGAAGTTCTAAAGTAGAAAATAAACTCTCTAAATTACTTACTTCTAGATATTTTGAAATAAAATAAGAATCTATTATAGACGTCTAGTCTTGTGGCCTAGGGAAAACATTTAAGACATACCTTAATGAATCTCGGTTTGTTACCTATTATCTAAGATTTGTAAGTCTAGTTATTAATTCCTTCAGCTTGGCGTGTAGTTGTGCTATCGACTCTCCTTCTTTCATCCGGAGGTTGGTCAATTAGTTCTAGAGCAGATCCCATTTTGCGAGTTTGGCTTTGGATGTATCTTCGTGTAGCTCTAGGAACTTCTCCCAAAGTTCCTTTGCTAATTCGTAGGCGCCGATTCTGCTGACTTCTTGTAGAGACAACACGCTAAGCAAATGGAATTTGGCTCGTCCATTTGTTATGAATCTTCTTGTTCCTTCTTGGTCCATTGATATTCTTCTTTTTCATTTCCTTGTGGATTTTTGGGAGCAACAAAATCATATTTAATAATTAAAAGCAATTCAAAGTCTATTTTAAAGAATACCTCCATGTGTTTCTTCTATGTCATGAATTCTCTTTCGAACTTTGGTGCATAGATGCCTGATCCAGCTATTGTTTTCCGTGCTTTAGTTGGCAGTTAGTCCTTCTGAAGCGTTATGACTCTGATACCACTTGTTGGTGCAACGGGCCCGACAAGAGGGGGGGGGGGAGGTGAATTGCCTACAAAATAAAATTGACCTTTCTCGATCTTTCAACTCTAATTAGTAGCACAATTATACTAAATTAAATCAACAACTAATAATAAGAGGCAAAGAAGTTACTTAGTTACAACCAAGGTGATTGTTAATCTAAGCTAAAGAAAGCACTAAAATATTTCCTTCTTTGAAGGCAGAGAAGTCTCTTACATTCGTTGAATGCTTAAAAGTTGCTAAGAAATGAATACAAGAGTTGTTGTTTATTTCCTAGCTCCAAGGACCTTTTTATCGCTCCTGAAAACTCTTATTTGAGGGTCGAAGGCACCTTCAATAGGTTGGAAGGTGCCTCTCGCGTGGCAAGCGTTATCCGTACGAAGATAAAACTCTATCTTCGTTAACAGTTACTGTTTTCTCAGTTTAAGGCGCATTCAAAGGGTTAAAGGCGCCTTCCACCAAAAAGGCGTGAGGGCGCCTTCATTGGGTTGAAAGTGCCTTCCACCAAAAAGGCATGAGGGCGCCTCCAACATCATTGGAGGCACCTCCAGCAGCTCCACAGTTCTCTATTTGCTCTTCCGTTGCTCCAACCGCCTAGGTGATTTCGTCCATCCGGAATTAAGCTCATCCGAACCCAACTCCGGCCTTCTACTCGAGCATCCTTCCTCCCCGGCTTCTAGTCCTTCGGACTGCCATGCACATCCTTCTCGTTCGCCAGTGTACTCTTCCGCAGCATCTCATCCTTCAGATACACCGAGCCCGTCGACTTCATTCCCGTGTCATCCTTCTCACTAGCTGTGTCTTCCTCTCAACTTCTTGTGTTTCTAAGTTTTTACACACTTAGACACAAGGATCAAATACACACAAGACCTAACTTAACTTGGTTGACCATATTAAAACTACCACGGGGTACTTACAGAATCTATCACTTGTTTTAAAGAATTCAGAAACATTTTCGTGCATCATTTTGCTAGTAGCAGAAGAGTACACCGGCGGACGAGAAGGAAGTGCGCGCGGTGGTTCCGAGGTACGAAAGCCGGAGCGGAAGATTGCTCGGGGAGCAAGAGACGCAGCTAGCGCGAAGGTCGGCACGGGGTGCGACCGAGGGACGAAGTCTGCGGATGAGTACGCTGGTGGACGAGAAGGGACACGCGGCAATTTTGAGGGACGAGAAGCCGGAGGGAAGCACGCTCGAGAAGACCGGAAGATGGGTTCGGGTGAGCCCTATTCCGGATGTCAGAGATCACCCAAGCAAGCGGAGCCGGAGCAGAAAGACCCGGACTAGAGGCGAGCTGAACCGGAGAAGAGAGCACGGACCAAAAGTCAACAGGGTTGACTTTTGGCTCCGGGGCGCCCGGAACTATCCGGGGCGCCCAAAACTGACTTTTTCCCAGGATCGAGCCTTGACTCGATCCAACCGTTGGGGGATAAATATTATCCCCCCCAGGGCGCCCGGAACCCTTCCAGGCGCCCCGACCAAGGCTATAAATATAGCCTTGGTCCAGAAGCTTTTCAACAATCACGATCATTCTATTTCCAAACACTTGTATGCTTTAGTTGTAGTTAAGCTTCTGTTTTCTGTGCCTAAACGCTGTAAGAGGCTTCTCCGCCTGAAGGAGTTATTGAGCTTAATCCTCCTTGGATTAACAACCACATCGGTTGTAACCAAGTAAACATCTGGTGCCTCGTCTTTTCTTTTATGCTTTTTATTTATCTGCTTAATTCATTTTACAAGTGTTAGCTTAATCGTTCGAGGAAGGGTTGTTTGTTTTTAATTGACAGGTTATTTACCAACCCTTCTAGCCGGCCCAACGGTCCTACAATACCCATAAACCAATCATAGTATGTTTACACTCAAACAAGAAGCCAAGGAGTCCTTGAGACTGTACATTAAACGTTTCAACCAAGTGACATTGGACGCCCCATTTGTCACCTCAGTGATATTAACAATCGTCTTCTCTTAAGGCCTGTTAGAGGGAGATTTCTTTCGAGCCCTCTTCAGGAAGCTTGCCAAGGACTTCGACGACCTATTGGGGAAAATAGCTAAATATATTAATGTGGAGGAAGCTCAGGCTTCCCGGAAGAAGAAAGTTGAAAGAACCCCATGACTCACTTTCTATAACTCTAGCATATGCATACCACAATTCTATCAACACAAAGGAAATTTCATCGCATATGAACATCAAAACTCAACATATATCTTTCGAATGGAAAATTCCTTAAACCCAAATCCACATGAAAAAAATGAAAAGTCTTCAACTCATAACCACATTACAAGAAAAGGACAAAAATTATTGGCATGCTCTAGTGCCCATGGACAGTGTGCCATGCATCCATCCTGTGTCCTTGTCTACTCTGTCCCTATGTCCTCTATCGTATCCTTGAAGGTGCCACCCTCACCTGTATCATGTACATTGTGAGTCCATGAACTCGGCAAGAACATTCTATATGAAGTGTATGCAATCCGTAATGAAGCAGGAATAGTAGCTAGAAAGCATAGAACATAAACTTAAAGGGTTGACCGGATACTTGGTACGAGAAGAAAAGTCCAAGTGGGTCAAAGGGATTGACTGGACACTTGGTGAGGAAGTCCTAGTAGGTCGAGGGTGACCAGATGCTAGGCATGATGTCACAATAGGTCATGGTTGACCGGATGTTGGTTTTAGGGACGTTGGACGTGATTTGGCAAATCACAAGTGAGTCCAATCGATCAACCGATCAATTGACTCATGCCCAATCGATCGGTTGATTGATTGGGTGAGTCCCGCGACAATTACTTCCTCCCAATCGATCGGTGAATCGATTGGGAAGGAATCGACGTCGCACAGAATGCCTCCAATTGATCATCCGATCGATTGGGAGCCTCCAATCGATTGAGTGATCGATTGAGAGACTGAAATCGTGCGAGGGTTAGTGAATCGATCGGGTAATCGATTCAAGCGAGTTCCAGAGAGCACAGAGGCACTCTGGATCGATCGACCGATTGATCCAAAACCTCCCCAATCAATTGAGAGCAATTCAATCGATTGGGATCCGACCGTTGGCGCAGGTTATATCCGTTGGCGAGCGTTCTTCTCTGCACGTCTTTATTCCACAACGTTGCGATTCGTCTCCGATTTACACAGCAACTTCTCCGAGCTCTCACCGCCAGTTCTTGAAGGTTCTTGGAGGCAAGTGCTTGTGCACGCCCAAGTCAAGAGGTGATCTACGACAAGAAGAAGAAGCCAGGGTTAGGGTTTCAAGTATAAATCTTGTAAGAATTCAATTGTATTTGCTTCCCTTTCTTTCTTCTTGTACTGAGAGTGTTGTAGGGCTTCTCTGCCTTCGGTAGTTACCGTAAAGGAGTGTTTTCATAGTGGAGAGTGTGTGTCGTGTGTGGATCTTTGGAGTAGTCACCTCTTCTTGAGGTGGATACCAAGTAAATCATTCGTGTTAGCATTGTATTTTTGTTTCTTGTATTTTCCACTGTCTATCATCACCAAGAAGCAAGACGACGAGCGCACGAAGAGCTATTCACGTCCCCCTCCCTAGCACATTTCGACCCTAACACATAAACCTTAGAGGTACCTCATAGGAGAACCTATAATCAAATAGCCAAAGCCACCATACTTTACATCATCATTCATGTTTGGATGGGCCCTCCCCGAAACTCATCCCAAGGCATCCATCCCATACTGTCACCACACACGCATATATCCATCCAACATCCCAATTCAATAGCCATGATCTACAAGTATCATACTCTGCATACATACATGCACAATACTTGAACGAAACCTCTACTTAAGAAATTTAGCTCTATTCATTCCACAATCATACATAAACATAAGCAAAGTAGGAAATGAGTGCCTATCCACATTCGAGAATCATGCATAAACATAAGCACATCGGTAACTGTGAGCCCATCCACATCCAAGAATCATGCAGGAACAAAAGAGAGATCAGATCACAAGAAGAATTGAAACTATCATGGAAAACATGAACCCATGGAACTCAAGTCACACTATTCAATACCGACAAACCACAACAGCTTACGAAAAATGAAACCACAAGAACACATCTATCTCTTCAATCTATGAAAAACTCAATCCATCAATGCGGTAACGATTTGAAGAGCCAAGACCTTCCTTACTCACAAACTAACCATGCCCAATTTACACATTCAGAAATTTGACACCTCGTGAGGATACATGCACTATTAATCAAAGTCTACACTACTAAAAGACTGTTCAAGATTCACGAAAGCAAAAGAGGTAATAGAAAAAAGCCTTATCAATTAAATCTTCCCAAAGCCACCAGTAACCAGGCCAGATATCAATGCGACAAGAACAACTCTGCCACCATTAAACCCAAATTCCTGAAGCAGTGGAAAAGAAAAGAAGAAAGACATCATCACCCACCCCAAATCATCAACATTCGAATCTAGAAACTTGATCCATCAAGAGAAAGCCTTACAACTCCATAATCTACAGTAGATCCCCAAATCCATCGTAGAAAACTAGAGAAAACCACAAGGCGAAGCAAGAACATCACGGGAAAGATAATCTCAACTCATTCAACCAATTGGACATCATAGACAAACATATCGACTTCTCCTAAGCACTTATCCCTTACCTCACATATTCCATACCAACAAAAGGGAGTGTATTGGCCTTGCTCCGCCTTGTGCCGTCGTCGGAAGCCTTCGCTCGATGTTACCGCCCCGATGATGATCCGCGTTCGGTCGTGGTGTCCTCTACGGGACCGGTTGCGTGGTGCGACACTGGGCCGGAGCTCAAGGCGAGGTGGCAAGCTTTGTCGAAGCGGCGTAGATGAGCAGGGGGAGAAGTCGACGATTTGGGTGGAATAGTGAGGAAAAGCATTGGTTGAATACTTAGGTTAGAAGCTTTTATACCTAGGGAAATAAATTCTATCTTAGGCTAATTAGATCAATCAACTCCCAAATTAATTGGGTGTTAACATAAGCTTCCCTCAAGCTTAATAGTTATATCCCCTTGAAACGTATCATGCAAGTTCATTTTAAATCCTGATAATTCCTAAAATTCATAATTAATTTTGTAAATTAATTCATTAATTAATGCTCGCGAGATCTTATAGAAGTGATGGACCCCGCTCTGGCTGGTTTGGCCAATCGTAGACCACCCCCACCTCCAGTCCGCCCCAGAGACCCCATCCGAATCTTCTACCAATCTAAGAAGTGAGAGTGACGCAGTGGGTCGAGGCCATTCGGTTAGCAAGCCCCCCTCGTGGGAATCCCAGTACTGCACTTACCACTAGTTTCATACCCATGACACGTGAAACTGTTTTCAGTTTGCACAGGATGCTAGCCGAGCAATCGAACTAGGCATGTCCCTGTCCCAAATAGTGCCTTAACTCTTGAGCCAGTAGGCTAATAACCCAGTGCTTTGGGCTACCTGACCAACCAGCCTCAAGAAAGAGAAAATCAGGAGGGCCGATTTGCTGGCAAGGAAAAGGAGCCAATGGAGGCCCGGGAAGAAGAGAACCAGGGAAATGCTGCTATACGAGGTATAGGTTTGATTTTAGGAGGCCTGAATGATGGGAATTCTACTAGAGCCAGAAAGGCTCACGAATGCCGACTAGAGATCCATGTAGTCGACTGCAGCCAGGAACAAGCGGTATGACTCCTAATTAGATTTGGGCCTCAAGACTTATAAGTGGTGGAGCTCCCTCACAACGATGCACTCATCATCAAGGCGATCATCACCAATAGTAGAGTGTCCAGAGTTTTCGTTGATACCTAAAGCTCTATCAACGTGTTGTTCAAAAGTGTGTTTGACAATATGCAGCTTGATGCAAGTGAGCTCCAACCAGTGACCACCGCTCTGTATGGGTTCATCGGGAACGAGGTGCAACTGATGGGCCAGATCAAACTAGTTATTTTCTTGGGCACCGAACCCCTAATGAGGACTCAGAGCAGTAACTTCATCATGGTGGATTCTCCATCTTCTTATAACGTTATCTTGGGGAGGGTTGCCCTGCATGAATTCTGAGCGGTCATCTCTACCTTTTATCAAAAAAAAAAAAAAAATCTCAGTGGGGAACCAGACCAGCGAAGTAAGGGGAGAGCAGCTGACTGCCGGAGGTGTTGTGTAGATGTGATAAAGACCAAAGTGCGCAAGGCCCAAAAAATCTAAGACGGAGGGGTACACGCCATCCAAGGGGAGCCTCTACCTCTGACCGATGAGCCAGTCTAACAAGATGAAGTGTAGTTATACCCCCGACCGACATGAGAGCATTACAAAGATAGTAGCGGATCTGCCACCATAGACTAAGAGGAGCTTAGTGGATTGCTTGGTACGAAACTAGGATATGTTCGCCTGGTCTCCTAAGGAGTTGAGAGGAGTAGCCCTAACAGTGGCCGAGCACAAGGTTCACTTTATACCTGACTCTTAGTTGGTCAAACAAAGGATGAGTGATTTCTCGACTGATCATAATAGGATTATTCTAGTTGAGGTGGATCAACTCTTTGAAGCGAGACACGTTCGGGAGATACAATTTCCTTCTTGGGTCTCCAACGTTGTCCTGGTGGCCAAACCTAATAACAAGTGGTGAGTTTGCATCAACTTTCACTATCTCAATAAGGTGAGTCCCAAAGACTATTATCCGCTTTCACAGATCGACTAGATGGTTGATTCGACTTCGAGGTGTGAGCTAATTTGCATGCTAGATGCTTATCAGGAATACTATCAAATCCCTCTCGCCCTGGAGGACCATGAGAAGGTTAGTTTAAGCACCACGGACAATACTTTTTGTTATACAGTTATGTTGTTTAGACTAAGAAATGCAGGAGCAATATATCAACGAATGATGGACAAGATCTTCCAAAAACAGATTGGGATGAATGTCAAGGTCTACGTAGATGACATTCTCATCAAGTCCACTTAGGCAACAAATCTTATTGCGGACGTTGAAGAGACTTGTGGCACCCTATAGCAGTACGAGTTGAAGCTAAACCCCTTGAAGTGCATATTTGGAGATAAGGGAGGAAAATTTTTGGGATATCTGGTCACTGAGTGAGGACTCGAAACCAACCGGGAGAAGGTACAAGCATTCTGGGATATGCGAGCTTCGCAGAATCTCAAGGAAGTCCAGAAGCTAGTGGGCCAGATCACAACGCTCTCAAGATTCATATACCAATCAGTGGATTGGGCTCTCCCATTTCTCAAAGTACTCCGTCGAGCGACAAGGTTCTAGTGGGGTTGTAAAATATTGAAAAAGGGGGAATAACCATAAGGGAATTTTTCAAAATTTTTAGAAATTTTTCGGGAATTTTTCGGAGCACGTATGGCTTAGGTTACGGGGACAAATATTGGGCCTCAGGAAAGCTTGTTTAGGCTATCCCATTTAAACGAGAAAAAGTTGAATTTTCCTTTTTTCTTTTCTTTTCATTCTTTTTCTACTTCTTTTCTTCTTTTTCCCTATCGCATGCCCTAGCCCTTACTCGAGCCTCTTCCCTCTTGTTGATCCCTTTTCTTCTTCCCCCGCACCCGATCATCTCCCCCAACCGGCCGCTTCGTGCTCCCTCTCCCACACGAACAAAGCCTCGACAAAGGAGGGAACCGGGCAGATCTTCTTCCCCTTCACTCTTCTTCAACGTCGACGCTCCTCTTCTCCCCGATTTGTCACCGGTGAGGAGTCGATCTTGGTGCCTTGAAGGGGGAAAAGCTTGTTTGTTTCTCTGGTCTACTTTGATTGTAACTTTGTTCTTCTTTTGGTCTCGGCAAGAGGCAGCAAAGATCCTACCATCGTTGCCCTCAAATTTACTTTGGTCGGAGGAAAATCAGGGCTACGGACGTCGGATCTGTCCAACACCAGCCGTTTGGGTGAAGGGACAACTATTGTCTTCACCAACTATTGTCCGATCTTCCTCTCTGTTGTTGGCATGTACCACCATCAACCACTTGTAAATTTGGGTAAGTTATGCTCTTGATCTCTAAGATTTCAAACCCCTAATTTCCTACTGGTTTGATGCATAAGCAACTCACGGATATGGTTGATTGGTTTCTAGGTTTGGTATCAACATGATTAAGCTGTTGTTGGAGATGAGGAATCTGATCATTATTCATACACTTAGGTGAGCATGTTCAACGATTTTATTTGGATTCCTATTGAGGATGATCTGTTCTGTACATATTCTGTATAGGTTATTAGATTACATCTGGGTTGATCCAATTGGAAATCTTCATCGAAACTAGGATTTGAATTGGTTATTAGGATGATACATTGATGGTAGATCCTTAATTTTGTTTTGTATCCTATTCTTGTAGGACTCGTGTAGAATGTGATTTAGCTATATGTAACATATGTAATTAGATAAGTTACATATGTGATGCAGGACATTGATTCGGGGATTTGATTTAGCTAATTAATTTATATGTAATTAGCTAAATCTGCATATCATGTATTACAGGATTCAGATTTAGGACGAGCACTTCGACATAGAGGTTGATTAGCTTAATCTACATTGGAGGCGGGTACCTTGACCTATCTATTTTGATATGTCTTGTCGATATGTTTAGTAGATCTTAACAAGTAGTAATAATTATGTTTATATCTGCATCAGCATGTCACTATTTGTTTCCGAGCATGTTTTGTTTGTTACTTGTTTAGCGTTCATGCCCTGTTTACTATTTATGTTATAGAGGTAGTGACATGCCATGCTCTATAATATACCGGACTGGTTAGATACCATACCTGACCTGTGTAACTAGATCATATTATTTGATCCATATATATGGTACATGTTTTTATGGAGGTAGATAGGATCAGGATATTTCTATGCTTAGTGTCATGCACCATCTGGCATGATTGCATGCTGTGCAATAGTCGGCTCCATTATTGTTGAGTACATCGCCGATTACATGGATCTACATATACCACCACTCATGGGTTAGTGGTATATCAAGCAGGGTGTGTGGCAGTTCTGCTCTGTTAGGCTCCGTTGGTCTGGTGACGCAGCGTGGTAGCCGGCAGACAGTTCTGCTCTATTAGGCTCCGCTGGTCTAGTGACACAGCGTGATAGCCTGCAGACGGGTTTTGCTTTGTTTGGCACCGTTTGTCCGCTCATGGGTAGTGTGACGTAGCGTGGTAGCCAGTAGGGATCCCTCCTCTGGACTAGCTCAGGGAGATGAGAGCATTGCGCTCCCCCACTTATGATTTGGGGTAGGAGGATAGTTGTACTCCGACAGCATCCCGTCCACTCGGTCACTCAGGAGCAGTGATGGCAGAGTGCACGATTGTCACAGTCCTACCCACTCGGTCTCACCATCGTGTGTGAGATGGCTGACTGGAGTCAGGGGTGACCAGGACATGTTATGACATCATATGCATTATATACATTTATTGCTTGTGGTTGCTGCACTTTATATGCTGCATTTTTTGTGGATGCATTGTTTGACATGCATACAGGATATGCATTTATTGCTTGTGTTTGCTGCACTTTATATATTGCATATTGGATGGATGTATTGTTTGACATGCATACAGGATTTACGATACTCTGGGTCTGACGACCTTGATATTCCTATATCCAGGTCCTGATTAGTACAAATACTCCTTTGTTTTACAGTTTTACATTTTCTATATGATATCCAGGAGACTGTACACATATTTATTACTGCGGTTATTATTTACTATGCATGTCGACTAGGTATCCGCTGAGTGTTGGACTCACCCCCGTTATTATCATTCCAGGTTGAGGCTGTCCGGAGGAGTTCCAGTCGCTAGTCCCTCCTATAGGTTGCGAGGATTTCCACTTTGGATCCTTGCTTTGGTTTTTCTTATTATGTTAAACTATGTTTCAGACTTGTGTCTTCTGGTATTTGGATTTTGTATGATCCCTTGTTATTGATGGGTTTTCTTTTGGATGTATGCCAGATTTGTGTTTTATGGGTGTAGTTGAGTAGGATATCGGATTTGAGCTTTATGGGTGTAGTTGAGTAGGATTTTAGAGATGGTTTTCCTTATCATTGCATTAGTTTAGTTTCACTATTAAACTGCGTGGGTGTTTGCTTATATTTGTACTGTTATATACTATTATTGTTCCGGCCGTGTTGGCCGAGGTATATGGGGGCCCTGAGGGCATTGTAGTAAGTTTCATATTGTCACCCGTACAGGGGAGATGTTGCCGAAATTTCTTCTAGCAGAGATTACCTGGGGCGTGACAATATTTTTGGTATCAGAGCGAGGTTACGATACCTGCTTTTGGTGTTATAGATTTTAGGGTTAGCCCAAGTTTTCTAGTAAACTTGGGTATTTATTTTTGGATTTATATGGATTTCCATCGATTTTCTCGTTTCGAAATTCCGAGATCATAAAAAGGGGGGCTGGATAGCGACGGAACATCTCCAGATAGCAAATAGGTAAAATGGTAATTTTATAATTTTTTTTACACTTGTAGTAATATCTGTGATATAACTTAACAGATATGAGGCAAGGTGCACGTGTTTCCGTGCCGAGACGTGGTGCTGGAAGGCCACGTAAGAGGATTTTGGAATCTCTGGCAGCGGACACTCTAGAGATCCCTATTGGGGTTGAGCCTGTCGGTCAGGAACAAATTTTTCATGGTGCTGCGGGCGCGTCGGACTCCCAGGCTTCGATGGCTCCTTTAGAGGTACCTACCTCGGCGGCACCCGCTGTACCCACCCCTATCGTATTTACGGTACCACCAGCGATACCACCGCCACTGGTGCCTACTGCACACCTGGCACCCGTACCAGCAGCAACACCGGGGATACCTCCCCCGGTCTATCCAGCGGTACCACATGTAGTATCAACTCCAGTGGTTTTGCCAGTTTCCGCGTCGATTCCTACCCACCTCACTAATATTGTCGCGGCACGAGCCCGGATCCTAGCGTTGGCAGAGAGAATGAAGAGTCGATTCACGCTCTTTCGAGGAGAGATTGATCCCAGTGTGGCTCAGTCCTGGATAGAGACCATGGAGCAGACCTTCTTCTACATAGCTTGCTCCGAGTGGGAGAAAGCAGAGCTAGCTGCTTTCTATTTACGGGATGAGGCTGACACTTGGTGGGTTACCCAACGTTCCATCATAGGTGAGCTGAACATTGCCTGGGCCAGATTCAGAGAGGCTTTTGAGAGCAGCTACTTTCCACGGGCCTATCAGATGACTCGTCGGCAGGATTTTCTGAGTCTGCGGCAGAACAACAGCCCGGTGATAGAGTACAATGCCGAGTTTAATCGGTTGGCCAGGTTTTGTCCAGAGTTAGTTGTTGAGGACAGTTCCCGTATGCATCAGTTTATCCAGGAACTAGATGGACATCTGCAAGTAAAGCTTGCCGGTTTAGGGAGTTCATCATATTTAGAGACATTGGACAGAGCCCTTATGATTGAGTCAGCTCAGTAGAGAGCATTTCCGGACAGGAAGAGGAAGCAGATGGGTCAGACATCAGGACAGATCCAGCAGACACAGGCTACCGGATAGTAGCAGAGTGGTCGTGGTCGGCTAGGTCAGGGTACTTCTGGGGCTTCTGGTCAGTCTCAAAAGTCAGGGTGATCTTCATCAGGCCGTTCCTGGTCTTCTCAGCAGAACCGGAAACAGCTTGCCGACGACACTCACTGTACCAGATGTGGGTCCAGAGACAACGTCACCACAGCCTGCTCCTTGGGACAGTCGGTTTGCTATTATTGCAAACTGCCCGGGGCACTTGAGCTGAGATTGTTCGTTGAAGGCTCAGCATATGACTTCCGGAGTGACTGGTCATGGAGGACATCCCAGTCAGACAGGGACTTATCGAGGAGGGCGGAGAGCCCAATCTTTGCATAGCCAGCAGAGGACAGCTCCCTCGGCAGTAGCTGTATTTGGCATGCTCAAACAGGAGTACCCCCAGTGCTCTCATAGTACCACAGAGCTTTGTTCCGGGACCACAGTATCTGACTCAAGGGCAGTATCAGCTGCAACCACAACCATTGGTCCAGTACCAGCCACAACCCCAACCACTGGTCCAGTATCAGTCACAATCTACCTATCCGTCTCTGGCTCAGTACCCGACACCGTCACAGTGGCAGGCTCAGATTCAGGCGCAACAGCCTTTGGCAGCACTACCACCTCCACCACCGCCAGAGACTGGACATATTCATGCGGTTACCAGAGAGGATGCACAGCGGGCCGATGGATCCATTTTCCGCGGTATGATTTTACTTTATGCATTATCTGCTGATATGCTGATAGATACTGGTAGCTCGCATTCTTTTATTTCCCGTGCCTTTATGAAGGATATAGGTAGACTACCTACTCTTAGACCGCAGCGACTGACCATCTTCCTACTGGCCGGTGATACATTGGACGTCACTCAGGAGGTCAGAGGTTGTCCGTTAGATTTTGGCAACATGATACTTATGGTTGATTTATTAGTGCTGGAAATGGTCGAGTTCGACATTATCCTTGACATGGATTGGTTGTCTGCATATAATGCCACGGTTGATTGCCAGATGAGGGTGGTCACTTTCCGACCTCTGAACCAACCCTCGTGGGATTTCACTGGCATCAGGGACGATGACATATCGATCATTTCGGCGATTCAGGCTCAGAAGCTACTGTCACATGGCTGTCAGGGTTTTCTGTTATCTTTGATTCATACTGAAGACGACAGTAGTTCTCAACTTTTCGACGTTTTAGTAGTCCGAGAGTATCCGGATGTATTCTAGATGAGCTACCAGGTTTGCCTCCCTGAACGCAAGTGGAGTTTGCTATTGAGCTGATTTCGGGGACCGCGCCAGCATCGAAAGCTCCATATCGTATGACACCAAAAGAGTTGCATGAGCTAAAGGTCCAACTCCAAGGAGTTATTGGATAGGGGATTCATTTGCCCTAGTGTTTCTCCGTGGGGTTCTCCGATATTATTTGTCAAGAAAAAGGATGGTACTCTGAGGTTGTGCATAGATTATAGACATCTGAATGCAGTGACCATCAGAAATAAGTACCCCTTACCACGGATCGAAGATTTGTTTGATCAGCTCAGAGGTACCTCAGTGTATTCTAAGATTGATTTGTGGTTTGGATATCATCAGCTGAGGGTCAAAGAATCTGATATTCAGAAGACAGCATTCCGTACCAGATACGACCATTATGAGTTTTTGGTAATGCCATTTGGGCTTACCAATGCTCCAGCGGTATTTATAGATTTGATGAACTGCATCTTTCTGGAGTATCTAGATCAGTTCGTTGTCGTATTCATCGATGACATTTTGATCTACTCGCGTTCCGAGGAGGAACATGCACAGCATCTTCGCATAGTCTTGAAGACTCTTCGATGACATCAGCTATATGCGAAGTTTAGCAAGTGTGCTTTCTGGCTATCTTTAGTTGGTTTTCTAGGACATGTGGTCTCTAGCTAAGTTATTTCAGCAGACCCTCAGAAGATCGAGGCTGTCACCAGCTGGGAGCAACCGAAATTAGTACAGGAGATCCGTAGTTTCTTGGGTCTGGCAGGATATTACAGACGTTTTGTCGAGGGTTTCTCCCGAATTGATATGCCGCTGACACGCCTGACCAGGAAAGGCGTGAAGTTCACTTGGACAGAAGATTGCGAGACCAGCTTTCAGGAGCTGAAGCGGTGATTAGTGTCAGCTCCGATTTTGGTTTTACCCTCTGGAGAGGACGGATTCGTGCTCTACACTGACGCATCTCTTCAGGGTTTGGGTTTTGTTCTGATGCAGCACGGCAGGGTAGTCACCTATGTTTCTCGTCATTTGAAGGAGTATGAGAAGAACTACCTAGTACATGATTTGGAGCTAGCCGCCATCATCTTTGCTTTGAAGATTTGGTGGCATCATCTATACGACATTACCTTTGAGATTCTCACGGATCATAAGAGTCTCAAATATATTTTTACCCAGAAGGAACTTGATCTCCGACAGAGGAGATGGCTGGAGTTCCTGAAGGATTATGACTGTACCATTAGCTATCACCCAGGGAAAGCTAATGTGGTTGTCGATGCACTCAGCAGGAAGTCCAGAGGGACTTTGGTTTGCCACCGAGTTTCAGTCACGGACTTGATTCAGGGTTTCTCCGAGTTGGGCCTTTAGGAGCAGGGATGGACAGATCAGGGTATATTGGTTACCATGGCTGCTCAGTCATCGATCAGGACAAGGATCCGAGAGGCCCAGGGCGGTGATCATCACTTACAGTCCATTGGCAGTCAAATAGCTTCCAAGCAGCAGACCGAGTTCACACAAGATGAGGAGGGTATTATATATTTCCTAGACAGATTATGCATACCTCAGTCTCACCCGGTCTTACAGGAGCTACTTCAGGAGGCTATTGCTCTCGATTTGTGATCCATCCAGGTGGGACCCGCATGTATCAAGATTTGAGGCATTCCTACTGGTGGAACGACATGAAGAAAGATATCACGAAATTTGTAGCTAAATGTCTTGTCTATTAGCAGGTGAGGGCGGAGCACCAGAGACTTGCCGGATTACTACAGAGGAATCCGATTCCAGAGTGGAAATGGGATCACATTACTATAGATTTTGTGGTGGGTTTGCCTAGGACACGACGAGGTTATGACGCGATTTGGGTAATCATTGATCGATTAACCAAATCGGTGCACTTCTTAGTGATCCGGAAGATTGATTCCCTAGATTGATTGGCAGATCTGTATTGTCGGGAGAGCATCAGATGACATGGTGTTCCTTTGAATATTATTTCGGATAGAGATCCTCGGTTCAAGTCTCGATTCTGGCAGAGTCTGTAGCAGGCCTTGGGTACTCACCTCCATTTTAGTACAGCTTTCGATCCGCAAACAGATAGACAGTCAGAGCGGACCATTCAAACTCTAGAGGACTTGCTGAGGTCATGTGTATTGGATTTTGGGGGCAGTTGGGAGGACCATTTGCCATTGGTATAGTTCACCTACAACAACAACTTTCATTCGGCTATCCAGATGGCATCGTTTGAAGCGTTGTATGGTAGGCCTTGTTGGACACCCACCCTCTGGGATGAGATTGGGGAGGCTCAGTTGCTAGGGCCTCATAGAGCTCAATATGAGGTAGAGTTGGTCCGTACTATCAGACGGAGGATGCCAGAGGCACAGGACCGCCAGAAGAGTTATGCTAATCGGAGAGGAAGACCCCTGGAGTTCTTTACAGGCGACCATGTATTTCTGCGAGTCTCACCCACGAAAGGGGTGAAGAGTTTGGCCTCATAGGTAAGCTAGCTTCGCGGTACATTGACCCTTTCCAGATCCTGGAGAGGATTAGAGCAGTAGCTTATCGTCTGGCACTACCACCATCCCTGGCAGGCGTCCACGACGTATTCCACGTACCTATGCTGAGGAGATACATACCCGACCCGACACATGTGCTGACAGATATACCAGTTCCTATTCAGCCTGACGTTACCTACGAGGAGGTTCCGGTATGGATCCTGGATCAGAAAGAGTGTCAGTTGCGGAAAAAGACTATTCGGCTGGTTAAAGTCGGATGACAACATCATTCGGACGAGGAGGCTGCCTGGGAGCTCGAGGATACGATCCGAGCTCGGTACCCCCATCTTTTCACTTGAGGTATGTGAGTTAATTACCATTCAACATTTATACTATTTAGCTTTTGCTAGTACTTGCTGATGGTAGATAACAAAATTTGGGGACCAAATTTTTATTAGTGGGGGAGAATGTAAAATACTGAAAAAGGGAAAATAACCATAAGGGAATTTTCCAGAATATTTAGAAATTTTTCAAAAAATTTTCAGAGCTCATATGACTTAAGTTACGGAGACAAATATTGGGTCTCGGGAAAGCCTATTTAGGCTATCCCATTTAAACGAGGAAAAGTTGAATTTTCCTTTTTTCTTTTCTTTTCTTTCTTTTTCTATTTCTTTTCTTCTTTTTCCCCGTCACATACCCTAGCCCTTACTCGAGCCTCTTCCCTCTCGTCGATCCCTTTTCTTCTTCCCCCGCACCCGATCATCTCCCCCAACTGGCGCTGCTTCGTGCTCCCTCTCCCACACGAACAAAGGCTCGGCAAAGGAGGGAACCAGGCAGATCTTCTTCCCCTTCACTCTTCTTCAACGCCGACGCTCCTCTTCTCCCCGATCCGTCACCGGTGAGGAGTCCGTCTTGGAGCCTTGAAGGGGGAAAAGCTTGTTTGTTTCTCTGGTCTCCTTTGATTGTAACTTCGTTCTTCTTTCGGTCTCAACAAGAGGCAGTGAAGATCCTACCATCGCTGCCCTCAAATTTACTTTGGTCGGAGGAAAATTAGGGCTACCAGTGTCGGATCTGTCCAACACCAGCCGCTTGGGTGAAGGGACAACTATTGTCTTCACCAACTATTGTCCGATCTTCCTCTCTGGTGTCAACATGTACCACCATCAACCACTTGTAAATTTTGGTAAGTTATGCTCTTGATCTCTAAGATTTCAAAGCCCTAATTTCCTACTGGTTGGATGCATAAGCAACTCACGGATATGGTTGATTTGTTTCTAGGCTTGGTATCAACATGATTAAGCTGTTGTTGGAGATGAGGAATCTGATCATTATTCATACACTTAGGTGAGAATGTTCAGTGATTTTATTTGGATTCCTATTGAGGATGATCTGTTCTATACAGATTCTGTATAGGTTATTAGATTACATCTGGATTGATCCAATTGGAAATCTTCATCAGAACTAGGATTTGAATTGGTTATTAGGATGATATATTGATGGTAGATCCTTAATTTTGTTTCGTATCCTTTTCTTGTAGGACTCGTGCAGAATGTGATTTAGCTATATGTAACATATGTAATTAGATAAGTTACATATGTGATGCAGGACATTGATTCGGGGATTTGATTTAGCTAATTAATTTATATGTAATTAGCTAAATATGTATATCATGTATTACAGGATTCAGATTTAGGACGAGCACTTCGACATAGAGGTTGATTAGCTTGATCTACATTGGAGGCGGGTACCTTGACCTATCTATTTTGATATGTCTTGTCGATATGTTTAGTAGATCTTAACAAGTAGTAATAATTATGTTTATATCTGCATCAGCATGTCACTATTTGTTTCCGAGCATGTTTTGTTTGTTACTTGTTTAGCGTTCATGCCCAGTTTACTATTTATGTTATAGAGGTAGTGACATGCCATGCTCTATAATATACCGGACTGGTTAGATACCATACCTGACCTATGTAACTAGATCATATTATTTGATCCACATATATGGTACATGTTTTTATGGAGGTAGATAGGATCAGGATATTTCTATGCTTAGTGTCATGCACCATCTCGCATGATTGCATGCTGTGCAATAGTCGACTCCATTATTGTTGAGTATATCTCCGATTACATGGATCTGCATATACCACCACTCATGGGTTAGTGGTATATCAAGCAGGGTGTGTGGTAGTTCTGCTCTGTTAGGCTCCGTTGGTCTGGTGACGCAGCGTGGTAGCCGGCTGACAGTTCTGCTCTATTAGGCTCCGCTGGTCTAGTGACACAGCGTGATAGCCTGCAGACGGGTTTTACTTTGTTTGGCTCCATTTGTCCGCTCATGGGTAGTGTGACGTAGCGTGGTAGCCAGCAGGGATCCCTCCTCTGGACTAGCTCAGGGAGATGAGAGCATTGCGCTCCCCCACTTATAATTTGGGGTAGGAGGATAGGTGTAACCCGACAGTATCTCGTCCACTCGATCACTCAGGAGCAATGATGGCAGAGTGCACGGTTGTCACAACCCTACTCATTCGGTCTCATCATCATGTGTGAGATGACTGACTGCGTCAGGGGTGACCATGACATGTTATGGCATCATATGCATTATATGCTATTATTGCTTGTGGTTGCTGCACTTAATTATATGCTGTATTTTTTTATGGATGCATTGTTTGACATGCATACAGGATATGCATTTATTGCTTGTGTTTGTTGCACTTTATATGTTGCATATTGGATGGATGCATTGTTTGACATGCATACAAGATTTATGATACTCTGGGTCTGACGACCTTGATATTCCTATACCCAGGTCCTGATTAGTACATATACTCCTTTATTTTACAGTTTTGCATTTTATATATGATATCTAGGAGACTGTATGCATATTTATTACTGCCGGTTATTATTTACTATGCATGTCAACTAGGTATCCGCTGAGTGTTGGACTCACCCTCGTTATTATCATTCCAGGTTGAGGCTGTCCGAAGGAGTTCCAGTCGCTAGTCCCCCCTCTAAGTTGCGAGGATTTCCACTTTGGATCCTTGCTTTTGTTTTTCTTATTATGTTAGACTATGTTTTAGACTTGTGCCTTCTAGTATTTGGATTTTGTACGATCCCTTGTTATTGATGGGTTTTTGTTTGGATGTATGTCGGATTTATGTTTTATGGGTGTAGTTGAGTTGGATATCGGTTTGAGCTTTATGAGTGTAGTTGAGTAGGATTTTAGAGATGGTTTTCCTTATCGTTGCATTAGTTTAGTTTCACTATTAAACTGCGTGGGTGTTTGCTTATATTTGTACTGTTATATACTATTATTGTTCCGGCCGTGTTGGCCGAGGTATATGGGGCCCTGAGGGCATTGTAGGAAGTTTCATATTGTCACCCGTACTTGGGAGATGCTGTCAAAATTTCTTCTAGCAGGGACTACCTGGGGCATGACAAGGGTGAAGAGTGCAACAAGCGTTTTGGAGAACTGAAACAACACTTGGGAGCCCTGCCTTCCCTTTTTATATCTATCGCTGGAGAGTCACTCTGGTTATACTTGTCAACCACCCAAGTAGTTGTGGGGGCAACTTTAGTCAAGGAGCATGATAATGTATAATGATCAGTGTATTTTTTCAGTCATCTATTGAAAGGAGTCGAATCCCGCTACACCACACTCGAGAAGTTGGCTTATGGGTTGGTCCTTATCGTTCGCCGCTTGCGGCCTTACTTCCTTCCACACTCAGTAATAGTACTCACCAATAGCTCACTAGGAAGAGTCCTCACCAACCCTGAAGCAGTCGACTGACTCATTATATTGAATTCTAAGTTGAGCAAATATGATATACACTATAACGCCTCGGACGACCATCAAGGCCTAGGCCTTGTTTGATTTCTTAATGGAGGTCCTCCAACTTGAGTCGAAGGGAATGTGAAAAATTTATGTAGATGGGTCTTCCACTCGGCAAGGAAGCGGTGTTGGCGTCCTTCTAATAGCTCCACAAGAAAACATCATGTAGTTGGCCATTCGGCTATACTTTCGGGTTTCTAATAATGAGGTCGAATATGAAGCCTTGCTGGCCGAGCTACAAGTAGCCAGACACATAGGGGTCACTCAAGTAATTGTCCACTCGAATTCCCAGCTCATGGCTACAAGTGGCGGGCAACTTTGAAATAGTGAGAAGCTGTAGATGTACAAAGAAGCCTACAAGAAGCTGAAAGAAAGCTTTGTGGAGGTCACACTAGTCAAGATATCTTGGTCTGATAACCATAAGGTGGATGAATTGGCCAAAATAGCTAGCTCATTGTCCACTTGTGTCTTAGACTGCCCGATGGCACAAAGCCTACTAATAGCTTAAATCAACTTACAAGCCAATGTGAAGGAGCCAATCGACTGGAGAGCCCCGATCACTTTATTCCTACAGTTAGGAGTTTTGCTAGTTGACATCGAGTCAACTTGACTAGTTAAGAGGAGGGCCAACCACTTCACTTTAATTGGGGATTAGATATATAAGTGAGCATTTTCATGCCCCTACTCTAGTGTGTCAGGCCAGATAGAGTTGATTATATTTTACAAGAGATCCATTAAGGTTGTTGTGGTAACCATGTTGGGGGGAGAATGCTAGCTCGTAAGGTATTACTAGCTGGTTATTTTTGGTACACTTTAGAAATGGATGCCGACCGACTAGTAGCTACCTACATTTCGTGCTAAAGATGCCAAACTATATCTCATCGACCGACTAAGCCATTGAAAATATCGATAGTTTCTTGCTCCTTTGACTAGTGTGGTATAGATATTGTTGGTTCATTCTTCATCGCCCCGGCTTAGATGAGGTTCCTGCTTGTGTAGTGGATTAATTTTCTAAATGGGTGGAAGTAGAAGCCCTAGCCAAAATCCCTAAGTGGGCCATGATCAAATTCATATGGATTAATATCCTATGCCGATTTAGAATTCCTCACAAGCTCATCTCAGATAATGGTCGACAATTCCAGGGACGTAAAATTCAAGAATGGTGTCGTTGGCATCATCCAAGATTTCACCTCCATGGCCTTTCCTCAGAGTAATAGCTAGACCGAAGTCATCAACCAGGAAATTGTCAGGGGGCTCATGGTCAAGCTTGATCATGTGGGAGGTGACTGGTTAAGGATCTCCCTATCATACTGTGGGCTTACCGAACAACTCCCTGGGAAAGCACCAGACTCACTCCTTTCCACCTCATCTTTGGCAATGAAACCATCGCTCCAGTTGAGATTGGGGAGGAGTCTGCCTGGCAATTATTGTATGATTAGGATAATGCTAATTGGCATCTCCTCTTGCTGGAGCTCATTAGTGAGACTAGGGAGAAAATCGTTGCCTGACTAAACAACTTATCGATAGTGAATGCGATAAAACTATGATCGACAAGTGATTCCCTATTCCTTCCAGGAAGGTAACTTAGTCTGAAAGAGGATAAAATTGGTCAGAGATGTGGCTAAGTTGACGCCTCAATGGAATGAGCTGTATTAATTCATCAAAAAACTTGTGTCCGATGCTTACTATCTTCAACATTGTAACGACCCACCTCCTACTAGTTAGGCTGCGAGGCCGATCGCTACAGTTATGCTGTGCTAAATTACTATTACGAAAAATCTGGATTTATTAAAATTTTGCTAAACTAATTTCTGTAAAATCTAAACTTAACATTCTAAGTGTACCTAGGAATTGTTCACATGCTAGGGAAGAGAATCTATGCCTCTCGGATGACCTGCTAGCTGTAATCAGGCATTTCAATCGATCCATGGATCGATTGGGCTGTCGGATCGATCCAGTGATCGATCCAGCTTGATGCCGGCACGGAAACAACCCTCTGGATCGGTCGGCTGACCGATCCATAAGCTGTCGCTCCTGTACACGGCTGGATCGATCTACCGACCGATCCAAGAGTACACTGATCGGTCAGCTTGACCGATCCAGTGGCTTACTGATCGGTCGGCTGACCGATCAGTAAGCTTCGGTGCTCACTGTTCGCAGGCACTAACTCTCTGTTCGCGCATGGATCGGTCAGCTGACCGATCCAGCGGCACAACCCACTCTCTGATCGGTCTGTAGACCGATCAGAGTTCTGATTTCAGCCTGAAACTCTGATTTCAGTACTTGGGCGTGCCAAAATCTCACATTTCGCTTATACAATCCATAGAATATATTCTAATGACATAAAGCTAGCATTCTAAACTGGATGTAAAGCATGGTTTACTAGTTCGTAGCATTTAACAATTAAAAGTGCATGACAATAGAAATACTAAAGGTTCAATTGTTTAAGCTTGCTAGATCCCCTAAGGATCTTTTATTCCAGTTCCTGCCACACACACCATCTCTGCATTGGCCTCCAGCTTCCTCTGCTAGTCCATTTTTCCCTTACCTTTATCTGCAGTATAAGGAAACTAGAATCTGTAAGCTTAAAGCTTAGTAAGAAACCAACTACCTCACTAAAACATGCAACGATGCAAAACATGCTTTTAAAGAATGCTATTTGAAAACATGTACTGGCATGGCATACTATGGTTGCAAGCATAAACTGAAATAACTGAACATGCATACTGAACATGGCATGGCAACTAATCATATGAATCAATAAAGATAACTGAACTGAACATATAATAAGCTAAACTGTAGCTAAACTGATACTGAATTCCAACTCAACTAACATAACTAATTTGAGCTTTGAAAACTAATTCATAATAAGTGAAAATACATAATCATGCTGTTTGGGCCCGACAACTGTACTTGCTGTGCGCGCATCCCTAACTAGACCCGGGTTTGCAAGTCCCGAATTTAGTAGGGTTAACTAGGTTATCTAAACCTAGGGACGACTGTGGGAGTCCAACCCAATGGATATCTGATCCAGTACAGTGCCACTGAAAATAAAATACTGAATATAGCTGACTGTTTCAACTTGCTGCTTCTAGGTTATCTGAACCTAGAGCTAGGTTGTCTGAACCTAGAGGCGACTGTGGGAGCCCATCCATTGGACCGTGGTCCCATATAAGCTAAAATAAACTGATTTACTGATTTAAATGCTTCTAATGCATTTAACTGAGCTATTAAAATGCCTAATTTGCATTTTAACTTAACTAGCTATTTTATCGAACACCTAGTGTGCCCCAACTCTCCCCTCTATTAGGGAGACCACTTCTAGGCACCTGACAACGTCTAGGAACCCCCACTGAAGAGGGAATACGTGTCCGGCCCATCTAGAAGTACTCACTAAATCCCTAAATCTGCGAGGAGGGTCAAATTCACCCTATGCGTCGATAAAAACTACATATAACTAGACTAGTGCGTGTAAAACCAAACGGAGCTACTTATACTGCAGGTGAGGGGTTTCTTACCTCGTATATGAAGTTTCTTACGATTCTAATCGCTGAAATTCCGGTGGAGGTGACCCCTTCGACAAACTTCTCGCGTTTATGCGTTCCTCTCGCGAAGGAGTGCGTCCTCGTGCCGGAGTTGTCGCCGGAAGATGTCCTTGGGGCCCTAGGGAGAGAACCCTAGGTCCTCTTGTGGTTGGCGCCGAGAGAAGGAGAAGAGGAAGGGAGCGGCGTGAGGTTAGGTCTCGGTGGAGAAGTTGCCGAACCAAACCAAATCAAATCAACCAAACCCCACTTAACTTTCTATTTATATTAAGTGGGTACTTTGGCCCAACTCTAATATAAATTAAATTGAATCCCTTTCCTTTTAGCACGGCCCTGCTGGGTTCATCTGGTTACTAAGGCTAACTAAAAGTTATCGGATCCGAGAGGTTCCGGGTTCGATTCCCGCCTAAGCTATTTTGCGGTTCTAATTATTCTTGCTGCTTCCGCTACTCGGAAAATTCCAGAAAAATATCTAATAATTCCAGAAAATCATAGAATATTCCTAAAATAGTTTTGAGAATATTCGGGCGTTACAATCCCCCATACCTTATAAAAAGTTCGTCCTCGAACTCAGAATAATTCTGGGTACTTCTGTCTCATTCTGGCTTCTGTCTCCCAAGTTGCCTCTTCTGCTGTGTGACCGTGCCAAATGACTTTGACTAATGGTACTTCCTTGTTCCGCAATTTCTTAACTGCCCGGTCTATTATCTGAATAGGCCGACTATCATAGCTGAGGTCTTCGCGGATCTGTACCGACTGGGGCTCAATCACCTGGGTGGCATCTGGGGTATGCTTCTTCAGCATAGAGACATGAAATACGTTGTGGACAGCTGACATTTCCTGGGGTAGCTCTAGCTCGTATGCTACCTTGCCCACTCTTCTGCTGATAAGGCATGGTCCCACATATCTGGGACTAAGTTTGCCCTTCTTCCCAAAACGCATCACCCCCTTCATGGGAGCTACTCTGAGGAACACTGTATCTCCGACTGAAAACTCTAAGGGTCTGCGCCGTGTATCAGCATAGCTTTTCTGGCGGCTCTGAGCTGTCTCTATCCTCTGACGGATCTACTGTATAGCTGCTGTGGTATCTGCTACTAGATCTGTCTGAAGTTCTAGTGCTTTCTGTTCACCACTCTCATACCAGCAGATTGGAGATCTACACCTCCGTCCATAGAGAGCCTCGTAAGGTGCCATGCCGATAGTGGCCTGATAGCTGTTGTTGTATGCAAATTCTGCTAAACTCAGATATTTGCACCAACTTCCCTTGAAGTCTAAGGCACGCGCTCGGAGCATATCTTCGAGTACCTGATTTCATCTCTCCGTCTGACCATCTGTCTGAGGATGGAATGCTGTGCTAAACTTTAACTTAGTGCCCAACGCTGACTGTACACACTCCCAGAAGTGTGATGTGAATCTACTGTCTCTGTCTGAAATGATGGTTCGTGGAACTCCATGTAGTCTGACGATCTCCTGGAGATACAACTGAGCTAGCTTCTCCATGGAGTAGGATATCTTGATAGCTAAGAAGTGGGCTGATTTAGTCAACCTGTCGACTATTACCCAGATGACGTCAAAACCATTCGTGGTTCTGGGCAGTCCTACTATGAAATCCATAGAGATATCCTCCCACTTCCATTCTGGAATCTGTATAGGTTGCAGAATTCCTCCTGGTCGCTGATGTTCTGCCTTGACCCTCTGACAGGTGAGGCAGATGCTAACATATCTGGCGATGTCTCGCTTCATCCCAGGCCACCAAAAATGGTTCTTCTGGTCTTGATACATTTTGGTGGAACCTGGATGCATCGCATAGGGAGTCTTGTGAGCCTCATCTAAAATCCGTCTCCGTAGCTCCTCCTGATCTGTCACCAAAATACAACACCCCGCTATCGGACACTCTGAATTCTCTACTTTCTGATTCTGCTAGCCCTTGCTTGATTTTCTGAATTTCAGGGTCCTGCTCCTGAGCTGACTGAATATCACCAAGCAAGGTAGACTCTAAGGTCATAGTAGAGAGCTGTCCAACGATGAGTTCAAGACCGAAATCTACGATCTCCTTTTGTAGGGGTGGTGACATGGCTGCTAGAGATAATAAGGTAGCACTGGACTTTCTGCTAAGTGCATCTGCTACCTTATTGGCTTTCCCTGGATGGTAGAGGATGTCTATATCGTAGTCTTTGACTAGCTCAAGCCATTTGCGCTGTCGCATGTTCAGATCCTTCTGAGTGAAGAAGTACTTCAGACTCTGATGATCTGTATACACTCTGCACTGAGCTCCATATAAGTAATGTCTCCAAATTTTGAGAGCGAACACTACTGCTGCAAGCTCAAGGTCATGAGTAGGATAATTCTTCTCATAATCCTTGAGTTGTCTGGAGGCATAGGCGATCACCTTGCCGTTTTGCATTAGTACTGCCCCTAGTCCCAACTTAGAGGCATCACTATAGATGTCGAAGCTGCTGGTGTTGTCTGGTAGAGCCAAAATGGGAGCACTGGTCAATCTCCTTTTTAGCTCGCTGAAGCTGTCCTCACAGTCCTCTGTTCTTTCTGGTAAGAGCTGTCAGTGGGGAGGCTATCCTGGAGAAGTCCTCTACAAACTTTCTGTAATATCCTGCCAATCCCAGAAAGCTCCTGATTTCGCTGGCGTTCTTAGGTCTCTTCCAGTTACTCACTGCTTCTATCTTGCTGGGATCTACCATGATACCATCCTTTGAGATGATGTGACCCAGGAAGGACACCTGATCTAACCAAAATTCACATTTCGTGAACTTGGCGTATAGCTGGTGCTGCTGAAGGGTCTGCAATACTAGTTTCAGGTGCTTTGCGTGTTCTTCCTGAGTTCTGGAATAGATAAGAATGTCATCGATGAACACAATAATAAACTTATCTAAATACTCCCTGAATACTCTGTTCATGAGATCCATGAATGTAGCTGGAGCATTGGTCATGCCAAAGGACATGACTACGAACTCGTAGTGTCCGTATCTAGTTTTGAATGCTGTCTTGGGTATATCCCCTTCTTTAACCTTTACCTGATGATAACCTGATCTGAGATCTATCTTAGAGAACACTGCTGCTCCCTTTAGCTGGTCGAACAGGTCATCGATTCTGGGATTGATCGTGACTTGGTTCAGTGATCTGTAGTCTATGCACAGTCGCATGCTTCCATCCTTCTTCTTCACGAACAATACAGGCGCTCCCCATGGTGAGTGACTAGGGCGTATGAAGCCTTTGTCAAGCAGCTCCTGTAGTTGCTCATGAAGTTCTTTTAGTTCTGCTGGAGCCATGCGGTAAGGTGCTTTGGAGATAGGATTCGTACCGGGAATGAGCTCTATCTCAAAGTCAATCTCCCTGTCTGGTGCTAAGCCTGGTAACTCTTCAGGGAAGACTGCTGGGTAGTCACATACGACTCGGACCTCTGCTAGCTGTGGGTCCCTATCCTGACTAGTACTGACTATGTGTGCTAAGAACCCCGTACATCCTGAATCCATCAACCTCTGTGCCTTCATAGCTGAGAGAAACTTCTTGGCCCTTCTCCTGGGTTCTCCGATGAATTCGAACTGTGCTTCCGCTTTAGGGTGGAATATGACTTTCTGGTTACGGCACTCTATGGAGGCACCGTATTTGATCAAGAAGTCCATCCCGAAGATAACGTCATAGTCGGTCATCTCTAGCACTATCAGATCACAAAAGAGCTCTCTGTCTGCTATAAAGACCGGCACTGCTCTGAGCCAGTGCGTGGATGCCATGATCTCTCCTGAAGGTAATGCCGTCAAAAATTGACCACTGAGTACCTCTGAGGGTCTTTCTAATTTTTCGGAAAACATCCTGGCTATATATGAATGGGTTGCCCCAGTATCAAATAGAACAGTAGCACTATACTGTAAAATGTTAATCTGACCTGTGACAACTGTCGAGACATTGGCTACGTCCTCTCTGGTGAGTGAGTAGATCCTCGCATACGCCATCGCTGGAGGGGCTTCTAATCTACCCTGGCTGATAAGTGGACCTTCTAGAGCGGCCTGCATCTGATATAACTGAGCTGGCTGGCCTGCATACTGAATCTGTTGTGGCTGAGGAAGACCGGTCTTGTTTGGGCATTGCTTGGCCATGTGCCCTTCTTGTCCACATTCAAAGCATCCTCGTGTGCCCTTGCGACAAACCCTTGGGTGGAATTTCCCACAAGTAGCACACTTTGGATAGCTGGGTCGCTTGCTAGATGGTCCTCCTTTTGGGTCACTCCCTGATTTGCGCTTTCCCTTTCCAGTTAGAGCTGTGGCCTTGTTGCTTTTGAGTGTGAGAGTTCCTTGGCCTTTGGACTCGAGGAGACTTGTTTCTGCTTCTGGTAATGCTCGTGGTTAAGGCACCGCTCACTAACTCCTCCGTGGTTTGTGGCCTATGTATGCCACCAGCCACGTTCACTGCTATCTCTGGCCTCGGCATCTTGAGCATCAACCGGATTTGTTCCTTCTCTGTGTGACTAGCTCCGGGCATAGACGAGCCAACTGTTGAATTTCTTCACGGCTTCCTCAATGAAAGCCCTGAAGAAACTCGGTGAACTCGTCGTAGTGGCGGTTTGTAACCGTATGTGAAAGAACTCCTCGAAGAATTCCTTCTCGGAAGTTAGCCCATAACATCCGGTTCACCGGGCGCTTGATTCTTTCCCACCACATGCGTGCGCCTCCTGTCAGGCCGAAGGAGGCACACTTCACCTTCTCGTGTTCCACCAGGAGCTCCATCGTGCTCTCCAGTGTTTTGAACCAGCTTGTGCATCCCATGGTTCACTAGTGCCGAGAAGTTCTCCGGCTTGACTCACTGCCACCGGATCAGATAGGCTTCCTTTCTTGGCTCATTCTGGACCGCCGGTCTTTGGGGTCTTTGAGCCGGTGGAACCTCTAAGACTCGGAGTCGTCGATTTGGTTCCGGGTGACTGGGGGTATTCTCGATTAGCCCCGAGGGTGGCTATCTCTCGTTGCTAGTGCAGAATCGAGCCACTAACGTGTAAGGTCCGGGGAGGCACCGGCCGCCTCATCTTTGGGGCTCGATGGTGGTGTCCTTCTAGGCAGGCGTCCTCGTGCCATTTCTAAAGACATGGAGGACAGGACATGCATAACTAATACAATTATAATTGTATAACTATTGCTATCATGTTATATACTATCACATACTAACATGCATCAATTATTTATAAACATGAGCTATATAACAAGAAAGCAAGAAACATAAATAAAGCAGAGGTATTCTTACTTGGAAGCTGCAGGTTCAATGCTGATGTGTGTGTAGGAAGTATGGAACACTGCTCTGATACCACTCTGTAACGACCCACCTCCTACTAGCTAGGCTGCGAGGCCGATCGCTACAGTTATGCTGTGCTAAATTACTATTACGAAAAATCTGGATTTATTAAAATTTTGCTAAACTAATTTCTGTAAAATCTGAACTTAACATTCTAAGTGTACCTAGGAGTTGTTCACATGCTAGGGAAGAGAATCTATGCCTCTCGGATGACCTGCTAGCTGTAATCAGGCATTTCAATCGATCCATGGATCAATTGGGATGTCGGATCGATCCAGTGATCGATCCAGCTTGATGCCGGCACGGAAACAACCCTCTGGATCGGTCGGCTGACCGATCCATAAGCTGTCGCTCCTGTACACGGCTGGATCGGTCTGCCGACCGATCCAGGAGTACACTGATCGGTCGGCTTGACCGATCCAGTGGCTTACTGATCGGTCGGCTGACCGATCAGTAAGCTTCGGTGCTCACTGTTCGCAGGCACTAACTCTCTGTTCGCGCATGGATCGGTCAGCTGACCGATCCAGCGGCACAACCCACTCTCTGATCGGTCTGTAGACCGATCAGAGTTCTGATTTCAGCCTGAAACTCTGATTTCATCTTGAAACTCTGATTTCAGCACTTGGGCGTGCCAAAATCTCACATTTCGCTTATACAATCCATAGAATATATTCTAATGACATAAAGCTAGCATTCTAAACTGGATGTAAAGCATGATTTACTAGTTCGTAGCATTTAACAATTAAAAGTGCATGACAATAGAAATACTAAAGGTTCAATTGTTTAAGCTTGCTAGATCCCCTAAGGATCTTTTATTCCAGTTCCTGCCACACACACCATCTCTGCATTGGCCTCCAGCTTCCTCTGCTAGTCCATTTTTCCCTTACCTTTATCTGCAGTATAAGGAAACTAGAATCTGTAAGCTTAAAGCTTAGTAAGAAACCAACTACCTCACTAAAACATGCAACGATGCAAAACATGCTTTTAAAGAATGCTATTTGAAAACATGTACTGGCATGGCATACTATGGTTGCAAGCATAAACTGAAATAAATGAACATGCATACTGAACATGGCATGGCAACTAATCATATGAATCAATAAAGATAACTGAACTGAACATATAATAAGCTAAACTGTAGCTAAACTGATACTGAATTCCAACTCAACTAACATAACTAATTTGAGCTTTGAAAACTAATTCATAATAAGTGAAAATACATAATCATGCTGTTTGGGCCCGACAACTGTACTTGCTGTGCGCGCATCCCTAACTAGACCCGGGTTTGCAAGTCCCGAATTTAGTAGGGTTAACTAGGTTATCTAAACCTAGGGATGACTGTGGGAGTCCAACCCAATGGATATCTGATCCAGTACAGTGCCACTGAAAATAAAATACTGAATATAGCTAACTGTTTTAATTTGCTGTTTCTAGGTTATCTGAACCTAGAGCTAGGTTGTCTGAACCTAGAGGCGACTGTGGGAGCCCACCCATTGGACCGTGGTCCCATATAAGCTAAAATAAACTGATTTACTGATTGAAATGCTTCTAATGCATTTAACTGAGCTATTAAAATGCCTAATTTGCATTTTAACTTAACTTGCTATTTTATCGAACACCTAGTGTGCCCCAACTCTCCCCTCTATTAGGGAGACCACTTCTAGGCACCCGACAACGTCTAGGAACCCCCACTGAAGAGGGAATACGTGTCCGGCCCATCTAGAAGTACTCACTAAATCCCTAAATCTGCGAGGAGGGTCAAATTCACCCTATGCGTCGATAAAAACTGCATATAGCTTGACTAGTGCGTATAAAACCAAACGGAGCTACTTATACTGTAGGTGAGGGGTTTCTTACCTCGTATATGAAGTTTCTTACGATTCTAATCGCTGAAATTCCGGTGGAAGTGACCCCTTCGACAAACTTCTCGCGTTTATGCGTTCCTCTCGCGAAGGAGTGCGTCCTCGTGCCGGAGTTGTCGCCGGAAGATGTCCTTGGGGCCCTAGGGAGAGATCCCTAGGTCCTCTTGTGGTTGGCGCCGAGAGAAGGAGAAGAGGAAGGGAGCGGCGTGAGGTTAGGTCTCGGTGGAGAAGTTGCCGAACCAAACCAAATCAAATCAACCAAACCCCACTTAACTTCCTATTTATATTAAGTGGGTACTTTGGCCCAACTCTAATATAAATTAAATTGAATACCTTTCCTTTCAGCACGGCCCTGCTGGGTTCATCTGGTTACTAAGGCCAACTAAAAGTTATCGGATCCGAGAGGTTCCGGGTTCGATTCCCGCCTAAGCTATTTTGCGGTTCTAATTATTTTTGCTGCTTCTGCTACTCGGAAAATTCCAAAAAAATATCTAATAATTCCAGAAAAATCATAGAATATTCCTAAAATAGTTTTGAGAATATTCGGGCGTTACAAACATGTTGATGGTAAGAAGTGGGACCGCCTATGGAGTGCGAATTAACTCCTGCCTTACCACACTTGAGGGACATTATGCATTTGTATCAATATTTATCTAATAAAAATGTTCTAGACTCTCATCCCAACGATGACTTATAAGCATCCATGGCTCACACGCTTTCCAGATCCCAACGATGAGTTATAAGCGTGCATGGCTCATGCGTCTTATAGATACTCATCCCAGTGATGAGTTATAAGCATGCACAGCTCACACGCCCCAACGACAATCTGGTTGTGTCCCAGACTCTCATCCCAGCAATGAGTTATAAGCGTTCATGGCTCACGCACCTTCCAGACTCTCATCCCAATGATGAGTTAAAAGCGTGCATGGCTCACGCGCCCCAATGTCCATCCGGTCGTGTCCTAGATTATCATCCCAACGATGAGTTATAAGCATGCATGACTCAGACACCTTCCAGACTCTCATCCCAATGATGAGTTATAAGCGTGCATGACTCACACACCCCAACGACTGTTCGGTCGAGTTCTAGACTTTCTTCCCAACGATGAGTTATAAGCATGCATGGTTCATGCCCCTCCCAGACCCTTATCCTAGCAATGAGTTAAAAGCGTGCATGGCTCACACACTTCCTAGACTCTCATCCCAATGATGAGTTTTAAGCATGTATGACTCATACGCCTTCCAGACTCTCATCCCAGTGATGAGTTATAGGCGTGAACGACTCACCTACCCTAACAACCATTTGGTCGGGTCCTAGACTTTCATCCCAGAGATGAGTTATTGTTGATCTAGAAAGAACCAATGATCAAACTTAGGTTTTGATGAATTACAAATGGTTAAAGTTAGGTTTGTGTTGTCTAATACTTTTACAAAGTGTGCAGTATTTGATGGGTCTGGAAGACCTAAAACCAGGCTGAAATTTAGTTAGATATGTTGGACCTAATAGTTGGTGGGAAGTCCAGATAGGTCAAGGTGTGACCTAATATCAGGCAGGAAGTTCGGCTCAGTCTACGGGACCTGATAGCTCGCCAAAGTTTAGTTGGATTTGTAGACCTGACAACTTGTAGGAAAACATGATGGGTCAAAGGAGAGTCAAGCAATTTTACATGGTAATTGAGGTAAGTCACTGGAGGAGAGCAATCTGGTGAGGACGAGTTCTAGTTAGGGACTTTAGGCATTGATCCAGCTTAGATCCATTTTGGAAGTCTAAGCTGAGACCAAGGCTAGGTCTTAGTCTTGAGGACAAGATCTAATTAATAATGATTACAATTGTGCTAACTCTATTTTTAGGTTCTATTATTTTTCTATGCACTAATATGTCTCTACAGGAGTTAGAAGCAAAAGAAGCCTTGGATACTGTTCACCCGAGGTGCCTTGAATTGGTATGGGGGTGCCTTGAAGCAGTTGGCCGAAGTCTCTATGCTCGAGGCGTGGAGGTGTCTCAGTGGTAAGGAGGCACCTCAGTGCTGGAGGCACGGAGGTGTTGGAGTGTATACTAAAAGTCTAGCTTTTGTAAACATTAATTTTTGAAATAAAAGAATCACATTGGTCAATATCTGCATTTATTTGTTAAATGTAATTGTTCAATTAATTTATATAGTAGATAACATGGAGTGTGGTGTCACACTTAGAAGATCATGTTGTCGGTTCTCTATAAATTATAAACAGTTGCTCACAACTAAGACGAAAAGGAACAAACCATCAGAATAGTCGTAGTGTAATTAAGTATTAGTTTATCATGATTAATAAATTACACTAGTACACTCTAAGTGTATTGAGTAGAACCATTTTAGGTAAGTTCTTTTTGTACTGACTTAATAAAAGAACTAGACCTTAGTTATTATGGAAGTGTGTGCTCTTAATTCTAATATAATAATAAACACATATATTTAATATTTATTTCTTTGGCTTATCAAAGGGTGAGGTTTAGCTCGATAAATCAATATGTCCGATAAGTTGGGAAATGATATTACTTATAGTGTGTGTTGTTGATTATAGAAGGAATCTGTGTCCTAGTTATCTAGGTTGAGAATGCCCCCAAGAGGAGCTCATAAGGATTGCTATGTTAAACCCTGCAGGTGGACTTAGTCCGACATGACAATGAAGTTGAGTGGTACTACTCTTGGAGCTAGATATTAATTAAGTGAGTTGCTAGTAACTTACTTAATTAGTGGACATTCATAATCTTAAACACAGGGAGACTAACACACTCATGATAAGAAGGAGCCCATAATATAATTTGGGATTGGTGCGGTAGTGCGGTAATAACTCTATAGTAGAATGAGTTATTATCGATGAACTTGAGTTGTGAGTTTGGGGCTAACACGGGATACTCAAGCTCATCGGAAGGCCAAAACTAATTTCTCCTCTAGGTCCCTATCATAGCTTCATTATAACCTTAAGTCCATCCAAATGTAAGGCTCTTCTTGGTGTCCAAGAAGGGGGCCGGTCCAATGCTTGGTGACTAAGCAAGGGTCGGTCACATCCTCTTCTATAGGGGCTGGCCCTTTGCTTGGTGACCAAGCATGAAGGGGCCGGCCACAATAAATCAAAAAGGGAGAGTTGTTTTGAATTTTTAAAATCTTTTCTTTGTAGAAAACTATAAGTTTTAAATGAGAGTTTTTAATTTTTAAAACTTTCCTTATTTGAATTAGGCCACATGTTTTAATAGAGAATTTTAAAAGTTTTAAAACTTTCCTTTTTTAACCATCCTCATGGTTTAAGAAAAAAAAAGGAAGATAAGTTTTAAAATTAAAATTTTCTATCATCATGTTAAAAAAGGAAATTTTGTAAGCGAAGTTTTAAATTTTAAAACATGGTTTTAATTTTTAGAACTTTCCTTTTTTAACTCCTACTTTAGGAAAGAGAGCTTATAAAATTTTATAAGAGGTTTTCTTGTAAAATTTTATAAAAAATATATTTCCTATTTCCCCTTGATGAGGTGGCCGTCCACCTTGCTTGGTGCCCAAGCAAGTGGCCGGCCATATTAAAAATAATTAAATCATCACAAAATAAAAATTGGTGATTGATTCAATCAAGAGGAAAAAAAAGGAAAAATTAAAAGGGAAAAGGAAAAACTCTTGGATGATTTTATTTTTTGTAAAAAGTTTTTCCTTATTTGCCTTGGGCAAGTAATATAAAAGAAGGGGTGAGGGGGCTTCATGAGACACAACTCTTATTCCTTGGCTTGGAGATCTCTTGGTGGTCGGCCCCTCTCCTTTCGTCTTTTCCCTTTGCTCTCTTCTCCTTGGTGGTGGTGGTGGCCAGATTTTAGAAGAAGAGGAAGAAGCTTTTGGGTGGTGTTCATCTTGGAAGATCGTCGCCCACACGACGTCCAAGGCGAGGCAAGGAATACGGCAGAAGATCTCGAGGTCATTAGCTTACAAAAAAAAGGTATAACTAGTAGTTTTCTTCCGCATCATACTAGTTATTTTCTTTGTAAGAATTCTAAATACAAGAGGCAATTAGATCTAGTTTATCGAATTTATTTTTCGAGTTTGTGTTTTCTTCTTTTTCGAATTTGTGATTCGATTGTTCTTTTTGTTTAACCTAGAGTTATTTAAGGAAATTAAATATTAGCTTTCCTTAAAAGGCTTTGACTAGGCGGTGGTGGTTGCTCCCATATCCAAGAAGGCCATGTGCCTCGCCATACAGTCCTGGAAGTCAATTTTGGAAATTAATTTTTAATGGAATTAATAACATAGGTGGATTTGAATCAATAGTGTTAAGTTTTGCTTGCGATTCAAATCTAAACCATTTAGAACAGATAAGTTAAATTTGGAATCAATGATGTTAAGTTCCGTCTGCGATTCCTAATTTAACTTCTAAAGAACACAATAGGTTATTTAAGGAAAGGTTCGACACTTGTACAAAAATTTTTGTACAGTAGATCCGGTACGTTTTCCTAGGACTAACCAACAATTGATATCAGAGCTAGGGTTTGTCTTTGTGTGTTTAGAATTCAAATATGTTATGCACATGTCATACATAATTTAGGCAGGATAATAGTTGGATGTGCTAACTCTTTGGTTGTAGGCTCCAACTATTATGGCTTATTTAGATATTGTGCGTGATTGGACCCTTGGACATGTCAAGGGCATTATTTTGTGTGCATGATTGTATGTATCAAATACAGCAGGAGCTGTATTATTTTTGTTCGATCTATAATACATATACATTCCCTCGTGGAATATATGATCGATATATGTAAAATTCTATTTTTGTCGCGGATCGGATTCTTGCGAGGCGTGGTACTTTTGGAGCACCAGAGGCGCAGCGGAATAAGAAGCAAGATGGATGCGACGACTCGACTCGATGGCGGTGGCTAAAGATGACAGCAGCTAGGGTTGGAGCACATGGAGGACAGTAATAGAAAAATGCCATAATAGTTGGAAAATAATTTCCATATTTATAGCTTTTATTTACTGTGATGTGTGTGTATGCATGTGATGTATGCTAGTGGAATATATGATCGATATATGTAAAATTCTATTTTTGTCACGGATCAGATTCTTGCGAGGCGTGGTACTTTTGGAGCACCAGAGGTGCAGCGGAATAAGAAGCAAGATGGATGTGACGACTCGACCCAATGGCGGTGGCTAAAGATGGCAGCAGCTAAGGTTGGAGCACATGGAGGACAGTAACAGAAAAATGTCATAATAGTTGGAAAATAATTTCCATATTTATAGCTTTTATTTACTGTGATATGTGTGTATGCATGTGATGTATGCTAGGATAGTTTAAAATCCTCATTTTTAAATAACTAAGTGGGAGAGGGATTTTAATAAACCCCATGGTCTCCATTACTGATTTGTAAGTGATGCAACAAGCTTGCGTGTTGGCTCTGAGTGCCTCCCTCCACAACAGATGGGTTTGTTGTGGATCACTAGATCAAATTTCCTTAATGGATGGTTATAAGAAATTATTTAGGAGCGTGTGATCTTCTCCAACTGAAGGGGCATAATCCTATTTAATGGACTTAGTATCAAGTAATGGTATACACTTAGACACATTCAATAGTATCCTCCCCAACGGAGTCACTGCTATTGTATTGTGTGACCAAAGTGAAACCAAATATTAATTTTATTTGTCATAAAGTTAGGATGACAAGATAATAAAATTAATGGGTCACATCCTCCTCTTACAAATGTTAAATTTGTATACGTCCACACTATCGTGGCATTCAATATTCACGGTGATTTGAGGTGTTGGTTAATTTAAAATAGTATTGTTTGAGGAATCAATATTATTCTAAATTTAGAGTCCTGACCAAAGTTATTTTTTGATTCTTAGGATGACTTTCAACCCACTGGCCATTATACTGAAAGAGAACAAACTTATTGGACCCAACTACATAGATTGGAAAAGAAACCTGGACATTGTCCTTACTGCTGAAAGCTATAAGTTTGTACTGACTGAGGCTTGCCCTGATGCACCTGACGATGACTCTACCCCAGAGGAGATTGAATATCATAAGAAATGGGTAAAAGTTGATGAGATGGCACGGTGTTACATTTTGGCATCAATGTCAAATGTATTGCAACATTAGCATTAGGATTTACCAACAGCTTATGATATAATGAACAATCTCAAAGAACTCTTTGGGCACCAGAGTCGGACTGCTAGGCAAGAGGCAATGAGAAAGCTTATGGCAGCCACCATGTCTGCGGACTAACCAACAGGAGGAGCCTCAGGAGGATCGGTACGTTTTCCCAAGACTAACCAACATGAGGCGCCTCAGGAGGAAGAAGGTGCCTCCTTGCCCGGATAAGGATTAGGATTGTGAAGGATAGAGCCTCGGCGAACCGAGGTGCCTCCAGTGGGAAGGAGGCACCTCTGTGTGAATAAGAGCCATTATCTTTGGTGAAGATCAGATCAACTGAAGGCGCCTCCAAGGGAAGGAGGTGCCTCAGATCATCTATAAAAGAAGTTGCCAAACAGTGCAGAAAAGACATCTCTTTGACACACTATTATGATCAGTTTGTGACCCCGACTATGCTGTGCTATTGCCTCGCTATTGGTCCGCTACATCTGACTATTGCCAGCATACTGAACATCGATACACGAGCATTCCACTTCGACCTCCTAGTGTCGGTAACCATTTAATTATAGTTAGTTATTTTATTACTTAGGTAGTGTAGGTCTGTTACACTTCCTATTCTTTGTTTGTGTACTTGTTTTTCTCTTCCAGTGGTTTCGAAAGAGATTTATAGTAGATTATCCATCGATATGGTTTGAGAGATTGTATTTCTTGGAGTAGGAGTCGCCAAAGGCTCTGAACCAAGTAATCGCCTGATGCGGTGATGAGGAGGGGCCCCGCCCCGCTGCCACGATGGAGGTCAATGAAGGTCAGAGTCAAGACGGTCAATGGACGGATGGTCTTGGCCGGTCGGGTGGGATATATACTGACCGAGGGTTAAACATCGAACCACCGTCTCTAACACACCGACGTTCAAGGGACACAGAGAAGCCAAGCCGAGTGACTCTCTCGCTCAGCGCGACAATGGGCTTCTGGTCGAGCGACCATCCCGCTCGTCCAAGCAATGGATGACACTTCACTTGGATGACACTTGGACCGACCGGCTATCTCACTCAGTGTGGCAGGGATATCGGTCCTGGCCGAGTGACCATTCCGCTCGACCCAAAAAACAGACACGGCGAGATGCCCTTCGACATCCTTTTGGTAGCTAGTGCCGCTGATAGGCGACGTGATCAGACAGAGGATCGTATGACGGAAGCTTCCACTATCACTTCAAAGATATGCTCGGCTCGTTAAGGTACTGTGTCATGGATACTTTACTGACATGTTTCTTCAGGGAAAGCTTGGGATTGCGTGCTCACTTTAAGAAGCATGCACACATGCTACAGGAGCCCTATATAAAAGGGGAGGGGGGGGGGGGGTCCAAGCATCGGCGGAGGTATGCTTTTCTCACGATTTCTACTATTGCGCTACAGTTCTCTTTGCTTCTTGTCTCGTCAGATACTAACTTAAGTGTCGGAGGGCCATCGTAATCGGCACTGACGCTACTTCTGTCACAGGTAGGAGTGAAGTCCACTGGAGGTCAGCAAGAGCGCCACGTCCCTAGCATCCGTCTCTTCAACTTTCGGATAGGATCATATTTAGCGCCGTCTGTGGGAACACCACCTGAATCCGAGCCAAGGAAATGGAAGACTCTGGACGGCTAACCACCGTGATGCTCACTCAAGAGAAGTTGGAGATGCTCGTGTAAGCACGGGCAGCAAAAATGATGGAGTAGCAACAATAACAAGCGATAGCCTATAGGCCAACACCACAACTTACGACCTCAGTGGCCGATAAGCGAGCGGGGCAAGAAGACCGAGCGGAGCAACTCTTTGTATAGGGGCAGAACCGAAGGCCGACCGACATCCAAGGGGAAGCGCCGCCCACGTTGATCCCCTTCCATTGGGCTCTGTTCCAAACTCCCTCGGAGATAGCCCAAGCTCATCAGGAGTTGGGATCATCTTCGGATGAGTTTCCCGCTCGGGATACGCGGAAAGGAAAAGAACCTCGAAGCACCATACCCCCCGAACGGATCACCAGGCAGTTCTTAGAGGAGATCTTACATAACCCTCTGCCTCGACACTATACCCCATTGGCGATCGGGATGTAAACGGGATGATCGACCCAGATGATCATCTAGATCGGTTCGACAATGAGGCTACACTACACCAGTACACGGATAGAGTAAAGTACAGAGTCTTTCTCATGACTCTCTCCAAATCAGTGCAGCGCTGGTTCAGAAGGCTGTTGGATGGCTCGATACGAAGTTTCAAAGACTTCCGAGCTGCCTTCTAGCACCACTTCGCCAGTAGCCGACGCTACCAGAAGACAAGCGCCAGCCTCTTCGCCCTGAAAGGGCCCAAGGAAGTGCTCCGAGCGTACATCCAGCGCTTCAATCAAGTGGCCATGGATATCCCCTCGGTCTCATCCGAGACCATGATAAATGCCTTCACCCAGGGGATCACCGAAGGGGACTTCTTTTGGTCGCTTATCCGTAAGCTGCCCCGGGACTTCAACCACATGTTAAAAAAGGCCATGAATACATCAACGTGCAAGAGGCCTAGGCGGCCAGAAGGAAGGAGGCACTGACTGAGCATTCGGTGAAACCGACCGTTGACCGTCTAGCAGCCATCTGCAGCCCAAAGGGTAGAGGGCTGAAGGAGCATGACTGCACCAGGAGACCAGGGCACACGCCGTACAACACGTGGCGTTTGGTTGGCCCAAGGCACCCAAGGGCAAGGTATGGATGCCTATGTTTTGTTCGTTTCACCAATCGGCGACGCACAACACACGAGACTGCCGAGGACTAACGCCAATCGTCAACCAACCGACCCCCATGGGATATCATCGTCGCTCCCCATCTCCTGGCCAACGGGATCATCGTCGCTCGACTGAACGACGAGAAGAGAGAAGGGAGCCCGAGCGCCATCACCATCAGTAGAGGGAGGAAACCAATCCCTCCAAGATCCCGGCCGAGTGGAATAGGTTGTTCACCCGAGAAGAGGAAAACAAGAACAACGATTCCCGAGGAGAGATAGGCATGACCATCGGAGGGCCGACCGACGGAGATTCCAACTGGGCAAGGAAATCATACGCCCAATGATCGGAGATCCATGCCATTAGATGTAGTAAAGAGAAGGCCGAAGGGCCTCAGATCAGCTTCGGCCCCAGCGATCTAGAAGGGGTCGAAATCCCTCACGATGATGCTTTGATCATCCGAGCGGTGATCGCCAACTACACCATTCACCGGACCTTCTTCGACATGGGAAGTTCATTGAACATCATTTTTAAGAAGGCGTTTGATCAGCTGCAGATCGATCGCAGCGAATTGCTGCCCATGGTGACGCCGCTCTATGGGTTCAAAGACAATGAAGTCTTGCCGATCGACCAAGCAAGATTGGCCATCTCGCTGGGAGAAGGGCCGTTGAGGATGACCCAGACCACCAACTTCATAGTTGTGGACGCACCATCGGCCTACAACGTCATCCTGTGCCGACCGACACTCAACGAATTTTGGGTAGTAGTATCCACTTACTGCCAGAAGATAAAGTTCTTGGTGGATGACCAAGTGGGCGAGGTCAAGGGCGACCAACTGGCCTCTCGACGCTGCTATGTGGAAATGGTCAAGACCGAGGCCAAGGCCACTCGGAAGACTCCATGGCTAGAGGTAAATACTAGTACCGAAAAATCCCCCACCTTGGTATATGAAGAAAAGGAAGAGGTGCAGATCCACCCCAGCCGATCGAAAGCCACGACTTTCATGCCTGCCGACCTGGAGGAGAAGAAGAAGGCACAGTTGATAGCCTGCCTCAAGGAGAATCATGATGTGTTCGCTTGGTTGACACATGAGCTGCCCGGTATCTCCCCAAGCGTGGCTCGACACGAGCTTCATGTCCAACTGGATGCTCGGTCGGTCATGCAAAGGAAAAGGGAGTTCAGCACGAAGCAGAACGTGATCATCCGAGCGGAGGTAGAAAAGCTATTGGAGGCCGACCACATCAGGTAAGTCCAATTCTTGAGTTGGCTAGCCAATGTGGTACTGGTCTCCAAGTCGGGCAACAAATGGCGGGTTTGGATCAACTTCTGCGACTTAAACAAGGCGTGCCCGAAGGACTTCTATCCGCTGCCTTGGATAGATCAACTAGTGGACTCGACGGTGGGCTGTGAGTTGATCTACATGCTCGACGCATATCAAGGATACCATCAAGTGGCGCTTGCCTGAGAGGACCAAGAGAAGCTCAGCTTCATCATGGCCGATGGAACATACTGCTACAACGTCATGCTGTTCGGACTGAAGAATGCTGGAACCACCTATCAGAGGCTGATGAATAAATTGTTTCGATGGTAGATCGACAGTAATATGGAGGTATACGTCGATGACATACTCATCAAGTCCCTCCGAGATGCTGACCTATCTGCAGATATCGATGAAACTGGCTGGACATTATGGGCGTATGGAATAAAACTAAACCCGAGCAAGTGTCTATTCGGCGCAAAGAGTGGTCGCTTCCCAAGTTACATTGCCACCGAGCGGGGCATCGAAGCCAACCCCAGTAAGGTCCACGCTTTGCAGAACATTCGCCTCAAAATTTGAAGGAAGCTCAGATGCTGACCGGTCGGATCACGACATTATCCCGGTTAATATCTGAGTCATCCATTCAAAGCTTGCCATTTTTCAAGATACTGCGCCGAGCCATAAAATTCCAATGAGACGTCGAGTGCGACCGAGCGCTGGAGGAGCTAAAGACGTATCTGAGCTCACTGCCTGTGTTAGCCAAGCCAATCGCGAGTGAGCCACTCTAGATATATTTATCATACAACGAACATGTCGTTGGATCAACTTTAGTCAGGCAGAGCAGCCAAGATCAACAACCTGTATATTTTCTGAGTCATATATTGAAGGACAATGAATCTCGCTACACCGGTTTCGAAAAATTGGCATATGCGTTAGTACTCACCGCGCGGAGGCTTTGCCCATACTTCCTAGCACACTTAATAATAGTGATGACTAACAGCGCTTTGGGAAGAGTCCTCCCCAATCCAGAAGCGTTTGGACGGCTAATCAAGTGGACGACCGAACTTAATGAGTTCGACATCCAATATCAACCCTGAGCGACGATCAAGGCTCAAACCCTGGCAGATTTTGTTATAAAAGTCCAGAGTAACGAGTCGCCAGCAACGTGGAAGATATACGTGGACGGCTCGTCCATTCGGCAGGGCAGTGGGATCGGCTTAATCCTCATCTCACCTTGGGAGAATCGGATGCAGTTATTCGTCCGGCTGGACTATCGAGCTACTAACAATGAAGTAGAGTATGAGGCATTGATAGATGACCTACAAGCAGCTCGGTACGTGGGATCGGATAAAGTCCTCATTCACTCAGATTCCCAGCTCGCCACCCAGCAACTATCCGGGGCCTTTGAAATAAGTTGCACACTGTTAAAGCTCTATGCAGAGGCTTTTGAAAAGCTGAAGGCCAACTTCCAAGAAGTGGTTATACAGAAGATCCCCCGAGCGGAGAACCAAGCGGCAGATGAGCTAGCGAAGCTGGCCAGTTCGTTAACACCGATCGTCATATGTCAGCCGATCGAGCAAGTCTTACCGGTGGCATACATCAACCGTATGGAAGGAGTCACCTCCCCGAATGACTGGAGGATGATCCTGATAGAGTTCTTACGCTCGAGAACTGCACTTGCCGATCCAGAGGATGCTCGCCTGATAAAAAAGAGGGTTGGTCGGTTCACGTTAATCGGCGACCAGCTCTATAAGAAGGTCTTCTACCGGCCCCTGCTCAAGTGCGTCAGACCAGAAGACGTTGATTACATCCTGAATGAAGTACACCAAGGCTCTTGCAGAGGTCATCCGGGCGGCCGCACATTGGCTCGAAAAATACTTCTGGCTAGATACTTCTGGCTGACCCTCCAGGAGGATGCCACTCGAACGGTGGCAACTTGTTTATCTACCCAGAAGTACCACAGTATGCCGCACCGACAGTCCGAGGAGATGAAAACATCCACAGTATCGTGCCCGTTCTACCAATGGGGCATGGACATCGTGGGACCTTTCCCTATGGTAACCGGTTATCGAAAGTTTTTGTTGGTGGCGGTGGACTACTTCTCAAAATGGGTAGAGGCTGAGCCGCTTGCAAGAATCACTGAGCGGATGGTTACCAAATTTATTTGGCAGAACATTGTCTACCGGTTTGGAATCCCACGCTGACTCATGTTCGACAATGGGAGGCAGTTCGTCGGTCGGGAGCTCAAAAAATGGTGTGAAAGTTATGACATCCAACAATCCTTCACCTTGATGGCCTACCCTCAAGGTAACGGACAAGCAGAAGTCACCAATCGGGAGATCCTTAGAGTCTTGCGCACTCGGCTCGATCACATGGGAGACAGCTAGGTCGACGAGCTCCCCAGCGTGCTATGGGCTCTCTGCAAGACTCTGAAAGAGGCGACCGGCGTAACCCCATTTCAGTTGGTATACGACGAAGAAGCGGTTGTCCACATGGAGGTCGGGGTAGAATCCGACCGGGTATAGCACTACGATGAAGGGAATGTTGAACGGAGGTTGACGGAGCTCGACTTGGTGGACGAAACAAGGGCAAAAGTCGTCGTTCGGATAATGGCTTACCGACAGCACATGAAGCAGAATTACAATCGGCGAGTGATCCCGAGGTCCTTCTAGGTCAGCGACCTTGTCTGGAAGAAAGTGAAGCCGGTCGGCGATGTCGTCAAGCTCGAGGCACCATGGGCGGGATTGTTCAAGGTCGTGCGGAAGCTCCGTTCGGGCGCCTACTATTTGGAGGACAAAGAAGGGAGGTAGCTCGAGAGGCCTTGGAACGTGAACCATCTTCAACCGTATAGGGCTAAATGAGAGGTGCACAAGTAAATCCTGTATTTCGTAGCTGTTGTATGTTTGCCAAATGCAGGGCAAAGTTTGAATAAAAAAGCAGAGGCCTATTTTAAGTGCATCTCCATTAACGGGTGAGTGGCGACCTTAAACCCGGGTGCGAGTATATATCAAACGTCGAGCGACGACTTAAACGCATGTCTCCATCAACTGTCGAGTGACGACGTTAAATGCGTGCCTCCATTAACTGTCGAGCGACGACGTTAAACGCGTGTCTACATCAACCGTCGAGCGACGACGTTAAATGCGTGTCTCCACCAACGATCGAGTGGCGACCTTAAACCCTTGTCTCCACCAACGGTCGAGCGATGACCTTAAACGCGAGTCTCCAAAAAATCATCGAGTGGCGACGTTAAACTCGAGTCTTCATCGAATCGTTGAGCGGCGATGTTAAACTTGGGGCTTCACCAAATAGCCAAGCAGCAACAATAGACCCGAGTCTACGCGAGCTGGCGAACGGATTGACTGCGGATAGGGGTTGCCCAAGCCCTCGAATTTGCAGATGAACAACCCATTCGGAAGAAGGTACCCAAATACTTCAAGCTCCACAACTTGAAAAAAAAAAGGCAAATCAAGTCGACATACTTATAAGCTACTGCCGATCAGAAAAGTGATGAGACTGCAATACTACTGAGGAGAAGACCAGAACGTAAATAGAAGAAAAAAAAGTTGGGGCTTGGCCGAACGACCTGGCATGCATTAATACTTAAAAGGTTTACAAAAGGGGAAATTACAAGGATAAATCCCTCAACCTCACTCTAAGTAATCTAGCACGTCGTGGGGCAAAGCGGCTGTTAGCTTGTCCCGGCTTATGACCTTACTGGTCACAGCGGCCGACAGATGCCCCCCTTTGCGAAGCTGACCGATCGCCCCTTCGATCGCCAAGTCGAATAGTTAAAGGGCCCAATCAGTGAACCTGTCACAGAACGTGCCTGAACGGAGGTAGGCTTGCTTCATGGTTTCAAACCTACTCCCTTCGGCGTCCTGGTAAATCCGTAGCGCCACACGGGAGCCCCCCGGCTCGTCTTTGGCAACGGCTAGCGCGACATCCTTGGAAGCCATCTGATCGCGGAGGGACTTTTCTTCGGCCGAGAGGCTGTTCCACTCGACCACAAAAAAATCTTCGACCTCTTTAAGCTTCTGGGCCAGGTTCCAGGCGTCCTTGTTCATCAATTCAAGATCGTTGATGGCCCGTTGCTTCCTGGCAGTGGCCGACTCGATCTTCTTGTCGAAAGTGGTGACCTTCTTGTTGAGCCGAGCCAGCATCACCTCCTGATCTACGGATTTTTTCCGCTCGGCCTCTAGAAGCTTATTACTCTTCTCTAGGTCAACCCTCAGCTTCTTGACCTCAGAGATCGATGGCCCTTGGGACGAGGAGGCACCGCTCGAGACTTTGAGTTTCTTGAACTCGCCCTCCAAAAATGTGAGCATGTGGCACATGGGTAGGCTCTCCACTTAGTACTGTGAGTAAAAGGGAAAAGGTTACAGTCGAACTCAGGCAAGTTACGAATTTACATTAAAGAACTTACTTTGGTGTCCATTTGGGTGTGACTATTGGCCAGGACGCTTGGAGGTAGCATCGTCGCGTGGGCTCGTGCATCCTCCCAGACTTTGGCGAGCAAACCTCGGATGAGGATCTAGTGCTTGAGGGTCTGGGACTGGGCGCTCGGCTCGCTGTAGTCGTCCGTTGGTAGATGGAGGATTGTCATAACAAATTGTTGGCCGTTCGAGGCCGAGTGGGAAGATGTCTCCTGACCGAAAGCCGGTGAGATGCTAGACCGTTTGACCACCAAAGGTTTCGGCGGTGGCGGCATGAAGGCCACTAGCAATGCGACCATTGTGGTAGCTCGATCAAGGAGGGTGTCCGATTAGAGGATGACGCCTCCACAGTTGCTGGGAGCAGATTCAAAGTCAGAGTCGAAGTTTTGACCCTCTAGATCGATTGCGCGCCCGAGGTAGCGGAGCTTGAAGACAGCTCCGCTCAACGCCTCTTGCGCCTAGTCAGTGGCACGTCGGAGGAGATCGAGCCCGAGGGTTCTTCGACGGGAATGATGGGGCGCCGATCCGTCTAAAGTTGTGAACTCGGGGTGGCCCCTCCACTCAGCACATGGCTGGATGTGCCTCCACCCACTTCCACTGGCGTCTCCTCGCTCAACCTGAGCAGATATTTGTGAGAGTCGACCGGCCGCAGACCTCGACTCGACAGTTCTTCGGTAGCCGTCGCCTTAATTGTGCTTTTCAAAAGCTTCGCCTTGCCGACCATCCTCGTGCGCATCATGATTTCGGTTGCAGGATAAAAGGAGAAATCAGTTAGCATCAAAGGAATATGTAAAGAAGCATCTTACCTAGACTGGTCGGCAACCGGGTGCGGATCAGACTCAGGCCGAAGATGTAGATGACACCCTCAAGAAGCAACTTATGGATGTCATATTTCTAACCAGCCAGCATTACTGCAACCTCCAAATAGTCCGATCGACTCTTGTAACTCTTCAGTGGGGGCTGAGGCGCCACTTCGAGCTGCCAGCGGGTCGAGAATTCCGGCCACTTGGGAAGATGTAGGAAAAAGTGCTCCCTCCAATGTTTATTGGAAGATGACATTTTATCAAAAAACACTAGACCAACCCTAGACTGGAAGAGGAAGGTCTCCAGCTCGAACAACTTCGGGTAGTAAAAATAGTGGAATACCCAGGGCGTAAGAGGGATGTCGTGCAACCAAAACAAGACGACAACGCTGCACAGAAGACGAAATGAGTTTGACAAAAGTTGAGGGAGGGAGATGCGGAAGTATTTACAAACTGCGATAATGAAAGGATGGATAGGGAACTGCAGACCAACGGAGAAATGGTCCCTGAACAGATAGATGCATTTGGTCAGCGGGGTATTTGGCCGATTAGATGAGGAAGGCAAAACAATCTCGTGGTCAGGCGGAATTTAGAAAGCATTTCTAAGGCCCTCCGCGTCGCCCTCGTCAAACCTCGACTCCATGGTGGTATACCAGGGTCCAGGGATGGGGGTCGACGGTTGTGAGGAGCTGGCCATCGCTAAAATAGATGCAAAATGGAGGAAAGGCGATAAAAAAAAGATACAAAAGGGTCACCGGAAGATGACCGGAACAACGAAAAATAGAATTCCTGAAGGAAAAAGTGACGAGAAGAGAGCTTACTGGGAAAAAAGGAGACGGAGGATCACCGAAGGACAAAACGCAAGGAATCGCCGAGAGCACGGCGCAGGAGCACATGGATCATCGGAAACACAACAATGAGAGCATGAAGAAGGCAGTGACACAGCGGGCTCATATTATTGGTTGCTACTTGAAATATTATACCGGTTCTCCTGTACAAAAATTTTGTACAAGTCCTGAACCTTTCCTAACAACCTATTGTGCTCTTTAGAAATTAAATTTGGAATCGCAAACAGAACTTAACATTATTGATTCCAAACTCAATTTATCTGTTCTTTGAGGTTTAGACTTGGATCACAAACGATGCTTAACATTATTGATCCAAATCCACTTATGTTACAAATTTAATTAAATATTTATTTCAGAGATCGGCTTCCAGGTTAAACATGGCGAGGCACTAGGCCTTCTTGGTTATGGGAGCATCCACCACTTTCTAGACAAAGCCTTTCAACGAAATTCAATATTTAATCTCCTTATAGTAACCCTAAGTTTAACCAATAAGAATAATCGAATCACAAGATTAAAAAACAAAAGAAACACAAATTTGAATCATAAATCCGAAACCTAAAAACGTTAGCCTCTTGTGTTTGGTATTTCAAAATCCATACAAAGAAAACTAGTATGATGCGGAATAAGACAACTAGTTATACCTTTCTTTGTAGCTTATAGACCTCACGATCTTCTATTGTATTCCTCTTCTTATCTTGGACGTCGTGTGAGTGACGATCTACCAAGATGAGAATCCACCCAAGCCTTCTTCTTCCTTCCAAGTTTCGGCTACCAACAATCTCCTAGAGATGAAGAATTTCAACCACCAACCAAGCTCCAAGGGATGCTAAGAAACAATGCCTCCTTCTTCTATCCTTCTTCATCTAACAAGATCTGGCCATCAAAAGCTCCAAGAGATGTGGGCCACCACCAAGGAAAAGAGAGGAGAGGAATAATAGATACATTGTTCTAAGGTGAGGCACTTCTACCCTTTCTTTTATATTCCTTGGTCTTGGCAAATAAGGAAAGTTTTAATTAAAACTTTCTTATTTTCCTTTCCAATAAAAGAAAATTTAATTAAAATTTCCTTTTAATCTTGCTATGGCTGGCCACCTCATTAAGCTCCAAACAAGGAAAGTTTTAAACACAAAAAATTAAAACTTCCTTATTTGTTTCCGGAAATTTTTATAATAAAAATTTCTATTTTAAATTCCCTTCATGGTTGGTTATAAAAGGAAACTTTTATAAATTAAAATATCTCTTTTAAAACATGTGGATCATTGCATGGAAAGTTTTCTCCAAAATTAAAATCTTTCTTTTCAACTACAAATAAGGAAAGATATCAAATCTTTCTTTTAATCTTTTGTAGAAAGCTATAAAAGGAAAGATTTATAATTTTAAAACTCTCTTTTAAAACCATGAGGATGGTTACAAAAAGGAAGTTTTATCAAAAATTAAAATCTTGCTTTTAACTACAAATAAGGAAAGATATCAAATCTTTCTCTTAATTTTTTGTAGAAAGCTATAAAAGGAAAGATTTATAATTTTAAAACTCTCTTTTAAAACCATGAAGATGGTTACAAAAAGGAAAGTTTTATCAAAAATTAAAATCTTCCTTTTAACTATAAATAAGGAAAGATATCAGATCTTTCTCTTAATCTTTTGTAGAAAGCTATAAAAGGAAAGACTTGAATTTTAAACATTCTTTTAAAACCATGGCTTCCACATAAGAAAATATTTTAAAAAAAATAAAACTCCTTTTAATCTAATATGGCCGGCCACCCTACTTGGACTCCAAGCTAGGGCTAGCCACCACTTGAACCCATCTAGCCTTGGTTTGGCCGACCCTAGCTTGGGCTCCAAGCTAGGTTTGGTCGGCCACCTTAAGGTGGGTAAGAAGTTGGGTTTAGGTAGGTATAAGACTTTATAATTAAGAGGCTATTATTGGTTTTGGTTTTGGTCTCCCGATGAACTTGAGCTTCCCGTGTTCACCCCGAACACCCAACTCGAGTTCATCAATAATAACTCATACCACTAAAGAGTTATTATTGAACTACCACATTAATCCCATATTACTATATGGACTCCTTTTTATCATGAATGCGTTAGTCTCCCTGTGTTTAAGATATCAAATGTCCATTAATTAAATGAGTTACTGACAACTCACTTAATTAATATCTAGCTCCAAGAGTGGTGCCACTCAACTTCATTGTCATGCCGGATTAGGTCCACCTGCAGGTTTACATGACAATGCTTATGAGCTCCTCAAGGGGACATCATCAACCTAGATTACTAGGACACAATTTCATTCTATAATCAACAACACACCATATAAATAATATCATTTCCCAACTTATCGGGTCTATTGATTTAACGAGCTAAATCACACCCTTTGATAAATCAAAGAAATAACTATTAAATATATGTGCTTGTTATTATATCATGAATAAGAGCACACACTTCCATAATAATAGAGGTATTGTTCTTTTATATAGTCAGTATAAAAAGATACTACCTCAAATGGTTCTGCTCAATACACTCAGTGTACTAGTGTAATTTATTAGTCAAGATAAACTAATACCTAATTACACTACAACCACTCCAATGGTTTGTCCCATTCCATCTTGGTTGTGAAGAACTATTTATAATTTATAAGGAACTGATAATATGAAATTCTGTGTCTCCTCACACCATGTTATATTCAATATAAATTAAATGGACAATTACACTTAGCATAAATGTAGACATTTGACCAATGTGATTCTTAAATGTTTATACAAAAAGCTAGACTTTTAGTATACACTCTAACACATATACCCTGGGCTCGGCCGACTGAGTCGTTCGATCTAGGTCGCGAAAACCTGGGTCAAGATCTCACCGTTGAATTTAAACTGCCAAATATTGCAATCAATGCTTGTCACGTCAGGTGTATGGTGGTTATGGGCGTGACACGTGGTGTGCTATCATGGGTCATCAATTAAGGCAGGCATGGGAACCTATTCTGCCTTAATGAGAGGGATTTGTGCACTCCCCAAGAAATCATGGTGATGTCAGCCTAGCTCGCGCTCGCCCGAGACAACCCAAAGAAAAAGTTCTACAAGTGCAAGCCTTTGTCCGCCCGATCGGATCAAGGGAGAGTGCTTATGACTGAGCGATAAGCTTCAGAAGGTCGATCGGCGAGGATCGGGCCCATCCTGATCTAAGTCCATACAGTGATGAAAGTCGATCGGGAGGGAATCTACGCGTATAATGGTCCAATCAGTTGGACTACAGCCTCCTTCGACTAGACTTGAAGGGGAGGCTTGTGATGTGGTGTTGAGGAGGGGTCCCACCCTACTACCACGGTGTAGGTCAATGAAGGTCAGAGTCAAGACAGTCAACAAACGAATGGTCTTGGCCGGTCGGGTGGGACATATCCCGACCGGGGGTTAAACGTCGACCAACCGTCTCTGACACACTGACGCTCAAGGGACGCTGAGAAGCCAAGCCAAGAGGCTCTCTCGCTCGGCGTGACAGTGGGCTTCCGGCCGAGCAGCCATCCCGCTCGGCCCAGCAATGGATGACACTTCACTTGGATGACACTTGGACCGAGCGGTTATCTCACTCAATGTGGCAGGGATATCGGTCATGGCCGAGCGACCATTCTGCTCAGCCCAAATAACAGACACGGCGAGATATCCTTCGACATCATTTTGGGAGCTAGTGTTGCTGACAGGCGTTGTGATCAGACAGAGGATCGTACGACGGAAGCTTCCACTATCACTTCAGAGATATGCTCGGCCCGTTAAGGTACTGTGTCAGGGACACTTTACTGACATGTCTCTTCAGAAAAAGCTTGGGATTACGTTCCCGCTTTAAGAAACGTGTAGACACGTTATAGGATCCCTATATAAAGGGGGGGTCCAGAGATCGGTGGAGGTATGCTTTTCTCGCGATTTCTACTGTTGCACTACAGTTCTCTTTGCTTCTTGCCTCGCCGAAGACTGACTTGAGCATCGGAGGGTCATCGTCGGGGACCCCTTCCCTAGCTTGGCACTGATGCTGCTTGTGTCACAGGTAGGAGTGAAGTCCACTAGAGGTCAGCGAGAACGCCACGTCCCCAGCATCCGTCTCTTTGACTTTCAGACAGGATCACCGCCTATGCTTATATTTTTCTCGTGTTTTATTTTGTTTCGCTATGCACTTGTTTTATTAAAATGAAAAATATTATTTTTTAAAATCACGTGATTCACCCTACCTCTCATGTGTATCGATCCTATAAATGATATTAGAGCTCTGTCCGCTTTGAATTGGTACAACCACCAATTGAGCAGGGGATTATTTCTTTACTTCCGTTCATTTCACTTTTTTCTTTTTTCAGTTTTAAGTTTTTCAATTCCATTGGAATTGGTATAATTGCCTCTTCAGATACTTCTTCATTGTGATTCTTCGAATTGCTCGAAATTGGTGCAACACCACTCGAGCCCTATCTTTTTTTATCTCCCACATTACTAATCCAAGACCTATTCTTGGGATTTTTTTGGGATTATTTCTTTTTGTATGCAATGTCTTTTTTTACTAAATGGCCCAAAATGAAGGTTACAACACTGCTCGCCCCCTGCTCTTTAACGGGGATGACTTTTCATATTGAAAGAAGTAGATGGAGGTGTACCTCAAGATTGACATTGACCAGTGGTTCTTTATTTGATGGGGATACATGACTCAAATTGATGAAGCGACAAAAGTGCCACTTGATCCAGAGAACTGGAATCCAGACCAAAAGAAGAAAGCATAAGTCGATTCGAAGGCAATGAACATAATCCAGTGTGGGCTCACAAAGGAAGAACTGAACCATGTCAGTCCACACGAGAATGCAAAAGAGTTATGGGACAAACTCGTCAAACTACACGAAGGAACAAATAATGCTAAGGTAACGAAACATAAACTTCTCTTGAATAATTTATTTAATATTAAGATGCAGGATGGAGAGATAGCGAACCAATTACATATGAGGATTAAGGAAATGCTCAACGGACTCCACATGATCAGCCACCAGATGGAGAATTGAGACATAATAAGCTACACAATAAACTTATTTTCCCAAAACACACTGTGGGCATCTAACGACCCCCTAGTGTTGACCCCATGGATATGGAGAGAGGTACATGCAAGTACACAGGCATCAGGCGCATGGTGGAGTAAACCCCAGGTCATCAGTTCCTGAGAATCGACCCTTGGCCATTACGCCAGAGATGCCATGCGCCTACCATCTGTGCTATGGTGGCAGGAATTTATCCAAATTAAAATTAGACTAATTATTCTGTGAACTAGAACTACATGAACAACTAACTCCCAAAAGATCATAAAATATATAGCTTTCCTTGTAGGTTCTCCAAAGGAGGAAAAGACCAAGTCCAAATCTGGGCCTGAATCTGAGTTCGACCATGACTCAGATGAAGAGGAGCAACTTGTGAATATCACTAGAAAGAAGGACTTCTTAAAGAAAGACCTTCAAAAGATGATCAAGCTAAACTCCAACAAGTCAAATATCACTTGCTACGGGTGCAAGAGAAAGGGACACTGCAAGCACGAATGTCCGAATATTAAAGAAGACAAGGTAATGAAATTGAAGAAGAAGAAGAAGGTCCTCAAGACAACTTGGGACGAGTCATCCTCGGAAGGATTAGAAAACAACAAACCAAAGTAGAACAACTACCTCGCACTAATGACATCCGGACCAGAATTTGAAAGCGAATTGAATAAAGACAACGAGTTCGAACATGAGTTGAACCACGAGTCCGTACTTGTTTCTGAAGGTTCCGATGAGGTATACCCAAATCTGTTTGCTAAATTTTTTAAAATTATCACATGCATGAATAGGAAATTGTCTAGATATGAAAAACAAAATGAAACACTCCTTAAGGAAAATCAAAACCTTAAAGAACAAATCAAATCAAACCCAACAACTGAACCAGTTCAATATGAAAATCTAACTTAAGTTGAAAAATCTGAGAAGGAAAATTCCAATTTGACAAATAAAGTTATAAAACTTAGAGAACCTTTAGAAAAGTTCACAACAAGATCCAAGTATGTAGATATGATACTTAGATCCCAACGAGTTGTGTGCAACAAATCTGAACTCGGATACAAGTCATGCTCAACAAATAAAACCTTCAACTCATTAATAAGTCAAAATAAAAACCAAACCAAAGTTTGGCTTCCAAAAGCTTATCTAACTAAACTAGTATGACCAAACTAATATTTATACCCAAAAATAAAATCCACTACCTAAAAACAAAACAAGATAAATCTAATAACTCAAATCAAAAAATTAACTACAAACTCAAATCTAATAAATCAAATTAAAACCTAAGCTCTAATAAATCAAATCAAAACTTAAACTCAAATAAATCAAATCCAAACTTAAACTACCAATTTAACCCTAACAAAACAAATCCAAACTCAAGCTATAATCAAATTTACTACAACTACAAAACAAATCAACATAAACCCAAAACTTAATCTAAGTTCAATAATTCAGGGGGATGCACTAAACTAGCTGACCCAGTTGGGTAATTATGTCTAGAATAAAAAAAATAAGTTGACTCTTGTCCAACCTAGTAACAGGATGAAGCTGATGGATCGAAAGCGCTAGAGGGGGGGGGGGGGGGGGGAATAGCGCTCGTGGTTATTTTATCGATTTTAAAACACAGAGTAGAAACACAGCGGAAAGTAAAAACAAACACACAGAGACGCAAGTGTTTTACTTCATTCGGAGCCTATAGTGACTCCTACTCAAAGGCCCGCGGTCCTTGACCGCTATCGATGGGCAAAAACTATAATATCAGAATTATTACAATCTAGAGTACAATTAGTGCAATAAAGAAATTATACCAACGAAAAGAAGAATAGAGAACTTTGGAGTTGATTCGTTGGAGTAGCAGAGCGTTGTTGAGGCGTTAGCAGCAGCACACGGAAGAGCGTAGTTTTCTTGTTCGAGTTCGATGATATGAGCTGCACCTCGAGGCCTCCTTTTATAGATCTGCAAGGTCTGATCCAGATCCCCAAGTCTCGGGATCAGCTTTGACCCAAAGCGGATCGGTCGACCGATCCTCACGTTCGGTCGACCGATCAGATGATCTCCACCGCATCTGATCCGTCGATCTGTCGCTCCGCTTCGATCTGGTCAAAACTTTATCCCTGCGTTCGGTCGACCGATCCCAGGGTCCGGTCGACCGATCAGTCTCCTCTGACCCGTACACCTCGGCTTGATCCAGTCAACACCTATCCCAGGTTCGGTCGACCGATCCCGAGGTCCGGTCGACCGATCCCTGGTCGAGCCCGGTCCAACTTCTGGAGATATGATCTGGTAGCTTGGAGGTTCGGTCGACCGAATCAAAGGTTCGGTCGACCGAATCAAAGGTTCGGTTGACCGAATCAAAGGTTCGGTCGACCGATCCAGGTCAGTTCTAACCCTGCATGAAAATATTAGTTTCCTACAAAACAGAGTTAGAACACAAAAAGATAATACGATAAATAAAATTGTCAGTCATCGGAAACCCTAGGTCGACCCGACGCTTACTGTTCCCTCTACGGGGAACGCGTCCTCACCTACTCCACTCAGGAGATTTACCTGATGTCAGTTCGGTCCTCCAGACCGACTGGATTTTCTGCCTAGGGTTACCGCCCCCTAGGGTTTTTCTCCACCTAGGGTTACCACCCCCTAGGACCTAAGGTTGCCGCCCCTTAGGGTTTTCCTCCACCTAGGGTTACCTCCCCCTAAGACCTAGGGTTACCACCCCCTAGGTTTTTCACCTGCCTAGCCGCAGCTAGGACTTTTACCTAAGTATCACTTAGGACTTTCCTGCAAGCTCCATGAACCTTGTTAGATCACCACACATCTTAACTTTGAATCCTTTGCCATTATCAAAACTCAGGTTTGATCGTCGAATGCTTCCCGCACCAACAATCTCCCCCTTTTTGATTATGGCAACTGAAATTCAAAGTTAAGTAAAACAAGTGCATAAGATACTTAAAAATGTAAGTGAGCAAGCTTAAGTATATAAAATCAAATACAAGCATAACTTAAGCTAACACTTAAGCTCCCCCTTAATACAAGGCTTCCTTTTTGAATTTTCACTTTGAAATTTTTACTTTTTAACACTTAAGCTCCCCCTTAATACAAGGTTTCCTTTTTGAATTTTCACTTTGAAATTTTTACTTTTTACTTGTGAATTTCCTACTCTCCCCCTTTACCATTTATCAAAAAAATCTTTTGAAAGCAAGTTATAAGTTAAAAAAAAACTAATTTATGCTTTTGAAAAACGGGATAGGTGCTAAGTTGACTCCTAAAATTTTGAAAAAAACTTTGCAAAACTATAATTTTTAATTCTTTTAGCGAAGTGAAGAATTAATTTGGAGGGGAACTTAGGAAAATATCTTAGCAGGAATTTATAAGGTCAGGTTTCAAGGTTGGCTAAGTTTGAAAAAATTGAAAGTTACTGTATAACTCACTTAGCTAAGCCTTTTGCAAACATTAACTTTTGAAAGTACAGCCTAGATTAATTTTGAATAAAATAATACTTTGTTGGTCCAAGCATGAGTCCAGTTAAATAGCAAACAATTGGTTTTGATCAGAGCCCTAAAGTACAAGTATGCTTAATATTCTTAGTTCCTTCACCAACTGTCTAACCTTTAGCTACTTGCTGATTGCCTAGAGGGCAGCAGCTTTCGCTTGGTTAGTCAAGTTAAGTCATTTAGTCCAGTTAGATCTGACTAAGGCTGGAAGACTTGACTTGATTATTGTTAATAAGGTATTTTACGCCCAGACTCATATTGATGCACAGTAATAAGCATTCTTGAGTCCAGGCTGTACCCTATGCATCTCACACCATTCTATATTTTTCAAGCACAAGCAAGGTATACCTAGGTGTTTGTGAGATGCTCTGGCTTACATCTAGGGGAACAGGATTTCTTGGGTAGAACCTAAGCTAATTCCATATTTTGAAAATCTAGTAAAATTGGAATTTTTAAAAACAATATTTTCCTAGAATTTTTTAAAACTTTATTTTGAAAACAAGTAGAACAGATTTGAAGCTCAATACCTACTCTACCCAACACATTCCTATTTGTCTTCTAAGTGAGCTGAACTCAAGTTCAGGTAAGGGCTTGTGAAGATGTCAGCTAGGTTTGATTTTGACTCAACATAGTTGAGTTTAATATCACCCTTAGCTACGTGATCCCTTACAAAATGGTGCTTTACTTCTATATGTTTAGTCCTTGAGTGATGAATTGGGTTTTTTGTTAAATTTATTGAGCTTATGTTATCAATTGAGATTTTTGTTTTATGATACTCTAGTTGATAGTCTTTAAGGGTATGCATCATCCATAGCAACTGAGATGTGCATTCACCTAAGGCTATATATTCAGCTTCAGTGGTAGATAAGGCAACACAGTGTTACTTTCTACTTGACCAACTTACTAGGCATTGTCCTAGAAATTGACAGCTGCCACTTGTGCTTTTTTTGTCTAGCTTGCATCCGGCATAGTCTAAGTCAGAGTAGTCGGTTAGGTCAAGGGTGCCAGATCTAGGGTACCATAGTCCTACATTTAGGGTTCCCTTAACATACCTAAGGATTCTTTTGACAAGGGTTAAGTGAGACTCTTTTGTACAAGATTGGTATCATGCACACATACATACTGCGAAAATAATGTCTGGTCGACTCGCAGTTAGGTACAGTAGACTTCCTATCGCACTTCGATAGTATTTCAAATCTACTGATTTACCTTCTAAGTCTGAGTCAATTTTAGCATTTGTAGCCATTGGTGTATTAATTATTTTTGAGTTCTCCATGCCAAATTTTCTAACTAATTCCTTAGCATATTTAGTTTGATAAATATAAATTCCATCTTTAGTTTGCTTAATCTGTAAACCTAAGAAGAAATTAAGTTCTCCTACCAGACTCATTTCGAATTCATTTTCCATTAGTTTGGTGAATTCTTTTAGAAATTTAGAATTTGTGAAACCGAAAATAATATCGTCAACGTAAATTTGGGCTATAAAAATGTCGTTTTCTAAGGTTTTTACGAAAAGGGTTGGGTCTATTTGACCTTGGTTGAATCCTTTTGATATTAAGTAATTGGACAGACGTTCAAACCAAACCCTAGGTGCTTGTTTTAGTCTGTATAGGGCCTTTTTAAATTTAAAGACATAATTTGGTTGTTCTAAGTCCTCAAATCCTGAGGGTTGACCTACGTATACTTCTTCTTTAATAAATCCGTTTAAAAATATTTACGTCCATTTGAAATAGCTTGAATCATTTGTGTGCTGCATAGGCCAGCAACATCCTAATGGATTCAAGTCTTGCTACAGGAGCATAGGTCTCATCATAGTCTAACGCTTCTACTTGACTGAATCCTTTAGCTACTAACCTAGCTTTGTTTCTAACTATTTCACCTTGATCATTTAATTTGTTTCTAAAAACCCATTTGGTGTCAATTACTGATTTATTAATGGGTTTTGGCACTAATTCCCAGACCTGATTTCTTTCAAATTGGGCTAATTCTTCTTGCATTGCTAGGGTCCAATCTGGGTCTGGTAGGGCTTCTTCTATGGTTTTGGGTTCGATTTTTGAAATCAGGACTATTTGACTCTGGTTTCTATAAGATGATCTAGTTCTGACTCCTACAGTTGGGTCACCCAAAATTTGGTCAGATGGGTGATTTGTGCTTGTTCTAGTTGGTCGTATACCATTTGAGTTAGTGATTTGTTCTTCAGATTCAATAGGTTCAGGTTGAATTTCGTCATCTTCTCTGTTTATTGGGTTAATATTTTCTGTATTTTCATTTTCATTTATTGTGTTGGGTAATTTATTTTCTTCATCAAATATTATATTTATTGTTTCTTCTACTATTAGGGTATTTTTGTTATACACTCTATATGCTCTACTGATTGTTGAATACCCTAAAAATATTCCCGGGGTTGTTTTTGATGTAAATTTCCCTAAGTAGTCTTTAGTGTTCAAGATGAAGACTTTACACCCAAATACTTTTAAATAGTTTTAGTTGGGAATTTTATTATAATAAATTTCATAGGGTGTTTTATTTTGAAATTTGTTAATTAAAATCCTATTTTGAATGTAACATGCTGTACTAACTGCTTCAGCCCAGAATTGATTAGATAGTTTATATTCGTTTAACATGGTTCTAGCAGCTTCTTGTAGGGTTCTAGTTTTATGTTCTACTAAACCATTTTGTTGAGGGGTCCTAGGGCAGGAGTATTCATGTTTGTACCCATTTATTTCACAAAATTCAGTAAAGTTGTGATTCTCAAATTCTCCTCCATGGTCACTTCTTATTCTTTTAATTTTAGTGTCTTTTTCATTTTCTGTTAATTTGCAAAAATTACTAAATATTTCAAAGGTTTCATCTTTTGTTTTTAGAAATTTTACCCAGGTGAACCTGGAGAAGTCATCTATTATAACTAAGTAATACTGGTTCTTGCTTAGAGACTTGACTCCGTGTGAATCAAATAGGTCTAGGTGAAGGAGCTCAAGTAAACAAGTAGTTCTTTCTAGATTGGTTGACTTGTGAGTTGACTTGGTTTGTTTTCCTTGTTGACACGCATTATAGATTGAATTTTCAATAACTTTTAATTTGGGCAACCCTCTGACTAGTCCATTTTGACTCATTTTTGAAATGAGTCTCATGTGAGTGTGACCCAGTCTCCTGTGCCACAACTCAGTTTCTTCTTACTGTGTTAGAAAATACTTTATTGAGGGTGTTGGTAGATAAATAGTGTAGACATTATCTTTCCTAGTGCCCTTAAGTATGATTTTTGTGTTATCAATATGTTTGACTATACATTTAGACTTGGTAAAATTAACTGAGTAACCAGTATCGCATAATTGGCTTATACTTAATAAATTGAAATTAAAATTAAAATTTTCAACTAATAATACTTTTCGAATAATAAAATCGGAGTTAAGTTCGATATTACCTTTTCCGATTACTTTCAGTTTTCCATCGTTGCCGAATGCAACTGATCCTAGGTTCTTTAGTTTTAGCTTAGTGAACTTCAACCTATCTCTGTCATATGCTTGGAGCATCCACTGTCCAACATCCATTGATCCAATTCCTACACATAGAGTAGTTGATGGATCAAAAGACAGTTTGATTGAAGTAAGTCTTTAATTTTGAAAAAATATTTAAGTTAATTTTTAATTTGAAAAATATTTAAGTTATTTTTAATTTGAAAAATATTTAAGTTAATTTTAATTTGAAAAATATTTAAGTTAATTTAATTTGAAAAATATTTAAGTTAATTTTAATTTGAAATATATTTAAGTTAATTTTTAATTTGAGAAATATTTAAGTTAATTTTTAATTTGAGAAATATTTAAGTTAATTTTTAATTTGAAAAATATTTAAGTTAATTTTTAATTTGAAAAATATTTAAGTTAATTTTTTTAAAAAAAATATTTAAGTTAATTTTTAATTTGAAAAATATTTAAGTTAATTTTTAATTTGAAAAATATTTAAGTTAATTTTAATTTGAAAAATATTTAAGTTAATTTTTAATTTGAAAAATATTTAAGTTAATTTTTAATTTGAAAAATATTTAAGTTAATTTTTAATTTGAAAAATATTTAAGTTAATTTTTAATTTGAAAAATATTTAAGTTAATTTTTAATTTGAAAAATATTTAAGTTAATTTTTAGTTTGAAAAATATTTAAGTTAATTTTAATTTGAAAAATATTTAAGTTAATTTTAATTTGAAAAATATTTAAGTTAATTTTAATTTGGAAAATATTTAAGTTAATTTTAATTTGAAAAATATTTAAGTTAATTTTTAATTTGAAAAATATTTAAGTTAATTTTTAATTTGATTTCCTTAGTCATCTCACCCGATCTAAATTTCCAATCAGGGACTCCTATAATTTTTTGTGAGATGAATTAAGATTCAATTTTAGGATTATGTTTAACTCTGTGTTAGATTCAGGTTTAGGTTTGGGTTCAACATGTAAGCATTGTTTGGATAAACTTCTGGGCTATGGTGAGTCACAAGGAACTCATTAAAGTAACCATGCCTTCGAGGTTTTCCAAATAGTCCTACCCATTGAACTTAATACTAAACCTTGGTCTAACTAGTTAGGATCCATTTAAGGGTAGCTTCGGTCAGTTCCACTTGGCCAAATGCACCAGGTCGAAGCCATATCTTCCTAGACATGCGATGCCCAAGCTTCCCTAACGTACTATCATCCAAAAACTTCACCAGTACCGTGGGTCAAGTTAAACCTAGCCTATTTTATCTAACTTAAATTACCCTGCCGGGTAGTCTACTCTTGTTTACCCATTTCGGGTAGATTAAGTTTGGTTACCCAGTCGGGTAGTTTAGTTGCGGGCGCCAGCTATTCTGGATCCTCCTTCTATTTTCAATTGAATTTAGAATGTTAAGTTTAATTTCAAATTTTAATTTAATTGAATTTTCTTATTTTAATTTTTAATTTTAATTTAATTTCAAATTTTAATTTTTGATTTTAATTTCAAATTTTTAATTTAATTTTTTAATTTAATTTTTTATTTTAATTTCGAATTTTTAATTTAATTTTTGATTTTAATTTTTAATTTTAATTAAATTTTGAATTTTGAATTTTAATCGTTTTAGCTCCCCTTCGATCATAGCCTCGATATGGTCTATCGAGGTAATGTATTTGATCCTTAGGAATCCAATATTGTCCGAGTCCAACTTGATTGATCAGGTTGGACTTGGCAACCCATGCTCGGACCATTTTTCTATTTGTTCTTTGTATGAGAGATAAATATGACTTATACTTCTTTTTCGATTTGTATCCTAGTCCAGTTCTATTGTAGATTGCCTTTTGTGTTCCAAGAATCAAGTCAAGATTCTTGGATCCCAAGGAAAATCGTTCTAAGGTTGTCTTCAAATCTTGGACTTGACTTTTCAGGTTGGAATTCTCTTCCTTAAGTTTTTGAACTTGAGTTGAGGTTCCAGTCTGAACTGTATCAGTCAAGGATTCGTTATTAGTCGTTTCTTTAAGGAGTGTTACCTCCTTCAGAAGTGACTTGATTCGAATTTTGGACTTAGCTACTTTATGCATTAAATAATTAATCAAGCTATATAAACGATTTGTACTTACAGAGGGGTTTGGCCCTTCAGAAATGGATGCGGATCCCTGGCTTCTCTCGGACTCGGCTTCCGATTCGTCCTCGCTTCCGGATTCGTTGGTGTAGTCCCGGGCTGTCAATGCAAGTCGAGTTCTTCGTCGTCGGATTCCTCGGAAGAAGACTCGTCCCACGTTGCTTTCAAGGCCTTTTTCCTCCTTGGTTTCTTTGGATCTTTTTGGTTCGGGCAGTTTGCCTTGATGTGCCCCTTCTGATTGCACCCGTAGCAGGTCACTTCGAATTTGCCCTTCGAGCTTGGTTGGGCTTCTTTGGACTGGATGGCCTTTCTGACATCCTTTTTGTTGAAGCCCTTCTTTTTACAGAGTTTCTTTACCAGGTTGACTATTTCGGTTGTAAGCTCGTCGTCGTCTTCTGAATCTGATTCTTCTTCTGACTCCGGTTCGGTTTTGCGCTTTATCTTTGATTCGCGCATTCTCCCTGTTCCTGCAACCAAAGCCAACCCTTTCTCGGTCGGGCGTGCATTAGTCTGTTCATGAAGTTCGAATTCTGCAAAAAGTTCATCTAACTTAATGGTAAATAATGTTAGAGTGTATACTAAAAGCCTAGCTTTTGTAAACATTTATTTGTTGAAATAAAAGAATCACATTGGTCAATTTCTGCATTTATTTGTTAAATGTAATTGTTCAATTAATTTATATAGTAGATAACATGGAGTGTGGTGTCACACTCAGAAGATAATGTTGTCGGCTCTATATAAATTATAAACAGTTGCTCACGACTAAGATGGAAAGAAACAACTCATCAGTATAGTCATAGTGTAATTAATTATTAGTTTATCTTGACTAATAAATTACACTGATACACTTTAAGTGTATTGAGTAGGATCATTTAGGTAAGTTCTTTTTGTACTGACTTAGTAAAAGAACTAAACCTTAGTTATTATGGAAGTGTGTACTCTTAATCCTAATATAATAACAAACACATATATTTAATATTTATTTCTTTGACTTATCAAAGGGTGAGGTTTAGCTCGATAAATCAAAATGCCCGATAAGTTGGGAAATGATATTACTTATAGTGTGTGTTGTTGATTATAGAAGAAATCTGTGTCCTAGTTATCTAGGTTGAGAATGTCCCCAAGAGGAGCTCATAAGGATTGCCATGTTAAACCCTGCAGGTGGACCTAATCCAACATGACAATAAAGTTGAGTGGTACTACTCTTGGAGCTAGATATTAATTAAGTGAGTTGTCAGTAACTTACTTAATTAGTGGGCATTCGTAATCTTAAATACAGGGAGATTAACACACTCATGATAAGAAGGAGCCCATAATGTAATTTGGGATTGGTGCGGTAGTGCGGTAATAACTCTCTAGTGGAATGAGTTATTATCGATGAACTTGAGTTGTGTGTTCGGGGCGAACACGGGATACTCAAGCTCATCGGAAGGTCAAAACTAATTTCTCCTCTAGGTCCCTGTCGTAGCCTCATTATAAGCTCAAGTCCATCCAAATGTAAGACTCTTCTTGGTGTCCAAGAAGGGGGCCGGACCATTGCTTGGTGACCAAGCAATGGCCGACCACATCCTCTTGAAAGGGGCCGACCCTATAGCTTGGTGACCAAGCTTGTAGGGGCCGGCCATAATAATTCAAAAAGGGAGGGTTGTTTTGAATTTTTAAAATCTTCTCTTTGTAGAAAACTATAAGTTTTAAAAGAGAGATTTTAATTTTTAAAACTTTCCTTATTTGAATTAGGTCACATGTTTAAATAGAGAGTTTAAAAGATTTTAAAACTTTCCTTTTTTAACCATCCTTATGGTTTAGGAAAAAAGGAAAAGAAGTTTTAAAATTTAAATTTTCTATCACCATGTTAAAAAAGGAAATTTTATAAGAGAGTTTTAAATTTTAAAACATGTTTTTAATTTTTAGAAACTTTCCTTTTTTAACTCATACTTTAGGAAAGAGAGCTTGTAAATTTTATAAGAGGATTTCTTCTTGTAAAATTTTTAAAAAGTATTTTTCCTTTCCTTTTAATTGTGGCCGACCACCTTGCTTGGTGCCCAAGCAAGGGCCGACCAATATGATTAAACCAAATAGGATTGATCTCAACCATTGATTGATGATTGATTCAATCAAGAGGAAAGAAAAGGAAAAATAAAAAGGGAAAAGGAAAAACTCTTGGATGATTTTATTTTTTGTAAAAGGTTTTTCCTTATTTGTCTTGGGCAAGTAATGTAAAAGAAGGGGTGAGGGGGCTTCATGTGACACAACTCTTATTCTTTTGCTTGGGTGATCTCTTGGTGCGGCCGGCCCTCTCCCTTCTTCCTCTCCCTTTGCTCTCTTCTCCTTGGTGGTGGTGGTGATCGGATTTTAGAAGAAGAAGGAGGAAGCTTTTGGGTGGTGTTCATCTTGGAGGATCATCGCCCACACGACGTCCAAGGCGAGGCGAGGAATACGGCAGAAGATCTCGAGGTCATTAGCATACAAAGAGAAGGTATAATTAGAAATTATTTTCCGCATCATGCTAGTTTTTCTCTTTGTAAGAATTCTAAATACAAGAGGCAATTAGATCTAGTTTATCGAATTTATTTTTCGATTTTGTGTTTTCTTCTTTTTTGAATTTGTGATTCGATTGTTCTTTTTGGTTAAGCTAAAGTTATTTAAGGAAATAAATATTAGCTTTCCTTAAAAGGCTTTGCCTAGGCGGTGGTGGTTGCTCCCATATCCAAGAAGACCATGTGCCTTGCCATGCAGTCCTGGAAGCTAATTTTGGAAATTAATATTTATGGAATTAATAATTTAGGTAGATTTGAATCAATAGTGTTAAGTTCCGCTTGCAATTCAAATCTAAACTATTAAGAACAGATAAGTTAAATTTGGAATCAATGATGTTAAGTTCCGTCTGCGATTCCTTATTTAACTTCTAAAGAACACAATAGGTTATTTAAGGAAAGGTTCGACAGTTGTACAAAAATTTTTGTACAGTGGAACCGATACGTTTTCCTAGGTTTAACCAACAGATAAATCCTTAGAAACCTTGTAGGCATCTACCATGGATGCCCACAAGGTGTTCCTCGGAAAGGCGTTTAAAGAATACCTTATGATGTCCCGGTTATCTACCTTTTGTCCAATTGCATGAAGACCGTTGAGCAGATTTTGAATCTGGGCGTGGAGTTGGGCAGCTGTCTCACCTTCCTGCAGTTTGATATTAAATAATTTATTAAAGATTAGGTCTCTTTTACTTACTTTAGTGTCAGACGTTCCTTCGTGAAGTTAAATGAGCTTCTCCCACAACTCCTTGGCACTGTTGAAGGGGCCGACGCGGTTGAGTTCTTCTTTTGATAGGCCACACTGGAGGGTGCAGGTTGCCTTGGCATTTTCTTCCACCTTCTTAATCAGAGATGCGCCCCAGTCCTCGTATGGTAGTGGTTTGCCGGTGCTGTCAGTTGGTAGTTGGAGTCCGGTTTTGACTATCATCCAGACTTCAAAATGAGTCTGGAGATATGCCTCCATCCGACCCTTCCAGTACCCGAAGTCGTCTCCGGTGAAGAGCGGGGGACGGGCTGTACTGTAGCCTTCTTGAAGGGTCATTTTTAGTTCAACTATAAAAAAATAAACAACAAGGAAATTCCAGGACTTGGTCCTGGCTTAGTAGTGTGGTAAGGGAAAGAAAAAAAAAACACGAACTCGGGTGGTGTTGCACCAACCTCGAGCAGAAGACCGATTCGAGAAAAAAATTAGAATATGGCTATAAAGCCAAATTCTAATTGACTCCGAAAAATCTGAAAATACCACGAAAAAATTGTTTTGAATGGTGATTGCACCGATTCAAAACGACCCCGCTCTGATACCAATTGATGGATCGAAAGCGCTGGAGGGGGAGGGGTGAATAGCGCTCGTGGCTATTTTATCGATTTTAAAACACAGAGTAGAAACGCAATAGAAAGTAAAAACAAACACACAGAGACGCAAGTGTTTTACTTCGTTCGGAGCCTATAGTGACTCCTACTCGAAGGCCCGCGGTCCTTGACCGCTTTCGGTGGGCAACAACTATAATATTAGAATTATTACAATCTAGAGTACAATTAGTGCAATAAAGAAATTATACCAACGAAAAGAAGAATAGAGAACTTTGGAGCTGATTCATTGGAGTAGCAGAGCGTTGTTGAGGCGTTAGCAGCAGCAAACGGAAGAGCGCAGTTTTCTTGTTTGAGTTCAATGATATGAGCTGCACCTCGAGGCCTCCTTTTATAGCTTTGCAAGGTCTGATCCAGATCCCCAAGTCTCAGGATCAGCTTTGACCCGAAGCGGATCGGTCGACCGATCCTCACGTTCGGTCGACCGATCAGATGATCTCCACCGCATCTGATCCGTCGATCTGTCGCTCCGCTTCGATCTGGTCAAAACTCTATCCCTACGTTCGGTCGACCGATCCCAGGGTCCGGTCGACCGATCAGTCTCCTCTGACCCGCACACACCTATCCTAGGTTCGGTCGACCGATCCAGGTCCGGTCGACCGATCCTCGGTCGAGCCCGGTCCAACTTCGGAGATCTAATCTGGTAGCTTGGAGGTTCGGTCGATCGATCCCGGTCAGTTCTAACCCTGCACGAAAATATTAGTTTCCTGCAAAACAGAGTTAGAACACAAAAGATAATATGATAAATAAAATTGTCAATCATCGGACTGACTGGGTAGGTCGACCCGACGCCTACTGTTCCCTCTACGGGGAACACGTCCTCACCTACTCCACTCAGGAGATTTACCTGATGCCAGTCTGGTCCTTCAGACCGACTGGACTTTCCGACTAGGGTTACCACCCCCTAGGACCTAGGGTTACCGCCCCCTAGGGTTTTTCGCCACCTAGGGTTACCACCCCCTAGGACCTAAGGTTGCCGCCCCTTAGGGTTTTCCTCCACCTAGGGTTACCTCCCCTAAGACCTAGGGTTACCACCCCCTAGGTTTTTCACCTGCCTAGCCGCAGCTAGGACTTTTGCCTAAGTATCACTTAGGACTTTCCTGCAAGCTCCATGAACCTTGTTAGATCACCACACATCTTAACTTTAAATCCTTTGCCATTATCAAAACTCAGGTTTGATCGTCGGATGCTTACCGCACCAACAGGAGTGAGATGATTTTATGTTAGGGAAGCTTGGTCTAGGGAGTCAAGTCGGGTAAGGTGTACCCCTCTTAATCTACTTAGCTAAGTGAAACTAACCAAAGCTACCTCACCACATCCTAGACTAGTTAGACTAGGGTTTCTCAGTAAGTTGATTAAATGAATAATTTCATTAAAAAGCTTTGTCTTATATAGTAGTCGTTGTTCCAATACCTAACAAGACCCTTGTGCCTTGCCACTTCTTGGAAGCCAATTTCTGAAATATGTATTTAATTAATTGGCGATTAAACTTCAATCTAATACAAAGTCAAATCATCTTCAAAACATAACTAATTCATCTCACAAAATTATAGGATTCCTTGGTTGAACAATTAAATCAGGTGAGATGATTAAATTCAAATTAAATTAAGATTCAAATTAAAATAAAATAAAATAAAATTAAAAATTAAAGTTAAATTTAAAATTAAATTAAGATTCAAATTAAGTTAAATTAAAATTAAGTTAAATTAAAATTAAATTATAATTAAATTAAATTCAAATTTAAATTAAAATGAAAATGAAATTGAAATTTGGATTTGAATTAAATTAAAATTTTAGTTAACTCAAATTTAAATTCAAATTCAAATTCAAATTCAAATTCAAATTCAAATTAACATTAAATTAGATTAAAATTAAATTAATATAAAATTAAATTAACATAAAATTAAATTAAGATTAAATTCAAATTCAAATTAAAATAAACTTAAATTTAAACTTAATTAAACTGTAACGGGCCGGCCCGGGCGGGCCCCACCCGGACCGAACCGGGAACGCTGCCAGAATTGTCCATCGGGTTGACGACTAGTTCCACAGACCACCGAAGGTCCTTTCAGTGTGCTTTGTCTTCACTAGCACGCACTCTGGAAAACTTCCCAGGAGGTTACTCATCCTTAGATTTCTCTAAGCCAAGCACGCTTAACTTTGAAATTCTTAAGTTTGGGCTTCCAAAAAGGAAAGTGCACCATGGTGAAATGGATAGTACCATCTAAACTTTTAAGCCATACTTAACCAGAATCTCAGAACCAGAGTATTACAATCACCCCCACTTAAAGACACAACACCCTCGTTGTGTAACCACGAATCACACTACAAACAAATCCCAGAATCTCCCTTGCTAGGTGGTGCCATGGGTGCTCTTGCCACAAGCGCGCTCACGGTCGCAAGGTTGCTCTGATACCATCTGTAATGCCCCGGCCCAGGCGGGCCCCACTCGGACCGAATCGAGAACACCACTAAGATTGCCCATCGGGTTGACGACTAGCTCCACAGACCACCGAAGGCCCTTTCAGCATGCTTTGTCCTCACTCGCACGCACCCTGTAAAACTTCCCAGGAGGTCACTCATCCTCAGATTTCTTCAAGCCAAACACGCTTAACTTTGGAGTTCTTAAGTTTGAGCTTCCGAAAAGGAAGGTGCATCTTGGTGATATGGATAGTACCATCTAACCTTTTAAGTCATACTTAATAAATAAATAATAAGGTTATTTGAGAAATAATCTTATTGAATTTTTTGGAAATTTTTAGAAATTTTCTGGGAATTTTTCGGAACTCGTATGACGAGTGTAAGGTGATGAATTTGTAGGCTAAGTGAAAGCCTGTTTGTAATATCCCAATTAATTGGGCACTAGATTGAGGAAATAACCTATGCTTTAATTGGAAAAGTCCTAAGTTTATTTCTTTTTCCCTATTTCTTCTCATTTGTGTCGATTTCCCTTTCTCTTCTTCTCGTGCCCTAGCCATCACCACCGCCCGAACTCCTATTCCTCTTCCTCTTCCTCTCGCCTCTGCCCAACGCTGTCGACGCTGCCGGACGCCGATCGATCGCAGGCGCTGCCATGGGAAGGAGGGAGTTGCGGATCTCTTCATCGCCACTCCTCTCCTTTCTCTCTGTGTCGAGTTCCCCTCTTCCTCGTGATTTCCTCTTCTCCCATGTTCTGCTGGACGTTGCCATCCTGTCACCATCGCCGGTTGTCATTCACGGTCACTTTGTGGCCACCTCGGCCGGACATGGCTAGCTCGCAACCAGACACGGCCAGCCGCAACCACTACTGCTCACCCTAATTTTGGTCAGTGCCCTAGTTCTCCATCGCTGCCCTCTGCCCTAAACCGAGCATGTCTCCTTCCTCTGCACAGGAGCCGCCAGTGGTTTCTTGACAGCCATGAGCGAGGTCATCAAACTGTCGCCGATGTTGAGAGATATCAGATTTGGCTTGAGGGTAAGTTATTCTTAGTGTTACAGTTGTGTGGATTTGATTGCATACTTGCTTGAGATGTTGAGTTTGGTTGTGTGATTGATTATTACAGATGCCAGATTTCTTCGTTTGATTTGATGTACGTCTATATGATGGTGGGGAATTTCTGTACTGGTGTGGTTCTCGGTGAGTTCTGGAACTTTGTTTTGGATATGTGATTTGGTGATGCTTTCTGGGATTTTGTATAGTTGGGAGGTTTTCTGTTTTTGTTCCTGATGAATATTTGGATGATGGGGTAAGTTGTGTGTAGAATATGGTTTTTGTTGCTGGAATTAAGTGTTGTCAATCCGTTTATGAATGGAGATGGGTTATCATATTGGGGTGGTTAACAATTGATCATGATAGATTTGAAGATTATTTTGATTAATTGGTAATCCATGTTCATGATTGATAGTGGCATGTGTATGATCAATAGTTGGATTGATAGTTCATTCTTATTGGAAGGATAATCAATTATTGTGATAAGAGCTAATGGATTAGTTGGATGGCCAGTTCATATTTTGATTTGGATAATTGGAGTATGTTAACAAGAATGGTTAACTAATTGAACGGGATTAATTCATAAGGAGAATAGTTGTGAAAGAAATGTTGGATCATTAAATGAGATTAAAATGTGAATTCTTAATTGGATTAGGATTATGTTTAGTTATTTAGTTATGATAAAACTTAGCTATATCGTGTGATTTGCAGGATTTTGATTTGAGATGAGACATGTCTCGACGTGGGATTTTATTGGCACGATTTTCGCAATAAAGGTGGGTACTTCTTGCTTTATATCTTTAGTACATTGTGCTTAGTGCATGAGCTATACCTTCGGATAGTTCCTGTATTTATCTTGACTCCATTCGTATTTTTCCTGCATTTGATACTTCCACTCAATCTTTAAGCTACTCATTTCTGTATCTATACAGTCTCTTGTTGTTATGTAAAATACCGAAAATAGGCGAATATTAATAAGAGAATTTTCTGGAATTTTTGAAAAAAATTTTGGGATTTTTTCGGAGCTCATATGGACGAGTTAACGGGGACAAAAATGAGGTCCGGAAAAACCTGTTTAGGCTACCCAGTTTTAATAAGGAAAAGTTTTATTTCCTTTTCCTTTTCTTTTTCTTTTTCTTTATTATTTTTTTTCTTCTTAACCTCGTCGCTTCTTCTTCGACGTCGTGCCCGAATTCTCCTCCTTCCCCTGCGCGCCCGACGCCCTCCTCCGAGCCCTAACCGCTGAGCGGTTTCCTCCTCTTTCTCTTCCTCCATTTCCTTCCCGAGCCGCCGCCACAGCCGACACCGCACGAAGCAGTGCCGACCCAGCGCCGACGCCACCCTTTTCTGCGCACAAGCCCTCGGCCAAGGAAACCCTAGCGCCGGCAACCATTCCCCCTCTGCCCTATCTCCGTCCTCCTTCCTTTTTCTCCGACGTCGACGACGCCGCGGGGCAGATCGCCGGCGATTTGAGCCCCGAGCATCACAAAGTTTCTTCTCCTCTGATTGCCACCCGATCCCATCCCTTCGGCGAAGCTTCAACTCCTGTGTCCTAGATCGCCGAAATCCAGAAGCTTGCGTTGGTCTTCGATTAGGAGCAGCAATCCAAGCATTTGTGTTCCCTTCCGTGCCCTAATTCCACTGTTGGATCTACCTCAGCCGGTTGTGCCTCTCGAGTGGCCTGCTCTACGGTATCACATTCACCACCAGTCTCTGTTTTGGGTTTCTGCCAGCACAGAAGGAAAGGGGAATTAGGTAATAATTCTTGTTCACTTGTACCACGATGTAGAATTTGGTACCATACTGTAAGAACTCCTGATTGATTGATTTTGAGATTGTTTTCTTCTGGATAGCAGTGGACGATTGGCCCGAAGTTGTTGGATTCCAGCCACCACATCATGGAATAGCTGGTTATTTTCTTGATCACCATTTTGATTAGATCAGTGTAAGTGTTTTCGGCCAGTGAATTTCTGTTCTGTAGATTTGGATTGTTAGTGGTGTTAGAAAGAGATGTTTATGTAGGTTGATTTGGATCTTATCCTATTGGTCGTTAAGATTTTATTTAGCTATTCGTTGAGTTCTAGCTAAATAAATGTATGTGTATTGGTGACATAGGACTTTGACGCGAGATGGGTGTCTTGACTACCAGTTTAGACTTTTCGATTTGGAGGCGTGTACTTTGACTTATGTCTTTTGATATGCATAATAATGTGTTTAACATATAGCATGATTGTGTTTTCCATTTGTTTCGGTTGGTCACTACATGATCTATTACATGTTTGCTTGTTTACTCGTTGTGCACTGCATGTTATTATTTACCTAATCATACCTGCTTTATAGGTAGTGACACAACCATATGATACATTATGTTCAGGACTTAGGGTTTATTTGATACCCTATCTATTTGTGTACCTTCCATTTGATACATTGTCTTGTGGTACACATTTTATATTTATGTATGGAGCATGCTATGCTATTCGTGATATTGCCATGTTTAGTGTCATGCATCATCTTGCATGATTGCATGCTGTGTGATTGTCTGCTCCATTATTGTTGAGCACATCGCCAGTTACATGTATCTGTACACACCACCACTCATGGATTAGTGGTATATCAGACAGGTGTGTGGCAGTTCTACTGTTTGGCTCCGTTGGTCTGGTGACTCAGCGTGGTAGCCGGCAGACAGTTCCGCTCTGTTTGGCTCCGTTGGTTTAGCGTAGCAGCGTTGTAGCCGGTAGGCAGTTGGACTTTGTTTGGCTCCGTTGGTCCGCTCATGGGTAGTGTGACTGAGCGTGGTAGCCGGCAGAGATTCCTCCTCGTCATCGTGTACCGGGAGATGAGAGCGTTGCGCTCCCCCATTTATTATTTCGGGGTAGGAGTACAACTCGGTCAATCATCAGGGGCAGTGATGTCAGAGTGCACGGTTGTCACAGCTCTACCCACTCGGACTCACCATTGTGTGTGAGATGGCTGACTAGCGTCTGGGGTGACCATGTCATTGGCATCATATGCATGATGCATTTATTGTTTGTGTTTGCTGCATTTACTTGCTGCATTTATATGAATGCATATGATTGACATGCATACAGGATTATGACACCCTCGGTTTGACGACCATGTTACCTCTATACCTTGGTACTGGTTAGTACAGTTTTCTTCTGTTTTTGTTTCAGTTGCATTTATTCTTCTCATATTCAGGAGACTGTACGCATGATTAGTGTTGTCTGTTATTTACTTTATTATGCATATCAGTTGTACCTGTTGAGTGTTGGACTCACACTCTCCTCCATTGATATTTTCAGGTTGAGGCTGTTCGGAGCAGTTACAGTCGCTAGTCCCCATTGCACGTAGTGCTAGTCCTCTACTGATCTCGAGTTATATTTTTTTTTTATCTCTATTAGACTATGTTTTAGTCTTGTATTTGTTTTACTTATGGATCTTGTATGGATTCTTATCGTAAATGGATTTTGGTATGATTTGGTTTTGTTCTACTACATGCCTGCCTGGACGGCAGAAGAGGTGAGTTCGTCGGATTTGTGTTTTATGAGTATAGTGGAGTAGGAAAAATCGGATTTGAGTTTTATGAGTGTAGTGGAGTAGGGTTATTTTTGAGTCATGGTATTACTGATTTGTTTATTTCTTATTAAACTGCGTGGAATGCCTGTGTGTTGTATTTTATTATGACACGTTTTTAAAGCGTTGTCGTTGAGCGGATTTTTAGAAAGTTTTTAACAGTTTTTCTCCAACAGGGACATCCTTCTAAAGCGTGACTATTCGATAGAGTCAGGTTTTACGATCCTTTGTTTTCGTATTTTGGATATTTGGGATAACCTTATACCAATTTATTTGGTATCAGATCGCCACGTTTGGCGATACTTGTTGTTTTTCGTGTTACGGATATTTGAGATTTAACTGACACCAATTTATTGGTATCAGAGCGGGTTATGTTACCTGCTTTTGGTGTTCTGGATATTTGGGTTGGCCCAAGTTTGCGAGTCAAACTGGATAGTTATTTTGGATTGCACGGATTTTTTGATTATGTATATGTTATGGATTTCCGTTTCAGATTTATATGAATTTCCGATGATTTTCATGTTCAGAATTTTGAGGTCAGAAGTTGGCGACTGGATAGCGATGGAACATCTCCAGACGACATATAAGTATGATGTTTAATTTTATAGTTTATGACATGTATTAGCATTCTTTATTTAGTACCTGTCGGGTTGTTGTAACACATATTACATGTGATGGGTTAGCCATTGAGCATGGTTGACTTTAATAGAGATCAAAGATTATAGTCTCTAGTAATTTTTCATATCATACCATCAGTAGTTTTAACTTCTGTTACTACTAGTAGGAGATGGAGGCACGTACCAACATCTGCTATTGTTAGTTGGGTAATGGATGATATCTACATATTTCTGTTGACTTAGCCAGTAGAGTTTTTATGCTCATATCTTTTGGATATTAGGGTACCCGATACGATGAAAATTGGTCATTGGGGAGTTATCATGTTTGATCATTGTTGAGAATGGTTTGAGGTTGAGGGATATTGTGAGATCAGATATTGTGATGTGTTGATTTCTAATGATTTATGAGAGTAAATGTTATGTGGTTGTCTAATGATCTATTAATAGATATTTATTTTGATGATCTATTAGTGGATAACTATTTTGATGATCTATTATTTGGGTTGTCGTTGATGGTGACATAGTGAGTGTCATGTATGATATTCACAGGTTTGATGATTATAGTTGGTGATTAGATTATAAATCGGGTGCTAGAGAGTTTACGGTTGAGTGTGCCTATGAGATTTTAATAAATCTGGTTAGTTGTGGTTAGTTAACAGGATGATAAGATTGATATTTGCTTCCTCTGATATTGGACTATGTGGATAAATAATGATTTGATGTTTTGAATGCTAACTTGCTCTCATGGGGAGTAGAGATTTATTCATCTGATATTATATGGGCTGATATTTTTGAGGATAAAAATGAGAGTGTCTTGATGATCTTGAATTCTGTCTTTTTCTTTTGGGTCGTACACATTTATACATATGATTATTATGTGTTGTAGGAGTTCTTGATAGACGGTTTAAATTGCACGTAGTGGGTGTATATTTGTCCAGTTATGATTATTGTGGGTTTCTAGTAGATTATACCCGAGTGGTTAGGCATACATGTCTGATTGTTTATTGGAGGTATTTCGTCGATTAAATCTATGTTGTGAAATGTGCACATGTGTTTGAGTGTTTTATTGGAGGTATCTTATCGATTTAATCTATCTGAGTTGTGATATGTGCAGATGTGTTCGGTGTAATATTCGAGGTATCTTGTTGATTATGTTTGTTCTGTGTGTATACTCGTGTCTATTATGGCTTTGTTGGAAGTATTACGTTGATTATACTCTTGGCATAGGTGTATATATGCCATGTGAGGTTGTTTGAGGTGTATTGTCGATTATACCTATGTTGATATATGCACACGGATTCGGTAGGTATTGTTGGAGGTATCACACTGAATTATACCTGTGCTATGAGTGTGTTTGGTGTACTAATTGGATGATTATGTCGATCATACATATGTTGTGTGAGCACGTGTGCCAGGTGTATTGTTGGTAGCAGCATGATGATTCTAATTATGTTGAATGCAAGATGTGGAGTGTCTGCATTATGCCATTTGTTGGATTACCCTGTCAACCCATTTTCTTATCAGTGGATGACTCACTACGATGTTGATAGATTTGACGATGAGTTTGATTTGATTGTTGGATTGTTATACCTTAGGCTACCCACAGTGATCCGTGGTAGAGAGATCTCGTGCAGTCTCTAGCTGGATGGTTAGGTGCCTTGGGCATTTATGTATTGTTTGTGGTGGAGCGTTGCTCCCACAGGTTATGGATCGTTTGTGGTGGAGCGTAGCTCCTACATATTATTGTTTGTTGTGGTAGAGTGTTGCTCCCACATAGTTCGGATTGCTTGTAGCGGAACATTGCTCCCATATCTATTGCAGATACATGTTATGGATTATTTGTAGTGGAGTGTTACTCCTACATATGTGGTATTTTCTGTGATGGAGCGTTGCTCTCACACTGGAGGATCTATGCTTAGATGATTTATATCGTTGGTGATCAGATTCCTGACTTGTTGTTGGGGATCTTATGGTTAGGAATGCCTGTGATACAGATATTATGTGTTTTGGTGTTACCATTAGGGTTTGCGGAGCCTTAGATATTTTCATGGACGCGATGATTTGGGTATCCCTAGGATATTGGATCAGAATTCGTTATCATTATTGACGATGTGGTGTTTTATTCCTGATCTGAGGTGTATCACGTACACCATTTTCGCATAGTTCTAGAGATGTTTCGATGGAAACGTCTAGATGTGAAGATCAGTAGTGCGTATTTTGGTTGTCTTCTGTGAGATGTTTGAGACCCACGGTCACCAGTAGGAGTATACCGTGGTTCCACAGGAGATCGAGGTTGTTACCGTTGGGAGTAGACGGAGTCTATAGAAGAAGCTCGCAACTTCCTTTGTTTGGCTCGATATTTCTGGAGATACGTTATGTTGGACCCCGTGGTAGTTTTGATGTGATCAACCAAGTTGGTTAGGTCCTGCGTTGTATTTGATCCCTGTGTCTGAGTGTGCAGGAGCTTAGGAGCACAGGAAGTCGAGCGGAAGACGCAGCTAGCGAGAAGGACGGCATGGGAAGGGAGCCGACGGGCTCGGTGCGTCCGAAGAACGAGAGAGCTGCGAAAGAGTACTCTGGTGGGCGTGAAGAGCGTGCGCGACGTTCGAGGGACGTTAAGCCGAGACGGAAGGCTGCTCGAGGAGAAGGCCGGGAAATTGGGTTGGGTGAGTCTATTTGGTTGGCAGCAATCACCCAAAAGATCGGTGTCAAGTCAAGTGGAGCAAAAAACAATTTGGAATGTTGGTGGGCGCCTCCATCGAGCTTGGAGGCGCCTCTTGAGGCGCCTCCATCTTGAAGGCGCCTCAAGCCTGTTGAAGGCGCCTTCAACAGTCAAATGACCGTTTGCGTTCGGATAGAGTTCTATCCGCTGACCGAGCTGTGGAGGCGCCTTGAACCTTGTTGGAGGCGCCTTGGACCCTCGGGATAGAATTTCCAGAGGCTATTTAAAGGCCCCTGGAGCTAGGAATTAAAGAACAACTTTGACAATCAACTCTGTACTTAATTCCTAGCAATAGTTCTGAGCCGTTAGTGTGGAAAAGTCTTCTCCGCCTTCAGCAAAGGAGATTCTTCTAGTGCACTTTTTCATCGCCCTGGATTAACAACCTCCTTGGTTGTAACCAGGTTAATTGCGGAGTTTCTTTTTACTTCTGTTAATTTAATTGTTATTATTTTACTATTGCTTTTCTGAGTTGAAATCCGAGGAGGGTATTTTTACTTTGTGTATTCAGCAATTCACCCCCCTCTTGTCGGCCTCCGCTGCACCAACACGTTAAGGGTTTCTCACGGATTGCTATGCTACTTACAAGCCTGACCAGGAAAGGCGTGAAGTTCACTTGGACTGAGGATGGCAAGACCAACTTCTAGGAGCTGAAGCGGAGACTAGTGTCGGCTCCGATTTTGGTTTTACCTTCTGGAGAGGACTGATATGCCATCTACACCGACGCATCTATTTAGGGTTTGAGCGTTGTTCTGATGCAGCACGATATGGTAGTCTCCTATGCTTCTCGTTGGTTGAAGAAGCATGAGAAGAACTACCCTGTACATGATCTGGAGCAAGTTGCCATTATTTTTACCATGAAGATTTGGCAACATTATTTATATGGCGTTACATTTGAGATTCTCACTGACCATAAGAGTCTCAAATATCTGTTTATTTAGAAGGAACTTAATCTCCGACAGAGGAGATGGATGGAGTTCCTGAAGGATTATAATTGTACCATTAGCTATCACCCGGGGAGAGCTAATGTGGTTGCCGATGCGCTTAGCAGGAAGTCCAGAGGGACTTTAGCTTGCCACCGAGTTGTGGTCACAGACTTGATTTAAGGTTTCTCTGATTTGGGCCTTGAGGGATAAGGACAGACAGAGCAGGGTACTCTGGTTACCATGGTTGCTCAGTCGTCGGTCAGGACGAGGATCCGAGAGGCCCAGGCCAGTGATCAGCATTTGTAGTTTATTGGCAGTCAGATAGCTTCCGGACAGCAGACCGAGTTTACACGAGACGAGGAGGGCATTATATACTTTCGAGGTAGATTATGCGTACCTCAGTCTCATCTGGTCTTACAGGAGCTACTTGAGGAGGCCCATCGCTCTCGATTTGCGATCCACCCAAGCGGGACCCGTATGTATCGAGATTTGAGGCGTTCCTACTGGTGGAATGGTATGAAGAAAGACATCGCGGATTTTGTAGTGAGATGTCTTGTCTGACAGCAGGTGAAGGCAGAGCACCAGAGACCTGCTGGATTACTTCAGCGGATTCCTATTCCTGAGTGGAAATGAGAACATATTACTATGGACTTTGTGGTGGGATTGCCGAGGACATGACGATGCCATGACGTGATTTGGGTAATCGTTGATCAATTAACCAAATCTGCGCATTTCTTAGCGATCCGAAAGACCGATTTCCTGGATCGATTGACAGATCTGTATTGCCGAGAGATCATCAGATTACATGGTGTCCCTTTGACTATTATTTCGGATAGAGACCCGGTCACATCTTGTTTTTGACAGAGTCTGCAGCAGGCCTTGGGTACGCAACTATGTTTCAGTACAACTTTCCATCCGCAGACAGATGGACCGTTAGAGTGGACCATTCAGACTTTAGAGGATCTGCTGAGGTCATGTGTTATGGATTTCGGAGGCAGTTGGGAGGACCATCTGCCGTTGGTAGAGTTTGCCTACAACAATAGCTTTCATTCGGCTATCCAGATGGCACCGTTTGAAGCGTTGTATGGTAGGCCTTGTCGGACACTCATCCTCTGGGATGAGGTTGGGGAGGCCCAATTATTAGGACCTCATAGAGCTCAGCTTGAGACAGAGTTGGTCCATACTATCAGACGGAGGATGTTTGAGGCATAAGACTGCCAGAAGAGTTATGCTGACCGGAGTTGGAGACTTTTAGAGTTCTCCATTTGCGACCATGTATTTCTGTGAGTTTCACCCATGAAAGGGGTGAAGAGATTGACCTCAGAGGTAAGCTAGCCTGCGATACATTGGACCTTTTCAGATCTTGGAAAGGGTTAGAGCGGTAGCTTATTGTTTAGCGCTACCACTAGCTTTGGCGGGCGTTCACGACGTATTCCATGTGTCTAGACTGATGAGGTATATATTTGACTCGACTCATGTACTGACAGATATCACAGTGTCGTTCAGCCTGACGTCACCTATGAGGGGTTCCGGTACGGATTCTGGACCGGAAAGAGCGTCAGTTGTGGAATAAGACTATCCGGCTGGTTAAAGTCGGATGACAGTATCATTCGGATGAGGAGGCTACCTGGGAACTCGAGGATACGATCCGAGCTCGATACCCCCATCTTTTCACTTGAGGTATGTGATTTAATATACCGTTCAACATTTATACTTTATATCTGTTGTTAGTACTTGCTGATGGTAGATAATAAAATTTGGGGACCAAATTTTTATTAGTGGGGAGAATGTAAAATACTGAAAATAGGCGAATATTAATAAGAGAATTTTTCAGAATTTTTGAAAAATTTTTTGAGAATTTTTCGGAGCTCGTATGGACGAGTTAGGCTACCCAGTTTTAATAAGGAAAAGTTTTATTTCCTTTTCCTTTTCTTTTTCTTTTTCTTTATTATTATTTTTTTCTTCTTAACCTCGCCGCTTCTTCTTCGACGCCGTGCCCGACTTCTCCTCCTTCCCCCGCGCGCCCGACGCCCTCCTCCGAGCCCTAACCGCCGAGCGGTTTCCTACTCTTTCTCTTCCTCCATTTCCTTCCCGAGCCACTGCCACAGCCGACACCGCACGAAGCAATGCCGACCCAGCGCCGACGTCACCCTTTTCCGCGTACAAGCCCTCGGCCAAGGAAACCCTAGCGCCGGCAACCATTCCCCCTCTGCCCTATCGCCGTCCTCCTTCCTTTTTCTCCGACGTCGACGACGCCGCGGGGCAGATCACCGGCGATTTGAGCCCCAAGAATCACGAAGTTCTTCTCCTCTGATTGCCACCCAATCCCATCCCTTCGGCGAAGCTTCAACTCCTGTGTCCTAGATCGCCGGAATCCAGAAGCTTGCGTTGGTCTTCGATTAGGAGCAGCAATCCAAGCATTTGTGTTCCCTTCCATGCCCTAATTCCACTGTTGGATCTACCTCAGTCGGTTGTGCCTCTCGAGTGGCCTGCTCTACGGTATCACATTCACCACCAGTCTCTGTTTTGGGTTTCTGCCAGCACAGAAGGAAAGGGGAATTAGGTAATAATTCTTATTCACTTGTACCACGATGTAGAATTTGGTACCTTACTGTAAGAACTCCTGATTGATTGATTTTGGGATTGTTTTCTTCTAGATAGCAGTGGACGATTGGCCCGAAGTTGTTGGATTCCAGCCACCACATCATGGAATAGCTGGTTATTTTCTTGATCACCATTTTGATTAGATCAGTGTAAGTGTTTTCGGCCAGTGAATTTCTGTTCTGTAGATTTGGATTGTTAGTGGTGCTAGAAAGAGATGTTTATGTAGGTTGATTTGGATCTTATCCTATTGGTCGTTAAGATTTTATTTAGCTATTCGTTGAGTTCTAGCTAAATAAATGTATGTGTATTGGTGACACAGGACTTTGACGCGAGACGCATATCTTGACTACCAGTTTGGAATTTTCGATTTGGAGGCGGGTACTTTGACTTATGTCTTTTGATATGCATAATAATGTGTTTAACATATAGCATGATTGTGTTTTCCATTTGTTTCGGTTGGTCACTACATGATCTATTACATGTTTGCTTGTTTACTCGTTGTGCACTGCATGTTATTATTTACCTAATCATACCTGCTTTATAGGTAGTGACACAATCATATGATACATTATGTTCAGGACTTAGGGTTTATTTGATACCCTATCTATTTGTGTACCTTCCATTTGATACATTGTCTTGTGGTACACATTTTATATTTATGTATGGAGCATGCTATGCTATTCGTGATATTGCCATGTTTAGTGTCATGCATCATCTTACATGATTGCATGCTGTGTGATTGTCTCCTCCATTATTGTTGAGCACATCGCCAGTTACATGTATCTGTACACACCACCACTCATGGATTAGTGGTATATCAGACAGGTGTGTGGCAGTTCTACTGTTTGGCTCCGTTGGTCTGGTGACTCAGCGTGGTAGCCGGCAGACAGTTCCGCTCTGTTTGGCTCTGTTGGTTTAGCGTAGCAGCGTTGTAGCCGGTAGGCAGTTGGACTTTGTTTGGCTCCGTTGGTCCGCTCATGGGTAGTGTGACTGAGCGTGGTAGCCGGCAGAGATTCCTCCTCGTCATCGTGTACCGGGAGATGAGAGCGTTGCGCTCCCCCATTTATTATTTCGGGGTAGAAGTATGTGTGTACTCAGACAGCATCCCGTCCACTCGGTCACTCGTGAGTAGTGTCGGCCTGAGTGGTATGCTCTACCCACTCGGACTCACCATTATGTGTGAGATGGCTGACTAGCGTCTGGGGTGACCATGTCATTGGCATCATATGCATGATGCATTTATTGTTTGTGTTTGTTGCATTTACTTGCTGCATTTATATGGATGCATATGATTGACATGCATACAGGATTATGACACCCTCGGTTTGACGACCATGTTACCTTTATACCTTGGTCCTGGTTAGTACAGTTTTCTCTTGTTTTTGTTTCAGTTGCATTTATTCTTCTCATATTCAGGAGACTGTACGCATGATTAGTGTTGTCTGTTATTTACTTTATTATGCATATCAGTTGTACCTGCTGAGTGTTGGACTCACACCCTCCTCCGTTGATATTTTCAGGTTGAGGCTGTCCGAAGCAGTTCCAGTCGCTAGTCCCCATTGCACGTAGTGCTAGTCCTCTGCTGATCTCGAGTTGTATTTTTTTTTATTTCTATTAGACTATATTTTAGTCTTGTATTGGTTTTACTTATGGATCTTGTTTGGATTGTTATCGTAAATGGATTTTGGTATGATTTGGTTTTGTTCTACTACATGCCTGCCTGGACGGCAGAAGAGGTGAGTTCGTCGGATTTGTGTTGTATGAGTGTAGTGTAGTAGAAAAAATCGGATTTGAGTTTTATGAGTGTAGTGGAGTAGGGTTGTTTTCGAGTCATGGTATTGCTGATTTGTTTATTTCTTATTAAACTGCGTGGAATGCCTGTGTGTTGTATTTTATTATCGTTGTTATTCCAGCCGCATGTGGCTGAGGTATATGGATATGTAGAAAGTTTTAGATTGTCCGCCGTACAAGGGAGATGCTGTCGAAATTTCTTCGGACAGGGACTCCTCCGGGGTGTGACGTGTTATCTATGATATTTAGCATATACCAGACACCAGATATTATATACTAGATATATAGATACCAGATACCATGTTTACTTGCTTTGACTGCTATTTATTCATGTTTCTTGTTGATCATGCTGGATTTATGTAACATACCTATTTCTGTTTATATATATATATGATGTCTGCTGCATTTTACGCATCATGTCATTGCATGCATGCCGGCGACCATGTCTCCCTTATGGTTGAGAGGGTCGTTCGTTAGGGCCGCACGCTCGGCCACTCATGGGTAGTGGTAGCTGGAGCGTGTCGCTTGTCCTGTCGTGCCCCCCCCACTTGCACACTCATGGGTAGTGATAGCTGGAGTCACGAGTAGCAGGGACCCCATCGCAGACGTAGCTATTCAGCTACTATGCAACTGTCCCCTCAGCCACTCGAGAGTTGTGGTAGCTAGAGTGGTGTACTGTCTGTCACTGACCCGACCTCTCAACCATACAGGGGTCATGGTACAGGGGGTGGGCGGGAGTGACCATCCGTGCATACGCTGTTATTATTATACCTGCTGATACTAGTACTTACTTATGCTACTATTGCTTATTTATGCTGTTGTTGCTTACTTATGCTGATATACTCACATAGGTTGAGATATATATACCTGAGGTATGTGTTTAGACACTGATTTACTTATTGGTGGTATACCTCACATGATTCTCTTTTAGTTATGAGCAGTATCATAGCAGGTCTGTACTATTCCTGACCTTACTAGCCTAGGATATGGTTCCAGGTATGGACATTTACTATGATATCACTTTAGTATCTGCTATATTCCCTACGAAACTGTATACTTTTGTATCTCTAGTTCTTTACTATACTCATGCACTATCTGTCTATTACCCACCGAGTCTTTATACTCACTACCTCGTAAACTGGTTATTTCACCAAGTTGTAGGGAAAGGATTTATGGACTCGCCCAGAAATCCTGTCCGCCAGTTCCATGTCACACCGAGCTACTCCTACCGTTAGTGTTTCCGTTCGCATATTTGGTTTTGTACTTGTTCTCGTATTTGTATATTTTATATGGAGTTTATCTTGTATTTGATATGTTGATTATGTGTCAAATCGGGCCGGCTCGCAGTTAGTTGTTTTGGTGTTTTATGTTCCTTATGTTGTGATTTTCGCTGTGTTATGTTTCAGCCATGTGGGATTCATATTAAATCTGCGTGGTTGTGTTATTTATCCAGCCGTGTGGGCTATTATATACTGCTGATGAGTATGTCTGTGGTTATATGTACTTATGCTTTATATTGTCACCGATATAGGGAAGATGCTGTCGAAATTTTGTCGGTAGGGACTCCTCTGGGGTGTGATAATTTATTGGTATCAGAGCCATAGGTTTATGAGGTCTATTTTCCATGATTTGGATTTTTCGCGATTTGGTTTCTCGATGTGACTTTTCAAGTTTTGGGAACAGGCAGCAACAGGAATCTTCAAGGTATAGGAGGTATGTTTACATATCGTTATCTTACATTTCCATTAGTATATGCATAGTTGTTCTGATAGTATGTCCTGTATTAGTACTCTTTTGTTAGTACCTGTCTAATTATTTTGTAGCATACATCACATGTGTTGGGTCAATCACTGATCACGGTTGACCCAACTGGAGATCAAAGATTACAGTCTCATGGGATTTCTTTTATCATACCACCAGTATTATTAGTTTCTGTTATCACTAGGTTGATAGTAGATAGTATCTACTAAATATCATGTTGGCTTGTCAGTTGAGTATCAAATTACTCGTGTTGGTTCGGTTAGTAGAGGACTGATTTATTTTTGGCAGTTTGGTCAGTAGAGGACTAATTTACTCTTGTTATTTTGGTTAGTTGAGGACCGATTTACCTTCGTTGACTTGATCAGTAGAAGGCTGATCCATTCTTGTTGGCGTGGTTAGTAGAGTACTGAGTACTTTTATTAGTTCGGTCAGTAGGGGACCGAATTACTTTATTTCATGAAGATTCAGACCTTTGGGTTATTTGTATCTAGTTAAGTAACCTAGAAGGTACGTTCAGTTAGATGACCCCATTGATGCGGAAAGGTGTAGCGCTACCTGCGTAACACTTTCGGAATATAACCATTACTTGGTTGTATAACTTGGTGAGTACATTCAGGTATATGACTTGTACTAGTACGGAAAATAGGATGTTAGCTGCGTATCCTTTACATGATCAGGCACCACGTGAAGGAAGATGAAGAAGATGATCTATAGGAGCAGAGTATCTCTTGTCGATGATTTTGAAATGCTCTAGAGAGATAGTATTTCTCTACCTCCTTCAGTTTAACTTGTCAGGAGTTCTTGAACCGGAAAAGGAGGAATCACGGTATAATGGTTTATAGGGCGATGATCAGTTGACTCGTCTAGCGTTGTTCCTTGGGAGGTCCTAACTCATGGACCGATTGGATATGGGTAGATATCCTCGTTGGTACATATTGATATATGATCTGTAGTGATGTAGAGTATGTGGTGTTAGTTGCCTAACACCTACAAAGTTCCACCATCACCGAATGGACATGTCAGATGATAATCTTCGAGGACCAGAGTGATGATCGACAGTTATGTCGATTAGCTACTTGTTGAGGGTGCTCCTCTACCCTTGTGTCCATTGCTCGTCACTAAAGGTTACTGAACCTCAGGTGGAGCAATCGTAGAATGGGTTACAAGATAATGGTTAGCCGTCTCAACAATCATTGTCTCTATAAGTAGCTCAAGACCTTGATCACCTGATCATTTACTGGAAGTCTTAAAGTCTATATGTCAGATCAGGGTGTTCGACCTTATGTCGACAGTTGATGGAGGATATTTATGGCATGCCTATGAGAGTTGTGGAGATACTCTCTTGATGGGTAGACTTTTAGTCAGGAGGTTGAGTGACCCTTTGGATTTTTGATCATCATGTCCCTTACGGTGGATTTTTGAGTATTTGAATAGATGAGATTAGACATACTCTTTGGATATTTTTGGATAAGAATAATAGAGTTTTGTATACTTATACCCCATGGATTGACTGTATATCTACCATTTGGAGAGTTGTTGGTCATCGATCAAGAAATCAAGGGGCGCCCATAGATTTCAGTTGTGCTACACTTTTGGTAGGATTGTGATATATTTATACATCTTGATAGTACACCAAGATGAGAATTGGTCACTAGGAAAATTATCAAGTTTGATTGATGTTGAGGATGGTTTGAGATTGATGGATATTGTTGGATCAGATATTGTGATATGTTATTTTCTGATGTCTGACATAGGCTTGTTGTTAGGGATCTTACGTTAGAGAATGTCCGTTGTACAGATATTATGAGTCTTTGGTTTTACCATTTAGGCTTACAGTGCCCTAAATGTGTTCATGGACTAGATGAATTTGGTATTCTTAGGGTATTTGGATCAGTGATGTTGTCTTCAGTGACAATATTATGATCTATTCCAGATCCGAGGTGGATCACGTACACCACCTTCGCATAGTTTTAGAGATGTTTCGGCGGGAACATCTTTATGCGAAATTCAGTAGTGACGTTTCGATGGTCTTCTGTGGAATTTTTGGGACATATTGTCTTTAGTAGGGGTATATCAATAGATCTACAGATGATGAAAGCTGTTACCAGTTGGGAGTAGTTGAAGTCTGTATAGGAGACTCGCAGCTTCTTTGGTCTGATTGGTTATTACCGGAGATTGGTTGAGGGTTTCTCCAGTGTTGTTACGTCGTTGACTGGACTGTCTAGGAAGGGTATAGACAGATGCTTGCGAGACCAGTTGTAGTTATTACACCTATGATAGTTTTATCCTCTCATGTAGACGGATTTATACTCTACATAGACGTTTCATACCAGGAGTTAAGTGTAGTATTGTAGTAGCACGGTTGAGTGGTTCCATATGCTTTCCTATGGTTGAAAGATCATAAGAAGAATTATCCGACTTATGATTTTGAAGATAGTAGTTACCATTTTCACGTTGAAAATGTGGTGACAACTTTTATACGGGATTCATTATTTCCGTGAGAGATTATGTGTATTCCTGAGTTAGATCCAGTCCGGGAGGAGTTGCTTCAGGAAGCACATCGACTCAGATTTGTGATATATTCGGGTGACACCCGATGTATAGAGTCTTGAAGTGTTCCGATAGGTGGAGCAACATGAAGGAAGATATCGCGGAGTTGTAGCTTGATGTTTAGCATATCAACAAGGGGATGCTGAATATCAGAGACTAGCAGGATAGTTACGGTTGATTCAGATACTAGAATGAGAATGAGAGCATGATATAATGGACTTTGTTATGAGATTAACTAGGACATAGAAAGGTGTTAGTTAGAGCCCTAGAGCCAATCATTTGATGATTGTTGTATGGACTCGTTGTATCATATTCTTGTATATAAATAAAGACATTTGTTTTTGGTAATTATACTTACTTGTATTGGTGCCAAATAACTAAGTATAATAGCGTCCTTGAGTAGAAGGTTCTTACCTATATCAATCGATTGGTTGAATCGATAGTGAGATGATATAGGGAACACTACTCTTAATCATTCCTAGTCGAGTATTAACATTCAGGGACAATGTTAATGCGACGAGACTAGCATGTAGGTCAACTCGATGACTTGATCTCACAAGTCATGGATATAAAGATATCAAGTTGACACATGGGTATGCATTGGAGAATGTATACTGAATGACCCGCCATGAGAAAGTATCATGGATCGTTATATGAGTGTCATATACTTTCTCATGTGGCTATTAGTATGACTATTATTCCTTGGACCTGAAGTCACCATGGTTCCCTACATAAGGAGTTGCATACTTTGGCTTCGTCAAACGTCACCCATAACTGGGTGGAATATAAAGGCGATTACTGGGTATGTAACAAATTATGTAGAGGGATGTGAGTGATGTAGATGAGATCTATCCCTCCTATATGACGGGAGTGATATCGATATTCTTGATAGAGTGAAACCACTAAGTGCATGGCCATGCCCAAATGAGTCAATATGAGATGTTGAGCTCATTTGATTGAGTGAGTCTACTTGGGATTCAAGATTTAGATTGATTAGAGGATGACACGGTATATGCCTCACATTGATCAATCTAGATGTCAAGGATAGAAGGACACTTGTCATATATTGTGAAGAGTCACAATTAGTAGTCACAAGGTGATGTTGGATCTCAACATTCTTATAACTTGGGTAGTAATGATGTGTTGCTAGATACTGCTCATTACTTATGCTTCTAAATGGGTTTAGGAGCATTGCCAAGGTTATAAGAACCTATAGGGTCACACACAAAGGGCAATTAGATGGAGATTAGGTTCATTTGATGAAACTAAAGGATTAGGTTCATGTGATGAACCAAATTGGATTAAGAGTAATCCAAATTGAGCTAATTGAGTTGGACTCAATTTGGTTCATGTGTTAAGTGATTCTAATTTGGACTTAGACTCATTTAATTAATTTAATTCAATGAATAGAGATTCATTAAATTAAAAATTGACTTGAACCAATGATTATATTAGATCAACCAAGGGAAAGAAGTGGTCAAGTTTGACTTGACTTGAGAGGAAGATGAAGGGTCAAGTTTGACTTGACCATTTGCCACCTCATTGGTGAGTTGGCAAAGAGTGGGCCAATGATGATGCTCCACATCATCATGTTTGCTTAAGTGGGATGCCACCTCATGGGAGTTACTAAGAGTTGTGACTCTTGGTATCCCATGGAGGTTACAAACCTCATGAAGTGGCCGACCACTTTTAGTGTGGAATGAATTCATTTTTTCATTCAAGTGAATTCATTTCTTCTTCTTCCTCTCAAGTTTTTTCTTCTCTCCCTCAACTCTCCATTGCCGAGACCTTACATGAGTGCTAGCACACTCTAAGGTTTCTTCTCCATCTCTTGCTTGTGTGGATACACATAGAGGAGTATCTACTTTGATACTCTCGAGATCCGGCGAACCTTGGACGAGCGGGATTATGCGAAGGTCTTCGCATCAAGGGTAACGCTCTTCTTCTTTGTAGATCTAGTTTAGATCTTGATTAGAAACTCGTACGTGAAAGTTTTACAAAATTTTATTCTTCGCACAGATCCGTGGCATGGGAATTTCGGGGTTTCCGCAATGCAAAAAATGGTTTTTGCGGCCCGAAAAATCCAACAAAAGGGATATGATTCGATTTGGGTAATCATTGATTTGTTGAATAGCTTCGTTCACTTTCTACCGATCCATAGGACAGATTCTTTGGATCGAGTAGTAGGGTTTTACTTTAGAAAGATTACCAGATCTCATGGTATGTCTCTGAGTATTGTATCGGATGGAGATCCGTGATTCACATCACGGTAGTGACAGATTTTATAGTAGACTTTGGGTTCGGGGCTTCGCTTTAGTATCGCTTTCCACCCTCAGACTGATGGATAGTTTGAGCGCACTATATAGATGTTGGAGGATCTGTTGAGATCGTGTGTTATGGATTTCGGAGATAGTTGATTTTACCCATAGTTGGTTAGGTAGCAGTGTGGGAGTAACAGAAGCAGGGTGAGCTCATAACCCACAGAGTCATCCCTTACGGTAGGAGATTTGTTCATAATATCTGGATGGACTAGACCGAACATATGCAGTTCTTCAATAAGTCCAAGTCATGTCTCCTCTTCGATACTAGCAGAAGGTGAGAGACGGCTCGATCCGAGAGAGGGATCACAGTCTGATTTATACCTAGTAACAATTGCAACCAAACGGTATAAATCAACCGACCAGCAACTATCACAAAGTTGTTGTCCGGCAACGATCGATGGCTATAGTCGAAGGCAAAAGCCTTCACCGGCCGGCGGTGAGCTAATGGAAGGAGGAAAGATGGTCGACGACTCTAGGAGGACGACGACAGAAGATGTACAGCAGCTATCGCTGTTGTTCAACAATGGATCTCGTTGCTGCATGCTGGTGGTGTAGCCGACAACAGGAGTGTCCGGGGTTAACAGGTGACCACTGGGAGGAAACAGATGATCGGCGTCGATGCTGGCTGGCGACACAGCAGCAATGGTACACACGTACAGCAGCAGTTCACTACTGTTCGCACTGAATGGCGGCTGATCGGTGGGCGTCAGATGTATGTCGGTCAGATCTACTCACCATCAGCGACGGAAACCCTCATAATAGTAGCAGTAGGTGTTGCTAGTCGGCGTGCGGTAGTGATAAGCAAAGAGGCAGCACCTCTTGTTGTTTGGGTGGCGACGACGACTTCAGCTGGTTTGGGGCGGCTGTTGGTTGGCTTCGGATGCTTTTCAGTGGGGCTGGGCACGCAGGAGGCAAGAAGCTGAAGCTTCTCGTGGTCGGTGGTGTGAAAACAAAAAAGCCCTATTTTTCATTTTGGTCGGTCGAAGAAGAAAAGAGGAGAGAGGTAAAACGTGACAAAGAAAACCCCAATTCCCATTTCTTTCCTTCTCATCTTATATATATATATATATATATATATATATATATATATATATATATATATATATATATATATATATATATATATATAATCTTCTTATTAGATTTTGATCAAATCCAAACTCGTATCATTTAAACCGCAATCCATACCAATAGTCTTAAGTTTGGTTCAAAACCAAACCATATTGGTTCAATAACCAAACCTCATGGTTCAATAACCAAACCTCTTTTAATTAAAGAGTCAAACCAAGTTAGTTTATTAATTAAACTAAAGAGTGTCCAACTCACCTTTAAAAGACGTGGCTCATTGATAATGATCATTTTATCACATTATTTATGATCCTATACTTGAGTTTTTGGAGTTGATTGTGTGTTTAAATCCACATTTATATCACATGTTAAAAGTTATATATATTTTTGGGGTTTAATGCAAATTATCTCTTATTTGTGGAATTATGACTAACATTTGAATGTGGTCTTTGTAGGGGATCAAAGGGGCCAAGGACTCAATCATATCATATCAAATTTTGGCTCAAATCTAGGGTTGATTAAAGAGATCAAGCTCTGAAGCAATCTGGACCATCAATCCAAGATCAGGATAGATCTGAGCCATCTATTGAAGATATGGTCCATCCAAGTCAAGGGAGCGCAGA